>NC_137944.1:11544880-12744880 GCF_963969265.1 Rhamphochromis sp. 'chilingali'
GATACACACCCGTCATAATTTCCATTCTAAATATAGATAAACTCTGAGGTTCTTAGAGCACAGTTATACACAGTAAGCTGTATGAGGTCTATTACGAAACCATAGCTCTTCTTGTTCGCATGCTGTACAGAGTCACACGATGATGTGTTTCTGAATAATTTAATAACGTCTTTTTACCGGCTAACGCCAGCACATCATCTGATGGATCACCAGACAAGTCTAAGGCTTATATTCGCCTATGAATCAATGTGTCGGGTGACACTGACCGATACCATACTGATATCCATTTTCTGACCTGCAGTACTATAAGTATTTAAGAGTAGGGTTGCCAACCGTCCCTTAAAATACGGAATCGTCCCGTATTTCGAAACAAAAGTACACGTCCCGTATTGAGCTAATAAGGGACGCACTTTGTCCCGTAATACAGTGAGAATCAAAAGTAGTCTATAAATGTTAATGGAATTAACGCTTTGTTTGAAAACATAATTCCCAGCCCCTCTCCTGCTTTGTGACCAATGAGCTGACACCACACTTATGACAATTCGAGTATGACAATTCAGATTACCGCTCATCTCATTGGTCGAGGAAAGGTCACTTACGGAGAAAATACCGGAAGACAACAGATGACCACAACAACAAGCATGGCCAACAGGGAAACAAACGCCGACACTGCGGTGCAAGTCTCGGACGTCAGTACACCTAAAGCTGGGCAGACACTGTGCGATTTTTTCAGTCACGTTATTCAGCTCCTGCTCAAACTGCACGATTGACTCGCAGGGGTTAGAAGTTGGTAGGTCACGATGCAGGGTCTCACACTATACCGCCCGATGCTCTGATGCAACCTGAGTGCTCACACTGTGCGTCCATAAAATGAAGGTTATAACAGAAAATCTGTCGCTCTCCCTCTCTCTCTCTGTCTTTCACTCACACAGACACACCACCACCATCAACTTTGCTAAATTGCTAATGAAAAACACTCATCAGGCAGCTGTGATTGAGCAGCAATGTAAATCCAACTATTTTCACGGTTGTTGTGGTCGTGATCATTTTGTGAGGCCACATTGGAAAGCTCATCCGAGCCTTTTCGAAGTTCTACAAGTAGTGCCTCCATCGCTTGTGTCCAGATCACACGCTGCACTGCTGTGCTGCTCCGTCTTTTTCACCGACGTTTACGTGTTTGCGCGTGAGCAGTGTGAGCGCCTGTGGTGACACCTTCACGAGCGATTGATGATCGGGAGCTGGTCGTGAGGTGTTAATCACTTCTCGTTACCCCACGTATACTACACGACGCACGATGAAGGCCAAAATCGGTCCGATCACTCAAAAATCGGCTCAAAATGGGCCAAAAACTGCACAGTGTAAGCCCAGCGTTAGAGCAGCAATGTTTGTTCCCCTCAGAGAAAGGGAAGAATGGGAAAAGGAAAACACCTGGCTGGAAAAAGTTAATATGGGCATGTGCAGTGAATATCAGCGCTATGTGGCCAGAAGTGTGATAATATAATTTATTTTGTGTAATAAACAACTGCAAGGATGGATGATTACAACAAATAGATCACTAATACATAAAAGTAATACATAGATGAATAATGATGATGAGTTAAGATGCGTAATCATGGGAACAAGCGGGTTTACAAACAGGAGCAGCTGATTAGCATTAGAAAAGCTGAAATAATACCTCAACTGAAGCCAATTGTACTAAATGCACTAAATGTGCACTGTTACAAGAATATTTTTCTTTCTATTGTTTTCTATTATTTTAAGTTAAGCAGGACAGAGTTCTTTTAAAGAAAGATTTACTTATATTCTCAAAAGTTAAGCATGACAGGCTTCTGTTTAAGAAAGAGACCTGTTTTACTGTGTTAATGTTGTCATTTTGAGCTAAAAATAAATGGCTAAATGATCATTTGTTTCACATGTGTTCATATCACAAAGAATAGAATATGCATCTACTTAAATCAACTTCAAGTCAAATGGTTAAAAAAATAATTTCACACACAAAAAAAGAGCTAGAAAATTCACCACACTGGGAAGGGTGAAGACAACTGGGTCGCCCGGCCCTGGCCACGAGGTGTCCCTTATTTATTTTTCAGGGAGTTGGCAACCCTATTTAAGAGTCAAAGTGACTTTCAGCAACCTGAGGTGACCTCTAGATAAATCATTACACAGTCATACCAAAGTGTCTACGTGGCACTAACAGATCTGACCTGTTATTTGTGCTGGCAGAAATAGAGCCAAGAACCAATAATTGGGCCTGTGCAGGTATAAAGTTTGAGTTTATTGATATAATGGCTTAGTTTTATTGCCTCTGAAGACTGTAATTAAAATAAAAGTGACCGTAAACTTTAGATTTTAAGGCGCAACACCTCAATTTCTATTCTTACGCCCATGCAGCTGGACCTTGGCCTGTAGCTTTTTGATTATGTCTGTGTTATTGAAGTTATCATATATAACGCCCGAGTCCTCTGCAGCCGTTTTTGTTTCTCTGTATATGAATTTATGATATGTTCCTGTAAATCAGTGTCAAAACTACAGATTAAACCCAGCACAAACACTACACTATATCTGCAGTTACAATTCTAATAGCTGTTAGCTGAAATTTAGCATCAGGATCTGGAGACATTTCAAAATGAGCAACTATCCTCTTACCTGACGGTTAATTTGACTTCACAAAGGACAGTTCTTCATTTAGAAATTGCTCTCATTTGTTTTTTCACAGGTATTTAATGTCTAATCTTAGCTGTGTGTTTATGTATTTATCTACAAACAGAAGCTACTTAGCTTAGCTTAGCTTAGCAAGACCTGGGGGAAACAGCTAGCCTAGCTTTTGCTACTAGCCAGTAACAACAATATGAGGACATAAGGGTGAATATGAGTTCAATTATCAAATTAAACCATGAGCATGAAGTCCTGTATTATGCCCAAATTCAAATTCTCCTATTAATTATGTACTTTTATTCCCTGTTCTATTAATGACTTATTTCTATGTTTGTTTATTCTTTGCAGCTGACTTTCTAATTCAATAAAATCATAGCCTCAGTCATTAACACATTCTACATATGAATGTGTACAAACCTGTACAAAAGTCTAGAGCCAGTGCTCATTTCTTTATATTTTGCAAGGAAAACAGGAAAACAGCAAATAGATGCAGCGATTTTCTGAAATGTATCATTCCACTGTGCATTTTTCTATCCAGGTCTGCTTTTACTGCATTGGCAGCGTGTTTGGGGTCATTGTCATGCTGAAAATGAAGCAGCTGCTAATCAAATGCCTTCCACTTTCCTTGTATTCCATGGTGATTTGATTTCAATCAAAATCTGATGGTACTTTTCTGCATTTATAATTCCATCAATTTAGACAAGATCTCTAACACCACTGCCTAAAACCACGATAGAGCCTCCGCCGTGTTTTATAGATGGCTGTAGATTCACTTTTGTACCTCTCCCTGACCTCCTCTGTGCATACTGATTTGAAGCATACGTGTGGATTCATCACACCATACAAATGGGCATGATTTTCAGACACTGTTCACCCTCTGTCGGTAGTATTTTAGGCCTCCCACCTCTTCTTTGAACCTCCACTTGTCCAGTTTTGTCAAATATTTTAAGAGCAGACAGCACACAATGCTGAAATATACCAAGTATCATACTGATTATGTTTTTATCCGTGGTATATAAAAATGCATTTACAAATTATTTGATTAATAAATCAGTTAGCTATGCAGTGTTATTCCACTTGTACTAAATACCTTATGTTTTCCCACCATATTTGTGCTGCTGCTGTTGTCACCTTTTATTTTTGAGCTGGCTGTGGCTCCTTTTTGTGGTGTGCAGGTGAGTTTGCTGTTGCTGTTGTCTTCTCGGCTTTCTCACAGTTCTCATCTTTGCATTCTTTCCCCTCAGAGGTCCCTGGAAATCCCTGGAGTTTTTCCTGCTATCTGATATATTCATCAAAATACAGCACTGTGTGCAGACACATCACTGCTGACATTAAAAACACAACCTGTGTTACAGATATCTCCCGATGTGTGTTTTTATTATTGCTCTATGGTCTTTTAGAGTATTTTGATCCCGTCTACTTTCCTTGAGAACTGTATGGATCTCGCTGCGCAGAAAACTTACTGGAGATGATGCGAACTCTCCTGCTCATGGATGAGAACCTGATCTTTCCTGAACTGTTCTCTCAAGTCTGAACTTTTTTCTGGCTCATTGAGTTTGCATCGCAATATTTTGTGTGTCAGTACAGTATGTGAGAGTTCAACGGAGAAAGTTGAAATCTCCTCCCCCAGCTTATAGTCCCTCTTTTTCAGGTCAGTTAAAAGGCTTTAAGAAATACAAATTCAGCATATTAGCATGGCATCATATGATCAGTGTGTGATTATACCAGTGAAGTTTTATGTAGTTCTTCCTAACACAATCGCCTTACATTAGCCAGTCTGTGGCTTATAAAATTCCCAGCTCAGAAACAAATGCAAATGCGAGTTTCAAAGAATTCCTATCTGACCATTTCCAAAAAACAGATCCATCCAGTGTGTTTTCAGAAACAGAAATTCAGTTTTCATCATGTGGCTGATGATGAAATGCCTTTTTTCTTTTACAAAATCCATTTTCAATGCATATAAAGATCTGTTACAATCTAGGGCAGCTTTCCAGCCTTCTGTGAATGAGGGCACTCTGAGCAAAGCATTTACACACTAAGGCCAAGGTCTGCTAGGCCCTGATCAAGTGCTGGAACTCACATAAATTACTGCAGCTAAACTGGCCATTGTTCAGTCAGTCTGCATAGGCCTGCATCTCATTCTATGAGGGACTTTCTAGTATAGTTTTGCTTCCTGTGAAGGACTTCTCGAGGCAGCTGTTATCACTACAGCAACATCTGGCATCCCCGGGCGTGTTCTCAGAGCGTGTTCTGGGGAGCTTGCAGGAGTGCTCACAGACATATTCAATCTGTCCTTGGCCCACGCTGTGGTACCGGCCTGCTTCAAATCCACCTCCATCGTCCCGATACCCAAAAACTCCAACCCATCTTGCCTCAATGATTACCGCCCAGTAGCACTCACCCCATCATCACTAAGTGCTTAGAGCGACTGGTCCTAGCACACTTCAAATCCTGTCTCCCCCCCACCCTGGACCCCCACCAATTCGCATACCGCCGGAACAGGAGCACAGAGGATGCAGTCTCCATCGCAATGCACTCTGTCCTCTCACACCTGGACAACAACAACACCTACGCCAGAATGCTGTTTATAGACTTCAGTTCAGCATTCAATACAATCCACCCCTCACAACTCATCAGGAAACTGACAGACCTGGGTATCAGTTCCCTCATCTGCAAATGGTTACTGGACTTCCTGACCAACCGCCCCCAACATGTCCGGCTGGATAACCGCTGCTCATCTACCATCACAATGAACACCGGTGTACCACAAGGCTGTGTGATGAGCCCTTTCCTCTACTCCCTCTTCACCCACGACTGCAGACCTGCTGATGGTTCCAACACCATCATTAAGTTTGCAGATGACACCACGGTGATTGGCCTCATCAGTGACAACGATGAGGCCGCCTACAGGGAGGAGGTGGATCGTCTGGCTGAGTGGTGCGACAGAAACAACCTGCTGCTTAACACCGAGAAGACCAAGGAGCTCATCGTGGACTACAGGAGGAATGCTGACCCACATCCACCCATCCACATTAAGGGGACGGCTGTGGAGCGTGTGAGCAGCTTCAAGTTCCTGGGAGTCCACATCTCCGAGGATCTCACCTGGACGACCAACTGCTCCAAGCTGGTCAAGAAGGCTCACCAGCGCCTCTTCTTCTTGAGGACTCTGAGGAAGAACCACCTGTCCTCAGACATCCTGGTGAACTTCTATCGCTGCACCATCGAGAGCATCCTGACCAACTGTATAACAGTCTGGTACGGGAACTGCTCTGCCTCGGACCGGAAGGCGTTGCAGAGGGTCGTGAAAACTGCCCAGCGCATCGCCGGAGCACCACTTCCTGCCATAAAAGACATCTACAGGAAGCGGTGTCTGAAAAGGGCTGGGAAAATCATCAAAGACCCCAGTCACCCATCACATGGACTCTTCACCCTCCTGCCCTCTGGGAGGCGCCACAGGAGCCTCCGGACTAAGACCACCAGGTACCGGAACAGCTTCTTCCCGACAGCTGTCAGACTCCTGAACTCTGCCTCCTGACATCTGACCCACGTTAAACTCATGGACTGAACATACACACACCCACAATGGACAACTGTACCCTCAAACACAATAATAACATGGAGTGAACCACCACTCACAACCACTAGCACTTTATATAGCCTCTGTAGAAACTATCTACACCCTCACTTATCTTAACTGCACTACTGTATAGCTCTGTGTAAATAATCATTCTGTACATTCGATAATCTTTAATCCTACAACTGTTTACAACTTGCATAGTTCCCATTTCTGTATAGCTGTATATCCCAGATTCTGTAAAGTTATTTATTTCATATTCTGTATAGTTTTTCATATTTATATCCTGTTCATATCCTGTACATAGCTTGTACTCACTACAGCCTGTACATACTTATAGTTATAGAATATTCACAACATACTTCATACCGTGTACATTATAACATACCATAATAGACCCATTTCTGTAATATACTCACATATCTATATTATTGCTAATATATATTGTAATATATCTATATCACTAAAGCACTTCTGGATGGATGCAAACTGCATTTCGTTGCCCTGTACCTGTGCATGTGCAATGACAATAAAGTTGAATTCTATTCTATTCTATTCTATCTGACTGTTCCCTGAATAAAAAACTGAATCAAACAGATGCTTTATTTAATTGCTGATGGGCTGTGTGGCATTGAACATAAATGTAAATCAGCTCACAGTTTGACAAGACTATTAATTTAGTCTTCTCCTTGGGGCTTTCCCAGTGGTATCGTGGCAATAAACTGCATAACTGTGGTCCATATGTGTTTACAAAGGCTAAACCGACAGGTGTGCGCTGTGAGGTAGAGTAGGAAGGACAGCTTAGTAATAAGTCCATCTGTGAATTCACATCAAATTTATCTTGCTGCCAGCGTCTGTAGGAATTTAGTGAGCTTTTGATCACAAATCTTTTCAGTGTCATTCACACAAAGCAGCTTCAGCTTTTTGACATTAACTAAGACCAAGTGTGGCTGTAGACGGGCAGGATAGTCGTCCAAAGACATTCAGTTAGTCGGGTTAGGTTAACTGATTATTCTGAATTACCCATAGGTGTGAACACGAGTGTAAATAGCTGTATGTCTCTCAATGTTGGCCATGTTACAGACTAGAAACCTGTCCAGGGCGTACTCTGCCTCTCACCCTGTGGCAGCTGAACTCCACCCCCACCCCAACACTAAAAGCAAAAGAGAATGATGGATGGATGGACGTGTCTGTAGACTTAGGCTTATGTGAAACCAGGAATATTGGATAATATCAGAAACAGAGTTCACAAATTAAATGTCTGGATCATTTTTAACTGGGATTTACATTTGAAAGACAACACTCCCTCTTAGCCATCCTGAGTATGCCAGCAAGGAAGTGTGCCACATCATCAACTGTCCCCTGCCACACAATCTTTGTTTAAAGTTGCCAAACATCCAGTGGTTAAGTAAAATGGCATGAGTCAAGATTTTTTCAACATCATTACTGTCACAGAGGCTTGCACAAAGGAAGATAATTCAAGGTTTACTTACTGACCAGAAATGTAACAATGCCACATGTGTTTAACCAACGCATGCTTTTCTGCTGGGAGTTAATGGAGTTCTGCTTTTGGACAGAAGCTGTTTAATTACCCTGTACTTCACAACTCCTTCTGCAGAACCTGCAGCAGAAGTAGAGAGGTCTTTCAACCATACCAAATAAACAAACTGGTCACAAATTAAGATGCTTTTTGTCTAACTAGAAACAGGGTTTTCTGATTACCTAGACATGACCATTGATATCAACAAAGCTCGTTTGCACATGTTGTTACAAGATTTGCATCTCTGAACCCAAAGGCAGCGCATCAGGACAGGAGTGCATCTAGGGGCATGCATCATAGATTTGTCCCTGAGGGTCACTCTGTTAGTGCTAGGCTCTGCTGTAATATCATAAGGCATCCAAGGCAGAGCATTCAGTGCAAAAGACCTGACATCAGTCATGTGCCATTGTGGAAACTGCGCACCAATGTTTGCCAGCTCAGAGTTTGTTTACCATAATAACATAATCGTTGTCCCCAGTGGACCTACATACCAGATTTATCTCACTACAGCTTTGTTTCCTTCCCATCCACCCATCTATCAATCCATCTGTCCTGTTTCTTCCAGGGTCGGGGGGGCTAGATCAGGTCGCTGTCACTGTTGCGATGCAGTGAAGGAGATCCAGAAATGATCTTTAAGGGGAGACTGGCCAGATATAGATGAGGATGCTTATCTGCTCTGGGCAACTTTTGTAACTGTGCACATACACAACGCAAGATCGTTCAAGCCTGTTTTTGGTGGCGAGACGAGGATTTGGGCAGGTAGATGCACTGCCAACGTAAACACAGTGACATCACCAAACTGGGTTAAATGTCATGTTGTTATTAAAGGCCAGTCTTCCCTGATAACAGCAAGTAAAGTTCAATGTTCTGTCGCTCTGAGCCACAGCATCAAGACGAATGGACTTTGACACGGTCACCTCAGTGTCTTTGTACACATGGATTGTGTCTGCATTAGAAGTCGGGGTCACTACAGAGACATTAGCTCACTTGTCTGTGAACTTTACTGTATGTATTGATTTCTTAAAATGAGGTAAATGCAATGCATGACATACCAAACAAACAAACAAACAAACAAGACAAAAATTAAGATTCAGAGTACCCAGACATGACCAGTGATATAACTAAGGCCTGCTCAGTCTTGCATAGGGTTAGGGTTAGGCCTACTTTACTGGCAAACAACGCAATAAGTACATAATACAATAAGTACACCCCATGATTCAGTACCTTGTTGAGCCAACTTTAGCAGTAACAACTTGAAGTAATTATTTTTGCATGACTGTATCAGTCTTTCACGTCGTTGTGGAGGAATTTGGTCGACTCTGTGACTACAAAGTGCCCGGTAACCATAGTTGCAAAACAAGCGGAAATCATTACCCCTCCACTACTGTGTTTGACAGTTAGTATGAAGTGTTTGTCCTGATAGGCAGTGTTTGGTTTCAGAGAAAAGAAGCTTTTCTCCTGGCAACCCATCAAATAAACCATCCTGTCTAATTGTGCTGTCATTTTTTTCCAGTTTCTCTGAGCATTGTGTAATGTAACCTTAGGGTGATTTTACTGGGATCTCCAGTCCTGAGAAGATTATTAGACGTCTTGAATGTTTTCCACTGTTGAATATTTGTTCTCACTATATAATGATGGACGCCAAACTGTTTGAAAATGGCTTCATGACTCTTTCCAAGACTGATGAGCAACAAAACTGGATTCTTTAAGGTTGTTGCTGATGTCTTCCCTTGTTGGCATTGCGTTAACACAAAACTTCTGCTTTTATAGAAAGAAGTCCATTTGATTAGCAGCACTTGGCAGCTATTTACTCTTTTAATTCCTACCAAAGCAGTAACAGAGTGCTCTGATTTTGCATTTTGGTCTAATTTTTGTTAAATAAATAAGGAAACAGCGTAATATGTCTTATGTTGTTGTTCATCTAACGTTGTATTTACCAGATTTTAAGACCAAATTATTTTTATGAAAGCCTGGCGCGTAAGGTCTGTCTGTACTATCCAAGTTCAGACATCTTAACATTGATAAAATGAGCCAATTTAATCTGCAATGAGTTTTGTATCAAAATAACAAAGCAGAGTAAACACAGGTATGTTCAGGTGTAGGTGATATCTTTTGATGCAAGTCACTACAGGCAAGGTACGTAATACATTTTCATTACTACCTTTGAGCCTTTGAGGATTACGCAATCATAAAAATATGCTTACTGAGAACTACTAACAGTAATCTCCTTTGGCCCAAAACACTGACAACCGATTCAAACTTATTTGAAAGCGAACGACCTTTCAAATAAGTTTGAGCACATGACACCTACCCTTTCCCCTGTTACTCCCCTCACGTGGTTTGATGCCTATTTCTGCCTGTGTGAGTGTACTCTCCTAAGTTTCCATCCCACCTACAGCTATGCACACCCCGCTGTTTGGTTGACGCATGCAAAGTTCAGCGTGTTAAATGGACTCTGAATTCACGGCAGTGCAATCAGATTTTCATGCTGTGTTTGGCAACAAATACACACACACACAGTCATACTCTCCCCTCAGGCACACATTGCACAACACACATTGCACAACACGCTTTGTGCTGCAAGCGTTCATACAGCTTTTATTCTATGCATGTAATAAGTGCTTTCTAACTATCATGCACACAATCACAAAAACGGATCAAGGGCAATTTGGGGTCCATTATCTTGCCCAAAGATGCCTAATCTCATTCTACCTCTTGAGCCACAGCCATTGTACCCTATCCACTCATACACAGAATAGTAATCACATGTGCCACCGTGACGTTTAGTCTACATTACAGTGACTTCAGCAGCACCAGCATCTCAGAATTCCAGTACAAAGAGTGCAGTTTTCCTCACACACACACACACACACACACACACACACACACACACACACACACACACACACACACACACACACACACACACACACACACACACACACACACACAACTGTGCCCTTATAAACATATACATGTGCCAAACATGTGCCAAGCTACGTGCGACTGTCTGGTTCAAGCTTTTCCAGTGTAACTCTGTCTCTGCTTGCACTCACTGAACAAGATTACAAACAAAGCACCCCAAGTGAAATCCAAGCATCTTCTCTTTTTTTTTCCTCTGCTGAAGTACATTTAATTACTCTGGATCCTTCTTCGGTATAGCTGTGCTAAAAGAAATGGTTTGAGTAAGGCGATCCATGGGAAAGTGATGTGTTGGTTACAGTTAGGTCTCCTGAGATACGAAATGCAGAGTACACTCTTTGTCTCGCTGCAACAACACACAAAACAGTGTACTTTGTAATCAGTTAGGACAGTTTGTCGTTTGTCTTAGCCCTACTTTAAGAGTGGCACATTTAAACGGGATAAGAGCGTGTGGAAAAGTTTGTGCCCAGCTAAGATGCTCAAACGTCTGAAATGTTGCACATTGTGATGCAGGCGATTGAAACTCAAGAACTGTGTGAAAGCAAAGAGTCCATTAACTTCATTTGTAAGAGGAAATCATTATTTCCATTTTTAGGAATCATCCAGTTTCATAACAAGTTTCTGCAGCAACTGGTTGATCTTTGCAAAAGTCGTTGCATCAGATCTTTTAGTAATATTGAAATGAGGTTAAGGGGAACAGCATTTTGATACCAAACAATTATTTGCAATTAATGTGGTGTGCAAAGGGAAGGGCTTGCTAAAGCATTCTTGATATATTTTCATTTCTTTCCCGTAAGCATCCCATACATTTACCAGCAATCCCTATGTTTGGCCATAAATTCTTATCTAATCTGCAGCATGTTGACACATATTGATCTGCCTGCACCATTACAGATTTGCACCTCATGTGCAAATGGTCTAAACTTGACTGCACACTTGGCAAGGTTAGGGTTCACAAACCAAAGGTTTGATCAGGCAAAGGGAGAGTCTCCTTTTAAAGGGTGTGTGCAAACAAATATTGCTTAGTGCGAAGATAAAGAGGAGGGCAAGTATTTATGTGTGTGTGTGTGTGTGTGTGTGTGTGTGTGTGTGTGTGTGTGTGTGTGTGTGTGTGTGTGTGTGTGTGTGTGTGTGTGTGTGTGTGTGTGTGTGTGAAAAGCCATAAGCAAATATTGCAAATGTTTGTTTACATCTCCAGCAGTCCAATGGTTCCTGCTACATAGGTGGGTATTCATACCTGTAGCAGTGTGTGTATAGCATATGTATACTGCAGGCTTTATGGAATGTATGCTCAGCTAATCTGGGAATATATACTGGAATAGAGAGGATAAAACACCTTTCAAATATAGACCTGAGAATCCGAGACCACGTCAAGCAGTAATCGAGCGATCTGCAGTCAACTGCACAAGCAAAACTTTTTCTTTCTACCACACACGAGGCGTCTCGTGTATGCCTCTGTTTAGCAGTGAGGAGATACGTGTGTCCATTTTTGACGGTGATCAACGCCTTTGAACTGATTCCACTGATGCTCAGTACAGAGGGGTTACTTTGAGTTTTGACATCGCCATACAGGACTCATGAAAGGTTGCACGAGAGTTTTCCCAAAGCTGATTCCCTGTATACAAAACAGCTGCTAAAAGACGTGTTTGTATATGAAGGAACGACACAGCTTCACTCTAAATGCAATGTGTAGGCTAAATGTCGTGGATTACATTTTAACCAGCTGTTTGCTTGAGTCTGAGTTTCTGTCTGAGTGTTCCTGTTTTATTTTGATTGTCTTCTGACCTGCGCCAGCGTATCCAGTTTGAATGATTAGCTCAGGGAAAACGCATGGAGAGAGCATATTTCTCTAGTATTGGCAAATCTTTCTTAATTACAAGGTCTCAAATAATCAGGCCCTAATATATATATATATATATATATATATATATATATATATATATATATATATATATATATATATATATATATATATATATGTGTGTGTATATATATATATATATATCCACCAGCTTTGATTTTTAGTAGGCGTGCGCGTTATAGGAGCGATCAGTCACAGCTCGTTTGTAAATGTAAACACACTTGGATGAAAACGGATACAAAGAATTTTCAAGGAAAGGCTTCTGATGAAGAAACATATGACTGTGACACACCCGAGGGGGCGTGGTATAGTAGTGGTGTGAATGGCTCACGTTAGAGGGCGGGGACATCCAAAAAATTACATCCAGTCAAGCTTGCTTGCTGCCAGCACCACATCTCATCAGTCCTCATTAAATTTACACGCTACCGGACCGTATTTCTTTCTGTTAAGGGAGGATAGTGGTTTATTTGTGTATTTATTTCTGAGGCAAATTCAACCGAGGACGAAGTTATTTCTGCCATGGCGAAAGGAGAAGGAGCTGAACAATACTCGAACGCCAGTTTGTTGAATAAACCGGGGAACTCGGATGGCATCCAGCTCGCTAAAAGGGTGAGTAAATTCATTTATTCAAAATTTAGCTTCAGGTACGGGTTGATTCTGGCCCGCTTTCACACGAATTCTCGAAAATAGAAAGGGCCAGGCTTTGATAGGAATGGGTGTCGATCGTTTAAATCAGGGGTGCCCAATCCCGGTCCTCGAGAGCTACCGTCCTGCAGCTTTTAGATGCATCCCTACTCCAACACAGCTGAATCAAATGAATGGCTTGTTATCAGGCCTTTGCCAAACACGATGGCATGCTGAAGAGGTAATCAAACCATTTGATTCAGCTGTGTTGGAGTAGGGATGCATCTAAAAGTTGCAGGACGGTAGCTCTCGAGGACCGGGATTGGGCACCCCTGGTTTAAATGAATGGGTAATACCAGCGAGCTGACACTTTAAGGGTGACTCATGTTAGCTTAAATAAGGCGCGCGCCATTCCGGGCCAACATTTGTCTCATTAGTAACTCGGAAACGATATAAACGGAATTTAAAAAATGGATAAACGCATAATTTAATAAAATGTAATTATTGTTATTTGGCACGTGAGTGTTATTTGGGCCTTTGGGAAGCCCTTTCTCCTTCTTCTGAACCTTAATTATACTAAGAACGCATTCTTCAAATAGTTTAAACCAAAAACCGTGGTTTTGGAGGGCTACATCTACACAAACGGGTTTAATTCACAGTTTGCGTGTGTGGAAGGCAATGTTCGAGATTTTCTGTGCCCTTATTTCGCCAGCAACGTGTAGCTACATTTGAATTAAAAAATGTAATACCTCTCGTCTTATCAGTTCCTCAAATTCAGTTCACGTTCGGCTGGTTTTTGACGTTGTTCCTTAAAGTAGCCGAGAATCTGTAAGCTAGGTTATAAATTTGGGTTTTAACCTTTGCATAAAGGTGGCTTACTTTTAATTAAAATAATTACACATTTTTTTTAAATCACGCTGGGAATATCGATATCGCCTTTCCAAAAACGTCGCAGAATATAGTCTGCTAACACCAGCGTGGTTTGTCTTATCCTTCATATCAGTTTTAATAAGCATTCTCAGATAGATGTGCTGCATTCACTGGGCTCTGTTAAAACCCCCACTAGCTCTGCCTTTGCAAGGAAGAAACACTCAACGAAAAAGAGAAAGTAGCCTGTCTTTCTGAGGCTGGAATAATCAGACACTATAATTTGCATTGTAGTAACAAAAATGCGGTAGAGTTCATTTGCACGATGTTTTAAATTCCCTCACATAGTAGTGGTTTGTTAAACAAATGGTTTAATTTTTCACTGCTTTGGTATTCACGTCTCCCCCCCCCCCCCCCCCCCCAAAAAAAAAGAAAACCACACAAACAAACACACACACTGCTGAAGAAAATTCCCATTAAATTTACAATTTTCCCGAAAGCACTGAACGCCACAGGGAGCACCCACCAAGGCGACGTGTCAGATAATGAAGGAGCAGGCAGAGGACCTTTCCCGAAAACAGACTACAAAATGAGTGTTCGGGATTTTGTGTGTCTGCACCTTTAAACTAAGGGAGTGACACGTGAACCCAAAAAGCAGGAAAAACGTCTCACCTACGCATGTTACGCATTTACAGTAGTAACATATCATTAGTGGGAACTCTGATAGCAGGTGTGGCCCTGGAAGTAATATCAGTGAAGGTAGATTCAGTGTCCTGTTTATAAAACTCAGCTACATTCCTTTCTCTTTTTCTTTTTTGCCAAAGACATCTGTCCACGTGTGGCCGCAAGCTCAGTTAAGATCCATTATGGTTGTGTGTTTTAAATAGACTGCCTGACAACCATGCAAATGTGTGTGACACGAATACACTGTCACATTAACACATTCCTGTGGCAGTTACTTGATGGTTACACACCTGTGTCGGTACAGTCAGTGCTCTGCATTCAGGTAGAGTGGGTTCAGGGGAGTTATGTAAGGTGAGAGATGCTTGAGATTTTGCATTTGCTGCCATGGACACCAGAGCTACTGCAGCTACTGCATTTCCAGCTATTATGGTTAAAACTGCTTCTTCTGCTGGTTTGTCCTTGCAGTGAAGAGTGTTTGACCTAAAGAAAAGCAGAGCTGGGCGCATCAGTGGGGCAAAGACTGGTTTATTTGCATGCAATGACAGCAATGCTTCATTTCCGTGTCCTTTTCCTGATCCTTATGAGGAGTGGTGAAATATGCCGAAGGTTACTTTAAACAGATTGTACCTTGATATAGGTTTTCTGCTTTTCTTCTTCTGCTTAAGGTTATCAGCAAGAGCCCTTTTCTCATTCAGCACCAGAGATTAACCCCCCCCCCTCCCCCCCTTAAAAAAAAAAAATAAATAAAGAGAGAGGGGTCAGACTAAGCAGCAGAAAACTCAAACTTTTGATTGGTCGGGGATAAGGGTGTGTGTTCGCCTCTCTTTGGGCAGCAGTGGTCAAAGCTCTGGTCAAACAGTGGCAGTCATCCACTGAGGAATTAAGCCATCTCAAACTGATGCCAAGGTGCTGTCGCCCTGGCTTTTGGGGTGAGTGACACAATGGTGTAGTCAGACGCTCACACCAATCGTGGATTTGTGTTGCCATTAGGAGATCTGTTTGGAGTCTGTCTGTTGAGGAAATGATTACATGTTCAGCGGAGAAACTCTTGAAGAATAAGCGCTTGTTACCGAACCAAGGGTTTCTTGTTTCCCTGGCGGCTGTCCCCGACACCTTCCAAATACACTACACTGTGGTTAGCTTTTTGCCAGCAGAACTCACGAGCTCTTAAGACCCTCTGGCGATTAAGAATTTAGGCCACGTTCCTCGTGAGGCTCGGAAAATTTTTTTATTGTTTAATGGGACTGGTGAGAAAGAAGCAAGTCTGCAGATTAAGTCCTCAGACAGAAATTGAGAAAGTTGCCGATTTATAATCTGCTTCCTTTTTTTTTTCTTTTTTTTTCTTTCTTTTTTTGTCTTCTGGGGACAGGGGGAGTGTAATTGTTTGTAGGTGTGTTGCAGTGGCTGTGTAAGGCTTAAGCTGCTGCTGGCCACTCCGGGGAAGTGACCTCTCCTATAATTACAAAAACTTGGCCCCGCTGAAGTCCAAAAACGTTTGCAGACAGCTGCAAATACCCAAGGGCAGTTTCCTCAAAAGTTTGCTATCATTGAAGCCGTTTATTGCCTCTTGTCAAGCGAGATCCTCCCAGATGACAAGCAGGTCTCAGGCCTGCTCTAAGGTGTGCCTGTTGAACAAAATGTTCTTATCCTACTTTTGTTTTTACGATCAATGTATTTGAGCACGTTCTAAATCTGTGTTTCTGTTCTTTTTATTGCCTACTTGCAGCATGAGCAGAACAGGTTATCAGTCTGCAACAAGATATGCTATGCCATCGGGGGAGCTCCGTACCAGATCACAGGATGCGCCCTGGGCTTCTTTTTGCAGATCTATCTACTGGACGTAGCACAGGTGAGGAGGTTGAAATTGTTTCCAAACTCCAAAGAGATAAATGAAGCCACCTGGCTTCACCATCAGTGATAAGTAACCTGAACCTGTGCTTTCAAAATATGTCAATTTCGACGGTTAGGGGAAAAAAAAATACATATATGTTCAATTTAACACTCATTAAATACTATTAAATTTTCCAATAAGAAAGCCTAACCCTATATGTGTCCAAAACATTAAGGGATAGGAGTAAGGTTAGACTTCACAAGGTTAAATGGGATTGAGAGCAAAGTGTGCAGTCTGTTCTCTGTAATGTAGTAATGCTGAGTCTTAAAGCCCTGCTCTTATAAGCCCTCATACAGGACTTTACACAGATCAGAGCAAAGTTGTGGAAAAAGTTTCTGCCTTGTTGCTATTATTGGCTCGATGATGGGGCTCCAGTGTATTAAGAGGCTTACAGGAGCTTGTTCTGAAAAGCTTTGGGAGGGGTACAGTGGTGGCACAATATAAAGGGGGGGAGCTCGCATTAATGAGCTCTGACAGTAATCTGATGGTCATGGCCATGATGGCAGTGATAGTCAAAGGCTTCCCAGGGTTCGGTCTTGTTCGCCTTCCATGGCTATTAATTAACAGTCTATGGGGTGACACAGTGTGGTACAGATTGTACATTTAGAAGTCACACATTCATCACCCTGTCTGAGTTTGTCCCCTCTGTTAACAGCCAGCTGGCAACTAATATGTGTTAAGAGTTACTCTCACTGCTGCCTTTAATAAAAGATAGTGACTAAACCTTTCCCACTGTAATGCGAAGTGTAATGCCCATATTTTTACAGCTTCACTGCTACTGTTTAGCTATACGACCACATAACCTGTGCTCATTTATCTGAGCTGATACATGTGTATAACAGCCACGTGTCGACATCTCTAATCTTTTTCTTGTGCTTTTACAGATCGATCCCTTCTATGCTTCCATCATCTTGTTTGTTGGGCGAGCTTGGGACGCCGTAACGGACCCCACAGTGGGCTTCCTGGTCTCTCGAAGCCCGTGGACGCGTTTTGGACGCATGCTGCCCTGGTGAGCTTTTACTCCCTCCTAGTTTCGTGGTGCTACACAGTCCATTTGATTTGATGTGCATAACAAATATACTTCCTTAGTGAGGTCTCTGACAAACTGTTTCCTTTACCTTACTGATAAAGCCAGGTTAAGCAGTTCAAACACTTGTTGCGTATTTGCTGTTGGAGCATGTGATCACAGGGTCTCCCATCAGCCCTGGTGGAAGTTTCCCAACTGTATGATGTCAGTGTTTGGGGAGGGCGGGGCTTTGTTCTCTACTTTTGAAAAGCCAGAGACTTCTCTCAGGAGGGTTTACTACGCGTCATGCTATTGCTGCAGTACTACTTCCTCATTGCCAGCATGTGCGGATGTGTCCATTCAAACTCTCCTTCCCCCGTCTCTCATTCACCTCTTGCTATTTAGAATAGCATACTGAGAACTGTCTTTAGGTGAAGTGGACCACATTAACTGCTACTGTTTGAACTATAAACCCCCTAAAGATGTCAAGCCATTTTCTTTTTTAAGTTAAACAAAAACAGGAAGTTGCTTCAGGAGATACTCTTGCACATAACCCACATTGTAGTTTTTGGTGACAAATACAACTCCAGCGCATTACAGGAAGCGCACAAAGACTCTTTGGAAGTCTTCTTTGTGTGGTTATTTGACATAAAACCTTAAATATACAGAGAATAATATGAAAACCCATCTTGTATTAAGGTTTGAATTCAGCTTGTCTGTGTGTAGGAGGGCTGTAAAGCATGCCTGAAAAGGCTTACTGATCGCTTTTCTTTTCAGATTTGACCCACCCACCCCCCACCACCACATTGTTCTGTCTATGGGCATCTTGCACAGTCTTATCAGCTCTAAAGTCTAATGACTTTTAAACCCCTATTCCCCACACCGTTGCACACCTGTGGTCTGTGTCAACGGAGATGTAATTGATATAATTCCGCTGATGTAAGAGACTACTGGGGTGTCAGCGGAGCTGCTAGTTATAGAGCTGTCAGCACAGAAGACGTTTTAGAGCCACTGTCCCTTCAGTACATGCAGTACTCTGTAGTGTGACGAGGGTAGAAATAAGCCACCGGAGGTAAAAGGTATCAGAGAGAGAGGATATGTCAAGAACAACAAAAGAGCAAAGGCATCTCTTTAATAACCACCACGAGGAGGTGTGGGGTGTGTGCTGCACCTGTGTATTTACTCCCTTGCCTCCTTGATTAAACATATAATTTCCCAAGCTGGTTAGGAAATGAGCGTTGGGTAGGAAGTGGCACGAGTGGGAGGAGAGGGTCCCCTGCCTGCCCACTACTGTCTTTCCCTGTGTTAATGCAACCTCTTGGTAAATGGTTGCAAAAGGCTATGAAAGCAGATAATCAAGATAAAATTCCTTTTTGCAATAATTCCTATACAGCTCGAATTTTAGCTTGTTACAAGTAGAGCGCAGCTACTTTTGTCACCGCGTAGTTCAGCTTGGCTCTGTAGAAACTATCTTCTAGAGGAGGTAAAGGTCATGTAATGTTTTAGAAAGACAGTTTCTTGCTGATGCTCAAATGAATTCTAGTTAAACGGCCGTGGTTTTAGAGCTCATTCAAAGAAAGTTTGTGGTAAATAATCTAAGTATTTGTGGCTGTGATTTTTAGCTTTAATCTTGCAGCCTATGTGGGTGTGTATGTCGCAAGTAGACCTGCATGACTAATGCAGAAGAAATGTCATAATGGCGAGACTGAGGTTCGCAGAGCTGACGGTGATAGAAATGTTCCTCACCAGTGATGAAATCGTTAATGGGAGTTCCCGTAAAGGAGCGCTGAACTCGATGATGTAAAAATTATATTAAGAGTTATTTCTTTGTCAAAAAATTTTGACTGAGAAGCGAATGTGCAAGAGGGTGATGGATTTTATCTCGTTACTGTAATTACTGCTGAGATGCTGATGTTTGAATCTCAAAAGTGGGTCACAGAGGAAGGGGGGGGGGGGGATAAAGTGCATCCTCCACTTCTCGTCAGAAATGGGGCGTGGGCTTTTGGTTGTAGCGGGGGTGGGTTTGGCATTTTTGGTTATATTATGGCTCAGTTCATTTCAGACACATGTGCAGAGAGCAGGCAGGAAGCTGCAGATGCAGTCAGAGCTGCTCTGTCTTTAATGCTTGGAAGCCACAGTGGGGGGAGGGTGACCGGAGCTGAGCTTCTCATTGGTCCTGCCCACAACACACCACTAGTTTTAGCCAATAGCTGCTCAGCTTTCAGTGCCTGTATTACGTTTTAAAGAGTGACTGAGGAATCCAGGAGGTTACTGGAGTTCAAGTTCTAGCAGTGAATTTTCAGACCGAAGGCCTTCCTGTTGCTTATCTTATATCACTGTCAGCTTCTGCAGTTGGCTACAGTATGAAGAGCCAGTTTTGAAGACTTTCACCTAAAGAGTGATATAAATTTTTTTGGGGGGGGGCCGTGATTTCTGACTTATGAAAGCACAAAGTCAAAAACTGAATTTTAAAAATGTATTATTGCTTCAGCCGCCAAGCCAAAAATGAGAAAATGGAGAGATAACTGTGTCACTCTCACACGCAGAAGCTCTTAAGATAGCTTTTCACTCTTACTAAACTGTTGATAGACTTAAAGCTGCCACTCGCTGAGTTAATTCGCTGACAAAGTAGATAACGCTCGCTCTTGTCAGCACGGCTGTTTCAGAAGATGTTTAAATGTGATGTAGGTCAATGCTTGTATGGCCCAGTGTGCCTCCGGAGTTCTGCAAGGATGGTGCGAAGCTTATCTTAGGCTTGCAGACAGTGAACACGTGCCTTAAAAAAACAAACAAACCAAGCAACACAGTTTCTGCTGGTGACTTGTGTGGATGACATTCCTTGCGTTTGTGTTCATCTCATGGGTTGGAGTTGATTACTGTATTAAAAAAGGAGGGAAAAAAAGGAGCAAGCATTCCTGAGCGCATTGTTGCATGTGGATGGATCATGTGTTCCAGCTTGTCCACCCTTTCTGTACACTCCCACACTGTGTTCAAACAAGGGTACAGTTAATCACATCACATGGGCGAGAGAGCAGACAGCACGTTGCTCCGCCGGACCTTCTCTCTCTTTCAAACTCTCGCTGCGGTGCGTGATTATGTTGATAATTGTTCGCAAGGGCTCGAATTGATTGGCAGCGAGTTGTTCAGCTTTCTGAGCACTGTGGAGAGAAGTTAGGCCTGCTCTAGCTGTTGGGCCACTCTGACTCGAGCATGATTTCGCTGTCTGATCTTTTCAGACAGGACCTGTCAGTGAATGGCCTGGCAGGATGGCACGAACTGTCATATTCCATGTGTATTTCTTGGAATGTGACGCATCCACAGAGGCGTAACTGCAGGGCAAAATCTCACATCTCATTGGACTGTAGCTGTCTGACCATAGGAAGGAGGTGACTGGAGGGTGGGAAGTGTGTAAAAGAATTTCACTTCTGTGGGGTTTTATGCTCAGTTAAAGTTCCTGTATGTTGTGTGAATTCATGAAAACAAAAGGTGCCTTTAATGTCGTTCAGCAGCATTCCCCAAGTCATTCATCCTCTAGTAACCCTCAGATCAGGCCATATCTGAGGCTCAGCCTCCTTGCATGTAAAGTACATAGACACAATATATTCATCAGGAGACAGTTAACTAAAGTGCAGAATCACTGAAGAAGTGTTGGCACGAGCAGAATAGAAAAGCCATGAGTAGTTACGCAATGAGAGACTTTTTAGGCCTGGAAACTGTTTACAAAATGAGATGTTCCACACTTTGAATAGATCACGTTTTACACCGACTGACGCTGTTGCTGTTGTCATGTTTTCCTGTTCCACTCCCCTCCCTCCTGCTTTATCTCATCTGCAGGATCGTACTGTCAACCCCTCTGGCTGTGATTTCCTACTTCCTCATATGGTACGTTCCTCCCTTTGAGAATGGCAAAATCATCTGGTACCTCTTCTTCTACTGCCTCTTCCAGAGCCTCCAAACTGTGAGTACCACATGTGCACGCACAAACATGTTCACTATAACCTTTCATTGTAGGGTTCTCAGAGTATGGCCTGCAGCCTAACTGTGGTCTTTGGTGATGTCGGAGGGAAAGAATGTTCCCCTCTGTATTTCCTTCTTCCGTGTATATATAATATTAGTATGTAGCACCTCATGGGAAGATTAACCCCAACTTCTTTATAAGTCTGATATATTTGGATTACTTAAACAGTTTCCTGTCTTCGTGCAGCGCTTGTGGTATCTAAGTATCGATCATTTGTTGAAGCTGTTCTCTCACCTTCATACTCTTTGTGATTTCCCGCAGTGCTTCCATGTGCCATACTCAGCCCTCACCATGTTCATCAGCTCAGAGCAGAAAGAGAGAGACTCTGCGACTGCCTACAGTGAGTATCGGCATGTTAAAGCGCCGTCCTCTTAGATAAACCTCCTGGAGCCTCTTTACGATGCCTCCTTGTCTCCTCATCAGGGATGACGGTGGAGGTTTTGGGCACCCTGCTCGGTACGGCGATCCAGGGCCAGATCGTCGGCTTGGCGAACGCTCCCTGCATCCCGGGGCCCGCCGATATCCTGGCGGAGCCGAGCAACTTCTCTGCGTCCCCTGGACTTAATGAGTCTAAGCCTGTCATCTCCCTGGAGCACACGGTAACCGTTTATCAGTTGGCTAATTAACAAGTTCGTCTAATTAGATGCGAGCTGATGACGGCGGTTTGTGAAATCTTCTGAATACTCATTGCGCATTTCTTCCTCCTGTGCAGAGAACAGCCTACATGATCGCGTCGGGTGTGATCTGCTTGATTTACATCATCTGTGCTGTCGTGCTGTTCTTCGGTGTGAGAGAACAAAAAGGTGAGCGTTTATCAGAATCAACCATCCTTCTGTTGTTGGATCCTTTAACAGACTAAGATTTTATCCAAAGCCAAAATCACTGATGTCAGATTCCCGATGGGCCGCACATGTACGCTTCCTTCGTGTGATTACAGCTCCATGATTATGGGCTGAGGAAGCACACAAAGTTTGCTCAAAGTGAAAGCCTTATGACCTCGTAATAAGATGTCTGGCTATTTCAGGGTGAGGCTTAAAGGCAGCTGCACATGAAAAGTGTCATTTAAAGTAAAAAAGCTCAGAAGAAGAAGAAGAAAGTGTACTTTATTGGTCCCCGTGGGGAAAATCCCTCTCTGCATTTAACCCATTCACTCAGTGAAGCAGTGGGCAGCCATTGGGCGCCCGGGGAGCAGTGTGTAGGGACGGTACCTCAGGGTAGCTGTTCAGGGGAATCGAACCCCCGACCTTCCGATCATGGGGCGACCACTCTACCTACTGAGCTAGAAACGGGACATCAGAACGTTTCAAAGTGAATTCTGCATCTTGGTTCACTCCCTCGTGTCTTTTCTCTTTTCAGAGTCTTCTCGTCCCAGGTCTGAGCCCATGTCCTTCTTTCAGGGGATTAAGCTGGTGATGGGGTATGGACCATATGCCAAACTGGTCATGGCCTTCCTCTTTACCTCACTAGGTTTCATGGTGCGTACATGAAAGAGCCACACACACTCTGTATATTTTACTGTAAATGAATTTGTATACAGGATAACTTTCCATGTTTGCGTTTTTCAGTCACTAACTTCAGCCTGTTTAGTGTCTCGCATGTTTGTGCTCCCAGCCAGAGTTTTCTTGGCCCCATGTGCATGTGTGTGCGTGTTTGTGTGTTCAAGCAATACACTGAGTGACCTCTCTGTCTCATCCTGCAGCTCCTGGAGGGAAACTTTGCCCTGTTCTGCAGCGCCACACTGGGTTTCAGGAACGACTTCCAGAATATTCTGCTGGTCATCATGGTGAGTAGAGACACAGAGGAGGTGACCGGGAGGTGGTTTATTGTGACAAACACATAGACACAGACAGCTAGGTGCACTGTTCCCATAGAAATGACTCCAGCCACCCCTGGCAGGTGAAACCCAGAGCAGCCCGTTTGTGCGGAACAAAATGAGCCATTAACGTCAGCATGCAGACAAAAGCCTTCTCTTGTAAATGGTCTTCAATTACAAAATCCACTCTGTACTCGGTCAGAAAGGAAGGCTCCTGCATGGCTGTTTCAGTGATGTGTGACTACTCGGCCCGAATGCCACCCCGTTCCCACAGACCGTAAAGAAGCCACAGTCACCTCTGCTTTCATGTCTCTTTTATATAAACCTGTGGTATAAGGGGAACAAAAAGCTTTCATATCAAAGAGTCACGCAAACTTCCCGACGAGTATTAAAGCTAATTAATCCACAGATGTGCTGAGCTCACGCAACGGTATGGGGTGAGAAAGTGCAGGTTAGCAAGGGTGAAGAGATTAGATGCTTTGAGCCTTTACTTCACGGACAGGATTATGTAGCCAAGGTAGTGACCATTAACCAGTACGTGCAGTCACTGAAATGACTTTGTTTAATCAGCACTGAGAGATGGTAATCCTTGATGATGTGTGAGGTGATCTCATTATCTTATAATGGCAACGATAAGATAAACCAAATCAAATTGGCACACGTTATAAAAGCACATGTACCTCACACTGGCTGTCAGTCGAAGGAGCAAAAGCAGCAAAGGTCAAAAGTAATGAATAACTGAGGGAAGAGGAGGAAGGCAGAAAAAGCCTCCTGTGTGGCGCCTGTTCATGTTAGATCCAGCTTGGATGCACAGCACGTGCAGTCGTTCTTAAGGATGTTTGTATGAGAATGTTGTGCTGCTCAGTTTCAGTGAAGGCAGTTTGTGTGAAACTCTCTTCAAAGTTGGTTTAGAAGATGAAAGCTGATGCGTGATGTTGATATTTGATTTCTAAGGAAAAAAACAGCGAGGCTCATGGGGGCAAAGGTTTGAGAGAAGTGTTTGCAGAACAGCAAGACTAATTTCAAGTGCATACATTTTAAAACAGAGTGTGTGCTCGTATACTAAAGTGAAACTACATGAAATGAGTCTGAAAGCTACAGATGACTGCACAGAGAGACTGAGGTGACGGGAAGTACATGAAGGACATGAAGAGTCCTTCATGTACTTCCTATCGAAGGCATTCAGAAGGAGAGGTGGGGAAATACCGAGAACACTGTGCACAATGGCTGGGTGTTCTCGCCACGACGATCTGGGGGCTGTCCCGCCTCTTCATGTCCTCTTTAGGTCAGATGATATCTGAAGTGCTTTGTGACTGCATCATCAGATGTCTAACATGCTTCTCTTCTTTTATATAACACAGATAAAGTAGGGTTTTTGTTGTTGTTGTTTTTCCCGATATTGACCTGGAATACGGAGGGGCGTTGGAGAAACTTACAGGAACTTCTCTGAGTTTTGGTAAAACAGTTGGTTAACCACACTTGCTTTTTGTTTCCCCCCTCTTTCAGCTCTCCGCTACTCTGGCCATTCCCTTCTGGCAGTGGTTTCTGACTCGTTTTGGAAAGAAGACAGCGGTTTACGTTGGCACACTGGTAAGTCCCTGAAATCTTGTTAAAAGTATAAACAAACCATAAAACTTAGGGGAATTTTTCTTTCATAGGAAAACTGATGCAGTATCATTAAGAGACCTGTTTTGGGATTTAAATCTCTCACTGCTGTCATTTCCAGGCTGTGATTCCTTTCATGATCCTGGTGGTGTCCCTGAAGAGTAACCTGGCTGTCACCTACATCTGCTCCTTTGCTGCTGGCGTTGGAGTGGCTGTCGCCTTCCTGCTACCTTGGTATGCCTCTCCGCTGGCTCGTATTTGATGACTTTATAGATAAAAACGTTTTTTCTTATCAGGAATGCACATAAATGACCAAGCCTCACGTTTTGTTTGTTCAGGTCTATGCTGCCCGATGTCGTCGACGACTTCCAAGTGCAAAATCCTGACTTCACCGGCCACGAAGCGCTCTTCTATTCCTTCTATGTCTTCTTCACCAAGTTTGCTTCTGGAGTCTCTCTCGGCATCTCTACTCTTAGTTTAGAGTAAGCACTGGCACCAAGTTTAAGCATTTGCAGCGATTTGTTTAGTTGAATTTCTCAGCACCTAAAATCCCACATCAAAGCAAGGAGTTCCTTTCCGTTCCATTAGATTACAGTGAGGCTATAGAGTGCATGTGGGTACATATCACATGAGCAACCACAGCAGTGTTTTTCATTTGATGAGTAATTTGTTACTTTTCCTGCACATCAATATCTCTGCTGCGCTAAAAGCTAATAATTTTATTTCTCTTCTTTTTAGCTTTGCGGGTTACATCAGCCGAGGCTGCTCTCAACCTAAGGAAGTGGACTTGACGTTGAAATTACTGGTTTCGGCGGCACCCATAGCTCTGATGGCGATTGGCCTGTCCATAATTTACTCTTACCCGATCAATGAGGAGAAGAGGCAAGCTAACCGCAAACTCCTACAGGACCTGAGGTAAGTGCACAGACCCAAACGCTTCACCATCTTCTGTGTGTGTGTTGCATCTGTGTGAGGCAACCCTCCAACCGAAGTCTCTCGTCTCACAGGGAGAATGAGGCGGACTCTGAAACGGACTCAGCAGAACTAGCCAACGTGGTCTAGCTCATTTTCCAGACAGACCAGTGGGGTGAACGAATGGCACTTTTGCACCGGACGGCACCAACAGACCCGCGACTGTCGGATCACTGCCTTGTCCACTAATGCTGCTGTTCCAGAAGTACTTGATTCACTCAAGTGTCATTGTTTCAGCCACCCTGAGGCCTTTTCTAAAGACAACCCTCCCATCTGTGAATCTGTGATATTTTCCTGGCACACTTCTCTGTTTGTTTTTCGTGGGGAAAAAAAGCCTTATTTTTTAGATGTACTGTGAAAAGATCCTTTTCATTTTCTTTGTTTAGTTGGTCTTTCTCTGAGTCAAAAATCACACAAGAACTATGAAAAGCATTAAGAGCATGTTTTCATTAGTATTAATGGTGCTATGTACGCACGTCGAACGTGAGCGACCTCAGGAGGCTCTGAGATGTGAGCGTTCGACACGAGGAACTTGAACAGCGGTACAACTTTAATTTGTTCCCCCGTTTACGGGGTTTTAAAAAGCTGATGCAAACGTCGGGGGGGGTTTTTTTGTTTTGTTTTTTTTAAAATAGAAATTGTATTTTTACATTTTCACTTCATAGTTTACACAATCCAATCAGCCAGCCTGTTTCATCTTATTCCCATCCCACTGGCTTTTCTTATAAGAGGTTATAAATAATGGTGATGTTTGAACTTGTGGCCAAACAGGAACACCTGCGCTCTAAAGGGCTTCTAATAGTACTCCACCGTCACACTGAAACCACTACAGGAGTGAAAGCAGTTATTTTTCAAAAACATAACTGATGTCTGTATATTCAGCAGCTACATTATTTCCATTATTTATAAGGACAGCTGCTGATGGCAGGAAAAACCTTTTCTCTCTCAATGCTTTAAATTTAAGTTACTACAGGCCCCTGTAATTTAGTGATATCATTATTTAAATATTTATTAGTTTTCATTTTTCCTTTTCAAATTCATGTTTTCTAGAAAGCCATGCTTCTTGGATTATTTAACTCTATTTAAGGCCTGTAAAGCTGTTGCCAACTGGGCATTCAGGTTTAACCTCCTTTGCGGTCTTTGCTTCATATGCATTTTATAAAAGGGAAGCGCATCATTTTGGAGAAAGAAGAAGGGGGGGGAAAAAGATGAAGATAGAAAGCGGAGCTCTTATCGATGGGTGTTTATGTTTATCTGTATATATGTTTTTATTGGAGAAGCACATGCCAATCTGTCATCACGAGGATTATGTTTCATGTCTGTCGATATGGAAATGTGTACATTGAGTGTCATATGTTATACATAATGTTACATCTTTGGCATTTGATTCGGACAACTGAGTTGCCAATGTTTATTTCATTCATGCTCGTTTTCTTTACCCTCTGCTGAAGAGGACAGAGAACGTACATCCTTACAATTACTACAGGTTTAGTCTACATCCTGTAAATGCTGTCTTGTTTTAATTTGTTGTGTAGTTTTTTTTTTTTTGTTTTTTTTTTTTATTTTTTTTATTATTGACTCTTGAGTGAGGCTGTAGCCAAATGTGTGAAGCTTTAATCCCGACAAAGGCACACAGGCGCCTCCTGTGCATATGTATATACTTGTGTATATATCTTTGTTATATTTGTGTCTGCAAGTGGGATGAACCCATCTACACTGTGGTGTAGCTATTTAAGAAAAAAAATACTGTGATGGAGGAAAAATATGTTAATAAACACTAACTGATAAATGTCCATTGTGCACTGTGGGGGAAAAAGAAATTGGCAGTAGTCTTTACTTCCTCCTTGTGTGGATTAAAAATAAGGAACTTCTTCTCCATCCACACATCCCATGTGGATGGATGAGATTCCAAGATGCATTGCTGATCAGTTGTCTCCCTCTATGATCAGAGGGGATTTTGGTCTTTCTGGTCCAGGATTTGTAGAGCTGAAGCAAGTTTATAGCCAGCACAAACACTGGTTTGGGCCTCTGGTAATAATAATGACCTGATGCACTCTCACTAATACCTCGGCATGCTACTGATGAGACGGTGGATGGTGTTTTAGGGGATATCCTCCCAGACATGTATTATAGCATCAGGGAGCTCTAGGAGAGTGTGGGGACTAGACACAGAAGATGTGACAGAGGTTCTCACAAGGATTCAGGTCTGGGAAACATGAGGACCAGACAGTGGAATTGATAGCAATACCTTCATACAAAAATTCAGTATTATACCTAGTTCTGTCCAAACAAAGTCACCCCAGCTGTATTGACACGATGCAGCAGTACCATCTAGTGGTTACACAGCTCAGCAGCAGGTCAAATATGTCAAGGAGTCATTTACCAACTCTGCACAAGAAATTAGTCCCATATTATATATAGTGGAACCCACTGGAGAAGAAAAGTCATGAGTAATAACAGGTAACAGAAGAGGCGCAGCATCAGTCAAAATTATACTAATTTATTAACCAAAAAGGGGAAAAAAAACCCACCATGAACTCCATGAAAAGTGTTAGTGTGTCAGCAGGCGAATGAATGAACTTTAGGTTTACGGTGTTTCACAGTGCGAAGCCTAAACATAACCAGAGCTGGGTGGATGGGATTAGAGAAGCCCGAGGCAGCTGTTTGCAGTTTAGGTGCTGAAGAGTGATATGATCTGTTTTGATATTAGTTCAACTGTATTTTAAGCGTTTTAAGAGAGATCTGCTGAACCGTGTCGTCTTGATTAATCAGTAATGTTTAATTTCATATAATGATACATAATTCGTTACTAACTTCTTTCAAATCAATTTATGACCTTTCAAAGTAATTTGACATCAATGAGGCTTTAGGTGAGAATCGTACTATGATTATGCATATTTTTAAAATATAACATAATTAGGCTGTTATTTGCTATTTTTATTGTAAATATTTATAAGGGGAAAGGGGGAGTAAAGTACACAATGAGGCCCAGCTTATGTCATCAGCTGTGTTGTTTGCCTCCAAGACGTGTCTTCCCGTCCTCAAACGGGGAAGCGAGTGTGCAAGTATACAAGTACAAACTGTGTGTACTTAGTATTGAGAAACACCTGCTGACATATTTGACCAGATCAGCGTCATCCCTGTGCCCTGGCTCTAATGGGTAAGGCTGACAGATTGCAGATTGCCAAGGAACCATGAAATAATCAATTAAATGGTGAAATAATAAAATATGTTTTCAAAAAAGATTAATTGACATATGTATTTAATACACTATTTATTTATTTCCATTTTAATTACGTACTCATCCATTTAATTGCTTAATGGTGTATTTAGTGATATAATTTGGCCACTCTTTGCACTCCAACTATGACGAGAGTCCTCGTCGTATTTTCAGGTGTGGCTCTAGTGAAACCCAGTTTTCACATTCACATGGTTTATGATTCATAATGAACTGATCCCATCTAGTGTTCAGTCACGAAATTGCAATAACTGTTTGGTGAATGTTGGTTTTATTTCGCACACATAAACGGCGACATTTGGATGAATATTTTCTTCCTGGTAGAAGTTATACTTTAAAAAAAAAACATCATTACATAAATAAACATTTAACCGTTGTCATCTGCGTGTTGCCGTAAGATAAAACGATAAAAAAAAACTGATGTCGTTTCCGTGAACTTTTATTTTGAAAGGAGAACTATTAGCCGGAAGTTGTCCAGTTCCTTTGCCTAAAGGCGGTATTTTATGTCTTATCTCTGACAGTGCGTGCTTTGTGTTTCTCCATAGCGAAGATATTCTATATACCCACATACCCTAAAGAAGCAATCCCGGCAGTCGGCTTTATGTGCTTCGTGGACTCGTGAAACCGGTGTTTGCTAACTGCTTAGCTAACATGGCTGCTAACCCGCCGGGACAGGGCTTTCAGAACAAGACCCGTGTGGCCATCCTGGCGGAGCTGGACAAGGAGAAGAGGCGGCTGCTGCAGAGCCAGTCCATGAACAGCCCCGGAGCCAACATCCCGCTGTCGTCCAGACCCAGCCTGAAGGAGGTGAGGGACAGCGCCGAGCAGCAGCACATCGCAGCCCAACAGAAGGCCGCCCTGCAGCACGCTCACGTCCACTCCTCCGGGTTCTTCATCACCCAGGACTCCTCGTTTGGGAACCTCATCCTCCCGGTGCTCCCCCGGCTGGAGCCCGACTTCTGACTCTAAATTCTGACCCCGACCCCTAAGACATTAAAACTGGTTATTTTATGGTATTGTTGATCTGATGACTGATATTATATTTTATTCTGCCAGGGAGACTAAAAGACGTCACAGACAGAATAAAATATTTGAGCGTAATGTCCTGTGTTAAGCCCTCACACAGATTATTCTTCATTAATTATGCGATCATGACTGTTTCATTCAGATCAGTGTGAGTCAGGATGAGAAGTCTGCTGCTGGCATAATAACAGATTTTACGTGGCAGGTGCTTTCATCTATGAGAGTTGGAAAAAATCCAAAGAAGCAACAGGATGTAAAACGAGTTTCAGAAATTGTGTCTTCAAAAGGAACTGAATACTGAAGATGCAAGTCTGGATAACCAGATGGAAACAGTTACCGACGTCCTGGAAGAGCCCGAAAACCCCAAGTTTACTGCATACAGTTGCATCACCAACTCATTTTGTTGTTCCTGGTATTTTAGAACCGTTTTTTTTAAGTGTGTTGTACTTTCATATGTCACAGTATTATTAACATAGCACATTTCAGCCCAGGGGTACTGACTGGTTTGTGAATATCTGGGCTCATAATTGCAATCTATGAGATCTGTGTAGGTTACAACAGTTATTTGCCCAGAATCCCTCAACAGATGACTTACTATGGAAGCACAAACATGAGATGGGTTTAAATAAACTGTTAAACATATTCTGGCATAATTCATATGTTTAATTATACAATTTTCTTTTGCATTTCCTCATTTTATGTTCATTCCAAAGAAATAGATTTGAAACCTTTGTATAACAACTTACACAGAAGACTATCAGGATATCCAAAAGCGAAGGACAGTGTCCTACAGGTGAAGAAGAGAAGGGAGGGTGGAGTGGGTGTGTCAGAAGGATAGCAGCAAGAGTGAAAGGGAATGTTTACAAGATAGTAGTTAGACCTGCTAGGATGTGTGTACAGAGGCGGTGGTATAAAGGATGCTGAAGGTGGAGCTTCCAGGCAGGAGGAAAAGAGCAGGGCCACAGAGAAGACTGATGCAGGCAATGCAGAGTGAGAGAGGAGAGCGAGTGCTCACACACATACCTGTGTCAACACACCTGTCAGTCAAAGCAACCACTCCCCTCACTTCACTGTCTCTTTCTGAGACAGCCTCAAGTGGCTTAAAGAGGAACAGCAGTTCTCTTTTTTTTGCCGCTTCCTTGTTGGCTTCATTTTTAAATCAAAAATGCAAGAAACAATTTAATTAATCACTGTTCTTCACTTAATTCCTTAACTTATTATAAAAAATAAATAAAAACTTTTCTGCTGTCTCACCTCTGTCAGTTCTCATGCTGTTGCAAGAACAGCATGATCATCACCTCTTTTTAACCTAGTCTCAGAAACTTTGTCCCATAGCTTGCACATCCTTTCCACCTCCATCTTTCTTCTCAGCCACCTGATACATACCTTTCCTCCTTCCTTAAAAGCCAGCCTAAGAAATGTGATTTTATAATTGCCCGATAAAGTAAACTGCCATTTTCAAAAATGTTATCATCCAAATTCATGCAGCGTGGCTAAATTAAGAATGAATTACAAACCCTGGCTTCTTTGCTAACATGATTAACAGCTAAATACTATCATAGTGGAGGTGTAACATTACTGCTAAAATAGCTCATATGAACCCTGATACTGACCTATGTATTTATCAAAACAAATGTTCCGATATTACAAAGAAAACTAATGGTTGCTTTTTACAGTATTAGCCAAGGGCGTAGATTTGGTTTTGGCATTGGTGGGGACGGATGATTCAACCACTGAACTCTGCCCTGTTTCTTATTTTTTTCCTTTTTGTCTTTGCTTCTTGATAAAAAAAAAGGAGAAATATACTTGCCTACATATGCTATTCTACATGCTTTTAAACCATTTAAAATCACAATTCATAGTTTTATACAGTGGGGCAAAAAAGTATTTAGTCAGCCACCGATTGTGCAAGTTCCCCCACCTAAAATGATGACAGAGGTCAGTAATTTGCACCAGAGGTACACTTCAACTGTGAGAGACAGAATGTGAAAAAAAAATCCATGAATTCACATGGTAGGATTTGTAAAGAATTTATTCGTAAATTAGGGTGGAAAATAAGTATTTGGTCACCTCAAACAAGGAAAATCTCTGGCTCTCACAGACCTGTAACGTCTTCTGTAAGAAGCTTTTCTGTCCCCCACTCGTTACCTGTATGAATGGCACCTGTTTGAACTCATCATCTGTATAAAAGACACCTGTCCACAGCCTCAAACAGTCAGACTCCAAACTCTGCCATGGCCAAGACCAAAGAGCTTTCGAAGGACACCAGGAAAAGTATTGTAGACCTGCACCAGACTGGGAAGAGTGAATCTACAATAGGCAAGCAGCTTGGTGTGAAAAAATCAACTGTGGGAGCAATCATCAGAAAATGGAAGACATACAAGACCACTGATAATCTCCCTCGATCTGGGGCTCCACGTAGTGATGGCCAAATGAAGCTTTCTGAAGCACTGAAGCTTGTATTGAAAAACGGTTCATTACTCGAAGCTTTTCAACAGTCCTCTCTGGTGACATCTGGTGGCCAAAAATATGAAGAGCAGCTTGAATCCACAAAATAAAACCAACTGCTTCATTATGATTGCCTACTCTACAGAGTGGAGTTTTGTCTGATATTGGGCCGCTGTTGTGTTGCTTTGAACGTGTATTTTTTGGTGGTTAAAAAAATGTGTTTTATTTGTTTAATAAATCGTTTTGACCAGTAAACTCTCCTTGTTTAAATATGCACCATGGTGTGGTCTTCCTTTGCTTGTGACTTCTTGATGTTAGTAAATACAATAATTGAAAAATACCACGTTACATATAATATATACATATAATAATGTACAACACATTATGGAGTATGCTTCTGCTCTGAGGTCCTGCCTCCATGCACTTATGCAATTAATCGCTAGACAGGTGTATCTATAAATAATATTATATTAGGGAAATTTTCCCAGACATATTTTTGACCTGGGGGTAGAATTGATTGTGAAATGGAAAAGGAAAATGCTTATGAAATTGCAAATTAAAAACATGATGCATTTAAGGTAACCCTTTTTCATTTTTATTTAAAAAGAGAATTTGTTCTAATGTGCGATGGCCGAACCTGTTCCTTTTCGTGGAGATCATTTATCCTGCCTTAAGGAAAATCCCTTCACATGGCCCAGAGGAGGCTGGAGTGCAGAGAAACTGGTAGAGATGCAGTTTTACAGTCTACCTGGGCCCCACAAACTATCAGCTAAAGAGAATAAATAAATTCAATTGCTGCACATTTGGCAGACTAACATTTTCAGATTAATTAAACAATAATATATATATTTTTACAACATTACATGTAAAGAGTCAAGTGAAAGTTTTTCTAAAGTTATTTAATGATATTTATATTATGGAGGCAGATTTTTGACATTTTACCTTTTTCCCGTTTTCAGATATAATAAACACGCACAAAACAAAAGTAAACGGCCAGAACACAAAGCTGTAAAACCCACCCGATTGACAAAAATCAACTCAAAATTCTCCCACACAACAGAACCTCCTCTATATTCCTCGCTGGCTCCAAATCTCTCAGTGGAATGATCAGTGGTTCGCTGTCACCATCAAAACACTCCACAAATCCCGTGAATGATTCTCTTCCTTATAAACCATTGAATCAGACATCGAAGCAGTTAGGTTCTAAATGAAGCTTCGGACGTCACTGATCACGTGACTCTGGCCAAACGAATCAAGCTTCGATACAGTGCTTCTGAAGCAGTGTGTTGATTTTTTTGACACACGCGCCGGAGCTTCAGCTTCAAGCGGGCCATCACTAGCTCCACGCAAGATCTCATCCCGTGGGGTCAAAATGATCATGAGAACGGTGAGCAAAGATCCCAGAACCACATGGGGGGACCTGGTGAATGACCTGCAGAGAGCTGGGACCAAAGTAACAAAGGTCACCATCAGTAACACACTACAACGGCAGGGAATCAAATCCCGCAGTGCCAGACGTGTTCCGCTGCTGAAGCCAGTGCATGTCCAGGCCCGTCTGAAGTTTGCCAGAGAGCACATGGATGATACAGCAGAGGATTGGGAGAATGTCATGTGGTCAGATGAAACCAAAGTAGAACTTTTTGGTATAAACTCAACTCGTCGTGTTTGGAGGAAGAAGAATACTGAGTTGCATCCCAAGAACACCATACCTACTGTGAAGCATGGGGGTGGAAACATCATGCTATGGGGCTGTTTTTCTGCCAAGGGGACAGGACGACTGATCCGTGTTAAGGACAGAATGAATGGGGCCATGTATCGTGAGATTTTGAGCCAAAACCTCCTTCCATCAGTGAGAACTTTGAAGATGAAACGAGGCTGGGTCTTCCAACATGACAATGATCCAAAACACACCGCCCGGGCAACAAAGGAATGGCTCCGTAAGAAGCATTTGAAAGTCCTGGAGTGGCCTAGCCAGTCTCCAGACCTCAACCCCATAGAAAATCTGTGGCGGGAGTTGAAAGTCCGTGTTGCTCGGCGACAGCCCCAAAACATCACTGCTCTCGAGAAGATCTGCATGGAGGAATGGGCCAAAATACCAGCTACTGTGTGTGCAAACCTGGTAAAGACCTATAGTAAACGTTTGACCTCTGTTATTGCCAACAAAGGTTATGTTACAAAGTATTGAGTTGTATTTTTGTTATTGACCAAATACTTATTTTCCACCCTGATTTACGAATAAATTCTTTACAAATCCTACCATGTGGATTCATGGATATTTTTTTTCCACATTCTGTCTCTCACAGTTGAAGTGTACCTCTGGTGCAAATTACTGACCTCTGTCATCATTTTAGGTGGGGGAACTTGCACAATCGGTGGCTGACTAAATACTTTTTTGCCCCACTGTATGTGAATTATATAATGTTAAATTACTATTAAAGAAATGACTAAGTATTTTAGGCTTTAGTTTACTTCAGCCATATTCCATATAAATCAGGTATCATACAAAAATAACAATAGCTTCAAATACAGTCATGACAATAAAAGAATATGACTTTAAGGACTTAACAACATTACTTCAGTTATAGTGCACCAACACCTGTTATAGCACTAAGGGAACACTGAATGACCTGGTGGTTTTTGTCCATAAAACTACTCATCTAAGATTATCACAAAGTAAAAGATCTCTCAGCAAAATTATGCAACATTTTAGGCACTACTGCCCCGATCAAATCAGTGAGCTGGGATTTCTTATTCTAAACAGGAACTACTGTTACAGCTACTGGTGCCCCACACAACAACTCAATGTCCACTATGTGAAGGAGCCAAACACATGCCTTCTCCTCTCATTAACTGAGATAAACTGCTGGCATATTTGTTTTACATCTATACTGTCCAGTCTCTCCTGGTGGACATGGCATACAGCAGCATTGTTTAATCTCATTTGAGTCATTGTTAACCGTAGCCATCTTTTTAGTCTTCTGAGAGCACTGAAGCTTCTTTCAGCCTCAGTACCTGCGTTTTATCCTCAGATTAAAATTATTATTATGTGCTTGATGTGCCTCACCTTTGGCCCTGGCTCTTCCCCTCTGACTGCACTAGGACATATTGCCACCTGATAAAATAACACATTGATTCGTGCCATATAAAAAGTGAGACATGTCAATTCAGATTCTTTGTCAAATGTACACTAATGAATATATTTACATCAGCAGCCTAACAATTGTTATGATAATAAATACTAGTTAATCTATAGCACCAAATCATCAGTCAGTCACCTGTGACCTCGCCTCTTCACCTCTGTCCGAGCTACAACATGGCAGAGCTGCCTCTGTCACCTGATAAACAACAGTGAGACATTCCAAATACATGCAGTCACACATGTGCTTCAAATACAGTCATGAACCAACAAGTCATCATCCAATTCCACCTGTGATCTTGTATCACCATTACTCTCTGAGCTCTGTGTTGGTTCTTCTGTCACCTGACAAATAGGACAAACATGACAATAAGAATAAAATGTGGAGCTGCTTCAGTGTTTCTGTCAATTTGTGCAGATCTTGACTCATCAGTAATGTTTGTAGGGTGAGTGCATTTGTAAAACAATTTGTGCAAACTGCACTACAAGGTGGAATATTTGTAAAATCATGACTACCTCATGATATATTGTCTCAAAAATTAACCCTGTGAATATGTCAGTGCCATTAGGATGAAATTATTGTGTCACCAACATTTTAACGTTAGACGTATAATTTTAACAGCCTCTGTAAACTAATATCCTGGCTGCTCGAGGCTGCCGTTTTCTCTGACAATTTCAATCAAAATTAGAAATGCTACTCTGAGACTGAGAGAACTAATAGTGCCGCCTGTTGTGCAGTTAGTTTCCAAAACACGTTATTCATGGCTACATACAATTTTAGACTGATGTGGGCCAAAGCCTAGCATAGCCTGTAACGTTATTATGACGGACACATTTTATGAGTGAACTTGACTTTAAGTGACTTACAGGTTTCTTTGAAAAATACTTTATTATATCCAGGTTCTTCCTTTTTGCTGCCATCCTGCTCTCCTCCTTGCAGGTCCTCACTGCGCAGGCTTGCCGCTGCTAAAACTAAACAGAGCTCCCTGAAAGGCACAGCCAATCACATTGGCCATATTTGTCACATGACGTAGGACTCTTTCTGCACCACTGGGTGAATGAGACGTTGACAGATCGTTTTTTTTTTTCTTTCTATCGGGTTTGTTTTTCTTTACTCGAAGAGATCAAATTATTGGTGGGGACAATTCAATAATCGCTGGACATGTCCCTTCCGTTCATGCCAAATCTACGCCCTTGGGGTCCGCCTCTTTCTTGCTCCAGAAACAGTTCACTAAAAGTCAAGGGTGACATTGGTCATACACACAACACACCGAGTGCCTTAGTGACAGGAGGGTCTGGAGCACTTTTAAAGCGCACCCAAGAAATCCTGGAGGTGACTGAAATTCAAATTCCAACAGCAGAATGAGTTCTTAATTTTACTACAAGCACAGATCTAAAAGTGGCAGAGTGAACTCTTTAGGCCCTTTAGACTTATCTGACAAGAGAAAGAATTGAGTCTAAGCAAATATTCAGATGTCAGAAACTTTAGTAGACCAGTTTTACTTGGAACGCTTCTCTGTTCATTCATATATCTGTCTTGCGTAAAAAAAAAAGTGCGTAAAAAGCTTCCTACAGTCCTAACAAGGACTGTTTTTTGTTTGTTTTGTTTTGTTTTTTAAAGAGGAGGAATCTTTCAGGTTCTACTGCTACTGCATTGGGTGTCAGCGACTCTTCTCTGGTGCATTGAACTATTGCCAGCATTTCCCCAACAATCCATCAACCTCTGGCCACCCTGGGAGAAAAAAAAGAGTTTGTTTGCCATTGTCTTTAAATTATTAAGTATCACAATTGTAATTAGATCATAATTACCTGATCACTCCCAAGATTTTCTCTGAAATGCTTGACAAGAGTAGAAGAAAAAATTAGAATATAAGTGAGTACTGTACTCTGACAGGAATTAAACTTTCAGTTTCAGACAACGATTAGACAATTCTTAAAAAAACAAACAAACCAAAAAACAAGTGGACAGAGCCTTTTAACACTTAACTTTTAACACTCTGATCATTATATGAAATGTAATGATTTATCATCGTTGTTTTTCCAATAAATCTCATTTCCTAGTGTAAGGATGTTGGAGGGCAAAAAAGAAAAAAGTTTTACCAACCGGTAGGACCTGCACTCTGAACTCGATTACTTCCGCCTAGAATCGATAGCAGAGCGGAGGCTGTCGCTGATGCAACACTGACCGGTCCGTTCAGCCGGTTTCTCTCACCCAGGACTCTTTGAAAGGAGACGGTTTTGAGGTAAGTCGGCTACTGTGCAGTGTGATTTTACCGTAGAACGACATTGCTGTGAGATAAACAAAAAAAATGTAGCAATTAGAAAAAAGCAGCTGAATCGATTATAACCACAGGAGATAGGTAACGTTAGCTGCACATGGTTTTCTCGATAATTAGATCCTTCATTCATCGGTGGAAGTTAGCTAAATTTATAGGCTACATGCTGAATTTTAGCAAATTTACCGGGGAAAGATGTGCTTTTTCATTTTTATTTTTGGGTTAATTGCGTCTTTTTCAAAACTACCGTTATGTTCATTGGCTAGCCTGCACAGCCTATGGAGCATCAAAGTGAAGTTTATTACATGAATACGGCTTATAGACAGCAAACTGAGCTGCAGTATTTTTAATTTTTTAAAACGCGCAAAATCTATATGCATTACTGTTTTGTTTAAGTGGAAAAAAACATGGCAGTCAGGCGAATGTTAGTCATACCTGTCTGTAGCCAAGATCAACAATAAACCGAAAGCAATTTAACTGGAACTCCCTTATTAAGAACCCCAGGAGGATGACCACTGTGCTTGTGTTACAGTCGGAGTACCCAGCGCCATGGCAGATCAGCTGAGTCCAGATGAGAAATTTAACCTCATCACCAGGAACCTCCAGGTGGGACACGCAGGCAGCTGCTCATTGTTACTGGAGCATACAGGTCACACTCACATGTTTCTGCTCGTGTGTGTGTATTGCAGGAGGTCCTTGGAGAGGAGAAGGTGAAGCAGGTCCTTCAGGAGAGAGCGCTCAGGGTTTACTGGGGCACAGCAACCACTGGCAAACCCCACGTAGCTTACTTTGTCCCCATGTCTAAGATAGCAGACTTCCTCAAAGCTGGATGTGAGGTGGGTGTGGCAGAGCTGACTATGGTTTTATTTGTAGTTGCTATTAAATTAAAACAGCCTTTTTACTCCCTCTTCTACCTTTCCTTAGGTCACTGTTCTGTTTGCAGACTTGCATGCTTACCTAGACAACATGAAAGCTCCCTGGGAGCTGCTGGAGCTCAGGGTCAAATACTATGAGCAGGTTATCAAGGCCATGCTGGAGAGCATCAGTGTGCCTCTGGATAAACTCAAGTTTGTCAAAGGAACTGACTTCCAGCTCAGCAGGTCTGTTTGCTGATTCAGAGGCTGATCTGACATCCACTCGTTCAACTTTACAGTCTCTTAAAACTTGCCTGTAGCTGCAGCTCATACTGAACATGTAGGTGTTACCATGTTTTCCAGGGAGTACACTCTGGATGTGTACCGCCTGTCCTCCATGGTGACAGAGCACGATGCTAAGAAGGCTGGAGCTGAGGTGGTGAAACAGGTGGAGCATCCTCTCCTGAGTGGTCTGCTGTACCCCGGCCTACAGGTAGTAATGCTGTTCATAGAATTGAGACGCTGGTGTCATCACACTGTGACAATGCAGTAGTTGAAGTTTCTCAGATGTGTCCGTGTCACAGCTTAGTATTATTCACAGTAACTGTATCTTGTGTTTTTCCTCATGCCCTCAGGCTCTGGATGAGGAGTATTTGAAAGTGGATGCTCAGTTTGGAGGTGTTGACCAGAGGAAGATTTTCACTCTGGCAGAGAAGGTATCCTACACCTTTGCACATTTACAGAGGTTTTTCCTTTAGTTTTAGCTCAAGTCCTCTGCAGCCTCCCAGCAGCGCACAGCTGCTAATGACTCTTTAGTCATTAGCAGCACTAATGTACTGGATTCCTTTGAATCCAGTACATTAGTGCTGTGACTTATCATACCTTCCACAATAACACTGGTGTATCTTGTGAAACTGGTGATATAGTGATGCATTTCTGTTTGCTAGTGTGGGCAGCAATGGCCTAAGCCCACTTATGTCTGAGTGCGAGAGCGGTGTGTGAGCTTCCAATGACGATTTGTTACCTAAAAAGGGAGCAGCTGTATGCCAATAGTGTGGTAGTGGTTTGCCTGTAAGCGGCACGCACTTTGCAAACTATGAAAGTAAACGGTAAACATCAAACCGGTTTCACTACTTGATGCAAAAACGCACTGAGAATATGAAAACAAAGTTGAAGGAGGAAATCCGCGAGAGATATAAAAATATCTCTTATAATATATAAGATGAGGAAAATAGTGGACAATACCTCCCACCCACTCCATGACGTGCTGGCTAGTCACAGGAGCACGTTCAACGAGAGACTGAGATTCCACAAATGCACCACCGAGTGACAAAAGAAATCATTCCTGCTTGTGGCTTATATCCCAGTACAACTCGTCCATCTAAGGCACAGTACAAAGTCAATAGTTACACCCTTTTTAAACATGTTCTAAAGTGAAAGTAACAAATAAACCAACTTTACTGGTTAGAGTTAACTGTCAGTCATATATATTTCATCTCTGTGATATTCTGGATATTCATAATTGAGCTATTTGTATATATTATATTACATCCAGAGAGGAATGGGAAGTTCATTTACTTTCCTCTTCCTGCACTCTTATGAATGTAGTGTGCTGTAGGGATTACTTTTTTAACCCCGAAGTTAGCCTGACTTTGATGCTTCAAAGGTCGTGGTGCTCTCACAAAAAGCCAAACGAGTTTTTCTGTTATAGAAGATGTAGAACATTTATTCTGTTATTATCAGAGCGTCAGATCCAGTTCTTTACCTTTCTGAGAATTTTAAGGTTTTCTCTCATGTCAGCTTCTATATTTAGTTACATATGAAAGTGTGATAACAGACTAGTACAGAATTGATAACGTTCAGCTGTTCAAGCTTTTAACCTGTGTTGTTCGGCAGTACCTGCCCTCTCTCGGCTACGCTAAACGTGCCCACCTGATGAACCCGATGGTGCCGGGGCTGACGGGGGCTAAGATGAGCTCTTCAGAAGAGGTAAGGTCATATAAACTTAGTTTGTCATGGAAGGAAGTGATTGGAGTTCAAGATTTTGACGGGAAATTTTCTCAACACTCCGTCCATCTTCATTTTATTATCTGTTTTTGCTTCCAGGAATCGAAAATCGATCTCCTGGACTCCAAAGAGGATGTAAAGAAGAAGCTGAAGAAGGCTTTCTGTGAGCCGGGCAACATCCAGAACAATGGAGTTCTCTCTTTTGTCAAATATGTCCTCTTCCCTCTACGAGGAGGTAGAAACAATTTTTCAATCTCTTCCTGCAACCTGGCTTCAGACTTCCTTTTTTTTCGGCAAATCAATTTGAATAATCAAATGAGTTGATCATTTGTACTGTTGTGTTTCAGTGTTCTCCATCAAGAGAGATGCAAAGTGGGGCGGAGACAAAGTTTACAGTGTGTTTGAGGAAGTGGAGAAGGACTTCGTTGCAGAGGTGAAGGACGCCTTAACTGGTTTATTTGAACAATGAAGTCTTCCCGTAACGAGCTCTGGTTTAACCTGTAGTTAACTGCTGTTTATAGATGATCCACCCTGGAGACCTGAAGGCCTCTGTGGAGGATGCACTAAATGAGCTACTGGAGCCAATTAGAAAGAAGTTCGAGTCTCCTGAGCTCCGTAAACTTACCAGCAACGCCTATCCTGATCCCTCAAAGACAAGTCAGTGTCAAACCGTGTGGCTGCTGTTGCTTAAAGCGGGAGTGGCTTCATACTGAGACTTAATGCTGTCTTACTTGTGTGTTATTAGAAGCAGGAGGGAAGGGCGTTAAGGCCGGAGGAGGAGGAGATGGTGGTGGAGGAGAGGACGATGAGCTGGCTCCATCCAGACTGGACATCAGAGTGGGAAAGATCCTCAGTGTGGAGAAGGTAAGTTATTGTCATTTCATTATAATCAGAACTTTTACATCATTGGATAATCACTGTGGAACTTAAAAATAATTTCCCCCCTCTATAGCATCCAGACGCTGAGTCTCTGTACCTGGAGAAGATCGATGTAGGAGAGCCTGAGCCGAGGACGGTAGTCAGTGGGCTGGTGGCCTACATTTCACAGGAGGACCTGCAGGACAGACTGGTGTTGGTGCTGTGCAATCTGAAACCCCAGAAGATGCGTGGGATCGAGTCTCAAGCCATGCTGCTGTGTGCCTCTATGTGAGTTTCATTTTTGGGGGCTGGGTTGTTTTGTTTTTTTGCACAAAGTGAAATTTAGCTTAAATTTCCAACTCCTCCGATCTCTGTTTGTTTTCCAGTGAGGGCGAGCCCAGAAAGGTGGAGCCTCTGGATCCTCCAGAAGGTTCGTTGCCAGGGGACAGGGTCTTTGTGGAAGGGTATGAGTCAGGCAAGCCAGATGATAGACTTAACCCAAAGAAGAAGGTGTGGGAGAAACTCCAGGTATGTTTCTTTATGTATGTTTAACGTTAAACCGCTGTATTTTTCCCCCTCTACTAAAGAGCTAACATTTAAAGTACAGACTATAAAATCATGTGTGTTATCTGGTATTTTAGGTTGACCTAAAGATATCAGACGAGTGTGTAGCTCAGTGGAAAGACAAGCAGCTGATGACCAAACTGGGGCAGATCACATGTAAGACGCTCAAAGGAGGGAACATCAGTTAAACACGCAAACGCTGAAGCTGCTCCTGCTCGCCACAGCAACAGTACTTCCATCGAGTCGCCATGGCAGCAGCATCGAGCTTCATTTGGATGTTTCCTGAAGAGTGACGGCACATGATGCCTTGTGTCTTACATGTTTTAAACTCTCTTAGACAAATTCTGAAAACCTGATTCATTACTTTTCCTTTCTTTGAAGTTGTTTAGTGTTACTAGTACACATATGGGGGAAGAAAGGGCCTTTTCAGTTAAAGGACTCTGGTCTTTATAGCTTATTCGTGGAAGTAGCCAATGAAAAATATCTCGGGTTTCCTAAAAGGGACTGAACGTTTCCTTAGTTACCTGTTTTACTGTTTGCCTTCATGGTAAATGTGAACATCAGGACTGTGGCCAATCTGCCAAATCTGCTTACTAAGCATAGTTTTATGGGTTCCCAACATCCTATGTATCTAAAAATCAATATGCCTTGTACTATATGACGGTTGTATTTTGACTAATGTTGCACAGAAATCCAGATCTGAACATTAGTTGTTATAATCAAACCATGCATCATCATCTCTAATGTGTAATAAACACTGGTTGAAGTCTGAGTGAGAATATCATTTGTGATCCGTGAGAAAGTTTTTGAACTATGAACACAGGAAACAGTTTAATACACTTAAATTTTATTTATAGAAGTAATAACTGCACATATTTCTCTATAATCAGCAAAACAGAGATTTTTTTGACCCTGTGTGAGGAGTCCGTGTAATTCACTCATCAATGATTCTGAGAGGGGGAAAGTTTTGTGCAAATATATTGAGCTGTATTTGTTTTCCACCATAAAAAGGCTTACAGAGTTACAGAACATGTATTAAAGTGGACCCATCGTGCTCAGTTTCAGCTGCATGTCTTTATCAATGGATGAAGTAGTTTGCATGATTCACAGTTCAAAATAATAATGATTTTTTTTTTTTAAAACCCAGGCTTTAATTCATCAACCATCTGAAACAAGTTGTTTTTGTCTCTTTCCCCTCAGTTTAAGCAAACTTTCTCCTGATTGGCTGCTCCTTAACAGGCCTGTGTACTCAGTGCTGTGTGCCTGAGATTCCCCACTCTCACTTACATTAACATCCAAAACTAAAAAATGCCATCTGAAACTGAGGCGTGATGTCTGAGCTTTTGGTTCACAGGGATTACAATAATAGGTCCGCTTTTGAAAACACTGACATCCTGCTCCAGTGTAATGGTCCTCCAGGGCCAGTCACCCCAGTCGTAGCCCTAAAGGTGGTTTTCAGATGAAACAAATTCTTAAATATTTCATATTTGGTAGGAAAAGGTGACTGACAGTGCTACTGGTGAAAACAATCACACATAAATAAATAGGATACTGATGAGCTGGCTTTGCAGTCACCCAAGAATTGCTAAAAAAAAAAGAAAAAAAAGCATCTACTTGATATTTCACCTACTCCCGTATTTAGATGCTTTTATTCTGTTAAGTCTGAACTATTTAGCATATGTTGTTTACAAAAGTGCATCTCGGGAAAACAAAAACACTGAATTCTTAAGTATGCGGCATCCCTTTTTGACAAATGCTTTCCACACCAAAAAGCGTGAATGATGCTAAGCTCAGTAATTTCTTCACTCAGTCTAAGTAAGGAATGGATATCCTGTCCTACAGTGGATGCTTTTGTCAGACAATATTGCAATATATATAATACAAGAGGAGGGGGAAACAGACCATCTATGTACAGAAATGCTTTTTTTTCGAAGACAAGTCGTTTTCTCTGAGTTGAAATTACAACTACCTAATGGAACCTCTGGGAGGCGATCTAACACAAGCTAAATATTTGCAATTCAGCCAATGTACAGTGCTTCACCCTGAGGGGCCTCAGTAGGACATAAACTATATTTTTAGAAAAATACTCCAGAATAAAGCTATTTTAAGAAATTGGGAGTGATACTTTTTTTTTTTTTTGCATAAATATTAAGGAAGGCCAATACAGGCTAAGGCTTTTTGGAGGAAATGCACACAAACACTTAGTTAATGTCTCTTAATGCCAGTCAGTCTCTCTTGTGAGTTGTCCTTTTTCTGTTCCTCTGGTATCAGCCTGGTTCTTGTTTAATCACCAAAGAAGTCTTTCAGAACAGTGTTTCAATTGTGTCCGCTGTTACTCTGGTTGCTGGAGGGGGAAGACAAGTGGTGGTTAGACATTATAGCATCACCATAATACAGTTACAGGAACACGCTTGATGAGTATTCCTTCCTAATCTAATCGAATTACTGAGACATGATCACGAGCTTCAGGTTACGGTTAATTAAAGCACATGCTTGCGCATTTAACTGGAGAAAAAAAAAGTCTGTAGGCAAACCAGCAGCATCTGTACTGGGCTTGTGCCGGAGGTGACTCTTATTCTGCAACCTCTGCTTTGCATTCTGCTTTTTCATGGCAAGAGTTGGAAGAGTTATTTATTCATGCTGGTACAGAACAAACCTTGAAGCTGTTGCAAACTCAGCAGCAAAAACACCAATGAAGGCACAAATATAATGATAAACTTACTTGTTGTTTCAGACAGGTTTATTCCACTCCTATGTTCTCCTCCTACTACTGCTCCATTCCCTTTGACATTGACCTCCATCTTTGACAAAGAATTCGGAAGACTCGGTGAAGAGTTGATGCTGCTTTGCGTCGGCTTCTTGGCTACAGGTGGAGGAACTTTATCACACTTCACTCCATCAAATGTAAACACAGCAGCCTTGGATTGATCGGACACTTGCATGAGCTCAGCTGCCAAGCTTTGCTTTAGATTTGCCTGAGCGTCAGGGGATGAGGCAGTCTCTATGACAACCTTTTTTGTGCTCCTAGAGAAGATAAAGCTAGCAGTAGAAGCTGGAGACTTGTGCATGTCATATCCTTCATGTGATTTCCGTGGCAAAGCTCCTGGGTCACTGACGCAGCTGTATGTCGATGATTTCACACCCAGTTTGGAGGGCAGACCATCTCTTGAAGACATTGCTGCAGTTTTCATTCGTATGGCTTCCTGTAAGCGCATTGAAGGACTGGTCATTGTCACAGAGGATGATTTAATGGCCTGAGGGGGAGATTTCAGTGACAAAGACTTGCGGATGGGTTTTTGAGGAATGTTTTGAGATCCTTGGATAGAAACTGGGGAATTATCCTTAACTGGTGCTTCCTCATTTGTGGACTTGTCCTCTGGCGGACTTTGCACCTGATCTTCGGTCATGTTGACTGATCTCAGGCGAACCATTTGAAGCAGGGAAGGGGTGACAAGAGGTATGTTAGCATCCTCTTTGGGAATGGGAACACTTTTGTGGCGGGAGAGGAGCTCCTTGGTCCTGGCATCTCGATTTGCTAGGCTGGAATGTCTTCTGAAATTAACTCCATGAGTTAAATTATCTGACGGTAAAGGAGGCGCTACAGGCACAGTCAGAGCTGAAAACTGAGTACTGATGGACACAGGGGGATCTTCAATTTGCAGAGAACCTCGCTTCTGGAAACTGCCGGGAGGATCTACAGCTGTGTTTGGTACTGGGCTTTCTGCTCTTTTCATACTTGGTATAAGAGGCGATTCCACTGGTGGAGGCAATACAGTCTCTAAAACAGATGAAGAAATCTCCTCAAAAGCTATAGATTTTGGAACCTGCACGTCAATCACTGGTTCTGTGTCGTTTATAACTGGTTGTGGAACAACTGGGTGCAAATCTGAACTCTGTACAGTCTGCACATTAGGGTTGCCCAACTCTGTGACGCAACCAGCCATCACATCTGGTGCACTGTCGGTTATGATGGATGGAGGAGGAGGTGGAGGAAAGTCAACCTCATCCACTCCATCAAATACAGAGTCCCCTTCCAAAGGAGGTGGTGGAGGTGGCCAGGAGGACTCTACAATGTGGATCTCCTCCTGTACCCTTTGTAAATCATTTGGAGGTGTAGATACTGCTGAGGGAGGTGTTTTCCTTGATAGAGGCGGTGTCGGGTGGTATGCTGGGGGAGGGGTAGGTGGCGGAGAAAACTTATTGATTCTGGGGACCTCTATTGAAAGTGTTTGCATGGACTGGACTTCACTTCTGTCCATCTCAGCCTTGCTCTCGTCAAATAAAGCTGTCACACCTTTCTCTAAAGACATGTAGTTCTCCACAGATATAGTGACCTCTGCTGTGCCACTCGTTACATTGTTCTCTTTCTCCACTGACTTCTCCGCCAAGACCATTTCCCCTTTGTGCAGTAGTGTCATGGGTTTCTTCATGACAGGAGGGGGATCTTTCTTTGGAGTTGTCCCTTGACTCTCTGGCTCCTTCATTACAAAGCTACTACTCTGTTCTTGCTGCTGAACATCTACGCTTGCTTTTCTTTTGTCCTGGACGAAAGATGTTTCTTGTTCTGGATATTCCTTACCCTCCTGCACCACATGAACTCTGTCAGGATGCATTGTTGATAGTAACTCAGGCTTTGCTTGAGTTTTGGACAGTTCTATGATAGGTTTGTCTGTAGCTGTTTGAATTTGATCCAAAACCTGCATCTCTTTCCTAGTTTCAGTCTGGGTTCCTGTGTCGTTACTTGTGCTTTCCTGTACTTGTGCTGCTTTTTGTTTAACATTAGGGCAAGGCCCACAGAGGAGCTCCAAGGTGCGTCTGCTGTGGACCCATGTCTCTGGAGGAGGAGGACATGGTGCTTTGACTTTAGGAGGTGGTGGGATGTTCAATAGCTCATTTACTTCCTCTCTAAAAGTTGAGGTATTGTTCTTCAGTGCAAGGTCTTTTGTAGCAACAGTTGGTGAAGATCCCTGTGGAGGCTGATTTGAGCTACACACAGAAACTTCTGTATTGGCAAGCTCAGATGTTCCAGATGATAAAGACGTAACTGAGGATGAAGGAGATGCTGCTGAGGATGAGGCTCGCGACGCTGATCTTTCCGGCTTGACTGGTTTCTTCTTCTGCTTCTCTGGGGAGGTTGGGGAGATCCCTTTTGGAGAAAGTGTTGGCGTGCCACTCTGACTAGAATAACCACTAGATGGAGAAATGGTCCGTTCAAATTTCCCATCCTCTGGTGGAACTTTCTGTGGGGAGGAACTAGATTCTGGAGATAGCCCATCTTCATTTGAAGATGCCTTAGCAGAACTCAGAGGATTGGTGGAAGAATCTGGAGAGCTTGACCTAAGGAAGTTTGATACATCTTCGGGTATCTTAGTGCTATTTGTAGAAACCAACTTTGTCTCATCCTCTGGTACAATATTCTCTCTAGTAAATGTCACCTCCCCAGAAGCAGAGTCATTAAGACTTTTGTTATCCACAATAACCACCCTGGAGTTACCTCTAATCTTATTACTGTGCAGAGAGTTTGATCTACGTGGTGGTGCTGGAGGTTGCTTGGTCTTCATAACTGAAAGGCTACGTTTCTTTTTATTCTTTGCTTCTTCTCCAGCAGCCACCGCCACCGATTCACCAGATTCTGTTGCTGGTCTTGTAACAAGGTTTTCACCTTTACCGCTAGGGCTGCTAATCGCATGAACAGAGCTACGGAAACTAACAAGGTCCTGATCCCCAGCAGTTTGTTTGGTTTGCCCATTTAGACATACTCTCTGTGAAGAGTTACTGCTTTGTGTGCTACCCTTGGAGGACAGTGGGGATGAGTTTGAAATAATGGTCTCAGAAGACTTTGACTCACTCCAGTTTGACCCTGAAGCTGATGTGGCCAGTGTGGAGTCATTGTGATAATGGTTTGTCTGGGAAGTGTCACCATCTGATCTTCTGGATAGCAAGGGGCTGACTGCCGAGTCCCCAGATGCCAGGCTGCTTTTGCTTACAGTGCGAACACTGCTGCCATGGTTGACACTGCTGCCATGGTTGACACTGCTGCCACGAGTCCGGCTGGTACTGCGGTCAATCTCAATGAATTCAATCGATGCTGGCATTACAGCATTAGGAATGATTGTAGACAAGTAAGTGGCCTGTGGAGAGATAGACATCACTGGCCCCTGAAAGAAAACAGAAAATGTTTCATATGTAAATGTGACAAATTGCCAATAATCAACTAGGAATTAAAAACAAAGTTCACACAACTAATTTAAAGACAGTTTTCTTATCTAACAGCTTGATTTAATTCCTACCTGGGGTTCCTGGAGGAAATTAAACATTGAAGGAGATAAAGAGGTGGATGTTGTCATGCCAGGTACTGCAAGAGACTTGGGTCTTAGGTTGGAGGTGGGAAAGAGCTGGGAACCAAAGTCCTGGTGGTCCTGGAGATGCTTCCTCACCAGCTCTTCACCTCTGAATGCCTGCTTAGAGTGGAGTGGAGTGGACCATTCTTGAAATATAAAAGGCATATTAAACTTATAACATATATCAAAGCTATTTACAATGAATAGGTTCTTTCTGAATAACTCTTTACCTCCAGCTCTGAAACATGTACCCTTGCTCCCAACTTATTTGCGACTGGAGTCCCATCATCTGTAGAAATGGTGATGACACCTGATGATTGGCTGTTACTGATCTGTGTGTTGACAGAGACCTCAGTAGAAACAAGCGGCTGAAAGGTGGAGTTTCTGTTTAGGCCTGTGAAAAAGGTATATCACTGTTAGCACCATTAGTAACATGGTAATATAGTTTTAGTTCATCATCAACAAAGAACAATACTTTGAGCGTACCAAGTTCTTTCTGGACCTGGTTGGGAATACCCATGATGGTGGTTCTCCTGGTCTTCTTCCTGCTCTTATCTTGTCTTTTGATTGGATTCAGGGGCTTGAATGTAGAACCTGTAAGTAAAAAAACAAAACTTTCACATGTGCACATTTCAGGCTTCAATATTCTGGTCTGATTTTTCGCCGCACATTAAAAACTGAATTGTGAATTCTTTGCTTTGCAGGTTGTGCTGTAGAACTGCCAAAGCCCCATCTCATGTTCATGCTAACTGCTAATTGAAATTCTGTTGACTGTCCTTTATAGTGATTAATTATGGTCATTATGACAAATGTGGCAGCAAATTTCAGGTATTCCCACAACCAGGGAGAAGGAGCAAGTTTATGCTAATCCTTCCTAAGAATCTACTCTTATATTTGCAGCTCTTTAAGGCTCTACCTAAGCTAGATGTTACCACCAACATGCTAGCATGCCTATAATGATTATCCTAGCATAGTAATGGGATGCAAGTATGCGGTTAAAAATCTTCTACTTTTTGGTGTAGCCCATTAGAGTGACAATTAGTACCAAACAGTATGAATAAAATGGATGGAAATGTCATTAGTTTTTCAAGTAATACATAACAGATTCTGGAAAAATAAAAACAAATTTAAGAAAAATACTTAATGCCTAAATATTCCGAGCTGGCAGCCAGTTTCAGCAGCTTATTCTAAATATGTATGCACATTTTATGATGGCACTCAAGGAAAGGTCAGTGTTTCAACAACATATGTAGGCGCCATGGATATCTATATAGGATTAATGGTAATGTTTCCAGTATGTACTGACATATTTAAGGGAGATGATCAATCTTAGGGCCAGATTGCTGGCATGACTAAAAAAAGTTGTACACTCATTGGACACTTTAATAGTTACATCTTTTGCCTTCAGAACTGCCTTAATTCACAGATTTAACAAAGTGCTAGAAACAAAGATTTTGCTCAGTATTGAAATGATAGCATCATGTAGTTGCTGCAGATGTGCCATGATGCAAATCTCCCACTTCATCATATCCCAGAGGTGCTCTACTGTATTGAAATCTGGTCACTTTAGAGGCTATTTGAGTACAATGAACTCAATTTTATATTAAGGAAATCCATTTTAAATGATTTGTGACATGGAATTTCAACCTCCAGTTGTTGGAAGAAGTGCACATTGTGGTCATAAAGGAATGGACATGGTCAGCAACAATAATCAGCGAGGCTGTGGTACTTAAACAATGATCATTTGGAACTTAGGGGGCAAGAATGTGTGGCAAGAAAATATCCAACACGCCATTATACCACTGCCACCAACCTGAACCACGCTTTCCATGTTATTTATGCCAAATTCTGACCTTCCTAATCCTAATATGGCAGCAGAGATTGAGACTTGAACTTCAGAAGATCATATTGACCATGTCTACATGCCTACATGGAATGCTGTCATATGATTGGTTGATTAGATACTTACTTTAACAAGCAGTTGAACAGGTGCACCCAAAAAAGTGGCCAGTAAGAACAGTGCTTAAATACTGGGAGCAGTGAAATATATTATATATAAAGTAAAATATATTAGGCACTTTTCTTTTCTTGATAATTAAGTTTTTTTTTTTGTAAATATATGATCTGAATACCAATTAGACTCCCTGCATGCACACACAGAATGGCACGCTTTCCCCTTCAGTTGTGATGTGTAGAGCTGCTGTGATGTCTTTAGATGTTTAGAACTCTTTGAGTTACAGAAAAAAAATCTTCAGCTGTGCATAAGAGTATGTTAGTATGAGTGTGTGTCTGTGTATCGAGTTCCTCCTCCTTTGATTTCACACCATAACTGCAGAGGCACCAAGTAGCTGGAATGAGACGTGCATGCTAAATAAGTACCCACCTATGATTCACCATAAAGCAGTAAATTCAGGAACAAAGTTCAAACTGCTCTCATGGGCACTATGATTAGCTCCTATTCCTCTAAGATGAAGGCAATACATATCCCTCCTTTCCAAGTTCTACACACACAAGCAGAGCTGTTTCTTGCCTTGGCGGGTAAGTGCAGGTCTAGTCATCGCAGCAAAGGTTACTGTGCTATCAGTATTCCCAGAGTTGGCTCTTGACTCTGGAGATGCATCTCCATCCTTGGAGTTGATATCCTCCGGATGAAGAGTGTCTGTGGACTGCAGGGATACACACACACCGACACACATAGAGGTGTGTAGTTAGGTAGCTGTCTTTGCTTTGAGGAATAACGAGTAAAATGATCCACAGAGCTTTTAGGGCACTTACAGCAATGCTTTCACTGTCAGGAAAGTTCCCTCCATTCTTGTGTTCTGAGAGATCAAAACAGACAAGTTTGAAAAAACTGAAGCTCCATATACAATCACTCTTATATAGACATGCAATCATTTATGTAACCATAGATTTTTTTTTTTTTTTTTTAAATAAAGTGGGATATACAAAAATCTTCAGTTTAAGACCTAACAAAATGTTATGTTATGTCATATTGATATGAAGAATCAAATGAATGTGCCTTACCTTCCTGCTGTTGTATCTTGAGTCCCTCTTGAGCTTCAGTGTGCAGGTCTTCCAAGTACTGAGGCCTGCTGCCCTCAATGAAAACATTCTCCTGGTAGTGCTGCGAGGCTGTATAATGGACTGTCAACCTCTTCTGGTCTTCATTCACCTTGGGACCAGCTGTTGATATAATAAGAAAAAATAGTAAAGGTCAAATCTATTTGGTATTTTATACCTTTAAATGCCTGAAATTCACCAAAAAGAATGGTCTTAATTTTGTAACGTGCACTGAAACGTCCAGGTATATTATAAAAAACGATTTTTGCACTCCAACCATGTCTTGCAACAACTGTGATGTCTACCCATCACTGTCCTGCTCAAGGGCAAGGTCAATGGGATGGCACAGCTAACAACAAAGACACAAAACCACCGGTTTATGCCTGTTAGAGCAGGGGCAACACACTCACAGAACTGGAGTTATATCGAGTTTATATCAATTTGTTTTGGAACCCTATTGTGTGACAGAACCTTTATTCACACATATTGTAACATCAGAACTACTAATTTTGGCAACAGCATTTATCCAGAATTATTCAGAATTAAAACAATAGTGAGACATCAACTCTTTGCACTATCCCAATGAAAGCAGTGGTGTTAGCATAAATACAGACATTTATCAACTTGACAGAGAACTTGCTTCACTTCCACCTGATAAGAATGTGCGTTTGTCAGCGCACCTTTAATGCAGCGCACTTATTAAGTCTCCTCATCCAAGTTTGGCGTGCAGACATCCCAGTCTGGCCAGGCCCTCGGCAGTAAACTATGGCCTGGCTAATCTCCTGCAGTATCTTGCTTCCTTGTAAACCCCGCAGGGATTACTGCCGATAATCTGTCCTCATGCAAGGATGCTGCAAGAAACCCTGCTGAAATATTAACTACAACACACATACCTCTTACTGATCAAATAAACAGACTATTACAAAAACAGGACTCCTGTGTGGGAACTGGACCAAGCTCTGTCTCTCTGCAGGACTGCTTTGCACGACGTCAAATGACAGCTAAGGAGCTGATCCCAGCTGACACTGGGTAAGAGGCACCCTGGACAGGTTGCCAGTCCATCACAAGGCAAACAAAAAGAGAGAAAAGCAATAATACAAACCTTTAGCTAACGTAGAATCAACTGACCAAACATTCATGTCTTTGGCATGTGGGATAAAATTGGGGCTTCTTGCCTTCTTGTGTTAACCACAGTGATGGCAGCTACATCACAGTGCTACATCTAGGATTCTGAACCACAAATTCATGAAAATCTGCACAACTGTGTATGAACTGGGAAGTCATTTCCATGGGAAATCAGTCATGCAAATTGGCTAAAATCTTAGCTGAGCAAGGGTCAGCGTGAGTTGTTCCTTTTCCTTCCTTTATCGCTCCCACTGGTTCCCAGTTAGGATGGACTACACTCAGTTTAGTCTATAAACTTCCACTTGACAACTGTGAGCATCTCATGACAATTACTCAAATATGTAACACTTTAACCAGTAGCAACAAATAACCGAAGAAGCAGCCCTCCCTGATACTCTGCCAGACCCCTGCAGGAGGTTTAGGGATTTGGGTTGATTAATACGATTCCCCCCCAAAAAGTCAGCAAAGAGCTTTATCTCATTAGACAGGACCTCCAAATTACCTTCAACACTAATTCTTACACATCGGTGTGTTTGTGAACTGTTGAGGTAGATGTCAGTTAAAATGAAAAAACAGTACTTGCTTTTAAGGTATATTTAGTATGATAAAAAGCTTGGTTAAACAATCAATCACAGCAAAGTTAAAGAGATTTACTGCAGCCTCCACGTGAGTCGGCACTCACCCTTTTTCTTGAAGATGGACAGCAGAGAGTGGATGCTCTTCCTCAAGTAAACAACCATGCCTACACCAGTGCCATAACAAAACCCACACTCAAAACGCCAGAGCAAAGCAAAACAGAGTCTAACAAGTCGTCCTTCTGTCAATTTGACCTGCGATTGAGATCCGCATGCCTCGACTGAGGAGGCAGAGCTCGACAGCAATGATCGCAGGTGCTTCTGCAGAGACTTGGAGGGACTTGGGAAGGACAAGCGCACAATGAGATCTGCTTTCAGCCCAGCTGCCTTATCCCCGAGTCTGATACCCTCCTCCCTTCCCCCGCTGCTCTTTCTCTCTCGTGTCTGTTTTGCTCACACAGGCTCCCTCCATTGCTATTCCCTCCCCATTGTCAAATGATGAACCCCTCCCGCCAGCAAGACGGCTGTCAAAGTTTGGCTTTCAGGAGGCGACCAGCCCCCCACTTCACTCAGTATAGACAGACACGTGTGGAGCTTTGTGCACACACTCCACCAGTGCAAACCCAGTTAAAGCTTCCTTATGCTAATTAAAACAAAGCTACCCATGAAAAATGTTCCAATATAAGAGAGCTAATTTCTGCATATTCTACCATAGATTCTAAAACTACCCGCTTGGTCACTGATATAATCTGAAGTTGTGGAGCTTCTACATCCCTACTGGAAGCCTTCAGCAGTATGCATGTGTCTGACACTGTGTCTCATTATCTAAGGGCTACAGGGGCTGCATTTGACAGTAAAGGTTGTGTCCTCACGATGAAAAGCTATGCCGTTCCAGTTTTATTCTCTTATGTCTCCCTCCATCACTTTTTTCCCAGTACCCTCACTCCCCTGCCTGTCTCTGCCAATCTCAACTCCTTTACATCTTTCTATAGTTCTTCCTTCTTCCTGCCTGCCCCTTTAGCCTTATATCTAACAAAGGTCTAATTTGAGTTATAAATAGCTGACAGCGCCTCAGTTCATCATCTGTCTGCGGATGAGTTCCTGCTAATGTTTCCTGACAAACTGCAGAGGGTATGAAATATAACACGGCTTCAGGACAACTCAGTTAATGTGGATTCGGTGCCAAACAAACGATCAGTACTGCATCCCGGGATTGCTTTCCTGCTGGTGAAGATGCAGCACTTTGATTCTCTTGCCCCCTGAATGGGGGTTTTTCTACAATAACAGGGTCACAGCAGGGGGCTACAGCTGGCTTGCACCAGCTGGAGGGTAGTAATGCAATTACCTTCAATCATTCACTTGCTATCCCTCCACATACAGGAATCCTGGCACTGGTAAAATAAAAGTGGAGCTTCTCCCGTAAAGAAATCTGCACCCCAGTGCCCCAGGGTCAGACTGCCCAGCCCGGGGTGCTGGCAGTGGTTCAACCTCAGTGTGGTGAGCCCAGGCTGGAATATACAGAGGCATTCAGGAGCTTTAGACCTGGGAGCCGTGCCAGAGGATTAACTCTGCCACCAGATTAACCTGTCCATCTCCTCACCTCGTGCTCCCACTTGCCTCACCTTTGTCATCTCTCTGTCTTACCCATTTATGCCATATCACACTTTGCACCACATCTTTGCTCTGCATCTCATCTTCAAGTGTCTGGATGACATCGCCAGGCAACTAATTCAGTCTCATCACTGTCTAATCCATATTAATATCTTACCAATATGAGACAAGAGAGAGCTTACGGGCATGAGAAAGGAGCTTTGTTGCAAGTCGCAAACGTTCCTTTTCTTCAGATATAAATCCCCTGCACACCCACTCCCCTCACCACAGACCTTTACTACATGCCAGTTTTGGGGGTCCCTGGCCCAACATATGCACCCTCCCCCCTCTTGTTAACTAAGACCCCTCATATCAATATTCATTAGAATGCCTAAAGAGACACCATCTGGTCCTGGTGGAGAGGGCAGAGGGGAGCGAGGGCCTTTAGTACACACAACAAACCATTCCACTGCATAAGCTAAACAAAACAGAAACTAACGGACACTAAAGCCTTTCTAACGCAGGTTTCCAAATCAGTTCAAGGTGTCAGGTCAAAAGATGGGGAAAAAAAGCCAAATATTTACTTGTAAAGTGCTACGTAGCCTATTTCCTTCAGCACTTTTAAATCAACTGGTGTGCCTTTTAGGGGACAATCAGAGGTTGTTTTACAGCCTTGTCTTTGTGAGTCTAAAGATAATATCATAAATCACCAGTGCCAGACTGTTGGGCTTGTTTGCAGGTCAAATAGTCTGTGAAAGAATAATCAGAGCTCAGACAGCCAACAAAACCTGCTTGTTAAAAGGTCACAGGCACAAAAATACAGCCCATGCTTCATTAGCAACAGTCACATTTAAAATAACGATAATGACTTGGGATGTTATTTTCCTTTAGCCTTCTGATTTACATCTTGTATCAGAGCTCCAGCCAGGTGTGTGATCTGCTGAAAAGGTAAAGTGTGTGGAGTTTGGAAGAAAAATGTCTATTTGTTTATTTGAACATCCCATTTTTTTAAAACTCATATATTTAAATTCAATATTTTATGGTTTTTAAGATCTCTTCTCACACTCATTTGTCATAATAAACCTTCCTATAGGGTTGTTATTTACAGATGTTTGACTGCTGATCAAATAAAACCACACATTCAAAGTTTCTCTGTGTAACCACGTGAAGCATTTTTCATGTGTCTTGATGCATGCTCAATCATTCAGGTAAAGAAATCCCAAAAAGTTGATTCAGCTTTTTTATGTATTTAACACAAAATACATGAATACATTGTTAATTTAAATTGGAAATGAATAATATTAATCAGTGAGCTTAGAAACAGTACTGACCACTAACATCAACAAACAATTCCAACACAAACTCCAAAGTGGCAGAAACACTGAATTACAATATGTCTTTAAATAACATTTAACTACTGATAACATTATCAGGGAAGGAAACTAAGTTGGGCAGTTAGCTGCTACATTAGCAGCTTTGTTTAGTGATGTAACAACTGATTATTTAAGAGGAAAACAATTATTAGTTCTAGTCCTGGCCAATATTATTTTCTTTTTTATCCTAGAAGTGGACAAGGCTTTCAAACTACACAGGGTTTTAGGTTGGGAACAAAATAAATAATAAATACTGACTCCTTCAATTCCCAAACTATCATTAGAGCCTCTATTTTCATAGATATTGTGTGTAAAGTCTATAATCTGAGCAGATAGATTAGCCCTAATCACAATTAAATGAAATGCATGTGTATTACAACTGTAGAGCATCTTTAAATCCAAACTAATGAGATTAATTAACTCTACTCTTTATCCAAAGTTGCCCGTTTGTAATAAAAAAAATCACTTCAAATATGAAAATAAACAAAACAGACAATACATTATTAAAAACTTCGAAACTGACCTACTTTACAAGCTGCAAGCATAACAATGTTACTATACACAGCTACCTTATCTCTCAGAGCAGCACACAGACATAAGCTTTTTATGGTTTCTGGTAAACATGTAACACACCCATATAGCGTCTTGCTCCACTAGAGAGTGCTATATCAGCTCTGATTCTGCTTGGACTGCAAGTATGAGACTGCAAAAAAAGCAGGTCATTCGATGAGGATGTTTACAGCAGATACACATGGCCACTTTGCATTGATAGTGGCAAAAGAAAAGCAGCTGAATATAAAATATGACTCCCAGTGAGCTGACCAAGCCCAACCATGGATGCTAACACACACAGAAATAAATACCCTTGATGGAAAATTTTATATTTTCATAGTGGTTCATCACACATCCTCGGCTCACCCTCTCATTTGCTGCACACCGCAGAAATGAGGAGAAGAGACTAAGAAGTGATAGCTGTATTGCTTTTGTCACAACCTCAAAATCCGTATCAGGTGAGCACATGGGCCACTGGACCACAACGAGGTACAGGGTTTCCACTTCATGCCTGGCTGGGTTTCAAAAGTGCTTTTGTTTATTACTGGGTGTATGGTTCACTACATTAACACTGGGCTCATTAGAAAAAAAGAGGGGGGGACACCAGGTGACAGTGGCATGTAGAAGTAATGTTTTCCACTGGTTGTGTGTGGCTTTACAAGGCACTTTACATTGTAACGTTAAGACCTTCCAATATTAGAAAGATAATCCCAGTAATCAGAGGACCCCCTATGAGCAAGGACTTGGTGAAAGTGGGAAGGAAGAAAAATCCTTTTTAACAGGAAGAAACCTCCTGCAGGACCAGGCTCAATGTACGATAAGTAAGTGCTTTTAGTCAGATCTGAGTCTCTAAATGCTTTCTTTCGGGCATTTTTTTGCACTCATGGCTCTGTATGATGTCAGCACAGAAGCCCCACCCACTTTCTGTTCAAAACTTCTGTTTAACAAAAAGTAACCAATTAGAAGACAGCTAGCTCAAAGGGTGGAGCAATGGACTTAAAAATGGATTGTTTTAGACAGTGAATTAACTAAGGAGCCGCTCCAAAGTCCAGTCCAGGATAAATAAGGATGACTCTGAAATGTGAATGACACAAAGCTATGCTAGCAGAGAACAACAACAAGAACATGAGGCTCAAAATGATCATGATAGGCTCCCTTTGAGGTACAGATACAAAACATTCATGTTTTAGCAGTAGATTGTAGCAGAGATAATCAAGCTGGAGTAAACAGAGCTTTCGTTGGAGTCTATTTTCAGTCAGATAAACATACGTTTGCTGAAGTAGTAAATATTTACAGCAGCACAGTGGTGTGTGACATATAAACTACATAGAGCACAGCATCCAGCCAGTGGATCTGTATTTTTTCAATAAATAGTCTGTGGACAAAAACTGAACTCTATACCACAGAGTAACACAATCAGGACTTTAGATGACACCTGCCTTGTCTTATGATTCAGCGTTTAGTGATTATCAGCAGATAGAAAGTGTAAGGTTTGCAGTCGATTGAGTCTTCTAAGGTTGATCTTTCCATCCCTGTACACACAAATGAAGCTGCCACAGTACAGGAAGAGAGGGTTAAAGTGTGACCAGCAATAAACCTCCAATCACCCCAACACAGGAGCACACACACACACAGGTGTCATTATTCAAGCTGGCTGCTACACTCCTGATTTGTATTCAGTGGTTGTTGTAGTGGACTTGAGTTATGAGCTCCCCTCAGCTTTTAGTTGTGCAGTATTTACCAGGGCGAAGGAGAGATGAAGGCTAGCCCGACAGCCCTTACACACATATCTATTGGAATATTTCATGTATGTTGTGATAATGTGTCTGGAAACATTGCATTGTTATATTATGCTCATTTATCACTTTATTTATCTGATTACATTTGACATTCAGAGAGTACGAAAAAAAATGCAAACAGACAAAAACGAAAACCTGTACTAAAAAAATCATGGCGATTGTGCGAAGATGACAGCAGAAGAAAGAAAATAGGACTAAAGGAAGGTAGAGAGGGGCGGAGGAAATGGGAAGAGGGCAGGAGGATATGGAGAGGACATAAATCACTGTGTACGGTAAATGTCGCTACCCATGAATCACCCACATTTCTGATTTCCTCTGGGTGAGAAACAGAGGTGGTGAGCTGAAGAGGGAACATGAAAGGAAGACAGTGGGTTGAATAGATGTGGTGAGGAGGATGAGAAGGGCAAAGGAAACACTGAAGCAAACAAGGATCTGAAGAGTTGTGGTCAAAATTATGTCATTGAAAGAGTATGACAGTTTCTAGATCATTTAACTACAGGTTATTTGGTTAGGCACAAACATCAATAATGAGCCCAGATTTTATGCCAGGCAGGCAAAAACTCCCATTTGTCAGCATCACTGGTGACTCAGCGATATGAGGTAGTTTAACAACTAACTTACAGAAAAACAGAAAAACAATGATTTAGCGCTCTACGAAGAAGAGGTGGGTGATTTTTTTTTTCTGTAACATTTGGATTTTGCTAAGACTAAAAGCTAGCATGTGTACCAACACAGGCAGCACTAACTGATAGCTAGGTTTGCTAGCTATCAGCTAGGTTTGCTAGCTATCATTATTTTGGTGATGTTGGTACCTATTCAAGCATTTTTAAAGGAATTATCTGATAAATAATGCCTTGTTGTGTGGTTCTGCCTGCCATAGAAGTTTGGATTTTGGTTTTTGTACATGAAATTCTAGTATTTTATTAGTCTGTAATTTAGCGCTAATTGGTAGGTATCTATGTCTGTGTTGATCTTATGGCAGCTTATGGTTGGAGGTTACTAACCAGTCTCGATGGAATTAGCTGGTAACTTTACACTTAACCAAACTTAATCAAACACGGATAACTTGAAGTACAACCAGTGATCATTGCTGGAAAGACTCTAATGCTGGTGCTTTAAAATGCAAACTCTATAGTGTGCTACTGTTTAGCCATTGCACGTCAAGATTTTAGTAGGTAAATAGGTTTTATGTGAAAAACAACATTTTTACTCATAGTTGAAATATTGTAGTGAAGGTTTAGTGAGTGCCAGTAATAGAATATTTACAGGTGCTTTACCAGCACTAATCACTTAACAAATTAGGACTCAGGGGCCAACAATACACAAAAAAACATGTAATAAAGGTGAGATCTCAAACAAATACTGATACAGGTTCTGAAATGTAAAATTGGTTCATTTAGACCCTCTCTGCACTTAGCTTAAGCACAATTAAATTAATGCAATGCCTTGTTAGCTCATGTGTCGTCTTAACCCACCGGTGCCTATTTACCGGAGATAAATCCTGTATTTGTTGCTTTTCCTAATCCCGACCTGAAGCAGGTGTAAACCTCAGCCGAGGTGAATGGACTCACACACAAACACAGAGCCAAACTTAGGAGCCACACCAGCCACTGTGCTTAAAAATAGAAAGCGTCACTCTTTTTGTAATTATCCCTCTTTCCCCCCTCTGTCTCTTCTCTGTCTCTCTTAACCAGATAAGGGGATTGTGCATATATTTCTTGAAGGAGTCGTGAGCTGTTTGTGCTGCCTGTCGCTTCCATTTAAAAGCTTTTTGTGAGCCAGACTGAAAGCTCTATAAACACATATGGATGTTTCACAGCACACTCACAGTTGACCCGCTATTTGCCACATTCATCTACAAACTCCAAACAAGATAATAAATCTATCTCGTTCCAACTGGTGTGTGGGAGGGAGTGCAGGGGTACCCCGGACTCCTGCAGAGCAATGTGGGCCTCCAGAGAAATCTGCCATGGGAGAAGACAAAAGGGTGCAAGTGTAAAGCATACTGCAATAATAATGCCCAGTGTGCAGTCACACAGAGGTGGATGCCAATGGACCGACAAAACCACAACTGCACAGAAGCTAAAACCTTGGAAAATTCTTCCACTGTTACAAGTGGCATCTCACTTTTTTGTTTAGATCAAAATTCAGTTCATTTTGAACTAAACATAAAATGAGAGTTTCGTGTGTTGTGAAACCGAGTTATTACGTCTAATGTACCTGAAAGAAACAGCTGGATATGAAAACGGAAACAGGTGAGGCAGATTGTTTGAGCCCATGCACCTGTAATGGTGAGGAGTCAGGACTCATCTCTGAGCAGGGCTGGATCATAATTTTTCAGTGTGGGGTTTGCTGTTGTGAATGGGTGCATTTTAACCCAAAGCATGACCTTTTCCGGACACTAACCAAGCAATTGTTAATGGCTAAACCTACCCAAATGCAGCAAAGTACAGTAAAATGTGATTGCAAATGAAATAGATCAGCAAAAATACAAAACAAAAAAGTAAAACCAAGGTCCAAATCTGCAGGGTTTGCCCGAAGACACCAGAAATCAATTTAAGTGGTTAACTTGGTAAATGGTAAATGGTCTGTATTTGTATAGCGCTTTACAACTTAACTCGCTATCCACCTGTAGGGGGCAGCCCACCATCTTCCTGCACAATGGTATGGCCACAGTTATGCAGGTTTCTGATGCATAATTCTTTTCGTTTTCCTTTATCTGAATTTGTAAGCTTTACAAAGAAAACTGATTTTTGTCACAGCCCGTGTTTCATGTTCATGCTTATCATTTTCCTCGGAACGTTCCCAAAATTCGCTTGCAAAATGAAAGCTCACAGGATAACGTGACCGCTGTCTCAGATAAGGATCCTGTCTGAAATTTCACAATAAAACTTCAGCCGAGATAAAGAGTAAACTGCTTGACGTTTAGCAGCTGTTCAAACTCCCAACCTCTTCGACCTTTTTTCTCAATGACAGCAATGCCACAAAATGTAAATGTCAAACTCTGGCTTGACTCATCGGTTGACAAAAGCTATGTCTGCATTTCTTTTCTTTTTTTCCTATTTAACCAAAATGCCATTTCTATAATTTTAGGCACTTATTTTCCTCGAGAAGTTAAAGGAGTTCTTTTTCTTCAAAACAATCACCCCTTGTTTTTCTCCTCTAAATGGATCATCAGTCTGTTATGATGGATAAATGCATGAGAGTTAGCCAGTAGCTGCTGTGAGAGAGGCTGTCAAAGCTGTGGAAAATGTCATAGCTGTGTTTCAAGTCCACTTGTGGAATATGCCAAGGCATTGTGGTATACTTTAGATAAACTTGTTTGTATTGCCACCATTAAATGTGAAAAGCAGAGTTTACATGGAGCAAAAATAAATAAATAAGAGGATCTGCTGACATCCTGCACAGAGGGCTGTGAGGTGCAACGAGGGGGCGGACATCTTCATTTAAGTGCACGTCATCCGAATCACACCGTTCGCATTAGGCTTGAACAGACGCAGCCTGTTTTCAGCGTACACTACAACACACATGTGATAAACACACACGTAAATGTACCAGCAGTGCAGAGAATGAGTCTAGCATGTGTCTACTAACTTCTGCGAGTGACTTCTAGCCACTGAGAACAACAGCTCATTCTGCTAGCTGTGAGCCTTCATTAAAGTCTTAGAAACACTCTCTCTTGCTCATCACTCTTCCTCTGCGAGATCCCATTATGCACGGCCGATGAGCTAAGCCTCCCTTTCGTAAACAAGTCAGAACCGCTCGGACTGAATCGGCCTGAAAACACTTTTAAATGTGTGTGAAAAGGCGTTTGAGTAAACCTGCTGCCAAATGTTGGAGTAGAAAAAGAGGCTGAAGCTGGCACCACCTCACAGCCTTCTGCTTCAGTGTATAACACCTGTGCCTGCATGAATCCAAGGTCTCCTGACCCGGGGCATTTCTAGAATTTATTTATTTTTTAATTGGGCGACCAGACGGGGGAAAATTTGATCAAAAACAGGAAGACTGAATTGGTTGTGAATGAAATAAATTTAATTGTGAACATCCATCCTGCCGCCATAAACATGCAATAAGAGAGCTTTACTGAACCCCGAGAGTCGAGCATGAAGCGATGGTGCTCGCATTTTAGTTACAGCCACAAATAATTATTTTTTATTTTACCAATTTCACACATGTCATCTTGTTTAAGTTGCCCAATTTGCAAAGTGATGGAGCCCAATAAATAACAATAAAGAATAAGCTAATGCTTCAGCTCATTGTAGGGTATCTTCCTCTCTCTCGTGCTCGCATTTATTAAAATTATCAACATAGGGAAGTATTGGGGGGGGCAGTTACCTCCTGCCGGTCCCCCCTTGGTGGCACCCCTGCTGGCACCTGCCAGTGCTTCCCGTCAGCCTGCTAGTATAGGTGCAAGTATATGGTGTAAATTTGAAAATCCTTCACAAGTTATCACATTCAAAGATTTTCAGAAAACCTGACCTTGACTTTGAGTTCAAGGTCACTGAGATTCGAAGTTGTCTGAGATTTTTTGTAGATGCATCTATGGTATGAATTTCAAAATCCCACATCGTTCTGAAGTTATCCTCATTCTCAAGTTACTTTCATTCACAAACATGAGTGACCTCACCGCTCACCCATCCGCCAACATGTCCTTTTACAGCTGAGGGGTAAAAACAGCACATTTTTATCCTAACATTCTGTATATGTGGCACAGCACGGGAAAAGAGATGCATGCAGACGCAGAATCCCGACTGTCCACAATAAACAGCCAAGCAATGACACAATCACAAAGAACTGTCCTTTCCAAAATTTCCAGTGTTTTTCACTGTTTGCAAATATCTCTCAAAACTATGCCTGAAAAACTTTAGCTTACCGGACAATTTCTGATGGATAAATTAAAAACAAACAGCTCACTTCTGTTCAAAATGCTCATTCAGTAAAACTCTCAGTTATCAGGGGGAAACCGACACACTCACTGCAGCCACACACACCACAAATTAGCCAATGTATCGCTCTTATTGAGACTGGCAACTTTTGATGATGCCGTGTGATAACCGGTTCTTGTAAACCTTGTTATGTTTTTATCAAAGGTTTAATCATTTTTTCTTGTTGCTACAAATGAATGTTTATCTATTTGGCTCATAGGCAAACCACAATAAATCAAAGACTGGACACAGTTTGACATCTTCTAGTTAAAAATTCATAGAAAATACACAGAAACAGATGAATGACATCTGGCCTTTTGCATATTAATGTAGTAGTTTTCACATGCTGTCTCACATGTGTCCAACATCAGCAGCATTTATATTATCAATGCTTGGCCACACTTAACTGGATAAGGAGAAGAAATTTAAGTTTGTTTGAGCTGCTGGTGAAATTTTCTCGATGCTTTTGCAAAATAACTCCAAGTTTCTATGTTAGTCCTCTAACTCTGGACAGAACATTCACCAGCAGCAATTGTAGCAGCTTACAAACCAGATTTATTTTATCTACATAAGAGGACAAATCTATATGAAAGAGCCCCTTTCACGGATGATTAACTTGAATTAAAGCCACTGTGGTGAAGTTGAAAATTCATCTATTGGCTCGGCAGGACCAGCTTTAATGAAACTGTCGCAAGCTTTGAATTAAAGATCGGACAGAGTGATGTCAGAAAGCGAGGCTTAAGGAAAGCATAAAGTATGAGTTTGTTCTTATTTTAAAAAGGTGATCATTAAACCATCAATTCTACAATCACGTCTGAAGCAAAAACACGGACCTCTGAGTTACGATGTCTCTCCCACAAACACCATGGGTTGCATTTGTCTGTGCAGACGAAGACGCTTTGACTGAATTTATGTTTTAATGCATGAACTCTTTCTGCACTGGAGACAGAGGGATCACTCAGCTGCACTGAAGCTACAAGATTTTTAGCAACCCGATGGATTGTTACTCAGAATATACTCAAAAATCCAGAGATGCAGCTCTAACCAACAATGTCAACACTGCTTTTCCCCATAACACAAGTATTGCCCTTTCTCCAAATGAAAGCAACATTAATTACTCATTAATACATTACTTCAATCACCACTCGTTGTTGGAATAATTGCCATTTCGCATATTCGGTGTAGATACAGTTAAACATAAGCATTTGTTTAATGTTGTGTTTTTGGACCGCGTGAAACACGACGCCGGTGTTTTTCAAGTTTTTGAAAAAAAGACACCCAACAACAACAAACGGTCAGACGCTGCCTCAGGAAACTGTGTTATTTCAACTCACTTTTGCAGGTTAGACAATTATGAGAAAACTAAAACGGGCCCTAAGCAGTGAAGAACTGCAGAGCTGTGTGAAAACTCTCTGTGGGTTTGTTACTGCAGGGCCTTCTTAGACACGATGCACACCATTTTAGTTATTATTAATGCAGGATTCTAGACGACTGTAGCAGTGATTAGGAAAAAAAGTTGCAAATGAATCTGACCTAATTAAGTAGAGTAATGCTAGCACGGCTGAAATGACGGCATTTAAGAGCCAATTTTGTCTCCCCCTTCTGGAAGTGAGTGTTATTACATCAGTAACGTGCAGTCCTTTACTTTAAGTAGTAGTTATGAATCTCACGAATTAGGAGTGTATCTAAGGACATGTGAAACTTTATTAATGCAATTTGCAACAATTGTGTTTAGTTTTTCTTAAACATCTTGTTATTTTTCTCTGCTACAAGCTCGTTATTCAACTCTCTGCTTCAGAGACAGTGTGACATGTAGTCACAAGACAAGATTTTCAACTGTGATATACATCAGCTCTAGCCAGCGTTGATACTAATATCAGGAAGTGCATCAATCAGTTAGCAATGACTTGAATGTGCCTCAACTTCATGTAAGATTTTGAGATGATCTTCCCCTAAAAGTAACTGCAGTGGTCAGTATTTGTGCAGGGTATTGTTGGGACCTACAACTGTATTTTACAGAGAGCTAGCAGCCCTGAGAATGAGCGAGTGCATAGAAAATGTGTGCTCGTCCCCCTTTACAGAGAACACTGGTATAATAAATTGTGTATTTCAATTCCAGCCAAACAGTTTTACTGCACAAACTTAACTAAATAGTGATACAAATCAAAACCAACTGCACTTCCTCTCTCTTTTTGCATGCAAAGCATTTGCAAACTGGCTCTATATCAGTTAGCATGCCTGCTTCAAACTATTCTGGAAATGGCATCTAGGGCTAGAAATTTCAGACTTGCCACAATTGTATGTTGCCGAAACTGTCCCTTCCTCAAGGGCAAGAAAACAAACGTTTCTACGGTTAAAGGGCATGGGAGGACAGGCTAAAGGAAGGAGGTAACGATCCGCTTTCATCACTTTTGTGACATTTTGTGCAACAAGTTAAAACATGATGTTACAGGTGGGAAGCTGTGCTGCTAAAACGGGCAGACACTAAAAGGCGGTAATACCTGTGAGAAACCGCGATGAAACACAGGGGTCTGTCTGTCTCTGCAAACTGTACTGACGTGCAGACACAAAGTTGTAGGTAAAGAGGAAAGAGATTTAAGAATGGCAATATCAGCCTGTTTCTCCCCGTTGTTTTTTCTCATAAGGTGGGAAACGCAGCTTCTGAGAGAGCAGGAAAGAAACTGAAAGGAAGTGAATAGATGTGAACTATAAATATAACCTGATCTGTGTCACTTAGCTGCATGTAAACCAGAGGAGATGCACACAGAAACATCAGCACAATGTAACCGATCAGTGCTGAAGGATCAGATGGGGAGAAGGATAGAGGAGGGATAGATAGCGGAGATGAAGAGTCATCTAGTCTTTATCCAACTGTGTGTTGCTAAGCTCCTCTGCAGGGAGTCCGTGACTTTGACAGTGGCGCACAGTAAATGAGATCTTCAAAGGAGGACCAGGAAGAAAGCATCTTAGCCCCGCTTACAGAAATCAAAAGGCTTAGGCAAGCCTTACCCGGCTGGATAATGGAATATGGAATATCACTACCCGCACAAGACAGTTGTAATAAGAATGGGAGGGAAATACACTGGCAGCCTTAGTCACGAATTTATACGATGTGTTCCTCTCTTCTTCTGTCCCAATTATATCCTCTACCAGTATAACCTTCTTTCTATTCTCCCACCCTAATTTTGTCATCTGCGTTCTTTCACTTTTCTGGCCTTTATCAGCTACAACACCACATTCTTTTCCCGTTTTGCCCAGTCCAGGGTAAATATCTGTCCTTTTGAATGCTAAGATAAATAACTCGCCAAGAGTCCAAGGTTAAGAAGATAACCAAACAGAGGAGTGAAAGCCGAACTAAGATTTAGAGGAGTGGTGTGGTTCAAGGATATGTACTGATATTTGAAATTTACAGTAATACCAGTTTGTTCCATGTGTTATTTGACACCTCATCGTAGCGAAGATGAACTCAGACTTCCCCGTGATAAAAGCCAGCTGTGAGGTTCTTCCAGCACAGTGGACAGTTATTAGAAAGTAATATGAAACATCTGCAAGCCCATCAGCAGTCAGTGTGTGTGTTTGTGTGTGTATAATTTAACCTAATCCACTGTAGCCACTGCCCTACAGTTGACATCAGTGGATGTACAGTGGATGTGCCATAAATCTGCTACAACGGCTTTCTTGTAATATGTTCTGTCAGGGTCGATAAAGCCAAGAAAAAAATAATTGAATTACTTAATAACACAGACTGTATTTAAATGATAGGAGTGAAAAATGAAACCAAAGCAAAAGTGCCTCAAACCAGCATGGTTTATTTTGGTCCTCTGGTTGCAAAAAGAAATCCAGTGGAAAGAACACTACATTTATTTTGTAAATTATAATTCCTGTTAAAACCAACAAGTCAGGAAGAACAAGGTATGACTTAAGTGCGTAATTAACTCGTCACTACCCTGTGACTATGCGGTGTCCCTCCCAGTATCCCTCCCTACCTCAGGTCAAGACTTCACCGTGAGACTTTACTAACCAGTACACGATGCAGTGGTGGCTACATCCATCCTTCCTGTATATAAAACCTCTGTTTCACACTCCTGGGCTGTGTGTGTGTGTTTAATAATAATAATAATAATAATAATAATGAATTGCATTTATATAGCACTTTTTGAGACCCTCAAAGCACTTTACAGTTCCACTATTCATTCACTCTCACATTCAAGCACTGGTGGAGGAACACTGGTACAAGCTACAGTTGTAGCCACAGCTGCCCTGGGGCAGACTGACAAAAGCGAGGCTGCCATATCGCGCCATCGGCCCACTCTTCCTATTCCTCATCACCATCTGTCTTCAGCTGCCTGAGGCCCTCTTGTAGGCGCTTTTGAGGAGTTTTGGTGTCCTGACATCAGTGACATGTATGTCCTCCTGTGGCCAGCTTATCATCCCAGCATAGTAATCTGATGACCAGTATGGCATTTGTATTGATAACTCAAATCTTATTACCACCCTTCAGCTTGCTAGTACTTGGAGCTGTCCTGTAACTCCACCCCTTCAGTCTGGATCACCTTCCCTCTCTTTGCAACCATTCAGCCACACCTATCCAGCCTGAGTGACATCCTTATGCCCTTGCTGCACATCCCGGTGAGGTGGATCAGTGAATCAATGCCTTGTTTGTTCCTGGTGTACAGCTTGATGTCATCCATATACAGGAGGTGGCTGATGGTCACTCGACTCGTAAATCTATATCCAGTTTTGGTGATGAGCTGGCTCAAGGGGTTGAGGGCTCTGCAGGACAGTGCATATATATTTATCTTGTGCCATGACAAAGCATTTGCTCCTTTCCTGATTGGGTGTTGCTAGTCACAGTTAACTCATGATTTAACAGTATGAGGCAATTACTGTTTCCCACAGGCCCAGGCAGATTTGGATAGTTTTTTTCCTTCAATAAATGAACTCATCATTTACAAATTACATTTTGTATTTATTTGGATTATTTAATTTATCATATTAGATTTTTTTGACAATCTGAAACATGTAAGTTTGAAAAATAAGCAAAAAACTAAGAACTCAGGATAGCGGCAAATGCTTTTTCTCACATTATGTAGTCTGAGATGTTTAACAGAGTTTGACCAGCCTTGGGAAACATCCCACATTCCAGTTGATGACCTTGATCAAAAATACAGAACAAGTGAGGTGGTGTAGGTGTGACATCCAGTCGTTTCTCACTCTGTCGGGTGCCAAAATCCCAGATATAAAGCTCTCAAGTGTTAGATGAAAGCGAGGCAGGGCTCCGGTTTGCAACGTACCCAGAACCACAGAGACAGAAACATAGTTAACCAAGTTCATCTTCTGTGTGTTTCCCTTTTACACTTACAGCACAGAGCTCAACAGTATGCAATACAACACTCTCTTTCCCTTTCTCTTTCTCTCTAGGCTGTTTTTATTTTGCCTCTTTGTGTTGCAAAGGGCAGCTACAATCACCTCAGAAGCTTCACTTTGACTTGCTCTTCAAAATTGTGGGTTTGTGTGCAGGATGAGTGCTCATGCATAAGTAAATCAGCAGGAATGTAGGAATGCATTCACAGTCTTTCTGAATAAACCCCCCCATGAATGAGAACAGGAGAACAGAAGACGATAACCACGCATGCTCGCAAAGACACTGACCACCCTGAGCGCAGACGTGTATGCAAGCACACAGTAAACCACACAGTTTGTTCAAATTTTTAACAGCAACAAGCATGAAGACACTTTGGTTTGTTGAGAGTGGGATGTCTACGAGACTGTGAGCCAGCTGCCTTCATAAAGTGTTTTTTTAGTTTCTGATCTTGCAAGGTCAGCATTGACAATTTAATCTCCCCATAATGAAAAAGACAGGCTCCAAAAGCAACTCCATCCCCCATAGACTCCCATGTTAAACAGCACAAACAACCATGTTTATAGTCTGAAAATATAAACATATTGGTGACTAAATTGTGGAGCCAGACACCAGTCAGTGATGTCACAGTGGATGTGCCCATCTTTTATATACAGTCTATGAAGGAAACCCAGGCTTAGTCAAAATAAAACCATGTGTGTTGTAACCTAACAACCCCAGATCTAGTTTGTTCTTAACTTTAAAAGAAGAATACAGAGACAGAGAAGAAGACAGGCTAAAGTGATCAGATTTTATCAGTCACCATTACAAACAGCAGAATAAAAATAGGACTGGTTCAGGGAAGAAAGCATGAAACACAAAGCCACTCCAGAGGAATAAATAAAAAGATTATGCCATGGCGCCCTGGTGGAAAAACAAATCTCAGTAGCAGAGCGCTATCTGACTATCTATCTGTTTGTGTCAGGGCTGAACCTGTTTGTCAGGGTTTTTTTTCCTTTTTTTTGCTTTGGGGACAGTTAACAGAGACAACGATCAGTGTGGGACAGGCCAAGCTCTATTTTCCACAGCAGGTATAGCGGTCAGACAGTCATAAAATAATCCCCCACTCTCAGCCCAAAGATAACACACACACTGAGGGTGGTTCAGGATGGATGGAAGGGTGGGGTAGAGGAGCAGTGAGGAACAAAAAGAGTAAAGTTAGCGCTAAAATAAAACGCTCTGTTAACTTGATCATTTGTCAGCAGGAAAAGAAATCTCCACAACACAAACACAGAACTTTACCCACACACAGTCCTCCTGTGCACACTGGTGCAATAAGCAGGAACCCTTGCAGCTGACTAAGGTGAAGTCAGCATGGGAATATTCACCCTGCACATAAAAAGCTGACTGTGGGAACTACTTTGCACAACCTTGCATGAGTAGCCACAACTAAAAGTCAGCTTCATCTCTTCTCAAACTCCTCCTTCAGTTTTAAAATGACAATAAGCAAATGACAAAACCTTACCTGTTGTCAGTTTGTCCGCGTGCCCAAACAGCCAGACGCCTTTAGGTTTCTCCCTGTTGGGACTCAGGCACGAGGATGGAGAGGAAGATGAGCTTTTTTCTGTCTTCTTCTTCTTCTGGATACCGTTTCCCATTTTTTTTCTTTTTTTTTCTGAGAGAGGGGGGCAGTCCTCTGGCCCCTAGAGTGGCTCTACCATGTTTTCCTCCTGTGACATTACATCTGTATCCTTACTCTTAAATCCTTTCTACTCCAGCATGAGCATACACTCTGAGTCAAAGTCAATAAAGCTCAAATCATTCCTGCTGATTCAGTCCTGCTGACACACACACACATGCCACAGTGTGGACTATCTTTGCTAAAGACCCACTGACACCATTCCTGTGCGACAAACAAAAAAAAGCTCCATAAATCATAAATGTCCACTCAAATCTGCCGTTCACCACTGCTAGTCAAGCACAGCCACTGAAGACACACTCAGCACTGACAAGCCTCAGTTTGTGGGTGTGTACGTATGTATGCGTGGAATCGTGTGTGTATGTGTGTGTGCCCCTCCCACTGTGATCGCTGTGCTCCAAAGCAGAGGATTCACACAAGCACCACATTAGACTTATTTCCATCATTTCGAGCCTCACACGCAAACAGAAACCAAAAGCTGCCCGATGAGAAGGGTGGTCTGTAGCATTTACTGCCTGGGAATGAGTAACACAGAATAAGTAATAAATACTGAAATAAAGGAAAGAGTGTGGGCTTAGAACAGCATATGGATGCTTAATAATTCAGCCGATCTTGACAGGTGAAGATATTCTGTCTGGCACTCTTTGAAATTCCCCTTCATCCCACACACACACACAAACACAAACCGAATATAAAAACTATAGTCAGAGGATCAAAGCTTGTTTTGATATGAGATCACTCCGACTACGCTTAGAGGAAATACAAATGCTGAGCCAGACAGATGAGTTACAGAAATAGGGATAATGGGGAATTCTGGGGAAACTAAATCACTTGTGTCGAGTCCAATCTTTTCCTGTAACATCCTCTTCCTCGTTCCCTGTGCTCCCTTTCCTTCTGGCTCCTCCCACCTCCCCGTCTAACCCTAAAAATGAACACCGAGTGACGATTTGGCAGGTTATGTGTCTTGGAGTGATGATGTCATGACCTCTGCTGTCACCAGATAGGAATGACACCATTCCCAGAGCCTGTGGATCGATTGCAGTTGTTCAGAAGGAGGTCAGAGAGGAAGGCGTGTGGAGAGAAAGAGATGGTGATGATGATCACCACCATCACCACGTAGCACGGTGCTCCCATCAGGTGAAAGTGAGATTTCGGTGAAGAAAAAATGCGCACTTCTCATGAGCGAAGCCCTGTTCATGCACAGCCCTCCAGCCCTTGCTCCTTCTGATGTGTAGAGAAGAAGATAAAAAAAAGGCTCCAATAAAAGAAAAAAGCAGATTTACTGTCAGGGGAGGGGGAGCGTGGATCGGGAGAGCTGCTGGGCAAAGAATTTACAATCCCTTCTTTTTCTACAAGAGGAATCGATTTGGCTCTGAGGAGCAGGAGGACTTACTGGGAATTTCCAAATATGAAATATGAATGCTCATGCTATATGTGTGTTAGATTGTGTCTGCATACAGAGGAAGGAGAAAGGAGAGAAGTGCGCTTATGATATCAGCAAGCTTCCTGTTGCAGAGTGTAAAACGATCTTCACTAAAACACTCAGAACGATGTGCTGCCTCCTAATGCATCGCCAACACAACCACACCCAGTGCATCTGCGCTGGTAGAGTACACTGAGCTCCTCGTCTCATCCCTCATAAAACTATGAGATCTCACTCAGGTCACGCACAGGGATGATGCTCTGCAACATGCCTTCACCTGTGAGCAGCAAAGCATAGTGGCAAACGTGCCCTAGATACATTTCAATATGAGCGTGATGAAAGCGTGTGTCAGAGTCAGGAGACAGTTGAGGATCTGACAGTTGAAGGGAACTGAAAAAAGAGAAACATGCAAAGGGGAGTCGACATGCGTGCACGTGCATGTGCGTGCATGTGCGCATGCGTACATTAAAGGACATTTGTGTAGAGGAATGCTGTTGTCATGGAGACCATCACCAGAGTCTCAAAACAGGACTAAGGAATCTCTCTTTAAATGTTACTGTTTACACTTTTATTGGTGTGTGTGTGTGTGTGTGTGTGTGTGTGTGTGTGTGTGAGCATATCTGTCCCATCAAAAGCGCCCCGTCAGACAGCATCTGTTTAAAGAAGTTGCAAATTAAAAGCCTCCTCGTCATGATACGTTGTTGTGCTGTATGACCTTGATCCTATCCCTTCACCGTGGCACGAACATTTAGAGTGAAATCCTCAAGCTCAATAATTCTGCCTACATCAGCCCAGCACTTCCATCTTGTGGCAATGCTCTGCTATCACTATTTAAACTCCTGAGGACAAACAACGCTGGTGTTGCAAAAGCACTCTGTCATTAACATTCAGCTGCAGAGCTGCAGACTAGCGAAGGTGAAAGTTTCAGGTATGATCCTGAAGTTCCCGTCTAAACGGTGACATCTGCTGACTAAAAAAGCAGGTGCAACTGAAGTATTTTTCTTTGGCATTGAGCTGATTTCATGAGCACATCGCTCAAGAGTTGTCTGCCATAGTGGATGTCATACAACCACCAGTTGCTTGGGAAACTGTCAGGCAGAGGCTCCTGGATGTGGTTGGGTGAAATCGTTTGTAAAGAAGGTGTTGCACGAAAGACTCCTTCTGACTGTTTTGGTTGCTAGCAGATTGCTACGGTTGCCTCTACTTTTTCATGTTTGTTTTCAAACACTTACTAGCCAAGTGGTAGCAAACCTTGAAAAAGGGGGACAAAAAGTTTGTGTAGCACTTTTCACATTTGTACTACAGCTTTCAGAGATTTTTCCTTTTATTTTGTTGACAAGTCTTCCACTTCCTTTCAAAGTACAACTGCAACAATATGCTGGTGTTAGCAGTGTCAGGGAGGTTTTTGTCAACTGGTTGGGAAATACATGTTTTCCTTTGTAACTCCCTAGCTCTACTGTCTTCTCCAAATATGGCCATGTCCAGCTTAAAAGATAGAAAACCGGATGGCAAGTGTCAAAATGTAAAACTCAAGCTTATGGGCAAGTTAAGTAAGAAAGATATCTATTCCTGTGTCAGCCTGCATTCCTGCCAGTCTATTCTTTGCATCACTTTTCATTCTGTCGTCATCAATCTGGTCTAATCATTTTCAATCCTACCTTCTGTGAGCCAATCAGCCTCTATTCTGTGTTTTAAGTGTCAGCTCTCTTCTGCCATTCTGCCTTTTACATTGACTGGAATGACTCGCCTCATTTCATTCTGGTCACCTAGAGATCCTCATTCAAACCTATACCTGCCTCATTTCCACCCCAACCAGTGTCTCGCCTCATTGGCATTCCAACGGGACAAGCAAGGTAAGCAGTGCTTGCCGTGTCAAATCTAAAAATAGACATAATTTGAAACTTATCAAAGTAATGCGATCTCTCTCCTTTCATATCAGACATCACTGTGATAAAGCTCCTCGCCTGCTAGTTATTGTGTGCATGGAGCCTTGAGCTGCGCTTACGTAACAAAGACGTAACAAAGATGTGCACGGATGACGCAAAGTGCAGCAGATCAACAAAGACAAATGGAATCGCTGTAATTTACAAGAACTGCAAATATGTTATAGGATTTTGTATGCAAACCTTCGTATGCAGTGGAGATGCAACGTTCGTTCAGTCCCTCCTGCGGCCACACAAGGCTGGCTTCAAAAGCGATTCACTCACTTGATCTGTATATAGTATTCACTGCACAGCAAGCTACATTTATTTTTGCCTAATAATTTAATTAAGAACGCTTCAAAGGGTATTTTATTTACATGTCAGCAGACATCTGTCCGATTCACCTGTGCAGTTGCCTATCAAGCTAGCTAGCATCAGCCGATAACCTCTTAACTAAATATGGGCATAAAACAAGACTGTGACAACCTTGAAGCCAGACGCAAGGCTTCAAGATGTTCATCCACAAACTAGTGCTTACATTCATGTTTACTGTCATAATGCACAATCTAATATTTTTCAAAGCACTTTACACCCCCAAAAAATGAAATAAAGTGAAATGGGGGAGCAGTCTACAACTTTTCAGGAGTGGAGATATGAAGATAACTTATTTTTTGTGAACTAAAGAAAGTTACGACCTGCGCTTCAAATGGAAACACAGCTAGCATTAGCAAGTAAACCAGCTTCAATGATTTGTCCTGGTAACAGATAATTTACTAGATATTTATTTAACTATAGTGGTAGCCAGAAAAGAGTGCAGAAAGGTGAACATGTCCATGTAGCATACAGACAGACAGCACAAATGTCTCTGCTTGCCTTTCTGTAAGAGTCAACACATGCCACTGCAAGAATAGTTGGTGAAGCAAAAGCTCTAAACAACTAAAACTTGGTTCTTTGGTCAAATTTATGAAATAACTAAATAAAAGGTTAACATTAAGCCCAGGCCAGTTGTGTGCTATTTCACATATACTAGAGATAAGAGTATAGTGATTAATTTGTACATGTTTGTTTGCTGAAAGAAAACCAGTGACAATTCATTGAACCAAACAGAACTTAATATTCAAAAGCAACATTATGCTGGTGTTGATTTCTCCAGTACAAAGTCTGTGTCATATTAGAATTTAATTTGGCTTTATATGTAGGAAACAAGTATTTTTATGTACTCTCATCACTTATGCTTATTTTCCTCATGGCTGGAGATATTAAGTAAATATCAAGCTCACACAAGCGTCGTGGAAGTGGACCTTGTAAATTGTTTGAGAAGAGTTGGGAGTTTCAAAGAAATACTTGGCAGGTGGTTTGATGAATCAGCTGTTTAAAACCATCTACCACGTGCTAACTTTAACAACATGATGAATAATTAATCTCAGCAAAAACAAGCTACACTCTGAAAACCAACAGGCAGTCAGCATAGCAAGCTAAGTAGTTAGCATGTCTTAGTCAAAGTCGCTATGAAAAAGACCTGACCCCACAGTGTATTTCCAGATCAACATTTGTCAAGCACAAGTGCCGATGTGGGATAGCACAACCTGACAACACTGCAGCCTGGTAAATATCTAAGCTTGAACCACAAGAAGCTGGCAAAAGCCTAGATTAGAAACAAACATTGGTGACATTAGTTATTATTCCAAGGTCTTTCATCAAGTGAAAGTTATCAGAACTTTATAGTCCTTAATTTACTCGAGGCTCGCTGAGTTCTGAGTTGTGCTATCATTGTCTTCTTCTCTTCACAGAAATAAAAATGGACAAAGACGCAGCTGTATCCTGTAAACAGCTTTCAACAGGTGTATCTGTTACAACATATTACATAACTGAACCACACACACACACACACACACACACACACACACACACACACACACACACACACACACACACACACACACACACACATTCTTGAGGGTAAATCAGTTGTATTTCCCTGTATATACAGATGCCCACTCCCTTAGTCCCACAGTGATGTCTTCCAGCTGCTTCCCCACCACATCAAACACACTCCATGTCCTATAAAACAACCATTACCTTTTATTCCATAAACATAACCCCTGCAAGCACATCGGATAATGATCACAAGTAATTTTAGGAACCTCTTCCTACGTACATATAAAGCATTGATGTGACCTGCATGGGAATTCACAAGGAATGAGGTACGCTTCACCTTAACCACGACCTGAAAATGCTTAATGTTTCACGACAACATCACCCTATTATTGCTGCCACAGCAACGCGTTCCTCACAGTGTTGCTGCCTAGGAGACGTTTACCTCAGCGACATGGCTTTAGGTCTGTGGTGATGGATGAGGTATCTGCTTACCCAGGTGAAATTACCACACACTCATCAAAGTGTGTGCGCATTGGTGATGAATGATGTTCGAGGGGGGACGCAGTGGGGATGCATTAAACTTTCACACCCTCTCGTTGCCCGACACTCACTGCCTTCATCCTGTCAAACTGCATTAAACCAGCCCTGAGTTGTGGCCTGTAATAAAGCGTGGGCTGTATACAATGTTCTCAATGTAATGAGATGTTTGCTCTTCTATTACCCTGCTAGGTCTGTAATCTACATCCCAGTTTGTGAATATACACACCCTGACTGTATTCTGTGATGTGGCAGCCGAACACACACATATAAACCCGTAGCAGATCCAGAAACTCAAGTACTGAGTGGGCTCCATTGCAAACACATTTAGAAAGCCACATGGAAAAAAAAAGAAAATAAAAAGGAAAGGCTCACACGGGGCTGTACACATGCAGAAAACAGTGACTGCACACACAGACGCACTCGTGTGGAATCCCGGGGATTGCGCAAAATGACCTCACTGCACAAAAAGCCAGCAACCAAAGATGGGCTGTGCTGGACAAAGCAGGTAGTTGCGGGGGGCTCTACTCAACCTCGAATGTGTGTGTGTTTCTTTGTGGAGGTGATGTAATGAATGTTGGCGCCGCCCTAAGCCCAGCAATATGCCGCTGACACACAAACACAGAGATACCCTCTGATACAGGGCAGCTCTCGGTCACACGCCCTCACACGCAGCTCAGCAGACGTCCAACTATAAACACATGCTGACTGCACAGTAACAATCAGCGAAGGCCAACACACCCACAGCGGTGCTGAAAAGAGCGTTAAGCAATCTGAGAAGTGATTAGAAGATAAAAATATTCTTTAACGAGTGTGAAAAGAGGCTGAAAAACCTAGGAGACACAGAGATGTGTGTGTCTGAGTGCATGTGTTTGTGCTGAGACGTTGCTCTAATTAAAAAAGCATTGAGAGAGTGTTCCCGAAGAGTCCTCTCAAGGCTGAATGGAGCTTTGTGATTCGTTGTAATCTCTCCTCTACATCACATAACTCTAGGCCCAATCTGGCATCCAGGCTAACACACACACACACACACACACACACACACACACACACACACACACACACACACACACACACACACACACAATCCGCTGTGATACAAGACTCCCAGGAATTCAGCACATCAAAGACAGTTTTGTTTTTCTGTTTTTTTTAAGAAGAAGAGGAGTCTCTGTAAAATGTAGCCAGCAGTCGGTGTTGAACTGCAGAGCGCTCCCTTTCAGAGGAGACGGTCTGAATCAGTCATGCACGGATGACGCAGCTAATGTAAACCAGCAAAGATGTAAGTGTGCCGCACATAACAAAGATGTGCACGGATGACGCAAAGTGCAGCAGATCAACAAAGACAAATGGAAACACTGTAATTTACAGGAACTGCAAATGCGTTATGGGATTTTAAGCAAACGTTCGTATGCAGTGGAGACGCAACGTGAGTCTGGTTCGTTCAGTCCCTCCTGCGGTCACACAAGGCTGGCTTCAAAGGCGACTCACTCCCCATTAGCTCCCTTGTCTCAACCACGCACCCAACTGTACAGCAGAGAAACACATGTTTGCAACCGGGTTGAGGAAACTGTTTTATTCTTCTACACTTAATTTACGCCTTTGAGAAAACAAATAATTTTTAATAAGTTGACATTTTTTAAGACTTTAATGTCACAGTGGCTTTGAGCTTGATCTGTTTATAGTATTCACTGCACAGCAAGCTACATTTATATTTGCCTAATAATTCCATTAAGAACGCTTCAAAGGGTATTTTATTTAAATGTCAGCAGACATTTGTCCTTGCTTATCAAGCTAGCTAGCATCAGTCGATAACCTCTTAACCAAATATGCCCAACCAACAAGACTGACAAACTTGAAGCCAGACACAAGGCTTCATGATGTTCATCCACAAACCAGTGCTTACATTCATGTTTACTGTCATAATGCACAATCTGATATTTTTCAAGACACACTACACCAATAAAAAACCGAAATGAAGTAAGTGGAGATTTGAAGATAACTTTTATTTTTTGTGAACTAAAGAACAAGAGCGTGACAATAATGTGAAAACTGCGCCCAGGACAAAAACAAACAGGGCAACTCTTTGCCCTTTAAAAAACAGACAGCATGCCAGCACAAAGCCAGGGAAGAACCAGGAATGATGCTGGATGTATGTGCACCTCAGCCCTGCAACAAGACTTTAGTTTAGTCGGTAAGAGAAGCAGCGAAGCGCAGTTAGCTTCTAGCCTCCATTTTTAGCACTTGTTTCTACAGTGAAATTACACTGGTTGTCACTTTAACGCTTCTTTGGGATTCAGTGTTGCATTGTGTTCAGACATAATCACTAAAACAAAGACTGTATGTATGTTCATTAAGATGGCAATTTGTGTCAGTGTGCGGCACTGTAACCTTAGTATTATATTATTAAATTAACAGGCCATGTTACATAGTAATGCAAACATAATGTAACATTATTTTCCCCAAGCAGTAATTAAGTAACATAATGCATAACAAAAGTAACAAGTAATGTGTATTATATTGATTTTATTTTATTTCATTTTATCTTCAGGTCTTGGCAGATGGCCGCCCCTCCCTGAGCCTGGTTCTGCTGGAGTTTTCTTCCTGTTAAAAGGGAGTTTTGTGTGTGAGTGCACTTTTCTTGGTGGAGACTGATTTTTTGTTTCCTCGGATTGAAAAAGTCACCTAGCTGGTTCTGAAAGAATGAACTGTTGTGAAAGAAAAGTAAAGGTGCAATGCACCGATTACTGACAGTTAGGAGACCAAGTGCCAAAGAAAACAAAAGCAGTTCAAGTCTAACGATGTGTTCATGCACACACAACCACAGGTGAGACAGAAAGCACTTGCAGTTCATGCTTCTGAAACAGCACGACTGTTTTTTTTCCCCTTAGAATAAGATGGAAGTGCAGAGGCCTCAGACCCCCTGTGCATGGTGAATGCATGTGAACTTTGAATAGATGCTGACTAATTTAAACAGCTGCTTGAGCAATGTTTGGAGGATTAGAACAGGGAACTATGTCCTGTCAATGCTCCAATTTCTGCTTTTCAGATATCATGGATTTCTTTCAAATGAAACTTTCAGATGATAACAAACACATGTGCAGCTGCATTACGATCCCACTGTAGTCCATCTTAACCAACTGAACTCAAAGAGAACACAGCTAGTGAACACAAAGCTGCATCAATATGTGTGCTCATTTTCTGTTTGCAATCTGAGTCTTCTCATATTCACATCACTCCCTTTTTAGCCTTTATAATGGAAAAAAAAACATGATGCCAAAACCAGGGTTCCCACACATTCTTCGCATCAGCCTTTGACCACATCCTTTGCCCGGGAATTATTAGCACTACTACAAGTTAATCTTTGCTTTCAAATGAAGTCACTGTCTGTTACCCATCCTGTAGTCATAGTTCTCCACGGATGTGACAAAACCATAGCATTAGGCACGGTAAGGGATTGTGGAAGCCCTATTTAGGCAGAAGAGGCACAAAAACCACAAAGGAGGTGACCAAGAAAGTTTAAAAGACTCAGAATCTGGGTTTCCAAGACTTGCTACAGTAACACACACAAGTGCAATGACAGAGGAGAAATGGATGGGTTTAGAGGTGGAACAAAAACAGGAAATGGGAACTGTGGGTAATCTCTGTGCTGTAGAGCAAGCAAACAGTGAGTAAACAGAAGAGAGGGGATTAGACCCTGGAGTCAGACTTTGTGTGTGTCGGTTTTGCCAGGTTTTAAATCTAAAGACTGATGTCCCGATGATAACAAAATCTCTTGTAACTTTCCATCTTAATCTCAAAGTCAACATTCCTCAAAAACACATCATGACCACGAAGTCTGCGGTCATGACAAACAAAACAGGACAAAATTATACGGCAGACTCACCAGACAAACCAAAAGTGGCTTCAAGATGCTGAGCCTTGTTTTTTCCCCCTACGTCACATAAATTCACAAAAAGGGTTATCTCAGCACACTTTAGATTATAAGGTAAAGAATTCTCTCTGACACTTTCTGGCATGTTCACCAATGTTGAAAGGTGCTTTTGCACTAACCAATCAGCAAACAAGGGGGTTTGTGCCTCAAGCCAACTAGACTTTGAGTAAAAACAAAAGTAAACACACAGTGAAAGAAAAAGTAACACGGACTAATATTTTGCTGGTTGAAGGCTCTGCTTCCAAACAGGGACTTTATCAGTCCTTGTAAGTTAAAACAGTCCTCTCTGCCTTTCTAGGAACAATAACACTACTTCAAATGGTAGCAACAGGGAGTCCACAAGCTAGTAGCTAACTGTCTCAAGCTTCAGATGGGATTTTTTTTGTTTGTTTTTTGTTTGTCTCTGGGTTTGTTTGGTTTGTTTTTTTCAGAAAACAGCATGTTGCTATGGTAACAAGGGAAAGTTACATGCCGTAAAACCAAAAGGATGAGCTAAAAGACGATAAAACACTACACGGATTTGAGGGGAACTGCAGAGTCTGTGTAGGTTTGTCACGACAAGCAACATCTTATAATTGAACAACAGAAACATAATCTGATCCACTGTTAGTGCAAACGTATAATTAGAGTATAAATGCTGCTTACAAATGCAAACTGTACTAGAAATAGGAAATCATTCTGATTTAAAGCTATCAATCCTCGTGTGATGAACAATATTTATTTTATCTTCTATTTTAAACTATTTATATTAAATATTAAGAAAACATTTATTCAAAATCTTTAAATGTCCCCCAGCAAACTGTTTATGAGCTAGAATTTCTTCTAGTCTTACTGTGTTTGGCGACACTTAAAAAAGGTCAAGTTCAAAATGACTCCTCTCTCACCTTTTGCAGGCTCATGGTTCTGGTGTCCCAGTTTGGCATCTGTCACAGCACTCCCATTGCGGTTCAGTCCATTGCCGGCGTTCTTTTTCCGCCGGCTCCCCTTTAACCAGCTGAAGGCGCCTCCAAGGGAGCTTCCTGGCTTCCTCTGCCCACGCTGAGCCTTCGCCTCACGGGCTAAGATCTCAGTGATGTCCCTGGGCACCAGGTCACCTGTAGACCTCCTCCGGGACATCCTGGAGGTTGGTCCTGGAGGCTAAGGAACTGTACCTCCACCTGGATCAAGGCGTCTTACTGTTTGTCACAGGACCTGGACCTCCCTGGTATGTCGGGTTTGATGAAACCTCCCTTCCCTGTTTGGCCTCTCTTAGTGTCCGTTTATCCTTTCCCCCCCCCCCCCGTCTGTCACCACCTGGGACAACAATGAGATCAGCAGGATGAGACAAAGAGCGCAGAAGAGAAATATATAAAAATAGGCTGGAAATGAAAGTCAGAGGGAGGACAGAGTGGCATGGGAACTCAAGAACAGAGGAACAAAGTTAAGGCTGGGTTAATGAGAATATCCAAACCCAGTCAAGATGATCAGGAATGGAATCGAAATAAAACATAAACAGAAAAGAAGAGAAAACAAGAAAGTATAACCGTGAACCGAGAGTATTTCTACCCTGTTCTCCCAAAGTTTTCCTGTTACTCAGTCGCCCCCACTCTCCCTTTTCTATTCTCTCACTTTTCTTGTATATGTCCTGGCCCTACGGGAGCTCCAGACCTCTGCAGCGTCTCTGTATGTGTGTGCATGCACGTGAGCCATGTGGTTCACATCAGCAGAAAAGTGCGTACGGCTGAGTTAGAGAAGAGAAAGAGTGGAAGAAAAAGTTTAAAAGTCAACTATTTCTTTTACTTTAAAAAGAGATACACACAAACAACACACACACACGCACACACACAAGCTTCCTGTACGTGTCACATTAACAAACAATCAAACATTTGTAAACTTACAGCGTGAGCATGCTGTCCTCTCCTCTGCTCCACTCCTTTCTCTCCGCCTGAGAACAGCTTTACAGAGCATGTGTGTGTCTGTGTGTGTGTGTTTAGCACAGTGAATGAAGCTCCATGCTCTCTGAACACAGTCCCTCCCTCTGTATCGGAGCCAGCCTCTCCTCCACCCTCTTACAGTGCTGGTAGGAGTGAGCCATTACAGCGCTGCTTGTTCCTCTTCATGTTCATAGCCAGCTGTCACATTTTAGCTCTCGTGTTGAGTCCTTTACTTGAAGCTGCACAGTTAGGTTTTTTTCTGTCTTTCCTCCCAGCCTCGTTTCTGTGGATCAGGTTCAGTCGTCTCCCTCTGGAGAGGAACCCTGGTGTGATGATCCATCATTGAAGCTTTGAAACAAAAATACACCCTTTGGAGCCGTGTAACCATAAATAGAGCGCTCAACACTACTGTGCCTCCTTCCTGGGCTTCATTTTGTCTTATTTATTTGGAGAAAAGGAAAGCTCCATGGGGAGACTACCGAACAGTCACCTGTCAAGGGTGAAGTGATTCAGCCGTTTCACCTGAAAGACAGGGTTTCTCTTTTCTACCTCTTTCTGGCCAGGTAGAAACTTGACACCACTTGTTAAATGTGACACACACACACACACACACACACACACACACACACACACACACACACACACACACACACACACACACACACACACAGAAATTAGGGCAATAAGGCAAGTTACAGGGGAGCACCTTTAAGCAGCATTCAGCTGTACTCACCTCAGAAACCTGACCTGAGCTTCAAAATTCACTGTGGTGGGGAACGAGCCGAGCCGACAACAGCATGTTGTTGTGTTGTGGGACTGGCTCGTCTGGTCTGAATGTGGAGGAGACCCAGTAGGGTAAGGAAGAGGAAGCAGAAGGTGGTGTCGCAGCCTTCTGGGAACAGACTGAGGCAAGCCTGTGACTGCAGTCTCGCATGCATCTGGTTAATTGGCAACAAGGGAGTTTACTGTAATTTTGGCATTTTATACTATGAGCACCCAAACCAACCTTTTGTATTTTGTAGCCTGTAACTCACACAAATACTCATCATCATCAAGAGTAAACATGCTGGTTAGAGCAGAGATCCAGCAAAAACATCACTTAATACATCCCATGCCAAACGCAGGTATAATTGTGATGCAGATCTTAGAAAGCTCCTCAGGTACACGTGTACACGCAAGTAGCCCAACAACACGGGATTAAAGTCTTTCTTATTCACATGGTCGGCCTCATCATGAGCTGTGGGCCACGGTCTTGATTTAGCTCCTGAGATGAGGCAGCTAAATTACCTGTCTCTTGGGATTCCTGGGTTATTTCTGGGACACGATCTAAAGATATCGCTGTCAGTCAGCTTTTTTTTTCTTTCAGCACATGGTTCTCATATTTAACAGCTTTAATGACCGTCATCCCTCAAGCCGATCATGTACTGTCAGCGCTCGTCAGAGGTCTTTCTCTGTCTCACATCATGGAAAAGAGCAAGCCAAAAGTAAATTAAAACATGTGGAGGGAATTTGCTTTGAGGCACCGTGTCACTTGTGTTGCAGTAAAGACAGGGCGGCAGTCGGTTAGCTGTTCTCAAAAATTCGACCTGTGTGCCGGTTATGAATGTGAGATGATTCATGGTGAGGTTTTGCTTGGTGAGTGTGTGTGAGAGGGAGAGAGTGGTGGAGGGGTCCATGCTGGATGTGTGTGTTGGAGTCCTGGGAGGGGTTAAAATGAGTCATCGTTTAGTTCACTCAGGCCTAACAGATTGAAATGTTTTAAGGTTTCTATGGCAATTGAAGAGAAAACAGTTACCCTCAATATGTCTGCAAGTGGGCTACGGAGCGCCTGTGTGAAATGTGCATGTGCAGTAAAAATCATTAACCACGAGAACATCATGATCCTGCTGGGTAATGTGTCACCTATCCTCCCTCATTCTGTTCCCATATGTAGCTCTCTGTGTAACAACTGCAGCTACATATGCTCCGCTATCCTTTAACAAGCATTACAAGAGACAAGTGAAGTGATGATGGTCTTACTCGAGGTCTCAAAAACTCATAATGTTATGGCATTAAGGGCAAAAAAGCTTAAGTTGAAACAATTTATTTAAATGTAATATTTTTATAATTCATTTTACTCTTTTATATATGCTGAAAGAGTAAATCCACTTCTGTACTCCTCCCCAGTGTTGGGAGTTAACTCGCTCGTTACTTTCTGCCTCGGCGGACAGAGGCGGTTTCTCGCAGCTTAAGTACAGTTTTTTGTTTTAAGGCGTTTTTTCCCGAAGTCGCAAAAGTATGACGTCACAACATTCCGATTGTTCACTTGCAATGTTGATCCTGGAACATTTACTATGATGATCTGGGAACAACACCAACACGACGATATCAGATCGTGCCAGGTGGGGGACGGTTCCTGAATGCAGTTTGAGCTGTGACGAGAAGAGATGCACTCTGGTACTTTAAATAGATGTATATTTTTAGCTTTCACTGGACAAGCACTGCTTTCCTTGCTTGCCCTGAGAGAATGCTACTGGTATAGAGTTGCATCTTACTCAAAATGACTTCTAAATATGCAACTTAAGTGTAAATTATCTTGTTGAATTGTTTTGTAGAAATGGAACACCAAGAGGAGATGTTTATTAAACACTATAGCAGTATATAGATATTGGAAAAAGTTTTGGAAGCTACTTTTTAATTTCACAGTTGCACAACACTTTGTGAGTGACCTGTGTGTATGTGTGCGAGTGTTTGTGTTGGATGTGACTGAAAGGAGGCTGCAGGCAGGAAATCCATACTGCCGGTTGGGATAAGCCCAGCTCTCTCGACCCGGCATTATCATTCTCGACCTGCTTTTGTCCTGCGACAGACGCATTCTTTCTGCACCGACTGTTTCTCTGTTTCTATCCAGTTCTCAAACAGGCATATACAACATTTAAACGCACAAAATAAAACCAAACACCAAAATAGGTCTTAACTACTCTAATCTAACATGTGCATTTTCGTCATCTAGGAATACATTTCTAGGAATTAATTTAGAAGTGAAAAAGACCAAAAAAAGTCCAAATACATTCCACAGTCCAATTATTTATAACATCAACCAGCTAAGATGATGTTAAGCCATGAGGACAGAGAGAGAATTGTGATAAGTAATAATAGTTTTAAAGCATGGGGAGAGATTCCAGGTTGATACTCAGCTGTGAAGGGAGCAGAAGGGATTCCTCTGTACAGAGGAAGCTTTGTCTAACCAGTCTATGGTTATAATAGAAGTCAGAGACTCTGTTGGCAATGAGTTCGGTTTGATAAGGGATTTTGGAAATAAAGAAATTTAAGCTGAGAGGGGAAAAGTGCAAAGAAAAAGAAGGAGAATGTAATAAAAATGCTGGTTTTCTCTCTCCTGGCATGTCTCTTTTCTTCTTGGACAACTTGCTGTTACTACCCCACTCTTATGTAGGCAAAAAAAAGACTGGGTTATAAATTGTAAAAGCTAGAAGAAGCTGCCCATTTTACTGCCTCTAAATGCAAAAGGAAAGTACCAGAAATATCACTGAGTCATGTCATACAGGGTTGAACCTACTGAAAATGAAGCTGGAAGAGTTTATTGTGCCTCTGGGAAACACTTTTTTAGAGTTGAATGATGAAGGGGTCATTTCGAAAAACAGTGAAACCGAAAGAAATCAGTTTCTCAGTGCTGCAGTGTGGATATCTGTATTGTCATTATTATAAATGACTGTCACTAAACCTGTGACTAAACCAAGATCAGCGTTTAAAGGATTTACTTCTGTTTCATGCCTTCATGAGAGGAAGCATGTAAAGATGACCAGTTTAAGCTGACATGACCCTTCTTGAATACACAAACATGGCCATGGGTTAAGCAAATTAAATAAATGGCAGATGGTAAAATAATAAAACACGATCCAGGCAAACACACAAAGCTCTGCGTGTCCGACGTCAGGAATAATGCTGTTTTTGTAGTTTTCAAAGTATTTCTCAGAATCTGGAAGCAGTCAGAGCCAAAACACACTGGCTGTGTACTGAGCCATCTGGCCTGCAATTCATACAAACGCACATACAGAAAAACACACTTACATGCAGAATTGACTCAAATAATAACACCCAATTTTCTACTTTTTGTTCTATTTTTGTTTCAGCTTTACTGCCCCATGAGCACGCTACTTTAACTGAGTTACATTAGAAAGCAACACTTTTTCATTCTCCTTATTTTCTGGCATCAAGTTTTTCTAAACTATTTTTTACTGTTATTTTTGTCCTCATTTTTCCTTGTGTGTTTTTACTGTTGCATCACATTTTGCACGCAGAATATTGCAGCATTAACCTCAATATGAAGGCTTTTTAAATGAGATATTTGTAAGGATGAACTACTCCTTTAAAAACATGCCATGAAATATTTTTGCAGCAGGAATTCCTGAGAGGGTGTGGTCACCGCTGGGTTGTTGGGGCTGGACAAAAACAGGCCTCAGCTTTCCATCCACCTCGTTCTTTCTTTCTTTGTGTCTCTCTTCCCCGTTTGTCTTTCTTTCCCCATCTGCCTGTTTTGAGCGTCCCCTGGGGGTCGTTCAGATGAGGCTCCGACCTCACAACAGGAAACCTGAGGTGACCTCAGCCAGTTCTCTAATAAAATAACAGGATTGCCACTTGCTCAACATCAGATTAGGAGAGCTGAAAACAGCAGTCTGTCACTCTCTAGTAAATCCATATCTAAAAATATGGATTAATAGATTTGTGCACAACATCTTTATTAACCTTTGCATTGTCATGTGCATTACATATGCACCATTAAATGCCTTGAAACAACAAACTGTTTCGTTAAAGACTGAAAAATAATCATCTAGCCTCTACCACCCACTAAAGGTTGTTTAAATACAACCTCGGATGAACAACAGTACATAACATATTACACTGTTTCATTAATTATTTAACAAAAACTACAAAAGTGAGAAATGAAGTACACCACATGATTCAGTAGCTTGCAGAGCCACATTTAGCAGGGATAACTAAAAGGACTCATTTTCTGTGACTTTCAGTCATCCTGGATGTATGTTGGCCTACGTTTTACAGCGTTGCTTCAGTTCATTGAGGTTTGCAGGTATTCGTTTATGCACAGCCCTCTTAAGGTCTCTCCATTGATTTCAATCAGGTTATTCTTTGCTGCTGTGCTTGTCTTGCTGTATGATGCAATTTCAGGCAAGTCTCGGCTGTCAGAGTGATGGCCTCACATCTGCCTCAATACCTGCAGGGTACCCAGGTTCTGTGGCTGCAAAACAAGCCCAAATCATCACTCCTCTGCCACCGTGCTTGAAAGTTGGTATTGTTTGGGTTTTTTCCAAACGCTGTGCTGTGCATTATGGTCCGATATCTCCACATTGGTCTTGTCTGTCTAGAGCATATTGTTCCAGTCTTGTGGTTGAAGATGCAACGTGACAAACCTAAGCTATGCTGCCATGTTGTAGAGAAAAGAGGCTTTCTCTTGGTAACCCTTCCAAACAAGCCAAACTTGCTCAGTCTTTTTCTAATTGTACTGTGATGAACTTTAACATTTAACACAATAACAGAGGCATGTAGAGTCTGAGATGTAGCTCTGGGGTTTGTTGCAGTTTTTTGAGCATTGTGCAGAATGACTGTGAGGTGAGTTTGCTGGTCCCAGCAGCTGTCTTAAATGTTTTCCACTTCTGAGTGGTAAAGTGCTATCAATACTCTAAGTTATTTTATTAGGTATGTTGTATTCTTGTACAGCACTTTGGTCAACGCTCCTGTTGTAATTAAATGTGCTATATAAATAAATAAAATATAACTGAGTAATCTTTCTCACTGCAGAACGATGGACTGCTGTGATGGCCAGCAACAACTGCTTCTCTGAGCTGATTGTTGACACCTTTTGTTTTATAGATTTGCTCACACTTGCTGATGATCAGTTAACACTACAGTTGCATTTAATTAGCACAACGTGGTTGCTACCCTCTTAATTTCAATGGAGAGAGTAAGGGTGTACTTAGATTTCCACACACTGTTGGGCATTTCAGTTTAATTCTAACACAGTATAATATGTCATATTTTATAGTTTGTAGTCATCTAATTTTAACACCTGTTATGGACAGATTATTTTTTATTATGTCCTGTAATGTAAACCCTTTAAAAGGCAAGAGGGGCTTTTGTATTAAAATGACTGTAGTTGTGAAAAACAGTGGCACCAATTGAGCCTCTTGTGACGAGAGCAGATGAGTGATATCCTGAGTAGTAGTTTAGTAGTATTAGCACTAAATGCTGTTATGACACTTCAGTCCAAACAGAGGATGCTCTCCCTTAGATAAGATCCCAGCAAGTCGTCATTTGAAAGCTTTTTTTAAGACGCGCTGCTGTTGTCAGCTTCAGGTATTTCACGGCTCACAGTACAAAAACACTTCCCTAAAACAAATGAGCTGCAAATCCAGTTCTTGCGACAGTATCCTCCTTCCATCGCTGATCAAGATCACTTCAAAGAAATGTCTTCTTATCAGATGAATTCCTTTGCTAAAAATTCCACGCACCTACAGCAAAGGTTAAGCTGACATGCAAGCTCAAGCAGACAAACAACCTCATGAACACACAAAATCTCTAAATCTAAAAACGCAAGACCTGCGCTGAACATATCCTATAATGATTTTCTTTATTGATTCTGTTCACTCTGTGCCGAAGCTCCGTCACCGGTGACTGAACGCCACTGAATGATCCTGACTGTCAACATGAGCGTAGCTTGTGTCGTCTTTCCTTATCAGCTGTTTTCATCTGCAGCGTTCCTTCATGGGAACTGGTTGTGCCTGTGAAGAAGCCTACAAGGATTACACTGAACGGCAGTCACAATAAGATGATGTAATACCAAAAAAATCTGCTTTTGTTTGAAAGAGAAGTGATTGTCTTTGAAGGGAGGCTGGGGTGAGATAAATGAAGGGGTCAAACAAGCCGTGGATGCTCTGTGCCTTTTTAAAGGTAAGCATGTTCATCATTGTCAACTGGAGGAAACAAGCTTAATCCAGAACAGTGGAAAAACACACTGAAAAAAGGTCACGAGGCTGCCTACTTCATCATATTAAGTGATGCTTTACGACCATAAAAAGCCTACTGGTACAGACTGCGAGTGACTGAAGATGGTAAAGAGATGACAATTACGTAGCAGAAGCACTCTGTTCAAAGTAAACACAACATAAGGTCACTGTCATTAAAACACACTCAGCTGTAGTAAGACACGACTATAAGACATGACAGATGGGCAGGAACAACACGAGTCAGTAGTCTAACCTGAGGACGCAGTTGGTTGTCAACAGATAGTCTTCGCTTTAGATCTCCAGACCGGCTGTGAAAGAACACATTTTTAAAGTGCGTTTGAAGAAGCAGTTCACTTTGACTGGATGTTCAGGAGAACACCCATGTGTAACGGCAAGATTGAGAGATGTGGATCCATCATTTCCTGAGTTTCTTTGCCACAAAATAACAAATTATGCAACTTTATTTTAAGACACTGAACTAAGAGTCCGGCAAAGCAGCAACTAGTTACTCGCTTCATCATTACTGGCAGTTCCTCATAAACAGTTTCTGAGTAAAAGTGTTATCATATGTGCATCATGTCTGGTTCTATTTTGGCTTTACACAGCTGGATTTCTTTTGTGCTTACAAACACCCAAACAAAATTGTAACCACTCAAATTGTCTTCTTAATTAAATATTTTCCAAAATGAAACCTTGTTGAGCTACCACCATGACTGTCATGGTTCAGCTGTGTAGTCTCACCTACCACACAGCAGTGCAGGACTCCAGAGAGAAAATATACTTCAAAGGTCGACTCAAATGAGACAAAGGGCAGCAAAACTGAACATAACACACACGTGACAAGAGACTACCAAAGTAAAACAGGAAACATAACACAGACAGAGACTAAGACAGGGGTCAAAGGGTTAACTGATGGCACGACCATAGCTGGACTGGCCATCGGGCATACCGGGCATTTGCTCGGTGGGCCGATGGTGAATTTTTGCTTTTATGGGCCGATGATTTATTTTTATTTTTATTTTTTTGTAACGGTATAAACAATGAAAGGTGGTGGATTAGGTGACATGAATGAGTTGAAGGGAAGTTATGAACTGTTTCTGAGAGACAAATAACACCAGGATCCTTTTCGATGTAGCTGACAGCTGGTAACTGTGCAGGGGTGGATCTAGCAAAGTTTTGCCAGGGGGGCCAGGTAGAACATTAACAGGGAAAGGGGGGCACAAAGAAATACTTTTCTTTTTCTTTCTTATTCTCATTTAAAATGTCTGGCTGTTATTAAATAGTTTTCTTAAGCTTACAACCAAAGTTTTTATCTGATGTAAAATGTATAGAAATCATACATATACCAACAAGACTGTACATCACTGTCACAACAGCATTTGTTTTCATTCAAAGGCTTTATGGCTTTAATACCTGGTGGGCCGGTCTTTGTAGAATCCAATTTGCGATGTGCACGGCTGGCGCGGCCATTTATTTTTTAATGCACCTTCTCAGATTAATTCACTGCGTGTCGTGCCCAGGGCTGGACTGGATTTGTCTCGCATTAACTCCCTTCTTTGTCAAGATGATCCCACACTGCTTCAGTAATGTTAAGGACCGGGCTCTGGGGAGGCCGATCCATGACTGATAGTGTTCCACGGTGTGTTTTTCTATCCAGGCATGCTTCTACTGCACTGGAAGTGTGTTTGGGATCATTATCGTGCTAAAAAATGAAGCTGTTGCAAATCAAATGCAACCAGATGATATTACACGGTGGATCAAAATCTGATGGTGCTTTTCTTTTCATGACTTTTGCACAGTGCTATAGCTTTGTTTCAATCTTGACTTTATAACAAGAACAATATTAATTCCCTGTATGGCAAATGTGATCAGACCCCCAAACACAAGCACAACCACAAACAAATGACCCATATAGGACACTTCAACATGAAACACCAGGAAACATTTTCCCAAACTGTCCTGATTTTTTCCTTTTTTTTAACAGCTGACAATGCACATTTAGTTTATTTAGGTGTGTTACAAAGAAGAAGTTAATGCAGTTCAGGAGCAGGAGTGAGAAAACCTAAAAGCAGGTGATCTCCACTGTGCTCGTGCCACACAGGTGGTCCTGCAGGTCTGTATGCAAGCCAAACAAACTGAACTGCTTCCTCCAAATGGCATCAGTGTTTATGAAATAGAACAAAATGTACTTCCAGAAACCCTGGAAAATAAAATATATAACAATATAACAGCTGTTTAAGAGGTATATTTAGCTAGTTCAGCTTTCTGTTGCTAGTGACACCTTACTGCTGTTTGTGAGAAAATGAAAGAGATGAAGGAAAGGAGAAACAGAAGAAAGAGGACGACACACTGACAGGACATTCTGGTGAGTTTGGAAAGTACTGCAGTTTGGAGCAGCAAGTCCAGCATATGGCCTATCTCAGTGGGACAGTGGGCTTCCAACCACCACACCCCCTTGAATATTTGGTTTCCCCCTTGCCCTACTCTACACCCACGCACACACACTGATCACCTCTCCATCTATACTCTAATCATTTTTCAGGCAAGGAACTGAGGAAGAGAGGGAGCGCCACTAAGCCTCTCTCCCAGTGGCTGCGTGGGTGTGCATCATCCCAGTGTTAAACAATGTGTTGAAACAGATCAGCCCTGGACATAACGTCACGTAAATTACCGTCTCTTTCCCTAAGCCGGGACTTGCCAAAACACAGAGCTGAAGCAGTCGAGGAGGGTGAATTAGATAAACATTACATCTTCTCTTGAGCACAGGGGACATACGTTTGCAATGGAAACACTGAATCACGATCTCAGGGGAACGACCGTCACTGTTTTACAGGGTGTTAACTGCACATGAAGTATATTTAGTAGACAGGGTCAAGTAAATACACATCACAGGGGGATACGTGGTAAATTAATCTTTGACAGTTTGAGTCCATCTTTTTCTTCTGGCTGTTTTGAGCAAGCTGAGATGATGTGAAACGAAAAAGAGAGAAAAACCACAGTATGGTATAGTAACAGCTGGGAGTACATTTCTGCATTTAAAGAACATAAAACAGCTGTTCTTAACATTATAGAAAATCTTAAATATTTTCTATAATGTTACCCAGTGTCATAAAAGTTCAAATTAAGCTATGAGGCCATCTAGTGGTGTTTAGCTGTAATACGAAAGTACTAATATATGAGTAGTGTAAAATGAAAGATATAAAATCTGACAAAATACAACAGTATACAAAAAACTCATACAGGGAATTAATTTTTTAAGTTCTAGATAAAAAGAAAAGTCACTCAAAGGGAATTTAAACAATAGTTTTTGGTGTAAAAAAACCACAAAGCAATTCTTTGCTGCTTAGGTCACAGTAATATCTGCTCTTTACTATCTTTCTCTTTATTGCATCATCGCCATCATCTCATTTCTTTTTCATCTGCCTCATATTTTCCAAATAATCTGTATCCATGTCATTCCCTGCTCGTCCGGAGCAGCACCTGTCTGCCAGTTGATTGTTGGGGGTCAGGAGTTTGGATGGAAAACGATCCTCCTCTGGGAAACAGCCAGAAAAATGCAGGCAGCTATTTAAAGACTTTTCGATAATGAGATGGCAGGGGTGGAATCCTGGAGCTGTGTTCTTTCATCATAAACACATGCCCACGCCTCTCAGCAGCCGTAACGGATGCATCTACACTCCCTGATCTCTAAGGTGTCAAGACTAAGAGATTCCTGGGAATTTGGTGGCCTTGTTTTTACTATACAGCAGCAATTAAAAATAAGGCAGACTTTTCCAAGATTATGTTGAATAATTCAAGAAAATAAAACAGCTAAATGAGCTAAAATGAGAGAACTAATAAACTTTCTACTTGGAAAGGCCATTATCTGTCCTGTATGGGGTCCTATTTGTGCCAAAATTATGTTTAAATGTGCAGCCGTCCCACTGAATATGTAGTTGTACTTCAGTTGACGGATGAATATTGATGGACTTCACAGTAGCTACCTACATCCATCTTTTATACTGTTTATGAACAAAACACTGTTTCGCATTTGTGTAAATCAAACTATACTGTTATCTTGTTACACTTCCTCTCATTTGGATGTTGAGAATAATGCCCTGACATGCTGTTTGTTGTTGATTACGTCGTGGAAGAGAAATTGTTTAAGCCATGTTTCCAAAGTAACAAAGAGCCGACGGATGGCCTGGATTGCAGCCATTCGAAGACCAAATATAACGTTCCAGAGCACTCCAGCTCACATGTTAGTCTGCTCCAAGCATTCCCACAAAGGTCAGTCTTCTGTTGTAGTTATTACGTAATATATCATAACATAATTATTGATGTAGGTTACAAATAAGTCTTAATTTGAATTGAATTCGTTGCGCTATGCTGCTTTGTTCGCGGTGGCTTTGTGGGCTAATGTTTGTTGTATTTTGTAGGAAAACCAGCCTACAAAATGCTGGAATGCGATCCAGACTGTGCACTCTCTATCAACCTGGGTCATACCGAGTTTAAAGCTGCTACCACAGCGAGATTTGATCGGTTAAGAGGGAGAGCAATATCAAAACAGCCACGAAAAGTCCTGCATATATGTGCCCAAGTGTTGTATTGAAGCAATCAAGTGATGAATAACTGTTTTCCAGTATGTTGTTTTGCAATGTTGTGTTTTTGTTGATTTGTTTTTCACCGAAGCAGCTGATAAAGCACAATGGAACACAATTTTGTGTCTTTCCTGTAAGATTCTATAATAGAATGAAATAATAATGCCAGTTATAAATAAGGTCAATAATAATAACTCTTTTTATTCTATTAGATCCGAAAATGTTGTGTAATACTACAACCTGAAATGACAAATAGATTGCGTTGGCCTGTACAGGAGATAAAGAAAAAAAAATCTAACAACAGCTGTGAAATGGAATAGTCCAAATCACCAAAGTAAACTGGACCTGGGCTTGTTGCAGGGATCTGAAGTTACTAAACATTTTGTGAGTGTATGCACTCACACTTAGGACCATATAATAATAAATATGTGCATGATGAAAGTCGGGCAGCACGCTAACGTCCTTACTTGTATGGGTCTGACCCTTTCACTCCTTTGATTTTTTTTCCTCATACTTTTTTTTGCCTTTTCGTCAAGTCTGTCTTTGTACAGACCTGCCGTGTTCTCCGTTGTTTTGTACATAACTGGTTTTGGGGCAAATAAAATGCAAGTAGGGATTAAAACCGCAGAATTAATGATTACCGGTGCTGGAAATGCTAGCGCTTGATGCAGTGTTTTGATTTTGTTGCCCTCGTACCTACAATGCAATGCGCGAAAGTCACGTGGTCTGTCAATCTCTATTAGCAAGCATGGTTAGCTAGCTTGGTTAAAAGCTAGCTAACCAAGATTTATAAGCTTTATGAGCACAACACGGACAACATAGTATTCATTAAGATGAGACTAAAATCCCTAAATCTCATTCACCAAAACTGAAGCACAAACAATACCACACCGTAAGACATATGACTTTCAGATAATTTCACAATAAAGCACCAAAAGGCATCAACACCACAAACACACCTCAGCAGTACAAATCAATGACACCATTTACAGGGGGGTGCGGTTAGGAAATAATGATGGTCAACAGTTGGCACCTCCCTTTTCATAGAGGCAAGTAATGTTTTCTATACAAGCCAGAAAACATGCCTTATCATACTGTAAAGATCAGCACATTAAAGGATCTTTCAGACAGGAAGTGGGATGTGCTGCGATGACTATTAGGATTTTATACTCGTCGTGCGGTGCCTCACAAATGGCAAAGTTCACATCAAATTGATGTCATATTCACTGTTGTTACCTACCTCTTAATTTTTTATAACATGGCATGTTGTGGTCACTGGTCACCAAGCCCTGCCTGTACAACATAATTAAATCTCTTGCTCATGGCCTTCCCGTCTACTTGGATGCATATCACATACAAGTCAAACATGGCCGCAGTCAAAGTTCAGCTGCAGCACACATAAATGCTCTTTAGCCGGCGCACTTATGCTGCACTTTACTTAATGCAGTGCAAACACATTATTGCAAGCCACAGAAAAGAATGGGCTTCAGAGTGCAGCACACAACTGCAGTTTTCAGCACTTTACAGCTCCTGGTACAAACAATTGCTTTGGCAGGTGTGTTTGTTAAAGAGTTTCGTAGTATTTGAAAAACAGTTCAGAGCTCAAAAACAAAAGTTTTGTCACATTTTCAGTCGATGTAAAAATTGTGCACATGAGCAAAATTTTGACACAAATGGAACCTCATACTCTCGGGGTGAAACAGGCAGCCTGCTGTGCCTCTTCTTTCCCCCTGCACAGTGTTTATTAATAGACATAAACAGACCCGGGGTAGTCATGGTCACGCATAGCAGCACAGTGACTGAGTGAGAGGAGGCTGGGTCAACTGTCTTTATCCCCCCTCCTCTCTCGGTTCATCTGTACTCGCTGCTCCCGCTCATTCTTTAACACTCACTTTACTTTTGTCGTTTGAACCAGAGCGCCTTGATTTTATTCTTGCTCAGCAGATTCATCATCGGAATACAGCAGGAAGGCAGAAAAAAGGAATCATATGTTGAGAAGTAAGTTCTTGTGATGGTTTAAATTAATTATACGTTCATGAACTTTCTGTTGTTGTTCATAATGCAGTTTTTTATTTTTACTGTGGCCTTTTGCTTAACTGATAAGTAAATGTTTTTGTGTAAGATGGACATCAGGCGCATGCTGGTGCTGTCTCTGGGTGTTGTGCCTTATCCCAGCACCTGTCCTGCAGTGAGACAGCTGGTCCCTGTCATATCTTCTACTGAGCTTTGTTCTGTTAGCAGTCAAACATGTCAAAGAAAGAACAACAAAATGTAGCTTCTAAAATATGCTCATTAATTACATGAAATGACCTAGTTAAATACAAGCACAAGAGTTCTAGCTTGATTCTTTGCTTTTTTTAGTTGGTTTCAAACCAAGAAACAGCATCTATCACATGCATCTTGTCTCTCTTGTCTCAAATCTCTACCCGATGACATTATTGGGTCAATTTGATCAATTTACCCTTGGGGAGTATCTGGCTAGTCTTGGCAAACACCTCAAAGGGTACAGTTACAGCTGCATTATTCACCAGGGGAGACTCCAAGTGCCCATCCATCGACAGGGACAATGACATGTTATGATAATCTGCTTGCTGGTGTAATCTCTGTAATGCCACTTGCTGGAACTTCAGATGAAAACTGTCTGTGTGTGTTTATATCACTAGAGGTTTTGTGTTCATTGAATGCATACTTGTCTGAGGTGTGTTTGACCGTGGCCATGCACTGAATTGGTGCCCGTGGCACCTAGCCTAAGGGAGCAGCTGTCAAAAACATACCCTGCTAAACCATGCCTCCACATGCCCACATGTGCTAATGACATCAGCATAGCTTGCAAGTCCAGCCAAAACATTAACCCAGCCCCTATTGTATGCTCACATGTTATCATTTTAAGCCAGACCTAATATATAGCTAAGAGGCCTGAGACTGCCTAACGTATTCATCTGGTTTAACAGGCCTTTCTGAAGGGGACTTCTACATCAAAACGGGCAACGGGAATTAGGCCAAACAGATGGATGACCTAGATGATAACATTTCATCCTCTGGTTTTGAGCCACTCTTCATTAAGGAAGAGGAGGGGAATCCAGAGAGATCCCTCATGGAACAAGGAGAATGCAACACAAACCTCCATGACCTCACCTTCACAGGCGCACAGCTAAAGCAATCAGCTTTGATAAAGCCATACCTCCAGGAGATGGATGACTTACTGAAGAGCTGTGAAGAGCTCACCGGTATTTCATTTGGCTCTCAGTACTCAGCAAATTATACTGAAACAAATCTGAATGAATCCAGTCATGGTCAGGCAAAAGAGGAAGTAACAGTGGAAAAGTGTGGAGAAGCATGGAAACACCCCCAAGCCTATCTTTCAACTAGCTACATTGACACACACATAGATGGGACCAGTGCCGAAGAAAAGCCTGCCCAGGGCCAATCGCATTGCATGGGAACTGTCATCGACAGGTGTGGCGTGACCACAGAACGCTGTCGCCAGGCAGAAATGCCTCTGACATCAGCAGGTAACAAACTGAGCAAAACCATGGTGGAGTATGAAGGCCAGCTGCTGGGGATGCTAGCCATGCTGGAGGGCTGTATAGAAGAAACTGGCATGGATTTTGAACCCCAAGAGTGGGTTACAGATGAAAGCCAAGAATATGTACACATCAACAAGAACCCTCAGCTTTATAGAGGCACAACACTGGTGCCCATTCAGCAAGAGAGGCTATTAAAGACGGAGAGCCAGCCAATGCAATTGGACTCCTGGGAAGAAGGTCAAGTTTCCAAGGACACCGGGAAAAGAATGACAGCAGGTTCAGCAACACATGGCAGCCAGCACAAAGATTTGTCTGGCCATGACATGATGGGTGAGCTCTCTGTGGACCGATCAGAAAGCCCAGGTCATCTAAAAACAGACAAGGTGTTCGGCTTTTCAGAGACACCCATAGATACTACAAAAGAGAACACGATGTACTGCGAGGGAATGAAGCCTGGACATATATTTGATGAAAGCACAGAAACAACAGGAGATGTGATTGAGATTGATGTAGATGCCAATGAACTCCTGTCTGAGAAGACAGAAGAACTCAAGAGAGACACCTTAGATCTGGGATCTAGTGTGACAGAATTAGAGGCCTTGGGGACTCAGATGGAGGACTGCATTGAAGGGGTACAGCGATTACAGAAGAGGAGGAAGGAGCTGCTGGTAGAGGTGCTGTGCCTGAGAGGGGAAATGGGCCAAGGGGCAAGTGAGGAGGAGGAGGAGGAGGAGCGGATTGATAACAAAGTGGCAGACCTGATGAATGTGCTCAAAAAAGAACAAGAAGGCAGAAGGGGAGAAAGAAAGAGGGAGAGAGAGATCCTCAGGGAGGAGAGGGCAGAGGAGGAAAGAAGGATGTGGAAGGTGAACCTGGAGAGACAGGGGCTACAAGATGAGCTTAGAAAGCTGAAGAGGAGGCTATTTGCAATGGCGAGGGGCTGCGCCCACAGCCAGGCAGCTCTGAACAACCAGCGCCGTGAAGTGGAGATACTAAAGAGAGAAGAGGTAAGAACATAATTACATTTCCATCCATCATGCATTTCCAACCATTCATTCATCTTCTTCTAAATGAATTTCTTCCAGGAGAAGCTGAAGTCCTTGGTGCTCCAGCTGATAGAAGAGGGCTGCCAGCTCAGGCTGGCCCAACAACAACAGCTCTCAGTAGTAAGAGCGAAGCTCCAGCAACAGAGCTCCAGTCAGACTACCAACACTGCAGAGGAGCTGACTGAATGCAGGAGGCATTCATGTGGGGACATACAGCAGTATGTGGAGGGTGGCCTGAAAGCATTGGAGGACAGGTGCAGTCAGTGGAATCACCAAAACACGTGTTTTTCTTCCTTTTGACACACACAGACATTTGGTAGTGCTGTAGTTTTAAGACATAAAAACCCACTGACACAGTGTTACAGCTATAAAACACTAAAGCTTTCTCTGATTTGCTTGTCCAGGTATGAGCCCATTTTGCTTGCACTGTTGAAGAGAAGAGAGGCAACAGCTGGCGCAATCGTTAAAGCCAAAGAGCAGGCCCAGGAGCTGAGAGCCCAGCTGAGACCTCTGATGGAGGAGATAGAAAAACTGAAGCTGCAGAGGGCTTGTTTGGAGGAGAAACTCAATCTAATCCACATGCAAAGAAGAGAAAACGTGGGGCAGTACAAGGTAACCAAGGTGACTGAGGAAAAAGTAGGGCATGACGACAAAAACACTGACATTATGCCTGCCTCTCAGGAGACGGTGCACTGTCTGGAGGAGAGCAGCAGAGAACTGAAGACTGAGTTACAGATTCAGAAGCGAAAAACCAAAGAGATCAAGGAGTTGAGAGATAGCCTTAACGAGCAGCTCCTACTTTACAGGTAATCCGTTCATCAAGTCTGTACCACACCTTTAAACCTTTAAGCCTGTAACTAGATTGTTTTTCTTTACAGAAATGCCATTCAGGACCATAACATGGGTGACAATGAGGAGGAAACATGACTGTTCTTCACACAAAATGAGCTTGTGTTTTAGGAAACATAGTAAACTAAAGGTTTGATCAGTGCACTTTAACACATATAAACATACATGCTGTTATAGGACAAAACCAAGACAATCTTTTTTTTTGTAAAGATAAACTAGACTGCAGCTTGTAGGAAAGTTTTTGTTATGAATAAACGCAGTGTGTTCTTTGTAATCTAAGTGCCACTGATGAGTTAATGTCTGTCTCTGAAGAGCAGACTGAATTTCTTGTACTTATAAGGCCAACGTGCCTGAAGAACTAAACACTGGGACACAGACGAACAGGGTGAGTAAGCCTCAGAGACGGGAAAAAGTACCAAAACATCACAACACAAAAGAGGCCTGAGCAAAGTGTGACGAAGCATCATCAACTCTTTCACTAAAATGATTAAAAACTGTGACTGCTCACGTTTGACAAGGAGACAATCCTCATTTTCACAGAATTACAGGCATAGTGGATGTTAAACATGCAAAATATTAAACATGCAAAAAACGTTTGTGGCTGAAGGAGAATAAACTATGCTGTACCATGAGTACCAAAATGAATCAAATAATATATCAATAATTTAGTGTCATTAAATGTATGGCTTAAATAAACTTAAATATCTATTCATGTCACTTTAAAATTTTATGATTTTAATTAATGACATTTCATTTTAAAAAATAATCAATCATGTTTAATTGTTTAATGAGGGATTTATTTCATTCATTTTGGCACTTGTGGCCCTCCATACAGTAACTTTTCACCCTGAAAAGTAAAAACCTGCATTTCTTTAAATGGCCAGCAGAGGGCGATGACTCTGAAGACTTCTGGCTTTATCTGTGTGGAATTAGGCCTCTACTCCTTTGCTTTATGGTCCAGATAAACAGTCTGCTAACACTCAGTTACTATTTTGAGGTCATAAAGAATCAAAGTTCATTTTGTTAATAAATTAGGGTGACTGTAAGGGTCAGAAAGGAGTGTCCAGTGCAGTCAGTGCTCATAGACCAACAACCTGTCTATCACAAGTCATTGCTTGTCATTTCCAGTAAAAAAAAAAACAAAAAACATAACAGGATGAAAATGACAACAGTACCTTCTAAATCTCTCTTCTATAATCATCTGTAGTCCACAAAAACCAGAGCAACAAGATTTCAGGAACGTTACTTCAAGAAAGTCACATTCAATGCCACTGTTCTGTGGACTGCGTCAAATTCTAGCTGGCATTTTACTTAACGTTGTAACATAATCACTTTTAATTGTTCAATAACACTTTATTAGGGAAAGAAAGCATTTACAATATAGCATTGTACAAGGAAGAGCCAGTTAATTACAAAAATACAGATTATACATAAGTGCATTGAAAAAAACAATAAAGAAATAAAAATGAAAAAAGTGAAATTCTTGAGGCAGTAAGTTACTAAAACGAGTCACTTTCAGTGTCCCAAAACAATCCAGCGCTACATTTAGTCACACTGTGTTCTTAGCATTTAGTGTCCCGATGGAAGCGGAGCAGGATGGCGGAGTAGCTGAGTGGAACTATTTGTGATCAGGCTTGTAGGTGAATGCACACGACACGTGGAGGTGTTACGCGGTAGCTTCACTTTCCATTGTACCCTCAGGTTCTTCATCATTGTAGATGTTCTCAGCCTACACGGACAAATCAGTGTCAGTTATTCAGACTCAAAAATATTAGCTGTGAGAAAACCTTTAGTAAAAATATGTCTAAATAAATAAAATAATTGGCAGATGGAACAACACACTCACAAAAAGCATTAAAAATCGTATGGTACAAGGCAGAGGGATTGAAAGCTAACATGTGGTCACAGCTGTCTTACCATTTGCCACACTTGCATAATGTTGTCCTCAGACACAGAACAGGTGACCCAGGGTTCATTGGGGTTCCAGGAAAAGTCAGAGATCTTGGCTGTGTGGCCTCCGTGGATAAACTAGTAAAGAGAAGAGAAGCTTCAAGTTTCGGCATACATCAATGCAAGATGGCGACACTTCTACAGACTTCAGCGAGTCTCACCAGAAGCTCAGGCGGGCCGTCCTCTGCATCTTCTGGAGACTGCTCCTCGCCAATTTTACTACAGAAGAAGAAATGAGAGTTAAACTTTATACAAGGCAATGTCACTACACTGTGCCACACATTTCCGGGGTCAACTAAGTCTTTAAAGCCATCTGTTTTAAGAAGGTCTTATCAAATAATTGTGTACCTGAGATCCCAGACATTGAGGCGACGATCTGTTCCACTAGATGCTAATACGGTTTCATTATGAGGTGACCACTGAACCTAAAACAGAATTTAAGGCGCTGAAGGTGAAAAGCATTTCATTCATCATAAAAGTAAATCTTTGAGTTACTGTCTGTGTGATTCACTGCTTTGGAATTACAAGAACGTCTTGGCATCTGCATCGGAATGATCATCAGGAATATTAATAATAATCAAAATGCAGAAGTGTATATTGAAACCCACACAGCCACTATTTTCTCAACAAGAACACTGATATCAGCAGCAAAGTCATTGCTGTCATAGTTTAACGCCGAGCTGAGCCATTACACAGCAAAAAGCAAAGAAGCGGTGCTCTGACCAAGACGGTGAGTTTGGGTGGAGTTTTTCTACAGTCCACAACAGCAACGCGTCTTATTGTAATCGAGATTAAAAGCCTCACAGGTAAGAGAACTAGCAGCAGTACTTGATCAAACCAACATGTTTGCTCAACGAGCTCAGAGGTGAAGAAAAGCATTTTTCCAGTTTCTCCCAGCCACTGAAGTTTGTTTGTAGGATACAAACAAAAACAAAAGCTGCAGAAGTTAAAATATATTATTTAGACAGACTGCTAACTTACTTTAATATTTAAATTTACCAAACCTGCTGCAGGCTGAAGGCAGCAGGTTGAGTCAAAAGAGGCATATACTACATAAGATTTATTTCAGTGCTTTATTTTAAAATTTAAATCAGTATAAAATATACAAAATTATATCACTGCACCACTAGATACTGTCCTTATTTTAGTACAATTTCATTCATATAAAGAAACATCTTACCTGAAAGATCTCATCTTTGTGCGACTCAAAGGAATGTAGCTTTAGCTTCAGGTTTCTCAAGTCCCAAAGAGCCACGGTCTGTGGGCGGCACAGATATAGATTAAAACATGCCTGCAACATTTTCGGCAACAACACTGCAGTTACAAAACTAACAATACCATGAGGATTATTTAGTCAACAGTTACAAAATGCACTCAGTTAAAAGTCCTGCTGTTAATAAAACAATACCAATTAAAAAGTGTTGGAATATTATATCACCTTGTCTGCTGAGCCGGTGGCAACGATGAACTCGCTGAAAGGGTTAAATGACAAACAGTTGACCTCTGCTGTGTGGGCCTCCACTGCATGGCTGGCATTGGAGGTATTGTTTGAACGAGTGTCCCAACTTAAAGGACAAGACACAGGGTGACGCTCATCCTTTTGCTGCATTTGAAAAAAACTGTAAGTGTGCTTCACCTGCGCGTGGTATTTCACTGAGAGCCTTACATCATAAGCTTCTGGTCGTCTGCTACAGATCCAAAGAGCGACTCGTGAAGCAGATGCCAAGAGACGTCTTCAACCACAGCACTGTGACCGGTAAAGACCGTCTTTGCATTTACTATCCTGCCCTCCTTGGGAACAGCACTGATGTCCCACAGACAGATTGTCTAAGGGACAAAAGCACATCAAACCTCATGTTTGCACTTCAGTTTTGTAAAAACGTAGTCAAATTGGAAAATGATTGTTAACAGCAGGTTTTTGGCAGTGCACATTTTTTAATACCTTCCTGACATTTCATTAAGGTCAGTTTCTGACAGCATTTGTGGAAAAACATTTAGACAGAAGTCATTGTAGTTATGAATGTAAAGCAGGGGTGGGCAACTCCAGGCCTCGAGGGCCGGTGTCTCGAGGGCAGGTTTTAGATGAGTCCTTGAACCAACACAGCTGATTTAAATGGCTAAATTAGCTCCTGAAGTTCTCCAGAGGCCTGGTAATGAACTAATCATGTGATTCAGGTGTGTTGACCAAAGGTGAGATCTAAAACTTGCAGGACACCGGCCCTCGGGGCCTGGAATTGCCCACCCCTGATGTAAAGCATGGGTCTCAAACTCCAGTCCTTGGCTGTGTCCCAATTACCGGTAAGAGACTGCACGCTTGAAGTACGCATTTTAAGTGCGGTTACGTCAGCGACGACGGCTGTCCCAATTCGAAGTGTGCTTCAAATGCATACTCCAAATGCGCCGTCCATTTCCCCAAATATCAAGCGTGGTCCGGTGCACGATTCGTGGTCCCATATATCCCACAATTCATAGCACGGCGGTGGGTGTGGATAATTTTGCCGCAAAATGCGGCAGAGGCGAGCGGCTGAAGAGGTTTTTTTTTTTCTTCCAAACTTTATTGAAACCATAAAGCGAACAGTCAGTCATTCCAGTTCAGTTTGTACAGTAGACATACAAGGCAAATAAGAGTAACAATATACAGTACAATGAAATAAGAAGGATAAATAAAGGATAAAAAAAAAAAAGGGGGGGGATGTGACAGACTTCATAACAACTTTGTATTTGAAAGTTGTGACAGCTCATTCGTTGAACATTGCTGAACGAATTTCAATCAATGATAAACCTTTTTTATTGGAAGTTAATTTAAGAGAGTTTAAGTAATATTCAATTTCAATCAAAAACAAATTAAATGATGGGATTGAGTTTTGAAATTTACATTTATGTATGTGGAATTTCCCTAATAAGATGGAGCGGCCGAAGAGTGAACTGTCAAAAGTACTGAATATGACGATCGATCGATCGATATACACACAAATCTCATAATATTCTGACAATACTATAATATTGGCCATATTATATTTACATCACCACAGTGAGTTGACTTTAGTCTCATGAACAACATTAACTAATTGTTATTTACTAACTAATCTTAAATGACTGTTCAGCACAGAAATGAAGCCCAATAATCATGTTTTACAGTCCCGTGGTCTCAGCCTCAGATACTCAACTAATCAAAGTGATGTCATGACAAAAATGAATGACTAACAAAACATTTTCTCCTTCATTTCTGTCAAACAACGCTGTATGTAACGTGTCTCGCGGTTAGTATCATGGTTGCTAGGCAACCTGAACAGCACGACGAAGCGTATACCCTCCCATTTCACAAGCCTCTCACTTCCACACTTCTCGTACGCACCGTACGTAGTGCGCGTACTTCAAGCGTGCAGTCTCTTACTTGGGACACAGCCCTTGAGGGCCGGTGTTCCTGTTGCAAACACACCTGAATAAAATTAGTAGCTCATTAGCGAGAATATAGAACTCACCTGCATGCTAAATTTAAGTAAATGTAAGTGTTTGGAAAAATGAACTTCTAAAAGTACTTTTATTGCACCATGTTCATTCACTCACAAGCTGCTGTAACATGAATCAAACGGCTGAATTTCCACCTCAGCATGCAGTCTAAAAGTTGCATAGTCTTGCTAATGACTTTAATTAATTGTATTCAGGCGTGTTGCAACAGGGACACGTAGAAAAGTTGCAGGACACCGGCCCTTGAGGACTGGAGTTTGAGACCCCTGATGTAAAGGATCAGCTGAGTAAATGATTTAATTCACCAGCTGGCATCAGAAATGCTAGTTCAATAACCTAATCGTAGAAATAATGCTCTGTGATAACTACAGTAATAGAAGCTGCAAATGAACAAAGCTGAGAGCAGTTTAATAGTTAAATTACGAGCATTTCCATGTGCACGTCACACAGACAACTTGAGGGATTGGAACCAAACAGTGAATGCAAGCGGTCATGAAGGCTGAAGTCGGCCCACCAAAATATCTGTGTGTGTGACTTTTTTGGCAAAGCAGTTTACTTTTATTTATGGTACTGGAAATATAGTGATTGAAACTAATATAACAAATCTGTAAAATAGCCCTAGTTGGAAATATCTGCTGCTAAAAATTAAAAACAGAAAAATATTTAGCACCATTTCTTCATAAAACAAGAACTACTTCCTCTTACGTGATCATCTGACGCACTAAGAAGAGCTCCTGACAGATTTGAATTCCAGGATAGACCATAGCCTTCTTTCTTGTGGCCTCTGAGACGCAGATCAGGGCGACACACTCCTGGAGTATCTAAAGACGACATAATAAAATCAACTGTCAATTCAGAGACACTGGAAGAGAGGTGCGAGTCTAAAAGAACTGAACAGACAAGTTTGTTTTTGACTAGCGATTCTGTACGCCCAGTATTTATGTTTTGATGAAGTTGTATAATTGTTTTAATACCAGCAAGCTACCAATCACAATCCAGTTTTTCATAACGTACTCAAGAACATGCCATCTTCAGCGGTGTGTTGTGCTTTGTGTGATTGTTGCACCTGGCTTTGAGGGATGCTTGGTGTAATCAAACACCAGCACATCTGAGGTGGGGGTCTTAGTGGCAATGATGCAGGGGTTCTGGGGCATATAGCGGGCACGGTTCACTTCTCCTTCGTGATTGATCCTGATTTCAATCTCAATCTTGCCGTTTACTGAGCCAAAGCCTCCAAACTCTTCAGGGAAATATAGAGAAATATGTTTGCAAGCTGTGAGTATATAAAATATGAAGTGAATGCATTATACATTCTCTCTTTATCAATATACCCACCTCCTTTGTCACTGTCGTAGTGCGAGGTGTCAAACTGGGCATCATCATTGGGCAGCTGCACGCTAGCAATAACCAGGTGATTCTGCTCATCAGACGTGTGAGTGCCCAAAATGAGCCTGTGTACGCTGTAATCCTTTCCCTCGGGCCTGGTAGGGAGAAAAAAAAAAAAAAAAGGTTTAATGCATTAATACCACTTTCTTGCATGTTTGAGATATATTAACTGGTCAAATGTGTAAGCGCTTCCACCTTGAGACGTCAGGTAACCACTGAACAGTCAGGCTGGGCCACTCTAAGGCATGGGTCATAACCAGGTCGTAAAGAAAGGGGGTGTTTTTCTTCCAGATCTTGTACTCTTCATTGATGACCCTCTCCTCCAACGCATCATCAAAAGCACCAGCTGGAAGACAAAGTGGTCACAGAACCAGTATTGATAATTGGCCACACAGTAATACTGTAACTAAATAAAAAGTACAAATACCTGTCAGATATATCCATAGCTTTCACTAACTCAAGCTGTTAGTTTATACTAGATTTATTTCTGTTACAGTTAATCGAATAGAATAACCCTGTAATTGTCCCACAAGGGGAAATTTGGGTGTAACAGCAGCAAGAAAGACACATATACAAACAAACACAAGACAGAGAACAGAAACATACACAATTTTTACATATTTACATCAAGGACAATTGTTACCAAAAACAGAGTACTGTACCGTTATTAAATTAAATAAAATTAAATAAAGTTAAGAGGCAAACCCTGGTTATAGTGTGAATCGGTTGATAAAATAGAGGTTTACATCAGCGCTGTCACTTGCACTATGTTTGTTGGGAGCGGTTTTGATTGTATAGTCTGACAGCTGCAGGGAGGAAGGACCTGCAGAAGCGCTCCTTCATGCATCGAGGATGCAGCAGTCTGTCACTGAAGGAGCTCTGCAGTTAAGCAACATTTACATGCATGGGGTGGGAGACTGTCCATCAGAGATGTTATTTTGGCAGAGTCCTTCTGTCCCCAACCACCTGTACTGGGTCCAGGGTGCATCCCAGAACAGAGCTGACCTTCCTAATGAGTTTATCCAACCTCTTCCTCTCAGCTGCCGATAAACTGCTGCTCCAACATACCACACTGTAAAAAATGACGGATGCCACCAGAGTCATAGGTCTTTAAAAGCGCCCCCACGGACTCCAAATGACCTCAGCCGCCTCAGCAGGTCGAGTCTGCTCTGACCCTTCCTGTAAAGTTCATCAGTGTTGTGGCTCCAGTCTAGTTTATTATTCAGGTGAATCGGCAACAACCTTTAAAAGTTGGTCTTTACAGTCAACAAATTTCGCTATCAAGTGATTTGACTGTTAACGTGACAAGGCCTAGGTATTTATCAGTGTTATGAGAAACTTCTCATTGTTCCCGCACCTTGCTACAGCGTTAGCATTACCATAAGACGTGAACTCATTTCTTCACCTCTGCCCGGTATTCACACACAAATTACCCCAACTTTTCAGAGACTGTGCCCAAACAATAACTGAGCTTTGACATCAGTAAAGTTCACCTTCACACTCTTAAATTACCCCCGCTTGTGTTGACTGTTATAGAGTAAAACACAAGAGCTACGGGCAGCTTGCCCTAGCTGCCACCTAAGCTAACCTGACAACTAGCTGAGGGGCATCAAACAGAATCGTTTCTTTTTGCTGACAACTAAAGTACTCACTCTACCTTCCTTGTCTGACATCATGTTTCTCCCACGTAGCTGACAGAAAACTGAAAGCTGAAGTGTGGTTAAGGTGTAGAGCCCCTTGAGCCTCGTCCAAGCTGGTCCTCCGGTGCGCCTGCAGACCCCCGGTACCGTTTAAACCACGGGAGTACAACGGCACGCTAAGAACTAGCTAACCGAGCAGCCGACTGTGAGAGACGTGGGTGCATTCGCGCGCTCAGTACAAAGAGGGGCGTCTTCCCACCAATTACGGCGCAGCACCTGTGCGCGTGGCTATCGCAGACTCCGGTGCAGCTGCAAGTAATTTCGATGGCAACCTAGAGCACCAGCCATAGCAAATAGGAACAATGACACTATTTTTACGTCAAAGCACGCACACCAGACACGAATACTGAGAAAACTAATGTATTGTTATCCTTACTAAAATATACTGTTACAAACTGGACGTTATGAAGGTAAACACCACCCGTGTGCTTATTGTGTTTCTTGGCATTTCTGTGGACTTTGGCAGAGGCACACCAGGTAGAAAACTTTATCGTTGTTGTTCTTCTGAAGGCTTCGTTTGCGGGTTTTTTTTTTTTTTATAATTAAAATGTAATTTTAAGGTCATAAACAAATGTCGCTTTAACCGCCTGTGGTGCCCATATAATGCTGGTGACAGAATGAATGATCTCTGGTGAGCAGTTCTCATAGCACGTGATACTGTCACTTTTTCCACTACACTCGTGCCAAAAGACAACAAGCCTTTACCTGTTTGTCATTGGTCAACAGTAAATTCCCCCCTTTAGTATGAGAACTTTTGATTGGCCGGCTCTAATAAACCGCTTTCCCGGGCCCTTAAAACGTGAAACATAGCTAAATCCAGTTGTAAAGTAGCTAACCTCTGTCCAAGTGCTCCGAACACAGTCGGTATGTCTGCGACTGATATGTCCGGTGTGCTGGATATCCTTCGGTTATTGTACCGGCACACGCAGACACTGGAGGAGTTTTCGGACAGCATCGTGTTCAGAGAGGGACAGAAAGCAGCTCTCATTGAGCAGACAGATACAAACCGTTTCAAATCGTTCGTTAGGAGTGTTTTTGTGTGCTTTGACAAGGAGCTACAGAAGGTAGCGAGCTGCAAACAGGTAACGTTTCGCCCTATTGAAAAGTATACATGTACATTTCCCAGGTTAGTCCTGAGGAGTTGACACGCACTCCTCTGTGGACGTTTGAAGCGGTGTAGCTAACTCTGCCTGCCATGCTGTTATAATGTTAAAGCCAGGAAACCATGTTACACTCCTATATTTTTTTTTTTCTCATTGAAACTAAGCTGGGAGTAAAATGTGCGCTGCTGGAGGATATTTCAGCTTCAGCGAGGTCCTCTTTTTTTCTTTTGGGGCACCCCCCCTTTTCTCCTTTATTAGACATGTTTAAATGTATCCAGTTATAATGACAGATAGTTAATATCGCCCGATATATTCGTCCGGCTCTACACTAGGACACGGGGCGGGCCCCAGAATAATACTCTGAAAGGGTTTTCACTGTGCTAAGTTATACGTGGGATATTTCATTTCAGGATCTTTTGAGTGCCATGACTCTTTGATTTAATGGCTCTAGTTAGTAAGGCAAGCTGTAACTTTGAGGTAATTTTAATTACATAGAAGAATAAAGAACTCAGATTATTGTTTTGTCTCTGGGCTAATATAGCAAAGAGTTTGCCTTCGTCAAGATTTAACAGCTTAATGGCAGATGGCCTCTTCTTATGTATTCATACTTTCCACAGATCTGCAGTCTGCCTGAACTACTGGCGTTTGTTCTCAACACTCTAAAAAGAAAAAGAAAAAGGAATGTCTTGGCACATGGGTATAATTTTCAGACGCTGGCTCAGGAGGATCGGGATGCAGATTTCCTCAAATTCCAAGGCGATGTAACACAGAGTGCTGCCTACATCCACGGCAGTGACCTGTGGAAAAAAGTCATAACGCGTCTGGGCACAGACATCACGCAGTATCTCCTAGAGAGCTGCTCTGTGTTTGTGGCAGTTCCTCCTTCGTGTGCTTTCCAGGTGTGCGGCCCTCCAGTCTATGACAGGGTGTCCATGACCACGGCCTCTTGTGGGTTTTTTCTCCAGCCGCGAGTCAGGAAACATAATCGTACCAAGACTGAGAGCTGTCGAGGGTCAGTGAGTTTGAAACAGAAACGCACAGTTGTGACTCCTGCAAGCAAGAAGATGAAAAGAAGGAATAAAGGAGGGACAAAAGGGAAAAGAAAACGGGAAACTGGAGAAGAGGAGGAGGTGGCAGTTTGTTCAAGAAAGAGGAGGCGAGTAGCATCTGTAGAACATCAACAGGCGATCCAACAAGTTGGCTCTGAAAAGGAAGGACAGGCCGTGGCTGTGGAATCAGCACCACCTACAGCTTTCAAACAGCCTGTTGAAATGCCAACATTTGTACTTCCCTTGGAGGGTGGTCCTAGTTGGAGAACAGGGATTTTCCCCCCTTTACCACCCTCGCAATGTTTTATCCGTACCCTGGGATTCCTGTATGGGGGCAGGGGCATGCGTGGCTTTCTTCTTAACAGGAGGAAGAAGACTGCTCATGGATCCAGAAGGCTTCAAGGACAAGATCTGGTAAGAATAGTCTTCTTCGAGGGACTAGCGCATTTGAATGGAGTAGAGAGGAAGCCTAAAAAACTCTCCCAGCGGTTCTTTGGCTTGGTCCCCCTGTTTAGGCAGCTCTTACAACAACACAGGAGATGTCCCTACACCAGAATACTACAGAGGTTATGTCCATCAATGGAGGAGAGCAATGCAGGACAGGGAGAACTAAACTCACTCTTACCTCAGCACTGTGCACCGCACAGGGTTTACCTGTTTGTCCGGGAATGCCTCTCTTCTGTGATCCCACAAGAACTGTGGGGCTCTGATCAAAACCGGCTGCATTTCTTTGCCAGGGTCAGGACTTTCTTGCAAAGTGGCAAGTTTGAGAGGCTCTCACTGGCTGAACTGATGTGGAAGATAAAGGTGAATGACTGTGATTGGTTGAAGAGGAGTAAAACAGGTGAGGTTAGCACCAATGGTCTTTTTTTTTTTTTTTTTCATGGCTTCGTGTTTCATGCCCGACCTAACTAATGTAACTCATCTGCAGGCCGTTTTCCACCCAGCGAGCTTGCGTATCGGACACAGGTCCTGGGTCAGTTCTTGGCTTGGCTTCTGGATGGATATGTTACAGGCCTTGTGAGAGCCTGTTTCTATGCAACAGAGAGTATTGGGCAGAAGAACGCCATCAGGTTCTACAGGCAGGAAGTCTGGACCAAACTGCAAGAATTGGCCTTCAGGTACACTCACACAACATTACTACAGTAGCCAGCATACATACAGACATGAGGCATACTTCCAAAAAAAAGGAACAAAATTTTCTTTTCATGTAGAGGTCACCTTTCCAAAGGCCAGATGGAGGAGCTGACTCCAGCTCAGGTGGCATCCCTGCCCAAAGGCACCGTCATCTCCCGCCTTCGCTTCATTCCCAAGACTGATGGCATGAGGCCTATCACACGAGTCATAGGAGCAGATGCCAAAACAAGGGTACGCACCAACAGTTACCTCAGACTTGTCTGTTATTACATCCTGTGTCCATGGGCTGGTTTTTCAACTTTTCTTTGGTCCTCCCTACAGCTCTACCGAGGTCGTGTCAGGGACTTGCTGGATATGCTGCGGGCCTGTGTGCGTGCCACTCCATCACTACTGGGATCCACAGTGTGGGGGATGACTGACATCCACAAAGTTTTGTGCTCTTTGGCACCAGCGCAGAAAGAAAAACCACAACCCCTCTATTTTGTTAAGGTGAGTTGTTACATTTAATAGTTTGGCAGAGAACTTTCAATTTATTTTAAGGATAATACAGCTGTAAATTTCAGCACACTAATATGGACATATTGTATAGGTAATGTATAATTTAGCTTTTTCCTCTTTGTTTAAGATGGACGTGAGTGGAGCCTATGAGAGTTTGCCGCATGACAAACTCATAGAGGTGATTGGCCAAGCCCTGTCACCTGTCCACGATGAACTCTTTACCATCCGCCGCTATGCCAAGATCTGGGCAGACTCACACGAAGGCCTGAAAAAGGCCTTTGTCAGACAGGTAGCCATCCGATCTGCAAACATGCTTATCTGAGAGCATACATAGTATTAATTAGTCCAAAAATGACATTTATGGTAATATTAGTTAACATCACATTACTTAAACTAGTGTTATACCTGCTAGCCTGGTGTATTTGTTGGATTAAAACGCATACATTTTAATTTACATGTTATTCTTTATTTTTATTATATCGCTACGTACAGTGCGACTGCAAAAAGGGCTGCTCATAAGCACCAATCAAATCAATAAAAAAAACCCACATTTTTCTTCTTCTGTGCAAACTACATATTCATTATATAAACTAGTCAGTCGGACTGATTATTAGACACTGTAACTTACTGTCAGTGTCACCGTCAGATGAACACAGGCACAGTTATGCTTGACAACACATTCCAGTGACTCTCAAAGTGCCACTGTACTAAAATTATTTAACAAAATGTATTTATGAACAACAACATGCCTGCAGCATACATTTAATGTTGCTGTAGTTCAGCTGCTAGACATATTATATGTAATTTGTAAGGATTAGAGTGTTATAAGCGATGTAGATGTTGATAATCCTGCGACCTTACCCAGTTTATATAATGAGTTTCATCCAGATTGATCCGTGCATCTAGGAGGAGTTAGTGTATGTATGCCTGTTCCCTATCATAAATATAGTTACATGTCTGGTTAAACCAAGTCACTCCAGCTATACTGACATTATGACCAACAAATAACCCAGCACAACCATCTAGATCAGCAGTGGGCAATTAATTTTAACCGATGGAAATTAATGTGTGCCACACCCTGATCTAAGCGCACAGGTCAACAAACACGTCGCTGAACCCTTTGGCAGACATGGCCATCAAACTAAGTTAAACTCAATTTAAGAAGAAGAATCTGTGAAAACCACCATATATAAACATTATTTATGAGTGAAAGTCGGTCTTTTTTTGTTTTGGTTAACACAGGCAGATTTCCTGGAGGATAACATAGGATCCACCAACATGAAGGGCTTTTCGACGTCATTGCAGAGAAAAGGCAAAGTTCATCACGCCATCCTGGTTGAACAGGTAACTCTGGCTTCATCGCGTGGTTTGCTGTGGCTGGGCAAATTGTGTGCTTAAGTCCTGAACGCATTACTTTTCCTTGCTGCAGCACTTTTGCTCAGATCTTCATGGCAGAGAGGCATTGCAGTTCTTTACCCAAATGCTAACTGGGAGTGTTGTTCAGTATGGGAAAAAGTAAGATTCTCGAACACCGTTTTCTAAAACATTTTGATGTCATCAAGGCAGTTACGTCTATTTTGTCCCTTTATGTTTCAGGACGTACCGTCAGTTCCGGGGGATTCCTCAGGGATCGGTTGTATCTAGTTTGCTCTGCTGCCTTTGCTACGGCCACATGGAGAATCTCCTGTTTAAAGATATTCCAGGACACAAAGGGTACATTAGACCTCGCTGTATTTCAGTCAGCTCCAGCTTGTATACATATTACCCATCATGGGCAGAAGAGGGCACTCTTTCTGTGCTGTAGCTCTTGATTTGGTCCACTGTGGCTGTTATTTTGCTCTCCTTGTGTCCTGCAGGTGTTTGATGAGACTGGTGGATGACTTCCTTCTGATTACACCAGACCAACATGAAGCACAAGCTTTTCTCAAGTATTACTTTCAGTTCAGTTTTAAATATTCTGTGTTACTGCACAATATATTTTGGAGTAGGGGACTGGAATGGGATTTGCAGTTTTCTGTATAACCCCAAATAAATGCATCCACATATATAGTTATTCTGAACAGCTTGCTTGAGACAGTGGATGACCTGGTGAGCTGCACAAAGTCTCAGTATAAGAGAAATAGAGAGTTTTTACATGTATTTATTTATTTTTCAAACTGCAAATCATGCAAAGCTGCTTATTTTAGTGCATTTATAATGCCGCTTGCTCTTTGTGTGTAGGATCTTGCTGGCCGGAGTGCCACAGTATGGTCTGGCAGTCAACCCGCAGAAGGTGGTTTTGAACTTTCAGGTATCGGGAAGCGCGGCTTCCTGTCCCGACATTCGCATGCTGCCCCCTCGCTGCCTCTTCCCCTGGTGTGGACTGCTGCTGGACACCCACACACTGGACGTCTATAAAGACTATTCCAGGTGAAAGGTCCATTCCAGCTGTAATTATACTGCACAGTTATTGTGTTATATTGTGGTGTCTCCTTGGGCCTGTTGTCAAGGCTTTATAGTTTATGGCTGAACTTTGTTCCTACTCATAAACGTGAGCCAATTCTGGCATAGATGAATGATCCTCTGGTCAAACAAAAATCTCTCTGTAGTTCTGAATGTTTTGTTGTTTTTAAATTTTCTTGCTTTTTTCCTTGTTTCACAGCTATGCTGGACTGTCTCTGCGCTACAGCCTTACTCTGGGTTCATCCCACTCTGCAGGACAGCAGATGAAAAGGAAACTAATGGCTATCCTCAGGCTCAAGTGTCATGCCCTGTTCTTTGACTTGAAGGTCGGGAACAAAAATATTTTTAAGACGTTTCAGAATGCCGTAACTGTTAAACATTGACACATTCTTTTAGATCTGATGATTGTGGACTATTATGGGAAGGTGCAGTTTGGCAAAAGCTGAGTACACAGATCAAAACATGCTGTTAAAGCTTTTCTTTTTTTTTTTTTCAAGACTTGGATGTTCGACTGGACCATTCTGTTGCACATTAGCTGGCATCCTGGAGATCATTGTCTTGTTTCATGGCTCAGTTTCAGCCAAGCTTTGGCTTTCAGGCAGATGCCCTCACATTTGATCCTAGCGTACTTTGTAATACACGGGAGTTTATCGTCTCAATGGCTGTATCCCAATTCAGGGTCTGCAGCCTAAAAGTACGCAGCCTTAACAGCCCACAAGGGCCGCGTACTTAAAGACCGCTAACGCCGGAAGTGCGAGGCTTGTAAAATGGGATGGTCTAGCCTCCGTCGTGCTGCCAAGGTTGCCTAGCAACCATGATACTAACAGCTGGAAACGTGTCATACAGCTTTGTTTGACAGAAATGAAGGAGAAAATCTTTTGTTCATTTGTTTGTTTGTTTCTACATGAGCTTTGATCATTCTCTGTAGGATTAAGGTCAGCTATTGGACGGCGTGTATTTTAAAGTAAAGGCTTTAAAACCAAGTTAGTACAAACGTCACATAACTTTGCCGACATGTGGCCAACAGTAATGTTTTAGTGTTCTTCGTTATTAAACATTTGCACATAAATAAGTGACATAATATTCAGTACTTACTTATAGTTCAAGTACGGAATATAGCCCGTCATCCGCTGTTTTTTTTTTTTTTTCGGCAAAATTATCCACACCCAGCGCCGCGCTATGCATTCTGGGATATGTTGGGCCACGAAGTCTACACCGCCACATCCTTAAAATTCAGGGAAATGAAGGACGCATTTGAGGGCCGCATTTCGAGCAGCCTTCGAATTGGGACAACCTTCGTCGCGTCGCTGTGACATAATCGGCCTTAAAATGCGGCCTTTAAGGCTGCAGACCCTTAATTGGGATACAGCCAATGACTGCAAGGTACCCGGGACCTGTGGCTGCAAAAAAAAGCCCAAATCATCACCCCTCCACACCGTGTTTGACCGTTGGCATGAGGTGTTTGTGCTGATGTGCTGTTTTTATCAAACAAATTGGAGATTATTGCTTTTCAAAATAATCTCCAGTCTGGTCTCATCTGTCTAAAGCACATTGTTCCAGAAGACTTGTGGTTTGTTCGAATGCAATTTTGTCAAGCTAAGCTGCGCTGCCATGTTTCTTTTTTTCTTTTTCTTTTTTTCCTTCCCTCTTACTCAAATTTGGTCACACTTGGCTCAGAACAGGACGGCACTGGTCAAAGCTCGAATACTGGGCCTTCAAAATGCACAGCCTAAAACCAATGTGCGATATCACTGAGGCGATGTCCATCTTTTTATACAATTGTACTTTTGAGGAAAAACCAAAGTGACCATAAAGCAATCAAATTCAATTCCCAGCTGTAAAGCATGGCAGAGGGAGCAGCAGGGTTTGGAGCTGCTTTCTGTTTTGACTAACAGGAAAATCCGACCTGAGCAATCAATGAAGAAATCTTGTATCAGTATGTTAGTAAACTACTTGCTTTCCGTTACATTAATCTATAAATTTTTCTCCTCAGACTAATTCTCTTGAAGCGGTCTACAAGAACATGTACAAGATGGTGCTGCTGCATGCGTACAGGTACTGTTGTCAGTGTCAGATTGGTGCATTTACCCACCTGTAACATCAAAATACATGGACAATAAACACAAACTGGGAACCTTCAACATGAATCGCTTCCAGTTGGGTAAAAATCTGGGTTATATTAATCAGTACCTGCACCGAGATTAGAAATAATTGTCCCGTGGCTCCCCACACTCTCTAGCAGATCATTACATGAAGGAACCTTTTAAAAAAACAAGCGCGTCCATGCTCACAGGTGTACACAAGGGTGCTCACACACACAAACTACACCCTTTTTGGCTCCTACCTCAAAGCACACTGTGTGCTGTCGATCTTATGTGCTGCACAATAATGTTTAATATTTAGTATTTACTGTCATCTTCCCATACATCATTGTGATGTTTTTTATTCTATTACTCTTGTTCTCTTCTGCTTGTTTTCTTTTTTCTTTCTCAGCAGGTGATCCAGGTGATCGATATATGCATTTTTTTTCTCTGCTCATTCAGTTGTTTTTTGTTTTTTGCCCTTCTCCCCCGTCCCTCTTCTCAGCTGTTTCTCTTTCCCTCTTTCTTTCCCCCAGTCAAGTCTGTCCCATATTCAGCAAGTGAAGATAAAATAAACAATAAAAGGTGAATCAAATGGACCATTACGGCAAGGCTGGGATGGTCAATTTGGTAAAGTAAATCCGTTGGGCATCTTTCTTCGCCTTTAGACAATAATTCTGATGGCAAAAGAGCCAAACGGGACAGGCAAAAAAAAAAAAGAAAAAAAAAAAAAAGAAATAATTGTCCTGTTGTTTATCTCTAAATGTAAATGTCTAACTGAACCTGTCCTCATTTACAGTTTTTGTGTGAGTCTTCCTGTTTTTTTTTTTTTTTTTTTTTTTTTCCTCTTCAGATTTCACGTCTGTGCCCAAAGTTTGCCCTTTGGTCAGACCGTTTCCAAGAACCCCGTCTTCTTTCTGCAGCTGATATGGGAGATGGCCCAGTACTGCAACAAGCTCATCAGACGCAGCAACAAAGGCAACTTTTGCATTTCACAGCAGCACTTTGTTACTGATTGGTAATAGTGGGCAGTAGTTTGATATAAACACGTTCAAATCAAGTAATAGCATCTCTGCAAGTTGTATTGTGAAGTAAGATCCTGCAGTTTTAAAGAGTAATGTGGGTAGTTGGAAAAAAAACAAGATGTTCAGGTATAAGAAGACTGACAACCAGGGCAAAAAATCCAGCACTGCTATGATGTGCTTAATGTTTTGGACCTTAGCACATTTTACTTTGTGCCTTTTTTGCTCCTCAAGTTTTACTCGGTTGCTCTTCAATCTGGGAACTTTATGGTTTGATCCATTTTGGTGACAGGGATGCTTCCCTCTCATTTTCCTTATAGATTTAATATTTACTTAAGATAGCAGCCACACAAGCTGGATTTTAGAGGTAGAGATGCACTCAGAGTACTGCTGTGGTGTCCTGTTTACCATACTATAGATTTGTTTAAGCCGAACAGCAAACAGCAGTGGCATCAGGCTCGTGGCCAGCAGAGGGCGCCCTTTTCGGGTGATGTCGCTTGTGAAAGCTCAGTGAGAGTGTGATAATTGTGTCGCTAACACCCTGAGATGTCAGTGCTCCCAGTTAAACGAGCAGATGAAAACAGGAGAGAATACAAAAATGTATTATATTACATGAAACGGCAGACTCAGGATCAGTTACAGCAGTTAAACTTACTCCTCTCCAAACTGGATGTTGGCAAATAACAGCAGAGCCAAGTTAATGTGCTCCTGTGAGTTAATGAGTCCCACATACTTGCGAGTTGGACGCTTTCAGAGCTGTTATATTTTATCCTTTTTCATTTTCAGTTATCTACATCTTCTTAATCACTGCGTGCTAGTTTAATGTCACTTATTTTTAAATTATATAGATGGTATTGTATTTAATGCATACTTTTTTTTTTTTTTTATTAGCACCCCTGCGGAGACCACACTCCGCAGGGGTGCTAATTATTCTTGTGCAAACAGTTTAAAGGAGCGAGGAATATAGTGGCGTCAGGGTGACTGTGTGGCAAATGGTTAACATGGTTCGAGGCTTCGTCGGGTCAGGCAGTGGGAATTCCAGTAACAGAAGTATACTTTCTATCAAGGTGCTCCCACAATGCTTCAATAACTTGAACAGCAAATTGCAAATTTGGATTAATCACTCTGGAAAACCTGTTTCCGGTAATTTACAGTTGAGTTCTTATTAAAATTTGGCATTTGGGTTAGCTGCCCTTTTTATGTTGAACGATTCAGGCCAGTGTCAAGTGGCTTAACAAAGAAACAGTCCTGTGAAAATGGTCATGACTGAAGTGAAAATGAGTGAAAAAGCAGATGATGTCCAAAGAAAAACTTTAAAAGATCTTCATAAAGCCCGGAGAACTGCTGCTCAAGACTGCTTAAAATGTCCAGCTAAGAAAAATATGAAGGGTGGCTCAAGACTTTTGCACAGCCAGATATTTTCTGATGTTCTAGAAGTAGAAGTACTTCTACTTCTGTCAGTTATTTTGGCATGTGTTCAGGATGTATGGTAGTAATTTGCGTTTGTTTTCCATTATAGTTCATTCTGTGTATTCATGGTACGTTTAGGAGAATCAGGAGATTTATAACCTCATTCAGCCTGGAAAGTTAAACATTAGACTAAACCACATAGTAAATTCCTAGTTTGCAGCAGTGTTGTGTGCGCTTAATTAACCCTAAGACTTTTGAATGTTTAAATAAATATAAACATTATTTACAGCGCACAAATTGCTGGGGATGATAGTTTAAACAGTTTCAATGTGATTTTGAGGATATTAGGCTGATGGTATCCTGTAATATCACAATATGTTGTCAGCATACGTACTGCATTGATATAACCATTTATTTTAGCAGGTTGCTATAGTATTACTAAAGTGAGTAAACGCTATGTTAATTTCATTAACATGTGTTATTATAGGATAAGCTAAACTATTCACTGGATAGTACTGGATTGTAACCCACAATTGCTGCAGTGTTACTGAGCTGTGATGTAAAATTCAACCCATTTTCCTTCAGCCACCTGAGCAAACACATTAATAACTTAATTTCTTCTCTCTTTGCCTCTCTAGGACTGATTTTAGGTGATAAGGCCCAGACGGGGATTGTGCAGTACGAAGCAGTGGAGCTGCTTTTCTGTCTGTGCTTCTTGCTGGTGCTGTCACAACACCGTCTTCTCTATAAAGATCTGCTCGCACACCTGCACAAACGTATGTAGTCTCAAAAGTGATGTTCAGATTCTTCTTCCAAAAAATGCAATTAAAATGTTACGCAAAGTACTCTGCAGAAGTCTGAGCATCTCAGTTTTCCTTTAGATTTTGTTGTTAAAATGGAAAATGGGCACAGTGATGAATTAAAACATGTGCAAAAATACATGGAAATACAAGACAAAACAAAGTGCAATTCTAAAACAGTTGGAATTTGGTATGATTACCTTTTTTCTTTTACGTTTTCTTGTAATTTCTTTAAGGAGGCTTCAGGAATAGTTCTCCAGGCTTCTTGAAGCACATTCACAGCTCTTCTTTGGATCTTGGCTGTTTCTCTTTGAGGTCTGGGCTCTGGGGAGGCCAATCCAAAACTGATAGTGCTGCACTGTGTGTTTTTTCTATCCATTGCTTTTACTGCATTAGCAGTCTGTCTTGGATCATTTTGTTGCTGAAAAATGAGGCTGAAGCCAATTGGATGCTTTCCAGATGATCTTTCATTGTGGATAAAATCTGGCTGTACATTTCTTTTTTTCATGAGCCCAGCAATTTTGACGATCCCCAACACCACTGACACTTTTGTCAGTTGCAGACTCTTGTTCTGCTCACATATTAAGTTGTATTTGCATATCAAAAATAATTTGCTGCAGAGTCACAAATAACATCCAAAGAAGTGCATGTGCATACTATCAGTAGGAGTCTCTTTGTTTCCTCCCTACGTGCAAAAGGAGGAGACACGAAGAGACAGCCTGAAGGGGTCACGAGTTTGTGCACTTCTAGGAGGGGCATCCAGAAGGGCATCTGGTGTAAAGTCCCATATCAAACATGCAGATTTGTTTGCTGTGGTGAACCTTTGAGGACTACAGCAGGATAAAATAACCGCTGCCTGTGTGTATGTGTGTGTGGATGCTTAATTAGGCAAGAATAATTAAAAACAAAATAAAAGTACTACAGTTTGGAAAAATGAAGCTTTTCGATTTCACTACGAAAGGCTGTCCTTCCTGTCGCTTTCCAGGAAGGCTGATTCTTTTTAAATGTGGACTTTGTAAGAGGTGCACCTAATTTAGCCAATATACACATATCATTTTACATGTATAATCTGCAGTTTATTGGCACCTGTCATTTGATTTTACAGTTTGTCACCAAAGAAGGAAATAAAAAGCTTCTTATCTTTATCTTTTTACAGGAAAGCGCAGTCTGGAGCGGCGTCTGGGGGACCTGAGGCTGGCCAGGGTGCGGCAGGCCGCTAACCCCAGGACTCCAGTCGACTTCTTGGCCATTCAGACGTAAATTACTATTCCTAGTCCCAGTTTCCAACATGACCGCAGAACAATACTCGGAGATTAAAGGTATGGATTTATTTAATCTAGATTCCCTCCCCTTTTTTGTTAAAAACATATTAAAAGCCTTTTTTTTTTTTTTTTTCTTTTGCTTTGTTTAATTCTTAAGTTGTAAGTGTTTTAACAATATATATCACCAAAAAAACCTCAAACCAATACATGACATCTTTCGGATCTAGAGTGTCAGGAAACATGTCTGGAAAACACAGTACTTAGTCGTGTGCTGCAAAACACTTAAGTGCTAAACCTCAGTCATAAACGCACACAATCAAACAACAGCAACCTGTCAAGATCGGTAATTGAAAGTCATGCAGCTACTGTAATAGAGCAGGTCTCAGCCCATAGCTGTGTGTGTCTTTGTGGACTTTGATTTACACCTTGTAGTAGTTTTCCATAAAGAGCATGTGAGGACATACGTCACAGAAGTTGTGAGCCATTCACCAAAGGATTGTTTTTTTTTTACTTTTGTGTTACATCACATATGCTCAGTTCTTTAGATAATGCTAAAGTTGTTCAGAAATGAACAAACCTGAAGGGTTCTGTATTCTTTTTTTATTTTCTTTTATTTTTACTATGTTCAACTGTGCAGATTCATATATTTGGAGTCAAAGAAAGGTGTGTAATGGATATAATGTTATATTGGATATATGATATGTAAAAAATATGTAAAATGAAAATTAAGAATGTCACTGTTAAATAACTCCTGTTTTATTTTCAAGGGAAGTAATGTAATGTTTCATATGTCAAGTAAACATCAGAATCTGTATGAAATTCTAGTGAATTTTGATGAAAAGCAGTGATAAACATCTGGATTTTTGCTGTATGGCAGCATTTTTACTCTCCACAGTCCTTAAGCCCTTTGAGTCTTCTGTTCCTGTGTGTCAGTCACGAAGGCGTCGTTGTCGTAGGGATTCAATTCCATCCCAACCGAGGACTTTCTGAATCTGCCACGAAGCAGCTGGTAGAGGGCCACCAGAGGAATGGAAATCACAGGCACCACGCAGAGGAGGATGATTATGGCAAAGACCCAGTCTGGATAAAGCTTCTCTTCAGTTTCAGGGAATTTTTCCTGAAAAGAAAGATCAAGGTGGAAACAATGAAGGACATTTATTTATTTAATTATAAAATATGGTTTAAAATTGGTAAAATGCGCTAATTTTCTTTCTTCGGGTTAAATAGAGCGCAACAACCAGCAAGCAGGCAATTAGCTTAGCTTGACTAATTCAATTCATTTTTTATATTGATTTACTTTATTTAAATTCTATTTTTTATTGCTGTGTCCAGCACTTTGGTCAGTGGTTGCTGTTTTAGTGCTTTAGGGCTAACTTAAGGTTATCGAAACCAACCAAGAGATATTTCAGGCTCATAAAATCCCATAAAGGACTGAGCTGTCATTTTATCCCGCCGGTCTATATTTATTAATCGACATATTTGTTAAAATGTAGGTTTTGATAGACATTTTTAAACTCTTGCTTGTTTGTTAACAGACATTACAGATAGTCGCTTCTCAGGTAAAAGTCTGGCTGCTGGATTCATTTCAGAAGTCAGTTTGATTTTTAGTAGCATCTTCCTTCAGGATAACTCGCTATGACTCACAGCTCAGATCATTTCACTGTACTCAAATTGTCTCCACAATTAAAAGATCTCAATCCAGTAATGTACCTTTGGGATGTGATGGAACAGAAAATTGGAGCAGTTCTGAAGATAAATAGAGGAGCAAACAAACTGCACCTAATAAAATCTTGACTTATGAGTAGATTCATTCTTCAATTCTTGGCTTTCCTGCTTACATAATCTGGGTTCCATGCTTGATAGGTGGGACGTGTCTGTGCCTGGACAATCACATAGGCAACAAACACCACCAGGAGCAGTAAAGGACTGATCACCATCCAGCACGCCTTCCAAAAGATGTTTGGCCTCCTCCCAGTCATGATATAGATGTCGTCACTGAAACTGGCAGAGGAGACGTAAAACAGATATGAATTATGATTGTTAGTGAAGTTTACAGTGTTATGTTCAGGAAGAAGAGGAGAAAAAGTTACGTTTTCATTCCACGGAAGTAAATAACTCCAATAATCTCAAATAAAGCAATGATGAGCAGAGGTACAGATCCCACGTAACCATTAAACACCTCCACCCAGTAGTTGCCTGAGCTCAAGGTGAAGAGGAGCGCCACCAAGAAGGATATCAAACAGATGACCACTGCAGAAGTGAAGAAGGTGAAAGTTTAAAAGAGGGAATTCAAAGGAAATTGTTTTTGACTTAAAAAGCACAAGCTGATGTGCAAGTACCTGATATGAGTTCCTTGGGCATCCACCTGGGCAATAGTTTGAGTTCATTGAGGGGCGCGAGGACACCCTCTATGTTACCAAACATGGAGGAGAGACCTAAACTAAAGAGCATGACAAAGAACAGTACGGCCCATACCTGCGAGCCTGGCATCGATATCACCGCTTCAGTGAACACGATAAAAGCCAGGCCAGTACCTGAAACACTCTGAAGATAAAAAAAACAAGAAGCTAATGAGGATACTTGAAATGGCAATGTCTGAAAATGACCAGTGTTTGTGGATGGAGGGGCTCGAGGATAGAAGAATGACTATAAGATGGAGTGAGTACCTGCTTAAGTAATTTTTGTAGATCACACTCCCTCAGGGACAGACTCTGGAATTTCTCTGGATATGTCGTATTTAGATATTCATACCAGTAATCGTAGTTCTGCAGGGTTATGTTCTGGTCTGAGAACTCAAAGTAATTGGTCAGAGCCAGGATGTTCCTGCAGATAAGATTTGAAGAGTAAGTACTCAGGATCAGGCAAAGACGTAGTTGCAAAACCCCACCTAAAATAGGCATGCTTACGTACTCGTCTTTACAGGCGTTAAAGGCGGTGGTGGCTTTAAACCCCAGGATGGAGAAAATCGGAATGGAGGCGTAGATAGACGTTGCGCTGTTTATCACTCCCACAAGAACAGCGTCTCTCTCGCAGTTGTTTCTAACAACACAAAGAGCGAGAGAAAGACGAGCTTACTAATCACCCCGTGTTCACCGGGGGAGGTTAAGAAGTGTCTGTCCTTACTTCTCTTCATTGTAACTGGAGAAAGATATGAGACCTCCAAACGCCACAGAAAGAGAGAAGAAGATCTGCGTGGCGGCGTCCAACCACACCCGTGGGTTCGTCAGGGTTTGCCACTGTCACGAGCATAACATCTGATTAGGAAATCAGCTGTTTGTGGGACAAAAGATTAAAAATTTCACTCCAACTCACATCAGGGGTGAAGAGGTACAACAGTCCATCAGTAGCTCCAGGCAGAGTGAGGGCACGGATCAGGAAAATAGTCAGCACCAGGTAAGGGAAGGTAGATGTCACATACACAGCCTGAAAATATATAGAAACATTAAAATAACATGTTTTCTGGGGGGAAATGACAGATGTAATGACTTGGGAGAACAGTTTTGTAAGATAGAAACCACATATCGTGATAGCACAGGGTTAGGCGTCCAGTGTTCTGCAACCTATCATTAAATATTAAATGTTTTTGGTAGTTACACTGACCTTTCCCATGGAGTCGATGCCTTTGATGAAGCAGATGTAGACGATGCACCAGGCGCTGGCTAGACAGATCACCATCCCCCACTCCACGGAGCCGCTGATCTCGATGTCAGGTGTGATGTTGAGGGTTTCACGGTACCAGAAGTAATTTACCGGAGTGCTTTTCTTACACTCCAAATTATAGTCTACATGGACACACATACGCAAAAGATTTTGTAGACCAGCATAAGGCTGGAATGGGCCAAAGCACCATCGACAAGAAGGTTGGTGAGAAGATAACTGCTGGTGCGACTATTTGTAAATAGAACAAATATAAAATTACAATTGCCTCAAGCATGGAGTTGGAAGCATTATGCTTTGGGACTATTTTTCTGTAAATGGTGCCAATGTATGGGCCCACGTACTGAAACATCTTGGATGAGAAACCCGCAGCTGCAACACTGAACGTTGGTCACAAATCGGTCTTCCAATGTGACAATGACCCAAAACAGATCTTTATGGCAACAAAACAGTGGCTAAAGAAGAAGCACATTAAGGTCATGGAGTGGTCTTCCTAGTCTTCAGACCTCAGTCCTATAGAAAATATGTGGAGTGAAACTTTGAGTTGCCAAACAGCAGCCACGAAACCTAAAAGATTTGGAGTTTCTGTAAATAGAAGTGAACTAAAATCCTCCTGAGAATTTTGCAAACCTGCTGACCAACTACAGGAAACGTCTCACCGCTGTGATTGCCAACAAGGATTTTCTCTAAATCATGTTTTGGTGTGTTTGGTATTGTGTCTCTCCATTAAAATGAAACTACCACAAAATACTGTTCATTTGTTTAAAAGTGTGCAAAATTACAAATTCAGCAGAGCGTCAACAGTCCCAACACTGCATCATCATTGCTATTTACTTGTTCATCTCATGTCTTAGTTGCACCTATCTTTAAAAAAAATCATTGTCTTTTTTATTTTATGTTGTGGTGCAATGTTCCCTTTGTGCCATAAAGCTGTCCAGCAGTATTTTTTTTTTTTACTGAATCTCTCTTGAAATGCTACCAAGAGCATGGCAGGCAGCCATAAATCTTTACTGATAATCCTAAACTTTATCTTTGTTATTAAATCTGCAAACAGTGGAGCAGCAGCAGAATCACGGCGTACGGCCATAAATTTATCAAGCAAGAATAATACCGAGGTGTGCTCCTGTCTCACCTATGCGGCTTTCATTTAGTGGGCAGGTGCTCCACGGCAGGGGTTCCTGAAAAGAGTGGAAGAAGTACCACAGCACCCAGGCCAGAATGGTGTTGTAGAAAACGCCCACCAGAAACGATACAATCAAACAGGCGATGCCTGCACATAAGAAAGATTTTTTCAGGTATTAATTTTATTTTTTGAATTTAAAAATGAGGAATCTTTGACCGGTGTCAATTTCAACAAAAGAAACATTTATTTTTTGGTTATTCTGTTTTACTTTCTACTTTATTATTGTACATGATACAGTTGACTAAAGGGTTGAAAAACAACTAAGAATCTTAGATTAACTAATATGTCGTTAAAATAAAGCAACACACTCGAATAGTATAACTGTAGAGTACATAAAAACATTTACTATTACTTTTTGGGTTACCCACCTACTCCACCGATTACGGGATTGATGGTCTTCCAGACACCCACGCTGCCCTTCCGGAGCCTCTGTCCTACAGCCAGCTCAAGGAAGAGCAGGGGGAGGCCCTCAAACACCAGCGCTATCAGGTAAGGGATGAGGAATGCACCTGAAGACATGAAGTAAATATTTATCTTACAGTTAGGCATTTTTATGATTACAGTGCAAAGCTCTGCTAATGAAAACACACTGGGTTGCTGGAAATCGGGCTGACTTTTTTTTTTTTTTAAAGAAAAACCCACTATATTTACAAAATTTTTAAAAAATTATTAACTTCTCGTGTCACCTCGCTGCTTCACCGTACGAGCTCCAAACCAAACAAATCTGAGGGGAGATTAACAATAGAAAAACGTGACTCAATTAAACAGACTAAGCCAAAGTTAAACAGACGCTCAGCAGATTTGAGAAACAGTCTTTTGGGAAGTCAATATGTGAAGGTGATAGAGCCCACACACATTTTCTGGACTGGCTGTTTACACAGCCTGACCCAGAGCAGGCTCCTATAGAACTCCGTGGCATGAGGACTCGGCGTATCTCTCTGGGTAAGTATGAGGAAGCAAACAAAGGTGGATATATTCCTCACAAACAGTATGTAATGATTCCCATGGTTAATCAGGTATACATAAAGTTATTCATTTCCAGACAGGTTCAGGGACCGACCCGGTTTGTTCGTTAATACCTACTGAAACAAAATGGAAATGCAAACCGATTAAAGCATCTCTACACTGGATGATTAAACAGGACTCTTACAGATACTCTTACAGTAGGAGCGATGGTGTAAAGTGAGTAAAAGGGCAGCATCTCACCTCCTCCGTAGATTTGGCAGAGGTAAGGGAATCGCCACACATTTCCGATTCCCACTGCAAAACCAATACATGTCAGCAGATACTGAGCCTTGTTGTCCCACTTGGGTCTCTCCTCCGGCCCAGCGTCTTTTCCCATCCTCAGCTGGAAAAAAGACTCAGTGCAATTCCAGTTGTGTTACAAAAATACACCTAATGGAATTGTAGCATGCAGTCTGATCAAATTGCATATATTTTGTGGTTAGTCCAGAATTCTCCTCCTGCTCCGTACTTTGGATGAATTACACTCCTGATTGGTTCGGTCTTCGTGATGTTCAGCACTCCTCTTTCATCCTCTGTGCGACCCTCCCGTCTCTGAGTCAGAGGTGCAGATTCTGTTCTTTTTGAGACATCCAGCCAGCAGGAAGTTTGGTGAAACACTTGCCAGGGTGATTTAGTGGTTTTACCTCCCTCCCGCAGAATGGGAGTGTGCTGAAACTTGAATTAATGGATAACCTGGTGATGCTTTTCTCTGCTACACCGACCTACATCAGAGCAATCAGATACAGGGTGGAAGAGACATCAGGAGAGTTGTGCCGAACAGCTAATCAAACATTGTTCTCGCATACAATCTTCTTGCAAAATGAGTGAAAAGGTTACCGGGTCTTTCTGTGCTCTAGTTTGAGAATAGATGTACGCAAACCTAAATCTGAAGTGATGAAAGTCGATCTAATCAAATGATGTTTTTGGGCATTTTTTCCAGACATAAAAGTCAATAATAATTTGTGTCCACATTTCTTACCTGTACCTGTGAACTCAGGTTGAGATTTAAACTGCAAATCCACACTCTTTCTTCCTCAAATATGATTTTTTGAAGTGTTTTCTTTCTCCTGGCCAGTTGACATTTCCGTCGTCACTTCATGAATCCTTGTGTTGCAGATTTTTATGCTGCAGGCTTGATTGCTGTCTCTAGCTCTCTCTGATATTGCTAACATTCATTCCTAATCAAGCACACCAAAGCTGTCCCATTTCCTATATTATGGTCATATTAAGCAGCGATGTCCGCTTATGCATTGAAAAGAGCAAAAGACAAATCCAGCCAACGGTGTCTCAGATATTATGTGTGAAGTTTCTTTCACTGGCTGACTCTGCGCCGATTTTAATTCAAGTGCTCCGGTCAAAAGCCAAACAAGTTAGGCGTTACTAAACTGCCCCATCAGTGTTATATATATTCATGTGTCAGTCCTATTGTAGGAGCCAAATAGAGGTTTCTGGCCTACATCCAGGGTGCAAGGAGGACAGAATAAAGTCTGAAGCAGCAACTGAAGCACTAACAAAGAACTATTTTACTGCCTGACCTGCGCATTTCGACATCACGCCTTCATCACGGGTCATCATAAAAATCGATTTCTCAGGATATTTTTAATAGGCCAAGCGCAGAGTGGAAACATGACGACAGCCTATGTGAACTTACAATAATTTGCTGGTCCTTTGGATCATAAAGGGGAGTGTCTAATACATAACATGTAGTGGCACATTTAGTCGATGAGCTGGAGGTGCAATTATGATGTGGCGGTAAGATAATAATGTGCTTGATAACAAGTGCAGTTTGCACCTGAAACACCTTAATTATTATATATTAATTAATTTATGTTATGTTTAATTAGTGGATATATCCAAACTGCTTCTCTTTTCCCGGGAGAAGTGACATCATCACCTGTCAAGCATAGACATATTCAAACGTCAGTAAATTTAGTTAATAATTCTCAGTTATAGTTATTAAATCTTGCAGTCATCGGATTCTTTGATGTCTGAGTATTTAAAAATAAGGATCAAGTCTTTTTCAAACATTTGGTGACCATCTTTTATTCCCTTGTCTTCAAATTGATACAGTTCCACACGGCTGGTTTCTGCCACCTGCTGGTATGGATATGCTTCTGCAATGCATTCGGCATCCATCCATCCATCCAGCCATCCATCCATACACCTCTACTGAGCAGTTAAATGAACTAATCCTCCAATAACTCAACAATAATCTAATGGCAAAGCTTACTTAAATATGTATTCACATGTCAAAATATGTTACATTTTATCCCCACCATGACAAAAGTGCACTGATGAAAGAGACATGATGCTTCTGATGCTGACACAGTATTTAAATAACTTTTCCTTTATTAGACAAAATAAAATATTTTTGCCTGACTTGTTTAGGCAATTGTTTATATCTGATTAATGTCTTTCTCTGGCTTCATCTTTTTCTTGCAGCGTACAAAAACCAGCCTGCACAAGGCATAGACAGGCACCACCAGACTGGGAATTCCTGCCAAAACAAAGATGACCACATTGATCCATGAAGGGTAAGGTACTGATGCCAGAGTTGGAAATTCGTCCTGCAAACCATAAAACATCACAATGAGCAAACAAGCCTGTTTTCATTACTGTTTAAACTTCACACAAGCAACTATTGCAAATATATATATAAATTAAATGAGGGGCCCCTCCCCCACCTGAATCCCTCAGAATCAGCTAACTTTTTTGTACTACAATAAAAAGCACATTTAAAAAAGCCATGTGCTACCTTGATTGTCATGATATCATTAAAATAGGGGGCTTCCAACTGGTCATCATGAGCTTGTGAACCTCAGTTGGTGCCATAAAGTTTGGCTGGATGGAAATATAATTTGTTTGACTCAACCCTCTAACCCGACACGCCAATTAAACAGCTTGCAGCTCCGTTGATGAAACCAACAGGGCGAGGCTTCCTGAACTTTTTGAACCCAACAGGAGAGTTGAAGGAGTTATTGCAGCTTTGCAATAGCTGTCAACTCCCCGCTTCAATCCATGAAAACAACCTGTAAACCTGTCCTGTTGTCTGACAATGAAAATCTGGAGGTTTTTTTTATATTAAGCAGGTAAAAATGAAATTTCTTCATTAAATGTGGTAAAATAACATAAAAGAAAAACAGCTGATTCTGAGAGATAATGTTGATTGTTTTCTTTTTCCTTTTTTTTTCAGATTTCACAGATTTTTATAAGAAGTGGTCTTTGTGAACTCACGTAGTCGGGGTCCCAGACTAAATAGGTGAGTTCTTGTTGGGCTTGAGTCACCAGGTAGAAAACTAAAATGACCAGGAGGATGAGAGGGCTGGTGAATCTCAGGGAAATCTGCCAGAAGATGCAAGGCTTCTTTCCAATCATGAACTTGATGTCTTCATTGAACCTGTCACACAAGAGGGTTTTCATGAAATTAAACTTGATTTAATTCATGGAATTATAACTTTATTTAAATAAAACAAAAACAAAAATGAAAGAACAAAAAGTAAATAGACTCATATTAAAGTAGAACCAATACAAAGATCAGTAAACAGTAAAGTTAGAACCTGTAGAAGCAATGTGCAAGGTGATTGCTTTAAGGGACAGTCTGCAGTGGTGGATGGACAAAGTTTCAAATGATGAGGTCAGCATGTGTACAAATGATCCCTACTTCTGCTTTTATGAAAAGTTGAGCGAGAAAGGATAACTATCATCTCAGACACACGGCTCTGGCTGTGAGCAAAGAAACTCTGCACACATGTTGTTTAAATGTTATGTTTAGGAAGGGCAGTCAGTCAGAAGGAAGTTGTTTTAAAGGGCATAAAAAGAGGGTGGGGCTGCACCAAAGACAAATATTGGCTGAATGAGAAATGCTTTTAAACAGTGGATTGTGCAAAGCTACAAATAATAAAAGTTGGAGCTGGAAATGAGCATAACATAGGCTCTTAAATATTTAATTGTTGTCCAACTGTGCTAAATGCACCAAATAAAGATTGATGACAGCCTGATTGTACAAGGTTACAGGACATCATGTTCCTGATTTTACAGATGTGTGGCTGCTTTATATAATACAATATTATCTAAAAGTACATAAACTTTGTGCACTAACCTGTCAATGCCATAGATGTAAACAACAGCTATCATCTCAGTCAGGCCAATGGTCAGCAGTGGGATTGATCCAGCAAAGTTATCGAAGAGAGTTACCCAATAAAGGCCTGACTGCTGTGCAAACAGCAGACAGATGATGAAGGATACAAGACACGTTACTCCTGAAAGACATGAAAACAAGGGAGCTTGTGTTAACATTGGGGTTGCAGGCCGACGTGTTGATTGTTTAGTCTTTGAAACAGAATACCTGTCAGTGCCTCTTGGGGCCATTTTTTAGGAAATAAATTCAAGTCTTTCAAAGGGACTACGACTCCTTCGATGTTGCCAAAAAGTGTTGAGAGTCCGAGGCAGAGAAGCATGATAAAAAACAGGACAGACCAGGCTGGGGAACCCGGCATTTTGGTAATGGCCTCTGTGAAGACAATAAAGGCCAGACCTGTTCCCTCCACTCCCTGAACAAACACAATGCAGATTAGAATAAAAATGGGAAATGGGAGTTTGATAGATTTTCATTAAAATAGGCACCTCACTGAGGAGTTTCTGCATGTCACAGGTTTTAATGTCCAGTCCAAAAACAGTATCTGGATTGGAGCTGTTCAGATGATGAAGGGCTGCATTGTAGTTGCTGGCAGTGATGCTGTCTTCAGGGAGTTCAAATCCATTTAGTAACATCCTGATGTTTCTAAGAAGACATTACAGTTGAGAATAGTAATTACAGGAGTATACATTAGTTATGCAAATAACCTTTTTTAGATTTTTAATTAAAGATGAAAAAGAAAAACACAAGAAAGTTAATTTAGGAATCTTAAATATTACAAACACTGACAAATCTAGGTTAGAAAAATTAAGCAAATATGGAAGAGCCTTAAAGCTGCATTCTATAAAAAAAAGGCCACCAGATGGCGATAGCTGTGGCACTTTTTTAAATCTTTTTTTTCCAATCAAGATGTCAATGATGAAAATGCTCAACTCTTCATAAACAAGCTGTCCATTTTTCATACATATACATATATACCAGTTAATAATTTTTGTTGTGCTAAAGCTCAAATGTTTGTTTTTTGCAAGAAAAATGAGAATAATTTTTCAAAAGTTCCAAATTTTTCAAAAGGTTTTTAAAGTCCTAGTCAGCAAGTTTAGTGCCGTTTACTAAAATGATGTAGCAAACTTTCTCAAAGCCTTAAAATAAGCTTTACTCACTCACTGATACAGGTGTCATATTTGTCAGTGGCCCTGAAGCCAATGACGGTGTAGGTGACTGTGGCAGCATAGATTGAGGTGAGGCCAGTTATAATAGTCAGGATCACCGCATCTTGCATGCAGTTGTTGCTTGGCGAAAGAAAGTAAAAATAGAAGTGAGTCGAATCTTACTGTAACAGTCATGTAGTGATACATTCAGTAAAAGGACTAGATGTTGCAGTCCCTGATAATGCATTGCTTTAAATGGTGAGAGTCTTGAGGGGTGGCTGTTCTGAGGAAAGGCAGCCCAGAAACTGGGGATTAGAGATCTGATCTAGATTATCAGAAAATATAAGCCTTTCTTTATAAGTCTTACTGGACAGGGTTGTAGCTTGAGAAGGAGATCAGGCCTCCCCATGCTAAACTAAAGGCATAAAAGACCTGGGCACCTGCATCCAACCAGGTTGTTGGGTTCATCAGCTCATCCACCTGCAAGGGTGAGATACACAGTGTAATGTGGCTTTGTATTAAGATATTTACACAATGTTACATGATGTATATTTATGATAGAACTTTGAAATACACACATCTGGTGTGAACAGGTACTTCACTCCGTTCATGGCTCCTTTAAGAGTCAGTCCTCTGATCAGGAAGATGGCCAACACTACATAAGGCAGGAGGGCTGTAACGTACACTGCCTGAGGTCATGAAAAGATGTGAAAAATTGTCAAATAACAGCAATAAGACTGATTAAGCAATGCTTGTTTTTGAAAAAAAGTTCAGTAAACCTTTCCTGAAGTACTGATCCCCCGTATGTAGCAGATACAGATGACTGTCCAGGCAGCTAACAGACAGATCACTATGGGCCACTGGAGTCCTCCAGAGTCTGTTATTGAGGCAGAGGCATTCAGAGTGACTCTGTAAAAGTAGTAATCCACTGTGGAGCTCTGCTGACACTCGGATATAAAGCCTGAAAATGCATAAAAGTCCACACTTGTGATTAGATATTGGAGACTAACAGATTCTAAGTATGTGCTTGTGTCTTTTCAGCTACCTGTTCGGTTGTCATTGAGAGGACACTGGGTCCAAGGCAGTGGGCCTTGAAAGGAATTAAAGAGATACCACATGATCCAGGCTATTAAGGTGTTGTAGTACAGGCCAATCAATAAAGAGACCAGCATGGAAGCAATACCTGTAGGAAAGGATCATTAACAAACATCACATTTACACAGGACCAAGCTTTCATTAACAACTTTGTGTTCCTGTAGTACCGATAATTCTCCCATTTGTTGCTTGGGTATGTGGTTGTAGAGGCCGTTACTTACCAACACCAGTCAGATAGGGGTTGATGGCCCTCCACACGCCCACACTGCCTTTCCTGAGTCGCTGGCCAATGCCAAACTCCAACAGCAGAAGGGGCAATCCTTCTAGCACCAGCAGGATGATGTAAGGAATCAAAAAGGCACCTGGAACATGTTGATCAGCAGCACAATTAGACAGTCAGAGGTGTTTGCAATACCTCACATACTTAGATACTTAGTAGTGGAATAAGGTTTGGAAGTCAGATGCTATTAAATCTGAGCTGAGCTGGTTTATGCAGGCGATCGTGGCTCAAGAGTTGCAGTTCGTCTTGTAATCGGAAGGTTGCCGGTTCGAGCCCCGGCCCTGACAGTCTTGGTCGTTGTGTCCTTGGGCAAGACACTTCACCCGTTGCCTACTGGTGGTGGTCAGAGGGCCCGGTGGCATCAGTGTCCGGCAGCCTCGCCTCTGTCAGTGCGCCCCAGGGTGGCTGTGGCTACAATGTAGCTTGCCATCACCTGTGTGTGAATGGGTGGATGACTGAATGTACTGTAAAGTGCTTTGGGGTCCTTAGGGACTAGTAAAGCGCTATACAAATACAGGCCATTTACCATTTATCAGCTGTTCCATGTGTGAACATTGATATGTTATACATGTGATATACATGTAACGGCTCTAAACGCCCATTCAGAAAATTCCAGATAATTATGAGATCCCATAGTCACCTATGAAAAATATATACACAAAGATAGAGATCTCAAAGAGAGTGGGAGCACGGTTCATATTCTCAGCAGTGGTGTAGATTGGTGAGCTGCAACCAGCAGTTTAACAAAAACTGTCAGGGGCTTGCTGGGAGATCAGTGACATTAATACTTGAATTTTTAAAAATGGCTTTTTAAAAATGCCCCCCCCCCCCCAGTGAATGTGTTTCTTCGTTACTGAACAATGCTAGAGTGTGCATGAATTAGACAGCCACCGACACACATGACTTTTGTACATGTGCAGAAGGGCAATTGTTGTTTAAGCAACAACACTGTTATCATAGATTAAACTCTTGATTTCCGAGATGGCATTGCCATAGCAAGTACATGACACTGACAGCTTTTGTGGGCTATCAAGCTAAGACTGGTGGAAATCAGTGGTGGAGTCAAAGCTAATATTTTTTTCTGTTTTCCATGAATTTAAAAAATTATTATTATTATTGTTTATTTGAAGGAAAAGGTCACAGCTTAAAATAAAACTCTAATAAAAAATCTTTAATACACTGTATAATTTCTGCTTCAATTAAAACGTAGCTTTAATTTATCAAACATTATGTTTGCTGCCCAATAATGATCCTTGAGAGAAGTAAGGGCCCACCCCCCTTTTCCTTTAGCCAATTGTATGGTTTTAAATCTAATTCAGGGCCTTTTACCTTCCCAAATTTATCTTGACAACAATTTGTCCCATTCATTAAATTGTTTGTGGCTTATTTCTATTGGCAATGTTTAAAATAAATATCATAATGTAGCTTTGTTGGGATTCAGACACTTACAAATGTCAAGTATTAATTTCCAAAGCTTCCACTAAGTTTCCTTGACACACAGATTTTGTAACTTTTAAAACTATTTTCTAATTCTTTCTAATTCAGGAAAATGTTTAAAAGACAAAAACAGCAACATACCCACAAACCTCTATAACACTGCAATAAAAAATGACAATACTGTAATTGGAGACAGAAATAATGCGATGCTTTACTGTTTTCTTCTGGCCTTACCTCCTCCGTGGGTTTGACACAAGTAAGGGAATCTCCACACATTCCCAATCCCTACACAGAAGCCCACACATGTTAAAATGTACTGAGCTTTGTTATCCCATTTGGGTCTGTCACCATCTTCCTTTTCCATCTTTTCCAGGTCCTCATAGTTTGGGATCCTGAGATCCAGTCCTGGGTTGGGAAGAACCAGTCTCATGGTTGCCCAGTAAAACAGAGATGTTACTCTATGGTTCTGGAAAGTCAAAGTGAGGGCTTATTATAAGCATAAGACTGGGTTGAAACAAGTTTATGATCTTTTGCTTTATCTGGTAAGTGCACAGAGTGCACATTTGCACTGATAAGCAAATGTGCACTCTGTGTCAGTACTGTATAAGTCACAAATTTTAATCAAACATTAATCATAAACAATGGCATGGTAGCTCTCAATAATCCTCACAGTGCTTGAATCTACTGATCACCTGTAATCCCATTTTGCAACTCAGTCACCCAGGAGAAGTCATATTGTTTCCAGGAGCTGATAAGGGAGTACATGAACTTTGCAGGGAACTTTGATGCAGCCTATTATGCGACGATGATAACTGAGTGCTCACAGTTAATGGTGGAAGAATTCAAAGGGAGTCATGTGTGGTAGGAACAGGCTCTAAACCCAAGCCAACTATTCAATGAGTTAAAATTAGAGTGGAAACTGAGATGAAAACTCCTAGAACCCACCTGCTTAGAATCATGCCACCAGGTTCAAACACATTAAAAGTAAAAAAACAACAACAAACAAACAAAAAGTAAAAAGTGCATCATCTTTGGATATTCCATGGCCATCTCCAAGGCAATCATAAAAATCACCATTAAATGCAGAAGATAACAAGGTGATGCAGTGTCCCCATTGCTGTTTTGCATAGGCCTAAACCCCCTAAGCCAGCCTGCCACTAAGAGTGTATACTGATTCAGGAGTGGAGCAACCATCAGCCGCCTCCTGTACAATGCTGACGTTAAGATGTATGCCAGGAACAAGCAAGACATCGATTTACTGCTCCAACGCAAAAGGCTCTAGAGCGAGGACATATGGATGCCATTTGGGCTGGATAATGTGGCTGAATGTTTTCAAAAACAGGAGATAGTGGACATAAGGAACAGCTACAAGTACCTGCGTATCCCTCCGGCTGATGTGAGCCAAGATAAAGACCCATGAAGGTCAGCCACAGCCAAACAGCTGTAGAAGGTAATGTGCTGAGAAGCCAGCTCAATGATAGGAAGAGTGTGGGTGAGGATTAGTGAGGGTTAGAGACACAATCCAGAATGAAACACAGAGCATCTGCAAATACATCGGGAAGATGACCCCAGAAATCAACTGAAGACAGATGGTGATGAGGAAGTATCATGGAAGACCAAGTCCTTCCTTGAGACATACCATCAACAGATAGAGGAAGTAGCAGATATCTCGAAACCAAAGAGCAGCCAGCAGGACCCAAGCTGCAGGCTGTGCAAAGGTGTCCCTGAGATAGTCCAACATATAGCGGCAGGATGTAAGAGAAAGTTCGACTGAGTACATGAGAAGCACAACCAAGTGGCTAGGATAGTGTACATGAATGTCTGTGCTGCATGTGGACAAGAAAGTCCCCAGTCCTGATAGGAGAATCAATGAGAAGTATTTCAAAGCAACAGGAACTTAGTGTTTTAGCCAGAGAAGCAGCTGCTGGCTGACCAACCACACATAGTAGTGCCTGACAAGAAGCAGGAGACCTCAGATGTGATAAATGAGGCAATCCTGGCATATGGCAACGTCAGGAAGAAATAGCACAAGAACATAGAAGTACCAGGGGCTTCTACCCAAGAGTCCTGAGTAATTTTCAGAAAGAAGAGGCATAATCATTCCAACATATTTTTAACCTGAGAAACCTCTAAAAGAAGGACCCTGTGAAGTTCAGTTCACACTCAGTTCTGACCCCCTAATAAAGCAGCCAGCTGTTTTTACAATGTAAACACTGGACTTATTGTACCCCGTAATTATTCCAGGGCTTCCCAAAAGCAGTTTCTTGAGATTGTGCACGGCATAGAGACCGAGCGTTCTCTATTGAGGCTCCGATGCTTTGGAATAATCTTCCTCTCTATATTAGGCAAGTTACATCAGTGGCAGTTTTTAAGTCCAGATTTTTATTCCCTGGCTTTTAACTCTGGGGGCAACTGACATTTTTATTAATTTTATTGCTATGTTTGGTTTTTCCTGTTGTATTACTATATTTATATTTGTACTGTACAGCACTTTGGTCTACCAGGTGTGTTTTTAAAGTGCTATATAAATAAATGATGATGATAATGATGATGTTTTCTTGTTCTTACAAAATAAACAAACAACTAAAACCTATGCCTCTTTGATACAAAATGGTAAGACGACAGTAGGGAAGTGACAACATGAAGACCTAATCACTGGAAGCGTGACTGTCAAGAAACCGTTCTTAAGGAAGTAAAGCAAAACAGATTACTCAGGACTTCTGAGCAGAAGCAAAACAGGAAGAAAAGTCTGAGGTATGCCAAATTATACAAGAACTGAAATGAATCAAATTTTCATGTCATATAATTTTCATTATTTATGGAGAAGGTCATTGACAGGTACAACAGTGAGTGTTGACAACCATAAAACACAGTGGAGACTGTCATAGTTTGGAGCTTCATTTTAACCAGTGTTGTTGGGATCTTGTCACAATTACTGGAACTGTAGTATGAACACAGAAAGTACCATCAGATTATGAAACACAGTGCAATACCATCTGGAAAAAGTGCAATTGGCCACGGCTTCATTTTTCAGCATCACATTGACACATCATGCAGTGTCCCCATTTAAAAAATCCTTGAAAATGCTCCTGCCCAGAAGGTTGGCTGTTTTGACGTTCAGCACTCAGGCAAAACCGATCTAACTATCAGCTGATCTCTAATTTGCATGCCTTCATGAGACACGTTCACAAAACTTTACCCTCCAGTGTTATTCTACTGTTATTGTTGAGGCATCAGTTTTCACCAAGTCTGCATTTCATTTGAAAGAGATGTGAAACAACCAGCGTTGTAAGTTAAATTATGTTTAGGGTAATGTTCAAACACATTATGGTGGAATTTGCTTTCTCATCTGCAAAAGTTCAGTTCATAAATGTTAATTATACTGTCTGCAGTTGATCTTTTATTGTCCTTGATATGATAATATCAAGTTCACTTGCACAAATTTCTATTGGAATGATGATCACAATTTTAATGTAAAACATCAAAAGAAACTGATGATAAGTGGAAAATTAATCTGTCTTATTTTATGCATATCTTTGTTCAAAACTGGAGAAAGTATAATGTTTCCCCAAAAAAGATAACAATTTCTTAGTTTATAAAAAAAAGATTGCTGATTTTTTTTTCTATGAAAATAATAATTAGTTCAATTGACATGCTTAGATGACTTTCCTAAAGTCCTTGTATGTATGTAAAAATGTCCTGTACCTTTTAAAGTCATAACAATGTACTAAAAATTGATTAGCACTTTATATAGCACACAATTCTTTTGAAATATGTCACCTGGAGTGCAAACCCATACTCACTAAGCACCATTTAAAGCTTCAAAGCTGAACCATGCTGTTTTGGGTACAGTGATTATATAGGTCATTAGTCTATGGGCAAGTAAATCCTGAGGAAATGTATCTTGCTTTAATCATTATTTTTGTGAATCATTAAAGGAAAAGTTTGTCAGTTATCCAAGTGCCTAAAGAACCTAAAGAACAAGAGACAAAGTTCACCTGCAACATATGTCACATTATACTACTTTTTCTTATTGGTTCATTTTTAATTTTTTTTAAAGGAAATTCTCTTTGTTTCTGTTTCAGCTATCAGATAAATAAAACATACATAAACACTTAATATCCTGTATAAATGTAGCTTGAGTTTGGGATTTCTTGCATTTCTTGCCAGGTTCTGTGTCAAATCTTTAAGTTAAGCTAAATTCTAACACTACTAAAAACAAAAAACAAAAATAAAAACATGAAACTTATATGAGTGTGTTTGATTTGAATATGTCGATGAAAACATGTTCTAAGATTCCTGTTGTCTCTGATTTACCATTATGGAAATAACTGTAAAGACACTAAAGACCTACTGAATAACTATTGCACTGATGCACTGATGCATCACTTTTATGGCACATGGATACAGTCGGCAATACTAAAGTAATCCTGAAGCAATAATGAACTAGTGAGAAGCTGCTATGTATGAAGTTGTAGATCTGTTGCTGCAGGTGTTCTACTAACCCTCCTGTGCACGTGTCCAAACCATCTCAGCATTGCCTCTCTAACTTTGTATCCAAACTGCTTAACTTGAGCTGCCCCTCTAATATACAAATTTCTTACTACATGGGGGAGTAAACAACAACATCACTAAAGTTTACAACAAGATGCAAAGCACTGAAAAAACATTCATGTGACCTTAAACAGTTCTGAAAAAAAAGAAAAGGAAAAGGTCTTTGAACAGAAAATACCCAGATTAACTTCTATTAGAATGATGGGAAAGGAAAAGCATGGAGAAAGAGATCCGAGGAATACCATATTGTCTGTCAAATATGATGGAGATAATGTACTGTTGTACTGTACAGGATGATACTCTGTCCAGGTTCAACTAAATGTATGAACTTTAATGGGATTAAAGCATGGAATAATACACCGTCTGTTAATAATCTGCCATTAAGCTACAACATTAAAAAAGACCTGTTTTATTTTTTTCTCTGTATAACTTTGTTTTCCGTATGATTGAGAATTCCTGTTTAAAGATAGATAACTCCATTGACCCATAACAGGCTCTTACGCTTCATGAAAACACTAACCCCATCAGACAAAGTCTTGCATGGAGATCCAGAATGAGGGCAAATGATTAATCATTTTATATTTCTTCCATTTTTGAATGAATGCACCGAAAGATGTCACCTTCTCACCAAGCTTCTTGCTGATGGTCTCATAGCCCTGTACAGGTCGACAGTCGTGTTCTTCGACAGCGCTACATCACTAAATGTGATGTAGACTACCCGAGGTTATGACAAGCAAGCAAATAAATGCTAGTGGAATAACTGGTGAGGGTAGTGTTAGTGGAAGTATTAAAATCGTGTAATCCATTTTTTTATAATGCCATATGATGACAACTTGTTTACATATGTGAGGAAGAAAGTTAAAAATAAATGTAAAAATGAAAGCTCAGTAACCTTTATGGTCAAATCGGCCTTCTTCATACTATAAAACTAACCAATTAGCTTTACACAGCAATAAAATAACAATGTTTTCTTATCTCCATTTCATTTCTTTGAATAATAAACTTGTAACAAAGCTGACGTTGCACCTTTGAAATACAGTATTAACCTTTCTATGCAAAATATTATATAATGTATAGTGTGCAAATTAAACAATTAAATTAAATCCACTAAATGAAAATGTTGAATCAGCAGCATGCTTGAAAAGCAGATGAAATTCCTTTGAGTAAATCCTGACAGTATAATTAGAAAAAGAGCAAATGAGCATGACTTGTGTGGAGACGTTACCAGGAGAGAGCGTCTTCTCTCTACAAAGTACACGGCAGCATTGCTCTTAGGTTTGCCGAGTTCATCTGAACAAACCAAAAGCTTGTGGACTTTAGAAAAACCTATGAGGTCATTCTTGAGAATTATTAATATGACATGCTAGCAGATTCACTTGAACCCAATAATAGATGACACATTAATCTCTTCTTTTAGCTGCTGTTGCAAAGACCAGGAATTATTTTTGGAAAGAATAATGATAAGGAAGTTCGTCGTTCTCATGTTGGTGAAAAAACATTAACATTACTGTGAAATCTATGACGTTCAAGATAACTTCTGTGTACAACATCCTCTCCAAATGTTCATGAGTGGAGATCCAGACATCCAAACCTGGGTTAGAAAGTACCCATCTCACGGTGTCCATGAGTGTACGGAAGCACAGAAGTCACATCTACTAGTGAAACTGGGACATTAGTGAGTACAAATAGGAGAACATGGTAATACTGAACATTGCTATACATTTGTACCTTTGACTTTTGTCTATAACCATTCAGTTTTTCAATGTGATAATTTCACACAAATTTCATTCAAAGCTTACAAAAATGTTTTAAACAGAAGAGACAAAGCCACAGGAATAAAAGCAAAAACAGCACCGTTGATTTAATAGGACACATTTGAAGATTAATATGGCAACATAGTATAGCGGACATATAAACAGATCAAATATTAAAACTTGCACAATTATATACAGCAATAGCTCTCCTTAATACGTCAAATGTATGCTAACTGAGGCCTGTAGAGTCTATAGCTCTTGGGTTTGTTGCAGTTTCTCTGTGCACGACACAGTCAAACCTCAGGATGAATTTGCTTAACAACTGTTGTCTGTTCTACTATTTTCTAGGTGCTTTAGGAAATGAATCTGTCAATTAGTCACTTTTTAAATGAAAATTATTAGCCTATCACCATAAAAGAATATTTGCTTCACAAAGCACTTATAAACATATTTATGTCTTAGCATTAGTTTTAAAAAGCGGTATCTCATATCTTTATTTCAAGGAATGGTTTGGTCGGGAGCGGTACCACTGCATCCAGACTGTTGGATGACTTCATTAAAAGTAAAGACAGGGTTCCATAAAAGAAAGGAGAGATAGTACAAAGCAAAGAAAGGCATGTCAAAGCATCAAATGTAGATCTTGGAAATTAAACTCATAGCAAAGACCTCCTTGACTCCTGGACAGTGGTTGTTGATCAGTGGTCATGACAATTTACATATTAATGATTAAGGAACTGATCATTGTTCATTGTTAATTCAGTGAGGTAGTTTCAGTCATTATGCAAATGTACTGCTTATTATGTTTGGGAAACCTGCAGTCAGCTGAGACTGAAGAAGTCACTTGGATGAGTGACGAAATGTTTCTTCCACTGAAAACACTACAGCCAGATGAACAGAATCAACCTTTTGGGGTTTAATTAGCAGTCTTGACAATTGAGCATGCATCAAGGCTGCTGATGATCAGATAATCAAGTGCATTTGATCAGCAGCACCTGGCTACTACATACCCTTATAATTCCTTGAAGTCTATCTAGTTTTTCTCTGACCTGTGCGATGCTTGTTTCTTATTCACATGACAGTGTAAACACATATACAGATGGGTCAGCTTAAAAAAGCTTCTTAGTGTTGGGCCTTCATAACAGCTTAAGTGCATGCAGACATCAATTTTATAGGTTTCCTCAAATCTACAACAAGGTTAAAAACTATTCTTCTATAACATGGATATATGTAATAAGAAGTTACAGGGGTGTAGCTCGAGAATATCCTCAACAAAAGGTCTGGAAAGTAACATATTCAGTATAATTCAATGCAATATATTCTGAAGTAGCCTAATAGTTTTAACCCAACCCTTCTTGCTCTGAAGCAACAGTGCTAATCACCTCACAGCTGTGCTGTCCACTCCAAAATACAATTTATCAAATAAATATCGATTACACAGACTAATGAGATCTATTTACCAAACTATAATTCACTGTCAGTGTGGTTTTTTGTTGGCAATGATTATTACCAAACACTTAATAGATTTCGTAATGAACCCGGTATCACAGCAGCAATGCAATAGACACGCGGGTCCACCGTGCAGATGTTGCAGTACCAGCAGGGGGAGATAATATATTTAAGGCCAAGAAGTCGCTAGTGAACAATGAAGTGAAGTATGAAGTATACCAGGGTCCTTTATTAGCCAGATTAAGCTAGGTGGCTAATGTGTGTTTACATTTAAATGTGTTAGTAATGTCTGTTCAAATGCGTTCCCATGATTATTTTCATGGTGTCTTGAGATAAAATACCTCCCTCTGCCATTATTGCAAATTACTGCACGTGTGTCCATTTCACTCTTGCAAAGAGTGACACCATGGACCAACATGCCTAATACATGTTTTGGCGTGGTGCTGGATGCAGGACGCGCTGTTAAATAATCCTGAATTCTTCTTTGTTCTCTGATGTATTCATTTATAGTCTGGATGACATTTTTTTCTTGTAGCAAACAAAGATCAGCCGACATAATGCGTACATAGGCACTACCAGGCTGGGGACTCCTGCTAAGAGGAAGATAACAGCATAGATCCATGAGGGGTAGGGTATTGATGTCAAAGCTGGAAATGTCTCCTGTAAAAGAACAATGAAAAAAATCCAACAACCTATTATGAGTTTATGCAATAACTTTTCAAACTGGTAAGCTATGTGACTGCTGCCAATTTGCTTATTGTCTTTTGACTTTACTTATGATGATAAATATAAACATTTGGGACGCCATATAATTGCATCAGTGAACATTAAGATACAAAGCAAAACAAAGAGGAGGTGCTTAAGTTGATTCAGTAACTAGGATGGTGGTTGCAAACTTACAGAATTTATGTCCCAGACTAGATAGTTGAGCTGCTTTTGGGCTTGAGTCACCAGGTAGAAAACCAAAATAACCAGGACAATCAGAGGACTGATAAATCGCCACGTAATCTGCCAGAAAATAGAAGGCTTTTGCCCAACCATGAACTTTATGTCCTCGTTGAACCTGCCAAACAAGAAAATTTCAGTTAGCTTCACATCATGTTATACAAAAAATTACCACTTTTTGATGCTGCTTTTCCAAACGGACAAAGAATCTTAATGTCTAAGTTCAGGTATTTCCCTTAATACCTGAACTGTTTGTTTTAGCTTGATATGTGCTGAAATGCCTGCACCAAGCTAACCCCGTTGTTCTTTGTGCTTTGCAGAAAGCTGAGCTACCTTATGCAGCTTAATAGTAGTGAAATGTAAAGCTACTCTTCCTGACACTTTACTTGAGTTTCCAAATATGCAGCTGAAATTAATGGTGTTGGATTGTGTGTCCACAGGTGTTTGTACTTTGCGTCGTAATAAAATGACGGTAAAAGGCTCCGCCCACTTCCTATCCATGTCTTACCATGCAACGACTCTGTGAATGGACTGGAGAAGTGTAGTGGTAGAGTCCTCCGTCAGGAATGAGATATGTGTGTCGACTTTTTATTCTCCCTTAAAATTATTATGCCATAACGCTGCACAGAGCAGCTCTGCTAACAAATGGAAGCACTACTAACCTGTCAATGCCATAGATGTAAACAACAGCTATCATCTCGAACAATCCAATGGTCAGCAGTGGAACAGATCCAGCAAAGTTATCAAAGAGAGTTAACCAATAAATTCCTGATGGTTGTGCAAACAGGAGGCAGATGATGAAGGATACAAAACATGTTGCTCCTAAAAAATAAGAACAATGGATCTTTTGTTAAAAATCCAGCAAGAAACTCTAAAAATGTTCAATTTAAATGTAAAATTCTGAGGAATGCATCAAATGTAGATAAAATAAAATAAAATAAAGCTAAGTTACCAGTCAATATTTCATGGGGACATTTTTGGGGAAATAAATTAAAGTCTTTCAAAGGGACTACGACTCCTTCAATGTTTCCGAAAAGTGTTGAGAGTCCGAGGCAGAGAAGCATGATAAAAAACAGGACAGACCAGGCTGGGGAACCCGGCATTTTGGTAATGGCCTCAGTGAAGACTATAAAGGCCAGACCTGTTCCCTCCACTCCCTGAACAAATGCAATGCAGATTAGAATATAAAATAATAATAATAATAATAATAATAATAATAATAATAATAATAATAATAATATTATCATGGGAACTTAATAGATTTTCATTAAAATAGGCACCTCACTGAGGAGTTTCTGCATGTCACAGGTTTTAATGTCCAGTCCAAAAACAGTATCTGGATTGGAGCTGTTCAGATGATGAAGGGCTGCATTGTAGTTGCTGGCAGTGATGCTGTCTTCAGGGAGTTCAAATCCATTTAGTAACGTCCTGATGTTTCTGATGAGAAATTACATCAGATTAGTAATTCGGGGTTACTATTATCTACTTAAAGGATATGCTTACATATGTTTATAATGGCAATGCACAAATGCAGGTGTTCATCAGGTATTCTTACCATCCCCACAATTGAGTTAAGCATGTTAGCATTTTCTAGTCACATTAAACACATATTTTGCCGTAGCTTGATGTGAATATATAAGGATGTTGTGGTGCTGTGTGCTGACTGACAAACCAGCTGGTGTCATGTCTACAGGCAGACTGCTTGCAATGATGACGATCTCATTAGACTGACTTTAAAACCTTTGTACCTATAACTGAACACTGTGAAGTCAACAAAGAGGATAAAAACCTTTACAACCTTAACTCAATGTTTTGCAGAAAAGAAGCTAATAGTTCTGTTGTGCTAAAGCCAGAATGTTTGTTTTTTACAAGACTTGGGAGAAAATTTTTCAAAAGATGCAAATTACATTTGCTGAAAGCATGGTGTTAAGGGGTAGGGGTACCTGGACGTCACAGGGTTTTTAAATTCCTGGTCAGTAAGTTTAGTGCCTTTTACCAAAAAGTAGTAAACTTTTTCAAAGCCTTAAAATAAGCTTTACTCACTCGTTGATACAGGTGTCATATTTCTCAGTGGCCCTGAAGCCAATGATGGAGTAGGTCACTGTGGCTGCATAGACTGAGGTGAGGCCAGTTACCACAGACAGGATCACAGAGTCTTGCACACAGTTGTTGCTTTGGAAATTAAATGTGCAAAAAGAACAAGGAAACAACAGCCTGACTTTGGTTTTTAGAACATTTTTCAATGACTTATTTTGCCTATTTTTTTTTAAAAGAAATTAAATTAAAGTGAACAAAATGCTAAAAGTGCAGTTCCTTACTGAACAGGGTTGTAGCTTGAGAAGGAAATCAGCCCTCCCCACGCTAAGCCAAAAGCATAAAAGACCTGTGCACCTGCATCCAACCAAGTAGTTGGATTCATCAGCTCTTCCACCTGCAAGAGGGAGACACACACTGACATGTATTTCTGACCTTTAAATTCATACTTTAAAAAAAAATCAAGATTTGAAACATACATCTGGTGTGAAGAGGAACTTTATTCCACTCAGGGCACCTTTAAGAGTCAGTCCTCGGATCAGGAAGATGGCCAGCACTATGTATGGCAAGATGGCTGTGATGTAGACTGCCTGAGGACATTAGAAATGAGAGTGGAACAACTTGTGGGATGGAAATGTAGCTATAACAATTAGCATACAAAATTTCATAATTTACAATGCTTTTTCTTTCTTTTTTTGTGGAAACCTATTCTGGTACTTAGCTTAATGCTATCAATGCATCATATTAAATGTCTTTTTAAAATTCCAGATTTTAAAAATACATTAGATTAATCAGCTTTGTGGTGGAAGTCTTCCACTTTGGTGGTCTAAGAATCTCGTCACTGCTTTTTGCCGATGATGTGGCCCTGTTGCCTTCATCAGGTGAAGACCTCCAGCTTACTCTAGAGCAGTTCACAGCTGAATGTGAAGCAGCAGGAATGAGAATCAGCACTTTGAAATGAGAGGCCACGGATTTCAGCTGGAAAAGTGAGCAGTGCCCACTCTAAGTCAGGGACGAATTACTGCACCAGGTGGAGGAAGTTAAGTATCTCGGGGTCTTGTTCACGAGTGAGGGGAGCGAGGGATTAACAAATGGCTCTGACGTGGATGTGGACGCTGCACCGGACTGTTGTGGTGAAGAGAAAGCTGAGTGTAAAAGCGAAGCTGATGATTTACTGGTCGATCTACATCCCTTACCCTCACCTAAGGTCACGAGCTCTGGGTAATGACGGAAAGAATGAGATTGTGGGTACAAGCTGGAGAAATGAGCTTTCCCCAAAGGGTGACTGGTCTCTCTCCCTTAGTGATAATGTGAGGAGCTCAGTCATTTGAGACGGGCACAGAGTAGAGCTGCCACTCCTCCACATCGAAAGGAGCCAGTTGAGGAGGTTCGGGCATCTGACTAGGATGCCTCCAGGGGCCACCTGGGTGAGGTTTCCTGGCATTTCTTTCCGGACCCCGGCCCTTGGGCAGACCCAAGACATGTTGGAAATGTTATATCTCTCAGCTGGACCAGGATTGTGTTGCACTTCCCCAGATAAGGAGGAGATGCCTAAGGAGATGGAGATCTGGGCTTTTCTGCTCAGGGTACTGTCCCTACGACCAGGCCCCAGATAAGCAGAAGAAAACTGATGGATGGATGGAGGGATGGATACTCACGTTAATGAATAAAATAGGAACATTGGCAGAGTAAAGAGTGATCATTTTATTTAAGGTTCTACAAACCTTGCCTGAAGTACTGATCCCTCGTATGCAGCAGATACAAACAACTGTCCAGGCAGCTAACAGACATATTATAATGGGCCACTGGAGTCCTCCAGAGTCTGCTATTGAGTTAGAAGCATTCAGAGTGACTCTGTAAAAGTAGTAGTCCACCGTGGAGCTCTGCTGGCATTCTGGTATAAATCCTAAAGTGGGAAAAAAAACCCACTCTTAAACATAGCAAAACAGATGCTATGATTTGTGTGTGTGGGATGAAAATCAGTGTACAAATACCTGTCCTGTTTTCATTGAGAGGACAATTAGCCCAAGGCAATGGATCTTGAAAGGAATTGAAGAAATACCACATGATCCAGGCAATTAAGGTGTTGTAGTACAGGGCAACCATAAAGGACACTAACATGGAGCCAATACCTGAGGGACAGCATTAATCATCTATCATCACAATCACTAAAAACCACACACTGGGTATTTTTGGTTTTTTTGCAGGGACCATTTTACTTACCAACACCTGTCAGATATGGGCTGATGGCCCGCCACACTCCCACACTGCCTTTTCTAAGGCGCTGCCCAATAGCAAACTCTAGCAGTAAGAGAGGCATTCCTTCTAGCACCAGCAGAATCAGGTAAGGAATCAAAAATGCACCTGCAAATATATTTAAGTAGGTTAGAGATTGTTAGTATATCATTAACAGGTGAAAGTAACACACAACTGTTTTCAAGCACAGAATTCTGGGGAACAACTAATGCCATGACAGACATACACGACTGTGGGTGTAAGTCATGCACATGAATGTTTTATTCTCAAATCAGTGCTTTATTAACTGAATTAGCCTGTGCTATATGAATAAATCTAAACTGCCTCTAACCATTCACGCGAACAAACAACGGCCAGGTTCTCTTAGAAAATTTAAATACCACCACTAATACTGTTACTACTACTAATCGTCTTATTAAAATTACTTATCATTGCTGGATGTCATCATTTAAAGTCTAATTTCTTTGCTTTTTTTTCTTAACCACAGTGGTTTTCTCATTTCGGTCTAACCGACCATGAGATGTTTTCTTGTTTTTCTTGTAGTCTATTAGTGTTTTAACATATCGGGTTTGATGTCCAATCTTTTTCTTACTTGAGCCACAGTGATCATCTCAGGAAAAATTATATTCAGAACTTTCATTTTTTCAGCCAGAGGCTCTTTTTTTTTCCTTTTACATTTTTGAGGCTTTCATCACTCCAATGGAAAGCTGCGCTTCCTCTTTGAACTTAATAGTTTCAGTTTCTGCTTTCTTGGCATGGTGATGCAAGCTCCTCCCTTGCTACATCATCACCACTTTCTTTGCTTCACCTAGAGGCAAGTGTGTCTATTTAATGGAAAAAATCGGATTTGGTTCAGAATGATTCAGATTCAATTTACGCATGATGGTAAGAACAAAACAGACTGCTTTGCGCATTTCATAAATCTGATGGTAATTTTGTCATATTAGACATATCAGTAAAAGAGGGCCGTTGTACGCTGGACAGAAATAAACAAGGCTCTGAGTTTGTTAAATGAAGTGTTTTCTGTTAGTCTACATTTTAATGCTTTATGTTTTTGACAAGTGTCCGTTTGTCTGATTCTGTCTGATAACGCGACAACACGATGAAGTGTGTAGGAACTTAAAAATGTTCAAAATTCGACATATTTATGATAATTTAAAACATCTTCTAATAAAAGTTATTAATAGCAGTTAGCCATTAGCAACTGTGTGGCCCTAAAAGTTAGATATGCTCTTATGTACAAATACGATGGGCGACGTTTATCACTATGGTTAGTCATAGATGTGTTTGGCTATATTTAGCACTTTTTTTTTGTAGGCTAAAAATAAGATTTCGTGTCAGTGCAACCTGAAAGGTCACATTGCTGTTTTGTATTAATCAGTATACACCATCACTATTGCACAGAAAGGACACTCGTTGCTATAGCTCATGATACTGTGCTTGAGTTAACGATTTAAAAAGAATGATTAAATTACAAAATAAATGCATATTTTAAAAATATTTGAGTGCAATAAGGTAACTGCATAAAAGTCAACACCTGTCATTACATAATTAAGATTGTGTTTAAACTTAACCAGCTGGACTCAGGGGACATCTTGGTGAATAATCATTAATGCAGCTTGACTGCAAACCTAAGGGCACTCTCTTGTATTAATGAATTGGTGACAATTTAACTCCATTTAAGTGTTGGTACAAAGGTCAAGTGATTTTGTTGCAGTTAAAGTTTTAATTATTTAAAGAAAAGCATATTAATATTATTAATAATAATAATAATTATTAGATTAATATAAAAATTACTTCCTGTATACCACAAACACACATTTTTTAAAATCAGTAAATCACTAAATTGTCTGATTATTAACCAGATATGTTATCTTGCCCTTTCTGTCTTAGCTTACCTCCTCCATGACTCTGACATAAGTAAGGGAATCTCCAAACATTACCCAGACCGATACAGAACCCCACACAGGTTAGTATATACTGAGCTTTGTTGTCCCACTTGGGTCTGTCTGCAGCCTCCTGTTTTTCCATCCTCTCCAGATCTTCATGCCTGGGGATTCTGAGATCCAGTCCTGGGTTAGGAAGTACCAGTCTCATGGTGTCCACTGTATACTGAAGCGCACGTTGTGTCTACTGCTGGTGAAGCGTTTGTCAGGGGGGAGTGCATGTGTGTGCGTCGGGTAATCATGAAACGATTTATGACCTTTACTTTATCTGCAGTGTTGGGCAGATTAACCAGACACAGGCACACTCTGTACTTTCTCCTTCATTTATAGCCGTTGAGTTTCTTAGTTTTATTACAAATTAGTTAACAGTCTACATGAACATTTAAAAGAACAGAAATAGGAGCAAAACCCATTTCTCTTGTTGCTATGGTCAGAACTCTTTTTTTATTCTAAGCATCAGTTTTATTTTCATCACTTTTTGTAGCACATTTCTTCTCACTGAAACACTAAATCATTGCTTGAACCATAATCTAAACTGAATCACAAAGATTTTTAACTGACTATAACTGTTTTTTAATATCTATAGCTTATATTGATTGGCATTGGGTTTTACCCATGTCACAATTATGGGCAATCAGCAAAACACACAAACGCACAAAAAGCTGCAGTCTTTAAATTTGTGTTGTGTGTATTTAATCATTTTAGACTTTAGTACAGTGCTTAATCTCCTTTATCAGATGTTTTCTTTTGCTAACATAAGATAAACAGAATAATCTTATAATAAAATAATAATAATAATCTTACTATAATAAGGGTAGCATATGTATGTATATATGTCTGAACAAAATGTTAGACAGATATCGTGAAACGCATGGTAATTATTAACATTTATGTTTTTAAATGAGCGTCTATTATAAATCCAATTTCTTTGCTTTGCTTCTATATTAAGTTCATTTCATCATCCCTACAAATGTTACGTTTTCCCTTTGTGTTTGTATCATGTGCCATAATCAGCATTCATCTCCCGTGCAGAACTGAGACTGAAGACAAATTTGTATCCGGGGCTAAATTTTGTTTGAGTGAGCACTTATTAGTCACAACTAAGGAAATGAGGGCCACTGTGGTTTGGGCAGACAAGACCAAAGGGGAGATGACTGAACATAATGCAACCAAACCAAACACAGCACATCAAAATAAACCAGGGATCGGCAACCTTTCTGATGAGTGCCATCTAAAATTTCCTCAGAAGTCAATGTGCCATATGATTGCATTAGCAATGAATTTAATAACGCTCTATATTAACAGTTACACGCTATATAGAACCACTTTATAGAATCACATTTGTTCGCAGATGTTTGCAGTTATCAGCTATTTTGAAACAAAAAAAGACACTTTTTATCCATAACAAGAACTCCATAACAGCAAATGAGCTGTACGACAGAAAATGCAATGCTATTTATGGTCTCCTCACAACAATGATAAGAAAAATAAACTGGGCCAATATGGCATGTTTGTTAGTACAGAGATACACATGTTAATGTCAGGTAGTGATGTCCAGCAGGTGAAAATGCAAGCACCATGAACACGCACAGCTATGGATTCCAGCTGCGTTCGTAGTTCTGCAAACTTTGACCCCCACAGAGAAGGGCAGGGCGATATGGCCAAAAATATTTATCACGATGTAGATTTGAAAATTTGCGATAACGATATAACTGACGATATAATTGACACGAAACAAAATACAACTCCACAACTTTATTAGTGGGAAAAAAAACCCATCAATTTCTTCTTGTTTAAACAAGCAGCTGTTTATTTTAATGTGCATTACAGCCACACAAAATTGAACAGTGGTTATCCTGTTATATACATGGTTATGGATAACCATGTATATCCACAAAACTTAAGAGGTGCTTTGCAACAAAAGTGCAGTGTGCAAAATCAATAAGTCAAATAATAATATTGCACAAACTCTTGAGTAAAAACAAAACAAACAAAAACATAGATAAATTATGCTACATTTTCTACATTTCAAGTTTTAAGATTCTTTGTCAGAAACACTAACATGTTCACAGATGCGGGCTTAAGGGAGGACCTTTGACAAGTTACATCATTTCCACCTGTGCTGAACAACCTTTGAGATGCAGAGCTAGTTGCTGGAATGCAGAGGTATTCCCTAGCTAATCTGCTGATGTGGGGAAAGTTTACTGTGTGAACTTTCCACCACGAAAGAGGATCACACTCACTGTCTGCTGGTGGACTATTCACATAACTGCGCAGTTCAGATGATAACCTCTCTGCAGTTACCTCTATCTTGACACTAACTGGTCCCTTCAAAAAAAACTCCCGAGACTCTTCTTTGGCTTTTTAACAGCTCCCTGACTTGTTTGGTCTTCAGTAGATATATGAGGTGTTTCTGAAAAACCTGTGGCTGTGCTACCCTGGTGTGACACAAGATGCTCTAGTTCACTCATGACTTGAACTTTGATGGCTTCGCTTTCACTCTCACAGAAATATTCTGTATGAAACCGTGGATCGAGGAAAGAAGCCATGTTAACAAGCCTCTCTGTGACACTGTCTTTGTAGCTTTTGTTCATGTAATCAAGTATTGCTATTTTGATGTCTTTGGTCAGCTCAGTGTCACCTTCTTTTACTTTTAACATGTCATTGTTAAACATCTGAAGAACAGGCTTAACACATGAAATGGTTACATACTCTTCAGCAGAGAAAGCATCTGTAAACTCCAGGAGTGGACTCAATGCAGTGCTGACCAAGTCAAGCACTTCAATGTCTTGCCATGGCAACATGAGGTGCCTTGTGGTTTTATCAGCTGCTAAGACCTGTGTTATAGCTTTTTCGTGTTCCAGCAGCCGTTGGATCATTCTCTGCTTTGAACCCCAACGAGTGCAACATTCAGTTATGAGTTTGTGTTCTGGTAGGCCCAGTTCCTTTTGGGCAGCCTGCAGAGCTTGCTGGCACTTCCAGCTGTGGCCAAAAGCAGCAACAATCTTCTTTCCCACTCCAACTGCCCATTTGATCCTTGGGTCCTTCACACTTCTTTCTAAAAGACATACATTTAAAAGGAAACACAGTTCATTACTCAACAGCAATATCAATGCGGTGTGGAATGTGTGACATTTAAGTTTTATGTATAACACACAATTATTTACACACACATATAGACACACATATTTATTAGGGGTGCAACGATACTCGTATCGATATTGAACCGTTCGATACAGTGCATTCGGTTCGGTACGCATATGTATCGAACAATAAAATATTTTTAATTTATTTTATCAACTTTTCTTCTGACGATGCTGTCTGTGTTGAGCGCTCAGTGGATCTGCGTTCGACTACTCCGCCTAGACTGCACTGTCGAGTGCAGATCCACTGAGCGCAGCGCAAGCTAGCAAGACAGAAGCTAAGCTCGTTGCAACATGGCAACTACCTCAACGCTACCCGAAATTGAACCTCCCCCACCCTCATTCAGATCTGGCGTTTGGAACTATCTTGGTTTTCATGTGAAGCATGACCCTGATGGTAAGCGCGTCATGGACAAAAGTAAAACAGCATGTCGTATGTGCCACGCAATGCTCAATTTGTGGGAACTAGTGCATTAGCGCAGTTAGCTTGTTAACGTGTTGACGCCGTCCAGCCCCAAGCACAGGGCGATCCGCGGTAACTTGTTAACGGAGATTTGCCGCGTTATGGCTTTAATGTCATTTTAACGAGATTAACGCTGACAGCACTAGTGGGAACACAACGAATATGACTGCACATTTACGCCGACATCATCCTAGTGCAAAGACAAGTGGAAGCAGACAAAAACGACAAGCATGCTACAAACTTTACCCGAGTCATTTAGATAGCCGTTAGCACATGATTCTCCTTATGGGGACCTGATATGTTTAATATGCTGCTGAAAGTATATGGGAATGGTTGGTGATATTAAAGTCCTGTTTGTGGCACATTAGTATATGTGAGGGGGCAAACTCCTCAAGATGGGTGGTGACCATGGTGGCCATTTAGAAGTCGGCCATCTTGGATACAACTTTTGTGTGACACATCAAACTTATTGGTAATGTCACAAGAAAAACAATGGTGTGCTTGGTTTCAACGCAACTTTATTCTTTCATGAGTTATTTACAAGTTTCTCTTTGTTCACAGCCATTGACACGTCGAAGAGGTTAACACGTGAGGAGCAGATCAAAATTGTGTTGATATCTGGTGAACGCAGTAACCGGGTCATTGCAGCAGATTTCAATGCAAGACACCCTACGAGACCACCCATCTGCCATGCTACAGTTAGCAAACTGCTTGCTAAGTTTCATGAAACTGGTTCAGTGTTGGATTTGCCAAAATGTGGATGCAAGAAAACTGTCACTAATGAAGAAACATCAGTGGCTGTCCTAGCTTCATTCAGAAAGAGCCCACAGCGTAGCACTCGCCGCATGTCACTGGAGAGTGGCATTAGTCGAACATCCCTTCGGCGGATATTAGCTACTCACAAATGGCACCCTTATAAACTCCAGCTACTGCAGCATCTCAACGAGGATGACCCAGATCGGCGCACAGAATTTGCAGAATGGGAAAATCAAAAATTGGAACAGGACCCTCAGGTCACGCAGAAGATTTTGTTCAGTGATGAGGCAAACTTTTATGTGAATGGTGACGTTAACAAACAAACCCACCGCTATTGGTCTGACACTAACCCACATTGGATGGATCCCTCCAAGACTGTTGGAACAACAAAAGTGATGGTTTGGTGTGGTATGTGGGGTACAATGATAGTGGGTCCATTCTTCATCTATGGAAACCTCAAGACCACTGGATATTTGAAATTTCTACACGATGATGCGTTTCCCTCTTTATGCCTGCATGTTCCCTGAGTTTTTCCAGCAAGATGGTGCACCACCACATTATGGGTGCCAGGTCCGAGCATTCCTAGATGAACAGTTTCCTGGAAAGTGTATTGGTCGTCGTGGGCCAGTTGAATGGCCCCCAAGGTCTCCTGATCTGACCCCCTTAGACTTTTATCTTTGGGGTCATCTGAAGGCAATTGTCTATGGTGTGAAGATACGAGATGTGCAGCACCTGAAACTACGGATACTGGATGCCTGTGCTGGCATTTCTCCTGCGGTGTTGCTATCAGTGTGTGAAGAGTGGGAGAAGAGCGTTGCATTGACAATCCAACACAATGGGCAGCATATTAAACACATTTTATAAGTGGTCAGTAGCTTGTAAATAACTCATGAAAGAATAAAGTTACGTTGAAACCAAGCACACCATTGTTTTTCTTGTGACATTACCAATAAGTTTGATGTGTCACATGGTCCTCTTCCTACTGAAAAAACAAAAGTTGTATCCAAGATGGCCGACTTCTAAATGGCCACCATGGTCACCACCCATCTTGAGGAGTGTGATGGCCAAACCCATGGCCACACTCTAAAGTCGGTAACTTTTGTATTTTCATTCTTCATTTGAACATAGTAATACATTTTAGTTGCCAATAACTTTATTGATTGGTTTGGATACATTTGTTCTATTTGTAAGCGCGCACATTTAGTTTACTTATGTATTCATACTACTTCATTTCTTTGCTTTCTGACTAACTTTTGTCTTTTTATTTCTTACCTGCCATTATCCCTGGGAGTTGCTGGACAAAAGATGGTAGCCAGGGTTTGAAACCATTAAATACAAAGGAAGATAATTGGACCACACCACCACTTCCTGCTGAAGGGGGGAATGTGTGTTTTCTTTACTTTAAAAACAAAGTATTTGTATTTAATTAAATATTTGAGTTTAGGGTTTAATGGGGTTTTTTGATTTTCTTCTTTAGTGTTTAGTTTATTAATACTGCATCGTTTGTGATTTATGATTGTGTTTTGTTTGTTACCCCTCATGTGTCACAATGGTCTGATCAGCCATTATATATACCCTTGTATGTCATTTCATGCTTAGGTCAATTATGTGTGTTTGAGCAGTCATTTGCCTGGTTAAGTTTGCAGTCTTTGCCTGAGTTCAGTTTTGTTTCTTTGACCTCTTTTATGAGCTCAACATTTATTACTTTTGTAAATATAATTTTTTGGGGTTAAATAAATGAAAATTATATTTTTCTAATAATTCCTGGGACTCCTCCTGTTTTTCAACTCGGTCCATCACAAGGAGTTTGCCCCCTGACATATACTAATGTGCCACAAACAGGACTTTAATATCACCAACCATTCCCATTTTATTACAGTGTATCCATATAAATGGCCCACCCTGTATATATATCTTGCAGCACAAGTACCCACATTCAGAGATCAATAACACAAACAGTATTATTACCATTTAAACTAATACAATAAGTGCTTAATCTGACGTTATAATTAACTTACCTATTGCAATGTGCAGGCGATGTCTGAAGCATGAAAGTCTGGTCCAGTTGTTGAGTGCAACGGCTTTCACAATGTTGGCCCCGTTGTCTGTCATCACACACACTTGTTTGAGCTGAGGAACTCTTTTAAGACTTTGGCTATATTTTCCCCAGTATGGTCCTCGGGGAAAAAAACTTGTTTTGAGGCACTTGTTTTGTAGCTTCCAGTCTTTGTCCACATAATGTATTGTGAGGCTCATGTAGGGGTCCGATGTTCGGCTTGACCACATGTCCGTGGTGGACGCACTCCACTGAAGATAACGCATTTGACACCTCAGTACTTTAGAGAAGTATTTCTTGGTGGGTAGCTTGTAGCGTGAATTGAACGTTTTAAGCATCTTTTTGAAACCTTCTCTTTCCACACTATGAATAGGCATCATGTCCCTGGCTAAACAATGTGTCACTGCATTAGTTAGTTCCCCCCAGCGTTTGCTAGTTTTGTCATAAGGCATGCAGCTATTTAAAGCTACGTTGATTGTTTGAGGCATTTTGTTGGGTAGATAGCTTGGACTGGGAGTACTGTAAGATGCTAGTTCAGATTTGCCGCTACCACTCCCCGGAGTGTCGGCCGCATGCGGCTTTTTAGTCTTTATTTTGCGGCTCTGGGTGGTTTGGGAAAATAAATTAGAAGTATTTAGCTGAAGTGTATTTTATTTGTGTTTAGTTCTTTTTTTAACTTGTACTTCTAAATTGGAAGATTATTGTGATTTTGAAATATAAAAATTTAATTATATCTTATTATTTTTTCATCGCTCAAAATAAGCGTCACGCTCGCGGAAGCCGAAACGCCGTGCATTTATCGAGACTTTCGACCCCAGGTAGGCCAATTATGGATCTTCATATCCACATTATGTCGGCAGCTATTCTCCACCGTGAACTACGTTAAAAACAAACACCGCTCACGCCCCACAGATGACAGCTTACAGTCCTGCGTAAAGATGAAAGCCCCGATTTGCAGACGCTGTGCGCAGAGGTTCGGGACCATAAGTCTTATTGTAAACATATCACGACAGACCCGACGATGTTTGCATGAACATGCTTTTCAGCATCTCTTTATTGACCGCTTTTCACACACGGTTGCTGTACGCATACAGCCGGCTGTAGCTTTTCAGCTCACAGCCCGACACATACCAACACAACAGCATAGAGAGCACAGACTTTAAGGTGGCGAGGCGTGATTACGGGTGCCGCTCAGGTAGACCACGCCCCGCCACACACATTAACCAGGTAAAATACATATTTAGGCATAATTTTGCAAATATCTTTTTTTTTTTTTTTTTTTTTTAGCCGCATAGTGCTTTTTTCCAATTACTTTTTAAAAGTCAGGTCAAGGCTCCAAAAGCCCAAAGGCGATATAAGGGTGGCGGCTCACAACAGTTTTTGTTTGCTACATGGATCATTTTAGTTCAGCTGGGTGTCTTTACTTTTGTTATATTTCTTTAAGAGTTCAAAATGTGTTAATTACATAAATAAAATGTAATTTTCTCGGTAGCACTTCATGGATTTCATAAGCAACACTTTAGTTGCTCTGTGGATTCTTTTAAAAAGCAATTAAAAACTTTTCTTTTCAAACAAGCCTTTTGTTGATCTACGTATTTTATATTCTTTATTTACATTTGATCTTTTACATTGTGTATAATGTCTGTTGATTGTATTGTTTATTTTAATCTTTGTGTACAGCGCTTTGTGACTGCCTTTCTGTGAAAAGCGCTTAATAAACTTTACTTACTTACTTTAGTTGTTCATACAAAGAATAAAGGTAAAAAAAACAATATATGCAGTGTTATCTTCATTTTAGATGTCAAAAAGTATTTGCGGCTCCCAGTGTTTTCTTTTGCGTGGAAACCGGGTCGAAGTGGCTCTTTGGGTGTTAAAGGTTGCAGACCCCTGCCATAGGCCATATATTACCCACGACTCACGTATAGACCCACTGAGAGAGCTAACCCAGTACACAGTTATACCCAACCACATGGCAGGAGAGTTAGCTTAGCTTAGCCTAGCGCCCGCTAGCGGCACAGACAGAAACATAGTAATTTCCCCCCTAACCTCAGTTACAGTCCCAAACACATCTTATTATCACATCGTCACACATCACAAACTTAACGTTGCTCATTAACGCACACTTTTCACGGAATGACCACTTCTCTGCTGGTAATCCGGAGCAGAAAAGCTCAGGTGCCTTGCCCACGTTTCTCCCTGCCCATAGTCTCTCTCATACAAAGCGGTAGGGTGACCTCTACTGGCCACTCTAAAAAAACTACAGGTGAACTAACAACTGAACAACAACCGTAACTACGGGGCCTTTTGTACAGCCGCCCCCAAATGTATGGAGTACATTTGCTCACAACAAAAGGCAACTTTACAAACAAAGTCACTATGATTGCCTTCTGTCTTCGTCCGGGAGGGCAGGCAGTGCCACCAGCCTCGCCACAGGTCGGGTGAAGGTCCTGTCTTTCACCTTGATGTCAGCAGACCTGATGTGCCCGTCTGCACCGGGGTGGACTTTGGAGATGCGACCCACGAGCCAGGAAGTGCGAGGCAGCTGAGGATCTACGATCATCACCACCAAACCTTCTGTGACATCCGCGGGGGATGACTGCCATTTCTGCCGCAGCTGCAGGCTTGGAAGGTACAGCCGGATGAATCGAGACCAGAAGTGGTCAGCCAGCACCTGCTGAACACTAACACCAAAAACTCCATCTCCGCATGGCGGAGGTTTCATCATGGTTTGGGGTTGCTTTGTCCCAGTTGCCTTGCAGCCATCGATACTGGTTTCATGACCAATTGTTATTGCTGGGTGCTATAATACTTCAATGAGCCAAAGAACACAGTGAAAAAGACGAGCTCTGATGAAGAGTGATGTACAAAACATTCCAGAAATACTGAGAAACTGAAACACTTTTACAAAAGTCCTGCTGCTCATCGCAGAACTTTCACGAGCGGCTACTGAAAACATCTCATGGACGCTGCTAAAGAAAGTATAAGAGTTAATCAATTCAATATTTAGTAAGTCAAACATATGACATGATCGGTGTGCTCAGTGTGTTCAAATAATGACATGAAAAGCTCCGTTGTTTGTGCTAGTTTAGTCAGACAACGTTTATCAATAGTTGTGCCTCAAGTTAGGATCAGTGCAGAAATTTCACAAACCTTTTCTTGGAACTGTACATCACAAGGTAGAAGTTTACAACAGTCCGCCTTAAAAACACAATAACCAAACAACACAAAAGGGGGCTGAATGGTAGCGAGGCCTGTATTCTTCGTTTTTTTCCAGCTTAAAAAAATCTAAGACATTATTACAGTGTGTAAAAATCTTACTTAATCCAAGGATTATTTACAAAATATTAAAATAAACCTCATGTATATAGAGGCACTCGGCACACCACAGGAAAATGCAACATAAAGTGTCTGAGTAATATGCTGGGTTGCCACGTGACACCAAAGCATCTTCAGTTCATCTTTGCATTGATTGAATGAATGAATACCATTCTTCTGAAAGATTTAGTGACTGCAAAGCCATCACTCTAGGGAACGATGGTCAGGATTTGTCCCATAATTAGTCATTTGTCTGTATTAGACATACATGCGTGGTACATTTAAAATATCAAAAGAATAGTTATATATTCAACCACTGACTGGTTAACTTAACATTACTACTTTCTGTGGGTACAGGAGAAACATATCAGACCGGCTCACCCATTTTTTTTTCTTTGTGCACTCCATACAGATGCAATCTGAGAACATGTTAATTATTGAGCTTTAGATGCTTGTAAGCATATTTTATGAACAGAGCAGGTCAACCTGTTTCCTTCTGCCAAGATAAGCTAAGCAGCCATTGGGTGTCCTGTAGCCCTATAATAAATCTCCCAAAGTGCACAATCATGCAGAAACTAACTAACAACTTAAAAATACACATCTGTTTTTCAAAGATAATAGTCAGCAGTCGCAATCTTGTGCATAGAACACATCAATAAAAGCAAGTACACATCAGTCACATTAAACAATCAAGGCGACATCAACCTAGAACTTTGCTTTGCCGTTCATTTCTATTTTGGCTGAGATAGTGTCCACTGGGTGATCTTTGTAGCTTTTGTCCTTGCAGCACTTCCTCTGGAAAAATTTAAAGAGCGCAAAAATGGGGATGGCCAGACTGGGAATTCCAGCAAGGATAAAGATGATGGCATAGATCCAAGAGGGATAGGGACGTGCTTCCAGTATGGGAAAGCTCGCCTGTGATCGGGATCAACAAAAAAGTTACATTTTGCAGCACAAAACATCAAACTACATCTTTATTCCTGCAGTTACTGTATGTAAAAACTTGTTGTAAACTACTGTGAACAACAAACTTACCGCTTCCTCGTCCCACACCAGATAGGTTAAATCTTTGGTGACTTGGGTAACAAAGTAGAAAATTAGGATGAAGATCATAAGGAGTGGGCTAATCACTCTCCATGTTGCCTGCCAGAAAATATTGGGCTTGTGGCCAACCATAAATTCAATGTCCTTGTTGAACCTGTTTGAAAGCAATAAGAGGGAGACATACATACGTGTAAAAATCATCCATAAAAGGCAACCTTGTAGATTTTATTAGTTACAGTAAATAAAGCATCACATGTCACTGTTTGCTCAACTGGCTGATACCAAAGCAGACTGTAGTCTGTTATTTTTCTCTAAGCTAACTTTGAGTCCAAATTGACAACATTAAAAGATGTATATTACACCACCTTTTTTGCACCTTTTCTTCTAACTATTAGATAATTGTTATAAATAAGTCAACTTAACTGCTTTCATGTGCATGGTCAGAAACTCTAAGCCAAAAGTACATTTTACACATTCCTCCCCTTCCTGTTGCAACATTAAAACACACTTCTGCTGTGATGAGTTACATTATCTCTACTGCAAGGTCAGAAGGCAACACTTTGTTTGAACTCTAACAAGAACTGTTGGTTGCCTCACTGAACACTGACCTTTTCTGCCTCTTATGAAAATACCAGGAAAGCGAACTTTCCCATAATGACAAGTACAAACATGATTCTGTTTAGATGGTCGGATGTTTGATAAAGTACCTAGAAGGTCATTACTTTGGAAGCTGACTCAATGATCACCTAAGGACGGGCACACTTACCTATCAATCCCATAGATGTAGATAACTGCAAACATTTCACAGAAACCGATGATTAGGAGGGGGATTGAGCCTGCAAAGTTGTCAAAAAGAGCTAGCCAGTAGTTCCCAGAGCGTAGGGTGAATATGAGCCCAAGAGCAAAGGATATTAAGCAAGTAAGACCTGAAAAAACAACACAAGCAGGCGGTTACAATCATACCCAGTTTTCCATGGTGGTTATGAAGAAGTTCTCAATGTGAGAAAGTTACCAGTAAAAACTTCTTTAGGCCAAGTTTGAGGAAGAACTCTAAGGTCTTGAAGGGGAACCACCACTCCCTCAATGTTCCCAAACATAGTTGAAAGGCCGAGACAGAAGAGCATGATGAAAAAGAGGACTGCCCAGAGAGGTGAAACAGGCATCTTGATGATGGCCTCTGTGAAAACGATGAAGGCCAGGCCCGTTCCCTCCACACCCTGAAGCGGTACAGGGCAAATCTTTCAAGTTCTGAATCGATTTTGAATCATTTTTGTGACACTCAAACTGGGCAAATAATCAGGGAATTAACAGGATACAAAAAAATAAAGGCTCCACTGACCTGACTGAGTAAATTCTGAATGTCGCAGGTTTTTAAGGGCAAACCTTGGATGATATCTGGATTTGTCTGATTTAGGCTGGTCAGAACCTGATCGTAGTTCTCTATTGTGATGGAGGTTTCAGGGTAGTCAAAGGCATTGATGAGATGCAGGATGTTACTGAAAAAAAGTAAGAAAAAACTCATATGAGTCTATCTAGATACAAGTAAATCTCACTCTCTCATTTTTCCCCCTATTGTAATGTCATCTTTTGTGCAAACTGAAACTCACTCTCCCTGGCATTCATCAAATTTCTGCGTTGCCCTGAAACCGATGATGGAGTAGATCACCGTTGCAGAGTACACCGAGGTGCAGCCATTGATGATGGAGATGAGAACGGCGTCTTGCTCACAGTTGTTGCTGCAAGTAGATTTTAAAGGGACATAGCGTGAGGACACTTGCTGGACAGTGAGTTCCATTATGACTGTGTAATCAAGACCTTTACTCACTGAACAGAGTTGTAACTGGAGAAAGAGATGAGGCCCCCGAAAGCCAAGGAGAAGGAGTAGAAAACCTGAGCTCCTGCATCCAACCAAGTCTGTGGATTCATTAACTCATCCACCTAAAGAGAATCCAAAGATAAGCATTCTTATTGAGCTGTGAGCAGATTTCTGACCTATACAGAATTTTAAAACGGACACTTTCCCACCTCACTGGCTGTTGTTAGTTAATAATCTAAGAGGGTACACACAATGCACAATTGCACAATTGTCACCAGGTAATTTGGCTTTAAAGTGCCTATCTAGATTACTTATGTATTGGAATTTACAGTACTAACTGTGCTGCGTTTCAGCCTTCAGTATCAGCTTTTATATCAGCTTTTATCAGTCCTGTGATAAAGGTTTACTGCTCTCATGTTTCAGGCCTGGGTGTCTTAAAACGGCAAATAATAGCTTAAAGAAATAGGCTTGTATCTCTGTAAGTACACTTTCTAACAGTTATATAACCATATATTACTGTAATGTCTGTGCAATAAATATGAGCCTTCAGCCATCTAGCTTAGCTAAGCATGAAGAGTGGAAACAATGAGGTCCAGGTTTCACTGACGTTATTGAGTAATTCTCCACAGACGTTGTAAAACTGTACAAAAACCATAATGACAAATAAGTTCATCTTGTCCCTTCTGATTCTTGTGACATGTGATACATTGAACCCTTACATCTGGTGTGAAGAGGTACTTTATTCCCTCTGTAGAGCCTTTGAGAGTCAATCCTCTGATGAGGAAGATTGTGAGGACAAAATATGGGAGAGTGGAGGTGATGTAGACAGCCTGAAAAAAGAAAGATGGCACGTGTATATCTGAGCAAACCTACATGTAAAAATCACTTCCTTTTCTTAGACATTGTGATTTTTCAGACCTTGCCAGAAGTCTCAATGCCACGAATGCAGCACACATACAGCAGAGTCCAGGCAGCGAACAGGGCCAGCACCATCCACCACTGCAAACCTCCAGAGTCATCAATGGCTGCTGAAGTGTTCAGAGTCTCTCTGTACCAGAAGTAGTCAACAGTGGTGCTCCGTGCGCACTCAGCCACTAAACCTGCAAACGGCACAAGCAAGAGCAACTTGATGGCAGGCTAATCATCGCATAACGTTCTATTGTAACCTCTTGTTAGATGAAGGCACACCTGTGCTGTTAGCATTGAGAGGGCATTGGCTCCAAGGCAGAGGATCTTGAAAGGAGTTGAACAGGTACCACATGATCCAGGCCATGATGGTGTTGTAATACAAACCGACCAAAAATGAGACAAGTAACGATGCAATGCCTGCAAAAGAATGAAGAAAGCAGTGGAAAAACTCACAGTGATTATCTGCTTAAGATGTGGGCCATGTTTGCTAGCTTATTTTAGCATGACAGCATAGTAAGTGCTATGTTTATATATGTTACATATGATATATGCTTGGCAGGAATTTGGTCTCATTATGGTGCTCAGTGTACACTTAAGTGATCCCAATATTGAGTGTTTTTTTCTAAATGCTTGGATAGGAATGATTACTCGGTCTGTATTTTGTATTAAAACCTAGCTTGAGTAACCGTTGCTGCAAAAGCAAACCTAATGGAAGAACAGAACAATTCCATCCTCTAAAAACTCTAAATTAGTTAATACATGAGATATTTAGCCATTACGGGAATTATAACTTATTGCTGTCTGTGGAGCCATTTTGCCAACATAGACACAATAAAACACAAAGATACGAAGGCGCACACACCCACACACATGCATGTTTTTTTTGTACACACCAACTCCAGTCAGGTAAGGGTTGATTGCTCTCCACACTCCCACGCTGCCTTTTCTCAGGCGCTGACCAATGGCAAACTCTAAGTGCAGCAGCGGGATTCCCTCCAGAACCAACAGGATAAGGAACGGGATCATAAACGCTCCTAAAAGCACAACATTCACATTCATAATGAATTAGCAAAGTGGTGAGATTTTCACTTTATTAGACACTTTAACAAAGGAAACTAAGCACAAAGATACTTGTAAACTGTGAAAAGCAGCTTTTTATTAGCTAAACTAGGAACTGTACAAACCAAGAATAAGACTCACACATTACCTTTCCCATAGCATTTATCTCAAGAAAGACTTTATTTTTTTGAGTTTCATTAAATAGAAATAAAATTCAATAAAAATCTAGTCAGCATCTATATCTGATTATTTATGGTGAATAAAACGGGCATTTCCATAATTCATACCGTGGGGTTCTTTGTGTTGATACAACATGTCTGCATGCTTTGTCCTATCACTTGGTTGTAACCTTTTAACAAAAGCATTTCTCAAATGGTATAATTTCTTTCCAATCACTAAAATCCATAGTGTCCTTTTGTTAGCAAAAACAAAGTAAATCCACTGATATTTTCTTTTGTGGCATCTAGTCTATATTCAAATATCTTTCACATCTACTGCCCCACACATCCCTGCATACCTCCTCCGTGGCTTTGACACAGGTACGGGAACCTCCAGACGTTACCGAGTCCCACGCAGAAGCCCACGCAGGTGAGGAGGTACTGGGCTTTGTTGTCCCATTTGGGCCTGTCCCCAGCCTCCTCGGTTTCCATCCTTTCCAAATCTTCATGAGATGGGATTCGGTCATCCAGTCCTGGGTTTGGTAATTTCAGCTTCATGGTGGCTTGCTGTAAACCTCCTCCGTGCAAAAAAGAAATTGGAAATAAGAGCTTCTGTGTCTCTCTTTAATAAGAAGTTCTGTTACTTTTGTAAATTTTTAAGCAACTGAGAGGATTCAGAAGTAAACCTCCTCTGTGCAGTCGGCTCCTGAGTCTCCGAGGACTATCTCTCTCTCTCTCCTCCCTCTCTCTGAGTCCTTTATCCCTACTGTGTGTCCAGGTGAGGGACACTGAGGCATTTACTGTGACCCGTTGCACCTAACTTGTGGTTATCAGTCACTTGTCTTAACCTGTGTTATATTATATGATGTCAGCAACTTTAAGCGGAAAAAGGTGCAACCTTGTTCTTAGTGGTTAATACATTACACGAGATGCTGCCAATAACCCTTTCCCTGGGCGAAGAGTGATTGGGTGAATTCTAATAACGGAAATGATACAATATAAACCTCTATCTTTACCATCGGGTCACGTTTTTGTAATCCCTGATAAACTAGATGGCTTATTTCTTGCTACAATAAGAACATTATTCGGTCTGTGAAAGCTCATTTGTGACTTATTTTAAATGATAACCATTAAAGTATTTTTAAAATGATCACAGAGTTGTGGAAGTGATTTTTTTCTCTAAGTTTATACCATGTTTACCTCACAGTATGATTGTCAAGTAGTTCACGGCCCTTGTAAACCTTATCAGTGTTGCTCTCTAACGTAATAACTAACTAATGAAAGGCTGGCATCAACATTTACGGAGTGGTGCATTTCCACTATCAATGTAACTGGCAGTCACACTCAGGGAGTAAAGTGGGACTTGGCTAAATAATGGGGCAGTAGAAGGTAAATATTAAGGTGGAGTTTGGAAAGTGTCACTAAAGAAAATCATCAGATTAACCCTTGTGTTGTCCTCGGGTCATTTTTGACCCTAAAAGAACTCTTTTTTTTTACCATGTTGTGGAAAGGAATGACCAGTAGAACAATGCACATATTGTCCTCTAATATAATGAGGAGGAAGAATCAACGATCAGGAGGATCCAGGATTAGAAGATAAAGAAAATATTGCCAATATTTAGACCACATGCTACACAGCAAAATCTCCAGTGTTAAATTAACACTAGAGAGTGTCTATATGGGTCCACACCTCTGAGTGTTAAATACAACACTGTTGAGTGTTAAATTAACACTTTTGACAGTGTTATATGTTTAAAAGTAACCTAGTCAGTTTTAAAGATTAACAATGGCTAACACTGAGCAGTGCTGATTTTCTAACACTGGAAAATAACTCAAAATGTTAGAAATATTCCAGTGTTAGAAAATCAGCACTACTCAGTGTTAGCCAAAAACAAAGGAAAAGCTCATTTAAATGAGGTTTTATCAGACTTAAAAAAGAAATAGTGTCAAAATGTTTGAATTAAGTTTTAATTGGGTGAAAAATCCACTTCATATTAATTAAGTATCAATCAAACCAGATGGGGTCATTTCTGACCCCTGAGGACAACAGGTGTGATTATGTGCTGCTTTAAAAAATTTGAAATGCTTCAAGAAAAACATTCTCACTAAAGTTCAACATACAGCACTCTGTGGTTAGTCAAATAGTCAAAATAATCTAAACATTTAAATATTTTATTGTCTGATTTTATTTTCACTAAAAAACAGGCTATACTTTATGTAAACAATTTCTGGTGGTCCCAAATTGCAAAATGAAAGGTAAATTTTGTGGTAATGTGTTGGTCTTAAGCTAAACTAAGGTGTAACACTGAATTGATTGACAATTTGTACTTTGTACTTTAAAAAACACTCAAATGAACTGGGGTCATTTTTGACCCCTGAGGACAACAGGTGTATTGCTTCACCTACTGTAAAGCATTACCTTTTATTTCAGTGGTCAACAGGACAAAAACAAAACTACATGAACAGAATATCCCATCAAATCTCATTTTAAAAAAAGACAAAACAGCATTTTCCCCTGGAAGTTACTTCTACCATCGCCTTTGCTGTTGCAAAATTCTGCCAAAATTCTATCCAATTCAGAATTCTTTCAATTCTTTTCCAAGCCCTTCTCTATGCATACCACCGTCCATCACTGTAAACTGTACCGCAACACAACAGTCCCAGTTTAGCCTGCGCTAACTACCCATGTACTTCTTAATAACATGAAATTATTATAATGTAATTTGTTTTTAAAGACATTTCACAATATGAAATAACCAGATATCTCAAGCAGCACTTTGTGTACACATCCACTGTCTGACTACTTCAATCTAACATGGAGTTTCCCATTGTTGCTGCTTTGTAAAATGTCTGTTGCTGAGCAGTTCTTGCCTCTGAAGAATAATCTCTTTTCTTCCTCTCTTGACCTCTTTGTCTTACATCTTTCTCTGAGAGTGAATTTATTACACGCTGCTTTTTTTTTTTAATGTGGAAACTGCAGCTACAGCAACCGTGGCTTCCCTTTTTTTTTTTTTTTAAAGCCTGTGCAGAACAATTTGTGACATTGGTGATATTTGCTGACCTGTGAGAAATTACCTGCAACTTCAAAAAAAAAACTTACTCCTCTTATGCTCACTCCCCACTGCCTGCTGCAGACCGAATCATCAAATAGTTAATAGTTCATTTGTGCATGTGAAGTCAGCAGGTTACCATCAGTAATGTTAAATGCTTCACTGTGGGGGTGAAATAGCATCTAAATGACTGATTCTTCCACTCTATTCATTTTTTTGTCTTAGTATCACAGTGACTCTTTTTCTTAATATTACATTTGACTTTCATCACAATTCTTTCTTTCTTAATAGATCCCTGCCTCCAGGATTCAGTGTTTTTTCAGCATCATCCATCAATCCGTTCTCTTTCACTCATCCTTGACAGGGTCACGGGGGCGGGGGCTGGAGCCTGTACACCCTGGACAGGTCGCCAGTCTGTTGCAGGGCTAACACATAGAGACAACCACTCGCACTCATATCCACACCTATGGGCAATTTAGAATCACCAATTATCCTAACCCCACTAACTGCACGTCTTTGGACTGTGGGAGAGAACCCACGTCGACTCCACACAGAAAGACCCTGATGGTGGGATAGAACTCAGGACCTTCTTGCTATGAGGCAACAGTGCTATGTTACAGCACTCTAAATTCAGGATTTTCTTTTCTTTCTTTTTTTTAAAGGTTTGTCATCATGGGACCATGTTAAAAGACAATACTGGATGTCTTTTTGAAAGATACATGAAGCTTAAAAGCACTTAAATTATGAAGATTTATGTTACATTCAGGCTGTCTGTGAAGAAATGTGTAAAATAATGTTTTTTTTAAAAGTCAGATTTGAGTATCAGTCATTTTTAAATGGAAATCACTAATATAATAAAAATAATCTCAAGATATTGCTTCATTAAAAATATTTCATTTGCTACTGTAAAAACTATGCTTTCTTTAATTCAGTGTAGATATGCTGAGAGAAAGTTATCCAAATGTATCTATGCACGTATTTCTAACAGATTTGGATCAGCATGTGGGAGTAAAAAGGGCAGCGCAGCACCGGTAGTTTGTTCATCTTGTCACAAAAGATACAAAAACCGCTTTCAACCTGCTGTTTTCAACAAATTAAATTGTACAAAATATCTAAAACGATTTGTACAGAACACAAAACTCACAATATGTTAACACAACCTCACACACCCCTACATCCGTTTACCCAACCAGACGGAGGTCTGAGCTTCTCTCCTGACTGACCCAGGCTCAGATAAGCAGCAGATTATGAATTGATGTCATTGCTTTTTGCATGGATAGATATCAGTGTCACTCATTGAGGCATCAAAAGAATTTGGCAAACGTTCTTTGGATTTGAGGGAAAAAAAGACATTTTTGAAGGAGGAACAGGATGCTCTGTGGTGTTCTTGTGCTTGATGATTTTGGCAGAAACAGTGTTGAGCTGTAGCAGCATATTTGGAAGAATAGAAAAGAAAATCTAACAACTAACCATTTAGGACACTTAGGTAATCATCCTACAGAAAGTGGTGACGCCTGCAAATCTATCTGATAATCCTAACCACTAATTAACAGATCACAGACCAAAGATAAGCAGGATCAATACGGATGACAAGGATTCATTTTCTAAAATCCTAAACAAACACACTTTTCCAATAAAGAAACAATGTACAAACTAGCACACTGACACAGGTATTCGTAAAATTTTGAGGTCTTGCAGAGGAACCAGCAGTCCTTCTGTACTTCCAAGCATCGTGTAGAGGCCGGGGCAAAACTTTATGGCCTCTATGATTGCAATAGAGGAGAAACTGTTCCCTTCAGACTCTATAAAACAACCTGCGGTGCTTCACTGACTTATTTACAGGACAAGCAATAAAAAAATAACAAAAAAAACAATGATTAAAAATGGCGTCTTTCCCACTGTTTAAGGAACACCACTGTATTAGTGGACTGATTGGGAAAAATCAGCAGCAGAGTGTGGGACAGAGTACGACCATGCAGCGTTTTAAAGCTTGGAAGTACTGACATTACTTTGAGTTTGATTCCATTAAAAGTGACAAAAACATTGGCGTCCGCTGTACAATATGCGTGGGAAGAAAACAAAAAATGAAACTTTCAATCTGAGCAGGCAGCTGCCACGGGAATGTGAAATTCACAGAGAAACCCCTGGATCGCCCCGCTGACATGACTGGTGCAGCACCGGGCAAACCTCCACCGGCCCCACTCCTGCTAAACAGGTGAAAATAGATTTAAGAGCAACAGGACTCAGTGCCAGTGAATCTTTGATTTTATTTAATTCTTTGCTGTATTTTACTTGCATCTATTTGAAAGATTGAGTGTAAACACAAAACATTATTTGATTTTATGTGCTGGAATACGCAGAAAACAGGTTTAAATGTTAAACAAACTTCTTCAATTCAAAGACTGTCGCATATAATTTAATGTTTGCTTGATGCATAAAGTTAAAAGACCGAAACTAATAAAACAAGTTTTAAAAAGAGACTTTTTCATTTGATTCAGTTTTATATGAAGGATTATGCAGAAAAAATAGAATTGGGCTGGAAGGTCTATTGCTAACCTGTATTCAGGTTGTGTGTCACGTTTTTTTAAAAGTAGCTAAGTAATAAAGTAACTAATTACTTGTGAAAATAAGTAATCGATAAAGTAATGGAATTACATTCTCAGAGAAGTAATCAGTAATTAGCAACTAATTACTACTTTCAAGTAGCTTGACCAATATTGATTATTACAATTGCCTCTAGAAATCTCTGGAGATCAGCTGAGTGTTTGTTAAATGAAATACTTATAATTAAATATCTGGTTGAAGCTGGAACCTTTTCCATGGTTGATATTTGGAAATGAAACAGCAGCATTAAACATTGCTAACAAACAACACAACAAAAAGGCAAGAGGGAGAAATGGTTTTCACTTCACTGTGTGCACCCGTACATTTGTATAGACTGAAAAACACACCGTGGCTCTGAGAATCCACACTGCCATGAGAGACCTCAAGCCTCGTCAGTATTCTCTGAAGCAGCATAATAACACGGAGGGGGTCAAAGAAGCCATCCGATAGCGGAATGATGGGAAATACCGTGCACGATAAGGAAAGGCACCATAAAAGCACACTCGGGCATTTGTTATGAGATAAACTTAAATAGCTTGAAAGATACGAGAGTTGTGTACAATGAGTTAAACGCACACCTTGTTTACTGTAACCACTGGAACATTAGATGTTTTCAAACCCCAACACAAACGGAAAAGATTTATTATTTCTGCCGTATAAAGTGTCGTGTACGACCTTCATTATTCTTTTCACAGTTCCCCTCTCCTCAACTAATTTAACGGCCTCGCAATTCAATCTCTTCAAGACTGTCAGTTACATATTTCAGAACTTGACACGTAAGTCTTTCAGAAACTGTTAAACATGCGAAGTAAGAAAATGCACCAATCAGAGCTTTTACTGTCTTCATTATCACGCGTGACAATGCAGGTGGAGTGGGGTCAGGGTTGAAAGTTCGCTTCTTGGTCGAGCATCTTTTTCAGATAACAGAGATTTCAATCAGCTGATATGGAGAAGCTGTATGACACATCGGGTTTTGAGCCTTCATTTTCGACATGATTGGGCCTCTATAGGGAAAGGTGGCTGTCCCATTGAACTTCTGGCTCTTACTTTTTGTCCGATAGTAACACAAACTAAACGTTAATCACTGTATACAAGCACCGATCAGCTAAACAAAAGTACAGCCCAATATTACACAGATCTCAAAGCTGCTAAACTTGCTCATATGGGAAGTTTGGACTTCATGAGCATTTTTAAAAATATATTCTTATATATTTGTTTTTGGGTTTTTTTTACAATAGTAAATAAAAATGTATATACTTTTTAGATTTACAAATAAGTCATTCGCATTTAGCCCTTAATTAGCTGATGCTAATATGCCAAAGTGATAGATTGACCAGTTTATGTTGGCTCCATGCTCCTCTGAATGACGTGTCTGTTAACTGATGTTTGCATGTGCTGATAGCATCGTGTCACAACCACTGTCCCTGCAGCAAAACAACATCAACTCTATGGACACAAATTTTTATGTACAGTGCGTTAACGCTTCGGTGGGTCTTTGCTCTCAAATGGATGTTTTAGCTTTTTGAAGCGATTTCCATTCACCTGTAAGTTAATGTTTAACACAAATTACTTTGAGCCAGGATATTAAACCCATAATGACGCATCGGGCTTTTTATTGTGTCTCTAGCATTTTAGATTATGCATGCTCAGTTTTTTTTTATCTCCGGTATTTATATTCTCCCACCAGATTTCTTATTCACAGAAACAGAATTACAGCTGTTCAATGAGGTTGAGATAAAATCATCAAAAGTGATTCTAGCATAGTTACTTGCACTTTACTGCATTTTCAATAAGATACACAAGTGAAATAAAATCAGTTCTTCACTGATGTAAACCCTCCTACTGTTTTTTTTTATTATTTTATTTCATGCTGATGTGTTTTAGTCGGTGTAATTTGAAGTAGGGAGGAATTAATACCATTTTTAATGTTCGATGTCAGTCTGAAATCACCTTCTCCCTCTCTTACATATCTAGGCTGTTACTAATACTCGAGGTTCAGACATGTGACCATGAAATTGAATCATGAAAACATTTAATCTGCATTACTTGCAACACACCTCTATTTATGGCATACTGGTCAAGGTTCATGCAGTTTCCATGTGATAATTTAAAGTAATAGATTACACTGGATAATGATTCCTTTGAAAAATCCAATTCAGTGTATTTGGAGTTTATGGTGCAAATACTGTCTATCAGACCATCAGTCAACAATCATAATCACCTTTATTTCCTTACAGTATGTCTATTTTTGTTTAAACTCTTGGTGTAGAATTACCAGTGACCCTAACACGCATGTCTTTGGACTGCACGAGGAAGCTGGAGTGAAGCCATGAAAGCACATAGAGCAGATCTCCACTCTGCCACTGCCCCATGTTCCACTTCTTCGTAGGTGTCTGTGCAATTCCAGGTCCTGCTGGATTGGCCATAAGTGTGTTTGCATAGTTTGCACACACTCATGTCGTCTTCAAGGAACAGGATGAGATGTTACCATTTCAGATAAAAAAAACCTCCGTTCTTCAGAGCTTAGCGTTATTGGTAAATAACTGAGAACTGCATATGTGTGACTACAGGCAGAAGATTGGAGGTAAATAAATTTTAACCCATAGTCCTTTATATGGAAAACTACAACATCCCTGCATACTGGCTTTGTCACTCAGTCTACTTCAGCTGTAGGAATCAAAGTGATTGTGTAATAAAAGTAGTTGCATACCCAGACTGTCAAATGGAGCACACGTTTATGTAACAATGCTGACACAGGGGGACACTTCACAGAACCAAACACATCCACACAGAGTCAGGCATTACCAGAAAGCAATGATCGTTTTCAGGGAAAGTATCAGCCCGGCTAGATTCAGTGGACCTTTAAAAATTCTGCAATGCCTGCTCAAGCGATGCATTCAAAGGTCACTCGAGAGTCTGTCAGCCAGCACGAATCTGCAAACCCTGAGCAGTTTTGTTATGCCAGGTGAAAAAAACAGCGAGGGTCAGTTAGTGAGCCGTCTTACATTTGGTGTGGGTCATTTCACTTGTTGCGTTTTCTGATCTGAAAAAAAAAAAAGACACACAAAAGAAACAATAAATACACACACATTGTATTCGGTACATGACATCCCTTTCTGTTTGTTCATCCTCTTAATGTATTTTGATTCAATACAGTGGCATCCATATGTATAACAGTTTGAAATGCACATATTTGCATAGAGATGTGAGGTGGGGGGAACACTTCTTTCATCCCCTGTTATATCTGTAAGTTTGCCCCATTGCAAAACAATGAAGAGTTCCTCATTTCTGTGGTGGTTTCATTTTAATTGAGATTGACAGAATAACTAAAAATACAGAAAAAACACATTACATAGAGGTTACACATTGATTTGAATGTCACAGAATTCTAGCTCACCACAGCAGAATTCTGTGACATTCTACAATCAATCGATTAATTACAGATAGATCTCAACTCATTATATGTATGAAGCACATAGGATCTGTTTCTTCCATTTCAACCTCTCCATCATAACAGACAAGACTGAGGGGCCAAGGTATGGGGCCGTGTACTGTAAAATCTTGGTTGAGAAACGCCTTCCTACAACCAGCTCAAAGAAGGGTCTTCTGGGATGACAATGACTGAAAAAATATCCCAAAAACAACAAAACAGTGTCTGCAGAAGAAGCACATTAAGGTCATGTACTGGCCTTACCAGTCTTCAGGCCTCCGTCCTACAGGAAATGTGTGGAAGGAGCCGAAACTTTGAGTTGCCCAGCAGCAGCCAAGAGGAATGGACCAAATTATTTAATCACTTTCATGTAATGTGTTGGTTGATATTCTCTCTCTCTATTAAAATAAAACTATCATAAAAATTAGAGACTGTTCATTTCTTTGTAAGCAAACAAACTTACAAATTTAGCCCCCTTGTATAGACACATGTGCAGGTCCATAGGCAGCTATTTATATGAGGTGGCTGTAGCTCAGGTGGCAGAGCAGGTCAGCCACTAATCAGAAGGTTGGTGGTTTGATCCCAGGCTGCCTCCTGCCTGCATGCCAAATATCCTTGGGCAAGATACTAACCCCATGTTTGCCTACCGGTGGTGGTCAGAGGTATATATATATATATAATTTTAGTTGTACAATTTTGATAATCCATCAAAAAGATTGTATTATAACCTGCAGCTAATGCCATCCACCCAATGACTAAGGTGCTGCAAATGATCTTATTCATGATGACTTCCATGCACGGTGTAAATGCGTGGTTGGGAGGTGATCAAGCCCACATTTAGACAAGGTGATGTTTCCTAATCCTGATGTACCAAGACTACAGATAAGATAACAGGCGTAAAATTGTGATTTTCGATGCGTGTGGGAAACTCTTTATGCCCTTTACGCTTTATTTACAACCAGTAATCAACATAAGATGTATGCTGTGTGGAGTCTTATCTCTGCTGAGGAAGTTGCCTTTGAGTATCCTATGTTTATTTGTTGAAGAGGTGGAGCACAGTCTGGCCTTCGAGCACCATGGTGCCATCGGTGCGTGGCAACTAGATGAGTGTTTCTGCATGTAAACTTTAAATCAGATTGTCATATTTGGATTTTTCTTGGTTGGATTTGATTTTTCAAATTGTAATTTATTCTTTTGTTTTGTAGAAATGTGTCTGTCAAACCAGTTCAGCGACAAACAGGAGGTCGCTCGGTATATGGCCCCATACATAGACTCAGTGCTTTGCTGTGATTGGTGGTTGTCTGTGATTGCATCACACAGTAGAGCAGTTAGAATCTATCACCAACCTTGAACATGGACTTGGGACCCTGTTTTGAGGAAGCACAAGCGGCACAGCTTCATTAGACCACTTGGGGTCGCTGCTATAACGCAAACGTGTGTTTTGCATAATTGTCCTTGATGTTTATTTTCCTTTATCTCTCCTTCGTGGTACTTTAGACTCTGGAAAGTACTGTATATCCCAGCGTGGAAGTGGTTCCTGAACGTCCTTCTACTTTTTCACTGTTTCATTCGCAGTTAAAACAAAAAATAAATAAATAAAGAGACTGGCCTTCTGCCCTCTGGTGGTAATAAAGAGGTATTTCGCCCACTGCACTACAGTGCTTGCGGTGTACACAGGTGACAGGTGTGTTAAACAGACTAAGACACGTCACCCACTCACTGTGGTAGCAAACTTATGCTCAAATCTGTTATATACAACTCTATCTGTTAAGTTCATCTGTGACTGCATGAGTTAATTGTTTATATTTCCATTTATAAAGGGCCTTGTTGCGACAGAGCAGTGTGCGCACTCAGCTTTTGGCTCTCATGGATCACTTACACAATTCTCAGTGTTTGGAACTTATTGTTTAATATGAGCGATGGCAGATAAATGGTAGAGAATAAGGGAAACATTAAGAGGTCCACTTTAAGGTTCCAGTCAGATCAGACGAAAAACAGGTTGACGTTGAGGAAAACCTCTGGTCGGTGACTGACTGCACTTTCTTTGCTGTCTAAGATCAATTGCTCTTGGTTGCAGCAATCAAAAGGCCACCCAGAGGCTGAGCTTGCAGCACCCTCAACCTCAGGGCAACTAGTTTTCATTGTGAGGTGCACATGGTGGCAATAATTTTGGTTGCACTATGTGGTCTCAAACCACCGTTTGGCTTAGTGTGACTGTAGCCTGACGCACTTACCTGATCATCTATGCAAGAGGCCTCCATTGTCCTGCCTATAGTTAGAGATGTGAATAAAAACAGCCGGGGATAAAAACGGGAAACCCTGGGTGGGGGAACTCCAGGCCTCAAGGGCTGGTGTCCTGCAGGCTTTAGATGTAACCTTGATCCAACACAGCTGATTCAAATGGCTAAATTACCTCCTCAATATGTCTTGAAGTTCTCCAGAGGCCTGGTAATGAAATCATCATTTGTGTGTTGACCCAGGGTGATATCAGATGGCCTTCTCTGCCATTAGCCTATCATAAATAAACCCACAAAACATATCTGTAAATGTGCATGGGTGTTTCAGGTTTGAGGCCCTGTCCACACGCACACAAAACAACGTGGAGCTGTGAGGTATAATTTGTCTCCTATTTCATGACCCCACTTAAAATTAACAGCAGCCGATAACCACTGACCCCTCCACGCACCTCATCTAAACTGAAGTATTTCTCAAGAGGCTGATTACCATTTAAATGATGAATAACCTTGTAGTTGTAAGTCCACATAGGGGTTAATAACGCAGCTCCAATGTCAAATTGTTAATAAATCAAATAAACAAATAAAAATGAGACTAGTCTGGATTTTATTCATCCATTTTTAAAATCATTTCTCCAGTTTACGGCCATGAGGTGCTGTAATCGGTAGGCAACGGTCGCCAACCTGAGGAGAAGAAAGGAGAGCTGCGGTAGCTGTTTGTCTATTGCAGGTGTCAAGACGTCTTCACTTGCAATTCTGCGTTTGGCCAAAAGAGGTCACAATTGACCTGAATTGTTTTCTAACCTCAAACTCCATCAAACACACTTTTCACTGTAGATGCCTGTATAGTTTCATTTGATACATTATTCAATAAAGGTGTCACAGTATTGAAATAAAGTAAAGTAAACTCTCATTAAGGAGGAAATTACATTCATTCTTATATGTATTTATATATGTACTTCTCTGTATTCAGCCGGTGGTTTGCTTCGTCTGTAATGTTTCTAAGGTCTTCTGGGTCATGCATTAATATTTCAATATTTGCATTGGTCTACATAAACGTACCACAGGATTAGTGTCGTTCCTCTTCAGATAGAAAGCCACAGCTAAGTCGGAGACAGTGATCTGAGGAGGGGGAGGAGGGTGAGATGAGGCTGAGGGGAAAATAGACACCGGAGGGGTGGGGGTGGATTTACTGGGACTCAGACAGCAGACCGGCTGTCCCAAGCTGCGCTGATCCTTCACTCTCCGGCACCGAGCTGAAGTCCGCCTGCAGACACCTGCCTCTCCGAGAATAACACGGCGGCAGCAGGAGGAGGCTCAGGGAGCAGAACCAAAGCGAGGACCGCTCTGTGCCATCCACTCCGTCCTGCGGGAGGACAGGCTGCTGCGCTGCTTGGAGACCGCGGTTTGTTGTCGTTACCAGGAGAGAAAGCTGCTCCGCTTCTGATTAAGCCGGGCTGCCCTCACAGAGGAACCACTTGCATGGATGCACCATGGCCACGTTCGTCTGCAGGGTTCAGTTTTTAGATGATACCGATCCTTTCAACAGCACCAACTTTCCAGAGCCGACCAGACCCCCCCTGTACTCCTTCAGAGAGGATATCCCCCTCATCAACCAGCTCGCAGGAGTCCACCGGCTCCTCAAAGCTCCGCACAAGGTAGGATTAACAGGGTAGTAAACAAGTCATGCTGCACACAAAGCTAGGAGATGACTCTGGACTTAGAGACAACTAACAATGTCACTGAGGAGCTATTTATTTAGTTATTTATTTTAATGTTTTGACTCAAACACACTTATAGATGAACATGCGTACTCCATTCAGTTTACGCATGCTGGTTTTATGCTCAAGCCTCTTGTAAGTAAACTTCCAGAGCCACCATCCACCAGAGGCTATTTAAAGAACACATGGAAGCACAACTCGCTGGGTTTGAAATAAAGTGTTCGCCTTGAAGCGCGGAGCTTCCTGAAGAAGGGGACTTCACTTCACATTGATTAACAGGGGCGTTTCCGGAATTTTAAAAATTGGGGTGGCATAGGGTACCAAAAACAAGAGGAGGGGAAAACATTGTGTTTGATTACAAATGAATACAGTGGGGGTTTTTTAAAGGAGAAAATTTGGCACAATTTAGTTATTTGGAATCACAATTATGCTTAATAGTTAAATTACATCCAAAGTTAACTTATGCAGAATAGGCCTTTTCAGAATCATATATATCACATTATGACATCATAATGATTCACTGATTACATGTAAGTGTCTGTCCCATTATTTACTGATCAATAATATACTGCTGAGTAGATACAAGTACATTAAAACTGTCGTGGTCCTTTTTGTTTAGAAACTATCAGTTATTTTCGGTTATCTTTGAAAGTTTGTTTTCTGCATTATGTTTGTTTTTTAAATTTCTGGTCTTTGTTTCTTTCCCTCATTTCCATCATGTCTGCCCTCACCACCTGTGTCTCCCATCCCAGTCAACCTCTCTGGGCACATTTAGTCTTTACGCTTCTCTTTTTCCTGCGTATACTGAGCAGCACCTTTAGCTCATTTGCAATTTTCAGTGAATATGCTTTTTTAAGTTCTGTTTTTTCAGACTGCGGGCTCACTCGTGGTTCCTAGAAAATAAAAGTAGAATGGGAGGGAAGGCTCTCCCTCATTTCATTAGGCTTAAAACTTCCTTTTTGATAAAGCATATAGATAGGGCTGGATCAGATGACCCTGAATCCTCCCTTAGTTACGCTGCCATAGATATAAGCTGCTCGGAGCTTCCCATGATGCACTCTGTTTCTTAGTCACACCCCTTTTTTCATTCACTTTGTGTTTATACACAATTTGCATAAAATCATTAGTTGTTATCACTCTGACTCTCTTCCACAGCGTGTTTTGTCCTGTTTTCCTTCCATCACCTCCAACCGGTCACACCCCTCCCTGAGCCGGGCTCTGCCATTGGTTTCTTCCTGTTAAAAGGGAGTTTTTCCTTTCCACTGTTGCTCAAAGCCTTGCTAATAGGGGGTAATTTAATTGTCATGGTTTTCACTTTATCATTGTAGGGTCTTTACTTTACAACATCAAACACCTCAAGGCTGAATTGAAGTAGCTATACCTGCTTCTCACTGGTGGGGTCTTCAGTTTCAACTGCAAAACCTGAGAAAAAGTGTGTTTCAGCAAAGTACCTAAGTAAATTACATTCCATCACAGGTCCTATTATGGCATCCTGCCTCACACCAACTTCTCTAAATGCCCCTGATGACTCGTAAATGTGGGCACTCTGACACTAAAGTGCCACAGAGGAAGGCTTTGGATCTCCACCAGCTTGAGGAAATCTCTAAAATGGAACTTCTCTGCTGAGAAGTCTACGCACAAACGGACACCCCACCTCCCTGAAGTCCCAAATACACTGAATAAAGCTTCCCACTGTATTTTTTGCTCTCTGCTTTGCATGCGGCAGTGACAGGTGGCTGCACAGAGGCATTAGTTCAGCCAGATTTATCCCGAGGTGCCTCATTCACCTACATGCGATGGGACACGGTGGGTGTGACGGAGAAGAAGAGATACCATTTTCAGTCAATTTCAGTGTTTAAGCAACCCCCCCACCAAAAAAAGAAGGAAAAAGCAACGCATTCCTTACAGACAAGGTTGACTCAGACACACAAACACACCCACAGAGGCTGCACAAGTGCAGCAGATGTGACCTTGTTTTTTATGATTTATGTGGCTGCTACACAGTTAAAGCTGAAAGTGTAGATTAAACAGAGTTGAAAACAAAAAAACAAAAACTGGCACAGTCTGGAAAAAATGGGGAGTTTTAACTGCTGGCACACAGACCTGAGAGCAAAGCAGCAGAAGCGGTTTTCCGAACCAGACGATCTTTAGCTGCCCCCATCTTTAAAAACCGCGAAACAAATGAAAAATGGCCCACGGCACAGCAAAGCTTATGATTACAACCTATAGTCGGACAGATGGCACAGCCTGCATTTGTGTTTGCAATTTCGCTCGCATCACCAGGAAGGCTGTGCGCAATGGCAAATGGATATTGCACTTAGATTATAGGGATGAATTTGAGTGGTTGCAAATTTGCCCGTCAGACCGTCCAGATCTAAAACTTGGTGCTTATAATGCTCGAGTGTTATTATATAATTGGAAAATGTCAAAAGCGCTCAGTTGTTTCTGACAGTTCTCTTTGCTTTCTCAGTTAGTCTTTGTTTAAACAGCCTTTCCCTGATTTTTGTTTTAACCTCCTGTGCTCTCCTCTAAGGGGAAGAAAAAAAAGCCTGCTGTGTTATTATGCTGTGATGATGGTAGAGCTCTGTGCACGGCTGGCTGGGCTGCATGTAAAGTATAGGTCACTTGTCCCAGAATTCCTGCGGCCGGGGCCTGGATCCCTGCGACACTTTGTTCTCCTCACTTTGGGTGCCGCGGTTTTCCTGACCTCTTCCTCCATCTCTTCCTCCACCTCTATGGCCGTGCAGCAGTTCGTACTCTCAAACACACAAACACAGACACACAAGGTTAGAACCTCTTGCCAAAGCTAAATTAGTGTATTGCTGGTTTGGTGTGCACGGGGATGTGTCACTTTGTCCCAGCTGCTAAACAGAAGTTTGGATTCTGGCAGCAGAGATCATCACTGACCTCTTCCTGCTTTAAAGGAAGTCAACTTAAAGTGGATGATAAAGGCAGTCTAAAGGCTAGATTGTAGACATTCCCAACTTAATTTAGGCAATGAGACAAAAAAAATTATAAAAATAATATATCAGATATTCAGGTCGCTATCAGTCGACCAGCTACAGCTTCTGCCACAAACAAGCTCAGACTTCACAGCTCGACTTTTATTCCACTACCAAAAGGTTCCCAGTAAAGCAGCATTGGAGGTTTAATGGCCGACGCTGAACACGCCCTCCCCCTCGCTCTTCAAAGAGCCTCTGAGGCTTTGATTTTGATGCAAGAAAAAAGTTTTTTTTAAAGAAAGTTGTCTTGTAAGTTATGTAAGAGTGTTGTTAAATGCGATCACCACCACCAGACCCGGTGTTGTTTTAACATGGAAGTAATTACACCTCCTCCCCCCCACTCCCTCTACTCTCCCCTATTTTCTCCTGCTTTGCTCTTGAGGGAGAATTTGATTAAAACGAGCGCGAAGTATATACAAGCCAATAAGTGTTGCTCTAGCAAGTCCCCAGAGACTTGACTTGTGAAGAGCCTGCGGTTCCTCTTTGGAGCCACCGCTGCTCTCGGCCTCATGCAGCGTGATGTGTTGTGTTATTACTACGTGTTTTAGAAAAAAGAGACATCATTTGGACGACCAAGCTTACTCCTCGCTGCTGAAGCAGTGTTAGTGTGCTTGTGTGGAGGTAAAGGAGGGCAGCGTGGGTCAGACAGCGTGCCTGGGATGTTGCTGAAAAGAAAATAAATGCTGATAATGGCAGCAGATTAGACACAAGAAATGTTTTGTTGTTTTGTTTTAGTCCCTCCATGAAAAACCAGGCCACTGGGACAAAGGGTGATTAACCCCACCCTCACCTGCCCACTGTCTCCACCCCCTCTCTTTCGGTTTGAGATTTACCAAATCTCACGTGCATGAAAAGTGTGAAGGACAGTAGCATCGCGCTTGACTTTAACAGCTGGGGAAACTATTTATGGAGCGCAGAGATTACCTTTAAAGTGTTTGCATTTCCTTTTCAGCTGGTTAACATTTTGAGCCACGGTGGCAGCCTCACAGGTTTTGAGGGATCACAGTGTGGTCTGGTGTGTTTGCTTCAAAGACAATGTATCCCTGTGAGGTTTCTGATCCCCTGACTTTTTCCACTGTGAGGACGACATCTGTGCTTTTCAGTGAAATGTCTTAACAGCCTCAGGATGGATGGAAATAACATAGGGCATGCAAACATGACACCCATTTTTGGATGATATTCTGATTTTTCACCATCTTTCCTGTGCAATATTGCAAATGTTGGTATCGATCCAAAACCAAGTGAATAAATAAATACCAACATTGATACTTTAAACCTATACAGGGAGTATATTTAGGGGAGCACAATAAATCACTGATTTTTTACTGTTCATAATAATTATTCAATCGAAAAAAAACATACCTTTCAGCTAGTTATGTGTTTTTTGATTTTTTTTTCATACCTGGAATCTAAATGTACCTGTCTAAAAGTTTATTTATATTTTTTTTCATTTCCAAAAAAATTACCTTTACATTTTTTTAACACAGTTCAGTGGGCTAGAATAGAAGGATAGAAGCAAAGTATCGACCCAATACCAACACCAGCGTTGGTATTAAACATTTCCACACAGTGGTTAAACTCTGTCAAAGTAATGCATTGTTTGCTAAGTAGCACGTTACCATGCCAACCTATTGTTAGCATGGTGCCTGTGCTAGAGTTAACTTTTTTTTAAACTTTGAAGAAACAGTATGTGCTTCTGTCATGGACAGTATAAAACAGGGACATAGCCACCATGATATCAGTCCCTGGTTTTGGATTTTGTTAGCATTAGCACTGTTTTCCACCACCGGATGAAAGGGTGGATGAGAGGGTAGAGTGGGCAAACTGTTTCTTTGTACATCGCACAACAAGCCTTAATATAAGTTACGTATTCTGTTTGAAAATCCTCCAAGAGGGACCAACAGCCTGCACGCAGTGAAGAACTCCAACCCAGTGCCTTGGAGTGCTGGATGAGGCCAGGCAGGCTCTGGCACACTTGTCAATCAATGTGGCCACGCCCCTAACTCAAATATCCAGATAGATGAGAAAAAAAACCCCAAAAAATGCAGAATTGTCATGAAGGGGGAAACTATCCGTAGAATACTATTATAAATATTTTATCACATGAGTGTACTTGCTTTGGGAGGCAGCCTTGAATGGCCATTAGAGGAACTGCAGCGTTTGGCACTTCCACACTGATGTCATCCTTCAGCCTTAGAAGGTTTGACACAGATGATTCATTGTGTCCTTATCAACTGTCATGTTTCTGGGATTACCTAAATAATGCTAACCTGCTGCTTCTTAGGTTCCCCTTTCCAATACTTCAGCTCAGGCAGTGCTGCCTGCCCCCATAGACACACCCACTCTTGAGCTCCAGTGTTCATGCTGCCTCAGAGGAGAGTAAATATAGCAAGGTTATATTTATGCTGTGAGTCCATGCGACAGTCCGTCTCTCTGTTTAGGATTGAAAGGGAGGAATGGACAGAAAGCAGCAGCAGGTCTTGTGATCGGTGGTCAGAAATTGTCGTCACACAGCCTGAATGGATTGTCCGGGTGGGTGGGTGTGGATTTGGCAGCACACCAGAGGCCAATCTAAGTTAAACCCACTGATGCCACCGAGCTGCTACATACCAATGCGCGACTCTGATCTCATTCACTTATTCGTACTTCAGCAGCTTCAGGAAGCAGTTGCAAAAACAGAGCCGATTGTTGCGAGCTAATGACGTAAGTTGCTTTTTAAGAGTTGTCTCTGGGACGGATGCTCCCACCTGCTATCGACCCGTGACCGTACTCATAAACATTGGTGCCAGTGGCGGGTTGATATATTACTGTGCACCTGGTCGCAAACTCAGCTGGGTTTCTTCTTACACAGCACAGGGGGTCAGTTCTGACAAAGGCCCCTCTGCAGTGTTACCTTAGATCATGCAAATGCATGAAGGCGAGGTGGATGAGAAGTGAAAAAACTCAGAAAGTCATCAATCGCCAGCGCGAAAACTTGGACATGTGCAAGGCTGTGCTCGCTCAACGAACATATAGAGCCGAGCTGAGAGTTATATTTTTCACAGCTAGTATTTAATGCAATAAAATGTGCCGTTCCGTCGCTGTGTTCCACTCTGGTTTTGGTTTCATGTTCTGCGGCCTTTATTACGAGTTAACTCCCTTAACAGCTTTTTAATGCAGAAAGCAGAGGCACCCTGGAAATGCTTCTCACCCCTTCACAGACCACTGTGTGCACTTGTGTTCAAACCCCTGCCCCATAAACTGGCTTTATTTTACAGGCTCAAAGTGTTGTTCTTTCTTGTTTTATTTTTTTAAAGGGGGTGTGAATCATGGATATACATAGTAAAGGGACGCTAGACAAAGGAAGCCCAATGGGTCATCCCTGTGTGCAGAGTGACACGTTTGTTGTATTTCCTTTATTACTTTAACTTTGTATATTTTGTTTCTGCCATCCCGTAGCTTGATGACTGTGCACTTCAGCTGTCCCACAATGGAACCTATCTGGATCTGGAGTCCTCGCTGGCTGAGCAAAGGGACGAGCTGGAGGGCTTTCAGCAGGACGACACAGGGTGAGAGTGACTCATGTACCCTTTATACCAAACAGTCTCTCTCTCTTCACCACTCGAAAATATCTAAAGCAGCGAGACCCCCGCGCCCTCTCCCCCCTCATACACGTACACATATTTTCTGAGTTTCTTCATTCTTATAAAATGGGGAGAATCACAAGCTGTTGGATATGGATTTCTTGGAAGCGCAAGTTCATGGAAAGTATGAAGCACTCTGGAAAGCAGGACACGTGTGCCCTCCCTTCCACAGCAACAGCTATTCTCCCATTGTATGATTAATATTCTCGTCTTCTTTGTGACAGTATTTCACAGTTTACAGCTTGAATGTAGAGACGACGGTGTGATGACTTTGTAAAAGGGCTTTGAAACCTCTATCAAACCTCCTGGCTGTATTGACATCTCAGTAAATCAGGATTAGGATTACACCCAGAAAATGGAATATTTAATATGTTAATCACCTTAGATTATGTGCTTTGGCTATTGTTCAAAACTCATAAACTCGTATGTGGCTCATTAGTGTTGACAAGCATATGATTTCCATTATAGTGAATGTTACTTCAGTCCCTGGTGAACCTGATTTTCTTTTTATTCCTTAAACTGTGTTAGCGTGTCACTTAGGCTACAGCAACCCTACCCTGGATCTGTTGTAAATCCCATAACATGTAATTTTCCTGCCACTCTAGCATCTCTCCGCCTATTCCTCTGAATGGTATTGTTTTAGGTCATGTAAGTGTGCTAATTTTTATATTGCAAATGGAAACAGTTTTCTTCTCTGATAGGTGGCCAGTGTCTGCAATTAAAAACTGTGAGAAAACCTCAGGGCCTGAGGCTAGCATATTAGCACCAGCAACTAAGGTTCAACGTCGGATACATTTGTATAGGATTCAAGTTACAACCAAAACCTGAATTTGAGTCCAACATTATTATGCAATCCTGTCTTTGTGGCTTCCAGCTACACACGCTGTTCAACTTCTCATTAATCAGCCCATTTAGACAAGTAGAGATGGTCAACGTGACCTGCTGAAATGAAAACTGAGCTTTAGAATGGGGATGAAGAAGATTTAAGTGACTTTGAGTAGAACGGCCAAACTGCTTTGAGTTGATATGAAGGCAAAAGTAACTCAAAAAAACGTAAACGGTGACTATATTTTGTTAATATCAATTAATAGAGCTAGTTAAATTGGAAAATCCTGAAATTAGGTAATAGAACAAATTAAAGTTAGGAATGCTGTCAATGCTATACCATTATTGTAGCATGATTACTCCACGTTCGCTGGCTCACTGGTAACCGTTGGGGGCTTTCAAGTGTCTGTTGTGGTCAGATTTCCCTACTCTCTCACTAACAGAAGTGATTATGTGGGAGTTATTACGTCAATCTGTTGCCAGATAAGCTCTAAATTGGTTTAAGAAAGGGCTAGCAAAGAAAACAAAGTATTTCAAGAACTGATACGTTTGTCCTAGCTCTTCCTCCTGGTTATTTTGTTAGGACAAAGTCATTTGTGGCACCCAAGAAGGTGCAGAACCAGACCAAACAGGACCACCACGAATAAATTTCCCGTTATGCCAGAGTTGGGGATTGATCAGGACACTTTAGCACACAGGATATGTGGTCAAAAGCTCCCCAGACCACCTCGGGAAGTGGTTTGAACAATTGCAATGTGTCTTGGTGGTCTCGTCTTTATACTTGCCTTTAGCGCTGTTCATTTGTGATCTGATTGCCCAAGACTCATCTAAAAAAACGAGTATAAACAGTTGCTTAGCTGATCAGTCCTTGTAACTTTAGCTAATTAGCTGTAACACAAACGGGCAAACATTGGCTCAAAGCCGTTTATACACAAAGAGCTCTGACCGCCACACGGAGAAGGCAGCTGTTAAGCAGCAGCACATGTGTGTGACAATGTACGTTTGTGTAGGTATGTCAGTCTGTTTAGGACTGGGGGCGGCTGCCTGATAAGTGATGGCAGACCCCAGAGCCTTGTTAGTCTCTGTGTTTATTATAAGTGGTTGTTTCCATGTGCATATCTATCTATTTGTTTTCAAATGTGTGTATCTTTCTTGTGCGCTCGGTAAGCCATATGACAGATGACAGATAGGCGAAGAAAGGCTCGTTTGTGTTGAGGAACTGGATTGGACAGTTCTGTCAGTCATTCTATCAAACTGTGGCTTTAACCGAGGTCATAATGAGCTGACAGTAAGAAATGAATCATGCGTTTTTGGTTTGGGTTTGACCTCGTCTTGGCAAAATGTCACAAAGGGTGAGGATGAATTCTTTCTAAATTCATTCTGCACAATGAAAGCTGTCTATATAGTGTTATAAAAGACTAAATTAATCCCAACCAATGTCAGAACGTACCTTTAACATGTGCTTTAATAGGCTCAGTGATGCGTTAACGTATTTTTCTGTCATACTAAGTATATACTGTTACATTGCTGAATGAGTTTCAAATAATGAGGTCAGTACATGCAAATGATATCTGTGAGCAAAAAGGTCAATCTTCAGACAGCTGTATGATGTCAATGAGGGTTGATACCCCTAATATGGTCATCTTAGGCAAGAAGCCCTGCCCACTTCTTGTTCAAACCTTCTGTTTGTGAGGGGCAGCCAATCAGAATAAACTTGGCTAAGTTGCATTTGATCCAACGTTGAACATTACTTGCATTAAGGCCCAGCATGGGATAAAAAAGTGCAATTATGAATCACAGAAAACTCCTGCAGTAGAATTCAAGAGCTGTAAGCATAATGATAACACAATGGTTCCCTTTAACAGCATCTGGGAAATAAAAACTTTAAGCAGTGGATATCAGGATTGACTAGATGGATCCATTTAAAATAGTTATCAGCCACAACCTCTATAATCCCACAATAACAGTTTTAATTTATAAATAACCATAAAGTCTGCTGGTCACACACATACAATATCTTTTATAGAATAATGAGAAAAGGGTTTTTTTCCCTGTAGTTTTTACTAAATAACTGATCCAGAAAACGGAAACTTCTCTATCACTAAAAATATCTGCAGGTTTCTAAAGAGCACATTGGTGTTAGCTGAATTTATGCTTCCACACATCAAACACAGTGTTGTGATTGCAGCTATGGCAGGACAGTGCTCTCCACAGCTTACAGTAAACAAAGCCCTCGGGTGACAATAATTGCTCTGCTTCCACTGGAAGTCACTGTAGATGGCTGTAGCTTGTGATGCAAAGGAATCTCCCTTTGAACCCTTTACGCCTGACTTCAACATATCATACTTATGTCAATCACAGGCATCCACTGTGTATAAAAGAAGGATGTACAGTTAGGCCCATAACTTTTGCTTCTGTTCTAACTGTAGCTTCCATGAGTCTGAAAAGGCAATATAGAAGTGCCTTAAATCTACATTCTTCTAACATCCAACAGGGGGCGAGTTCCCTGGTTGCAAAGATAGGCGGTATAAAAAGTGGACATGGTTGCCATGACATCAAATGTTGGTCTGTGAAGTCGCAAGATGAATGTTTTAGATGTTGTCATCTTGCTGTTTTGAAACATTAGCTCATTGGCTAACGTCTCATTAATCACAAATCATTAGCCAATGACTGCACCCTGGATGATATTTCTGAAACGTATTATGGCCGAGATTTACATAAAAGACATAAATGAGTGACTGAGCCCATGAACTCATTGGGAAATAAGAAAGTCCCACCATGAGTATTGCCCACTGGTGGCCATGAAGAAGAAGGCAGGTTCAACACACTTTGCGTTGCTTTGCGTTTTCCAGATCCTGAAGCTGTTTATGTCCAATTTGTGTATTGTGTGTGGTTGCAAAAAGACCTCAGACGTTACAAGTGTAGCTTATTCACTTATTTACCTGTGCGTACAAGACGCAGCTGGTTGTGGTGTCTGAAGGTGACTGTGGTCAAGAATCTTGAAGTTTCTGCTTTTGCTGCCTGTGTGTAGCAGCAGCCCCAAAGTGGCCCACGGTACTGTGATGTCCCTAATACTTATCCAAAGGTGTTTTATTTCAATCGAAATCTGTAAAAAAAAAAAAAGTAAAAAACTAAAATTGGAACTGTATCTATTGTTTCAACTGCATAAAATGAAAATAATATGCTAACTAGGTATAAAGCTAACTAGGTATAAAATTAAGGACCGATTGTTTATGAAGCATTAGTTTCTCTTTGGTGATTTGGTCTTTGTTTGGTAAAATCTAGTTATAAAAGTGTTGCCAGTTAGATTTTTCAATGTAAAAAGGGTGGATGTAATAAGCTAAAGCTACAGGCTACACCTTTTCAGTCAATATTTTGCAGTCACTCCATTTCTTTCAACTCCATGATGATTTTTTTATTGCCACATTTTTTCCCCAGAAGACCATTAATGACCCAAAAAAGGAGCCTCATTTATTCTGGACTATCTCAATGCCCCAATGAAACTGGAAGTCCAGAAAGTGGAAGCTTCTGACAGAGAACCTCTGGAAACTGCCTTCACCATCTCGACCGTCTTGTTTATGGCAACTTGATGTTAAAGCTCAATCAACAAAATTAATGATGGGAATACTTTAGAGTGGGCCTACTTTGTGACTGACAAGTCAGTATATAGTTAAACTGTGTGCCCACACCACTATGTGTTTCATGCTAGCCTAACTTTCCTCCCACAGTTCAGTTGCTTTGACTGCCATTCTTACACAACAGACTACCAGAAAAGAAAGAAAAATGAATTTGTGTTTGTTCGCATCTCAAAGATTGTGTTAACATTTTGCTCTATTTCCTAGCAAATCTGATAACATTGTAATAGAAGGATTAGAGGCCAGGTGCTCTCTTGTTTGACTGTTTTTTCCTAAGAGCATGTTATGCATAATTCCAGCGGTAAATGCTATCAGAGTCATGCTTTCCCTGCGTGGGCTGGATGGTATCAGTTTGTTAGTGATTGAAGTCGCTGATTAGTTCCTAGCGATTAGGACGTAAGGGTATAACAGATAGCGTAACATAATATTGTACTTTATCTTGACATTTGTATGCCTTCCCACTGAAAATAGGGTTTCCATGAGTGTTTGCTCATGGGAACGATGCCACGCGGAGGTGCGCACTTGTGAAAATGCCTGTTATGTCTGCTGCCGTTCTGCTGTCTGAAAAGAATCAGATGTGTATCAATATGGGGGTATAAATGTAATGCACGCCCACGTTTGTGTGCATCAGTCTCATCATGTCAGCTGTTTTTGGCTATGATAGAAGAGACAAAACTTAGACAATTTAGTTTTGACTCAAATTTAATTCTCTTGTTTCCTCCCTCCAATGTCTCTCAGGTCCAGAGGGAAGAAGCACAGCGTTATTTTACGGACCCAGCTGACAGTCCGCGTCCACGCCTGCATTGGTGAGTACTGTGCCACATGTTTGTAACACATTTCTCCCTGGAAACACACATGCACATGCCGTCAGATGCACCAGCGAGCCTAAGAGCACATTGTAACCCCCCTTTAAATGGCCGTCCCAGGGTTTTCCAAGTGGTACACTTCAAACCCGAAACCGCCCACTTGGAAGCTGGATTGACTGGTGTGTGTGAAACTTCTCTAAATTTAACGTGGCAATTTCATGTTTTTGCCACATCTTTTGACACACTGAGAAAAAAACCATTGCCGCGTGTGAGCCTTTTTGCAGAGAAGCTTCTGGTTTCTGGTGAAGCCGTCACAGTGTGATGCTCCTGACTCATCTTTGCTATACGGGGAGAAAAACAACAGGGAGAGAGGTGTGACTTTCACTTTATGTGAGAGGGTGGAAAAAAGATAACAGCAGTAAAGTTCAAGTATTTAGTGATAAGTCTGAAGAGAAAGTTCTAATATTAATAATAATGGATTGGATTTATATAGCGCTTTTCAAGGCACCCAAAGCGCTTTACAATTCCACTATTCATTTACTCTCGCATTCACACACTGGTGGAGGCAGCTACAGTTGTAGCCACAGCCGTTTATGAGATTAAACGCAAAGGAGGGGCATGAGAGGAGAGTAAGCACAGGGACAACTCTGTGGCAGAGGCAGCTAAGATGAGCCTACAAACCTGGATCTTCTGTGTTGCTGACAAGGACCGTGCACATAATTTATGTTAGATCTTGAGAGCTAACTTGTTTAATGCTACCAGGTCATTATTTGAATCTCTTGAGAACTATTGAATGGATTTCAGCGTAATTTTTTATGAACATGAATTCCGCTGACGATCACTTGTGATTAGGGTCTCAAACAGAAGACAACAGCTTTTTTGACAGTGTTAAATTTCTGCTTAGTCATCCATCTGTAGACATTGATAGATCTGGGTGTAGCTACACACCTGCTAACTGAGGTATTGTGGAGTTACACCTAACAGGCTGTTTCTGGCCTATTTTTCAGTTTTCCTGCTCATCAGATCAACACTTCTTGAGTTCAGGCTTTTAAACAATCACCTTATAAATGTTACAAATCTTGGTACTGTAGCTCAAGTACCAAACAACTCACGGACCGGTACCCGCCTGTGGCCCGGGGGTTGAGGACCGCTGTTATAAGAAACTTATAAGGCAGCAAGAGAGTATAGAGATGAATAATGTGCAATTTCCTAGTCAGTAGTTTGTACCCTATCAGTGTCTTTTCTGTCCACAGCAGTGGAGAACTCTTGGGATTGTGTTTTTTCCTTTCACTTGGCTGAGGCACTGCACTGAAACACTTTAGCGCTGTGGTTACGTTTTGTTAGGGAAAACCCTCCATTAAAATTATCCCACTCTATCATGCTTTCTCTCCCCGGGGTGTGTCCTTCTTCACCCATTTCCTCCATGACTTTTTCCTACTTGGTCAACACTCTTCATGCCAGTGATAGCAGAGCTAATTCTGGATCCTAGAATCAAGACCGGCCGAGATGTTAATGAGGTGAAAGGTCAGTCTAAGCAGTGCTTAGGAAGGGTACAAAAAATATAGTTCTTGTATATATGGGGCATTTTTTTTGCTGTCTTAAAAATAGTTTAAAAAAAGTATTCTGAAATGGACCTGTTAGAGATTTGGCTGCATTTGATCACCTTTTATAGTGATTAGATTGTAATTAGATGAAGTTTTCTTTTTGCAAACGGCAGTTTTCATCCTCCCACTTTCCCTTAAACCACTTCCTTTCAGTAGATTATGATGGATGTATAGTTGCTGTCCTCTAAAGAAAGTTTTAGGCTCGAGGGCTGTTGGAAACAGACGGGCTCATTCTGAAAGGGATGAGGACTGACCCGGATCTGCAGCCATCTGCTGCAAACATATAAACTGCTGTTTGCTTACAGATGTAAAACTGCTACAGTGTTTTTCTTCATCCTCTGATGGGCCTGAGTGAATGCACTGAGGATTGATGTAAGCTAAATCTTTCTCTCACACCCATGACCATGTAATACACACACCCACACATCCAGCCGTTATGAGGGATCTTCCCATGGTTTGGAGAAAAAACAGCGCCGGGCTATATTTATTTGTCCCTTTACGCATAAAATGAAAAACAGCTTCTTATTAGAAAAAGTTGCATCGCCATCATCAACGCAGAGACATTTTCTTTTGAAGGGCATCGCTTATTTTTATCCAGTGCCAACGTGCGATGATAGAGTTTGTTTACTATGCTGACCGCAATCCAGATTTCAGTTAGCACGGCACAGATGCAGGGCAACGACTAAATCTGCACGGGACTTGATATTTGGAAGTGGCAGTGTGTAATTCTGCCGCATTAAACAGACATGCAAGCAGATAGCTTAAGCGTGTCACAGCAGTCTATTCACTTTAAAGATCTGCTGTCCACCCCCCATCACTCAGTGTCGCTTCAGCTGTCCACTCATCCACCCGTTTAACGTTCTCTAATCTTTCTAGGCCTTAACCTTCAAATCCTCCGAGTGGTGGACAGCAAACTGTCCGCTAAATGAAAAATCACGTTGCATTCAAGGATGAAATGAAATGTTTGTGACTGAAAAGCTGTGCGTTTATTATGATTAAAATGCATGAAATGCTCCATTTCTTACAGATTTTCCTAATCTTACTGGTCTCGTGACCTTCTAGGTTCAATTAGCAAAGATCTAAACATCATTGTATTGAGGCTAAATGTTGGATACATCTCCTTCAGTCATCCAGTGATCTTCTTTCAAGATTGCAGGGATTAGAAACGTTTGAATGACTAAGAGAAACGCAGCATTCTTGGGCATTTCTTGGCTTTTCTGCAGATAGATTGAATTACATGCAGGCGTTCCGGTTGGGATTAAAGCAGCTCTACGGTGGGAGTTTGTGTGAGTCAGAGTGTGATTATGTTTGTGAGTTAATGAATTTTTCCCTGGTACATGAACAGAAACACACACTGACATGGTCAGCAAGGCCATGACTTTGACTGCTGGTGAAGGCACTCTGTCTGCGCTCGAGAGGCCCTTGTGGCATTTTAATGATCCAGGTCTTCTGAACGTCTCCAGCCTGAACCCCGCTGGGAAATCAGGCTGTTTTGTTCATTTTTTATGCATTGTGGGTGTCCTCACTGTCCTCAGCTTCAGGTTAAGAAGTTGTGGCCCGAACCTCATTATTTATACTTTCAACTGCTGCACTGTCTCTTTCAGTTGTTCTTTTAACTTTTAATATCTGCTTGTGCAGACTTCCACCTACACTCACATCCCTTCTATCGGTCCATCACGCGGCCTGCCCAGAACCCTTTGTTTAAGGGTTAATTTTAGCTGCCTCTGTCACAGTCGAAGAGTTGTTGTGGATCGTGGCTGATGAGTACAGAGCGGCGGTTCTGGGGTGGGGGTGAAGTTGAGGTGTTATCTTTAGAAAGTGTTGACAGCACAGAAACACGTGAGGGAGGCAGCACAGTGGAGCCTCTTTGCACTAAATGTGAGAGTTAAAGGAAGCAAAGGGGTTGATTGATGGAGATCAGGGAGAACTGGGGGTATTAAAAGTTTAGAGGTAGGAAGGGAAAGGATGATGTGAAGTTTACCTCTTGTTGTACTTCTGATGGATTTTTCTGACTGCAGGAATTTAAAGCCAGTCAATCTGTAAATCCACTCTTTGTAAAAAATCGTACCAGGCTGCAAACCTGTTTATTTCTCCTGTTAAAGTTGGAAATTTTAATATTAGAATTATTGGTGATTGACTCGCTTTTTGAACTAGCCCCTAGTGGCAATTCAAGGAACTGCAGTTTTTGGCGGTTTCCCGTTTCCCGTGCAGAAACATAGACAGTAAGATGGACGTAGTTGCTGTCATGTAACTCATCAGTTTCTAGGGATGAGTGTTTTCACCGTGGTCATCTTGATGTTTTTAAACCAGATGTTACTAATAAAGGATGGATATGATTGTGAAATCAATATTCCGAGTGGCTAAGAACTGGTCAGTCACAAGCCAGTGAGCATACCGTAGATAATACTCCTTTCAGACGCTTAGAATGATCAAAATTCACAATATGGATTTAATTTTGTTCTCTGAATAACATGAATCAAGCGATGAGTCCATGAAGCCATCAGGAAAGTGTCCACTAAGTGCAGACTCAAGGCAGTTTTGCATTGGTGGCTTCACCAAACCTGGAAGCTACTAGAGGCGGGAATCACCCCACGATACGATATTATCACAATACTTGTACAATACAGTATACTTCAGTTTTTAACATTTTGTGATATGCTAAGTATTGCAAATAACATATATTGCATTTTGTCGTCTTTCTTTCACTATGTTCTCAAACTCTGATTTATCCAGTAAGATAACATTCTCGCACCTTAGTTTTGTTTTTTGGGGTTTTTTTTGCTGAATGAGATGGTCAAACCTGCCAACACTGTCACTGAACTCCTGCCATAAGACAGTCTGCTATTAAATACACTCACAATGCAATCGGCTTGCAGCCAGTTGAGTCGAGTTCCCTCATGTTGTGCTCATTGACAAAGAGTAATCAAGACCGATGGCAACATGTTGCCGATCTGTCTAATTTAAAAATTAGCAATTATTTGCAGACTTTTCTGATCATCTCTCTGAGAGTGATTGCAGTCAGTCCAAGTCAGACTGCAACTGTTTGCAGAAAGGTTGCCTCCTTTTAGATGCCCTGTGTAATCGCCTTACAGTCAAAAGTGATTGTGCATGTGCAATAATAAGCTAAGTGCGACGTTGGTTTTTCAGCTGAGCTGATTTAATGTAAGTTTGCTCGGCTAATGTTATCTTAGGATGTTGGTGCAGAAGATTAGCCATTTTGTAGTATTCCCAGAATATATTTGCAGCTGATCAAACACACAAACCCACACATGTGCAATGAGACTAAGTGCAATTGTCTTTTTCTGACAAAGTTGTATTTTTACTCAGTCGTATATAGCATTTGAATTCTATTTTATCCTATTGTATATATTATTGTATTGTATATAGTATTTTATTTTATTCTATTCTGTACAGTTGTGTACAGTATCTTATTCTTATTCTATTCCAGTGTTCTCTAATTTTTGCTATATAGCTTTGCACTGTCCACTTTCTGCTGTAACAAAACAAATTTCCCACGTGTGGGACTAATAAAGGTTATCTTATCTTATTTGATGTATTTAATTTTTTAAAAAAATGGATGTTTAGTGCCCAGTATCGATACAATATTGCCAAGAAAAATATTACAATACTATCCTTTATCGATGCCCCACCTCTGAAAGCTACATCCTTCTTTTTACGCTGTCTATGAGCAGAACCTTCCAACTCCCAGGGCTCTGGACCTGAGCTTGAGGAAGTAAATGGTTTTAGATTCCCAAAGCTTTTGTTTCCCATGCGGCCTCATTTCCCAGCCTCTCCTCAAGTCAAAGGATATGCAGTAATTCAAGTGATCAAAAACAGCGAGGGTATGTTCTCTGACAGGTAAAGCTCCCTGTAATGAGTGGTACAGCAGGTGAAACAAAAGAGTCGGAGTGCAGAACAAAAGGCCTTGCATGTGTTTTGGACCCTTTTCAATCCCTTAGCACTGAGCTCTGGAATTTAGCCCTTTAAAAAAATTGGCTTGGATTTCTGCGCGCCAATTATCTGTCTCTAATCACCCCCCATCGTATTGTCAAGAAGAGGTGGAGGCCAGAGGTTAGGGTGGAGGGAAGTTTAACTCGCTTTGATTTTCGCGGGTTCTACTGTTACATAACAAACTAGCAACTCGTTGAAAACTTGAAGATTGTGTCTGTATCTGTCTTATCTTCGGCTCACTGCAGGATTCACACATCAGAATCTTCATTTCAGTTTCAGTTTTATAATTTGATCCTGCCTTTACTGAATAAAACAGGGCCCTATGCAAAAAACAACAAGAAAAAAACAAACAAACGAGGGTTTACTACAGATATTTTAAGGATTTCATGGCATCAGTGAGAGTTAGAGAAATTACAATCTTTTTAAGCTTGCCAACAGGGTGGTCTTGAGTGATAAATGAGTAGTCGCTACTTAGGCTAGATTTCCTGACAGGACCTCTGTTCACTCTGGCTATAAGATGCTATATAAAAAGAAATGACTACAGCTGGTTCTGACAACGATTTACTTCATTGGTGTCCCCCTGCTGTGGGAGATAAGGCCGGGTAATGGCATGGTGTGGCATGGAGATAATGCTTGCTAATGGGTAAGCTGGGAGGGGGTATTGCTGCAGGACATCTGTGACTGAGCAGTCAAGCTGTTGGCATGGTGCCCTCTAATAACTGTGCTACCCTACTTTTTAATCCACCGTCCATTTGTCCCCTGTTGATGTTTCCCACCATATCTTGAATTATATTATTCAAAAAGACTCAGCTGCAGTTGTTTAACCTCAACATTTCTTACTTTTCCTGGGTTGCATTGTTTTTCCTCTGAATCTATATTTACTCAGCTCAGCTCCATATAATCTTCATGCTTCATTGTTCTGATAGACACCTGTGGCTTTGGCTCAAGAAGTTGTGCACTATCCTCCTGCTAACTTCTGAGTCAACAAAGATATTTCGCTATGCTTATGAACTGTGTGCAAAGGGTTAGACAAGTTTAGTCCTGCCGCTCAGTCTGCTTCATCTATGCACAACCAGAGCACCTTCTGTGAAAATGTATGTTTATGTGTCCATTTTTTTTTCTGCACCACCACCACCTAAAATCAGCACTTCTGCATTCCAAATACAGAACACTGTGCTCTTATTTTAATGTGTGTTTCACAGAGAGAAGGAAGGAATGAAATTTAAAAAAAATCAAAAAAAAAAAATCACTCAAATAGTTTCCCCTCTACCCTCACCAGCAGCTGAGACCCTGAGGAGAGCCCACATGAGTCATGCTTTAGTTACTGCTGTTAGAGATGGAGAGATGTGCAGATGAGGCATTAGCGATGGAGGTGTAGTGGTGAAAAACTTTCCAGCAGTGGCTGCTGTAGAAAAGCCACCAGCATTTATCTTTTCTGTAGTCGTTCTCTTCTCCTGCTGCACTAATGCTGTTTGACTTTATTTACACTTCAGTAGTAGATTATGTTGCATCTATTGCTAAAATTGGAACCTCTGGAAAAAGCACATGTGCAGGCAATGAAGGAGAATCCAGTTTGAAGGGATTAAATGTTTATAGTTGCATTGGTGCCAGATTTTCCAGCTTGCGGTGCACTTATGGAAATGTTCAAATTGATGATAATGAAAAAGAGCTTGCTAGCTAGCCTTTTAGAGAGAGGGAAGGTGCGAGTTTAATGACAAAGAGATTCGCATTTATGATTTTTGGTGGTTAATGTTGGTTTCTGGAAAGAATTGCAAGGCTTTATCTTGTCGATGTTTCCAACTTGTGGCTTAGGCAACCCTAAAGCAACCCTTTGGCAACTACTGTACAGGTCACTTGGGGAAACTGCGCATTTGCCAACCAGTTGGTAAGTGGTTAGGGACAAGTGGTTGAGGACGGGTCTCCAGTCCAGTCTCACTGGCAACTACAGGCCTACAGGGAAAATGTACATTCCCCAAACAGCTGGCGAATGATTACTGAAGGTTGCTGGCTGTAAAATGTATTGCTAAAGCCTAGTCCCAGTCATGCATCCCAAGAGAGCGGTCAGTGACCTCCTGACAACCACAGGTTGCTAGGGAAAAATGTGTGTTCTCTCACTGGTTGGTGGGTTGTTGCAGGAGGGTGCTGGCAGTCGCTGGGTGAAACCGAATCTGAAGAGCTGCAATAGCAGGTCGCTGCTCTGCAACAGCACTGTTTTTATGAATGCTCGGACCAGGTGACAGCCATCAACCTCCAGTCCGCCAACTAGTCAGGGAATTACTAATTTCCCTAGCAACCAGAGGTTGCCAGAGGGGTTAACAATAGGTCTCTTGGCCTGTTTGACAACAGCTACAGTGTATTGTTGTCTCTTTATTAGAATACAGCTGTGTCTCATGTGGTAGAGCACGCTGTCTACCAGTCAGGTCAGTCTAAAGGTTTATCCTCTAATTCGTGTGTCGAAGTGCCCTTGGGCAATATCACATCCATCATAAACGCGCTGTATCTGTTTGTGTGTGTTTTGGGTGAACATGACTTGCAATAGAAAGCGCTGTTGGTGCTCAACTGAACAGAAATGGGCCATATTAGTACCAGACCATTTACAGTTTATAATTTAACATTTGGATGCAGTTTCATTTGACCTCACTGTTAAGTTTGAACTTACATCAGAGTATATTTTCATTTTTAAAGTGCGTTTCCCTCACAGTAAGGTCTTAAATGTATTTTGCAGAGGCAATGAAAAGTCCTTAAACTCTTAGGTTTTACTTGCTTATTCCTTCTCTCTAGCTTTAAGCCATCCGCTGAACATACAGGGAAGCTAGGTATTCATAGCTTTTATGGTTTTTCTGTGTAATCTGGTCTTGCTTTCCAGCTGTGTGTCTCCTTATTGATCCGCTGATGTGGTGTGGTGTGTGTTATAACGCTGTGTTTTCTGTGGATGTGGCAGGGTTTTCCCTACGCTCCAGTCATGCTGACAAACATTAGAAGGCCAACTGTTGCGCTGTGGCACAACATACTGCTTTTTGGGGTTAGCTCTCCAAAACCTCTGTGGGCTTAATGGAAGAAAGTAAGAAATATATATTGACATAGAGTATGTGTGTGTGGCTGTATGCTCTTGTGAGTGTTATGTCTGGACTTGTTCGTATATGCACCCAAGTGTGCCGGCAAAAAGCTCTGGCTGGTCTGTTTTAATCATTTTGAAGGTATTACATAATGCAATAAAACATTACAATTACCCCGAGCTAAACATCCAGAATCAGGAGAATCTGCGGGCTTGGGATCTTATCCAGCCGTAGGGTTTCAGAGATGATGGGTTTAGGGGATGTGTGGAAAGAGACGGGGCGAGGGATGATTTCCAGGGAAATGGTAAAGCACTTAGGGAAAGAAACACAAGGGAAAAACAAAGCAAGGAGGAAATGCACCTGCCAGACAGAGCTGAAGCAGCGAGCCAGGATCTCTGAACGTCACAGCTCAACGGTTTGCTGACTTACAGGTGAAGAAGAGTAAAGCCAATATGGCACTGTTTTCTAGATTTAGTATATATTGTGGCTTTCTTGTTCAATAATGTGAACCTGCGTTGGAGTTAACAAAGGCTGAGAATTTCTGGCTGCTGTGCAACTTTTTTATGTTTTAAAACTTTATAATTGCCAATGACAATTTCTAAGTGTCTAAGATTAAGTAAAATCCAAATTCCCCTGCCTTTGCAAGCAACAACCCTGATCAGTGGTTGCAAATAGGTGCTATAGTGATTGCTTTGATTGATAGCAGGTTCCCGCAAGCTAAGCTTAGCCAGTTAGCTGCTACCTTGGGTATTAAGCAATTTATTTATTTTAGCAGATGACCTAAGGTTAGCTAACATTAGCTAGAAGAATGACAGCTGAAAAAGTCCTTTGACCATTGTTGGTGAAAATAGCCAACATCAGCAGGTCACCTGATTCATGGAGGTTTCAGCGCACTCACTTCTGAGTATTAGCTAGCACTAGCTGCCTGTTAACATTTATGAACTACAATATTATGTACCAAATACTGTATTGTGTAGAGAAGCTCAGCTATTCACGCAAACTTAGTTACTAGTTAGTAACTAGTTAGTAAGTAACTAACCATATTGAGGTTATCTGTTGGTTATACTGGGCTTCTTTAATAGAGTGACTGGATTTGGCTGGACTGCTTCTAATATGATTTGAGTTCATGTTAGTTACTTCTATAAAGCCAACACAGAGAAATTCTGTAACACTGCTTCAGGTACACAAACTCTTTCCTTCTCAGAATTACACACAGGCACACACCATTAGCAGCCACTAGTACTCATACAGTGGGTCATGAGAACAAGAGGGGAAATAGTTTCAGGAAGATGTGATTGTGCTTATACACCACATTGGCATCTCTATTAGGGACACACAAAGGGAAACACAATATGCACATACACATAAGGGAGGCGTAATAACAAGCAATAGCGTGATGAGTCAGAGCAAGATTTCAACCAGCTAATCCACTCAGCGAGCAGGACTCTTCCTCCAATATCCTCTCTGTTTACTCATCCTCACTGCTGTTAGACTTTTGCTGGATTCACCCTCTGTGTTTAACGTGCTCACACTCTCTGCATCTGTTTTCCCTTTTCCTTTGATGTCTGCTGTCCATGCTCTTTTTGTCTACTGTCCATATATATATATATATATATATATATATATATATATATTTTTTTTTTTTTATATATATATATATACGTCTGTTTCCAAGAACATTTGTTGAGAAGTAATTTTTCAAAGCCAGCAAAAGAGTTTTGCAGCCATTTGAACCTCCTTTAAAGAATCATGTGTTGGCTTTTTTGGAACAGTGTCACTTGGCACTATATGACCATCAGCACTCACTGTGAACTAACAACAAAACTGAATACGCAGCTCTGCAAAACCTAGTTTCTTTGCTCTTTGCCTTAATTATGACACGCATTGTCACTGCACATGCCCAGTGAATCCAGTCACTTGCAGCGATGTCGTCATGGAGCGTGAGAATGCGTAAGTCACAATGACAAAGGGTGGGGGAAGTGCAAGGGAAAACACTGGGCACTTGTTTCACGTGTGCACATTTGCATGTGGGCCCGGACACCAGAGTATTTCCCACAACCAGCTGTTGTGTCTGACTGCACACCAGAGAAAAAGACATATTACACTTCATATGAAAGCATTATTACAGACCAACTCATCAGCAGTTAAACAGCAATGCTTTGTAAAAGAAAAAATGTAAAGAAGTTGATGAAACCGGATTGTTTGGTGTAGCAGAAGTGTATTTATGAAAAATATGTGGTTAATTAGGAGAAAACATCACACTTACAAAGCACTATGACAAGGATGCTCACAAACTGTATATTAAAGATGGGCCTAGCTTATGAACCAGTGTGGAAGACCCTTAAACCTGTTTTTTTTCTGTTACGGTCAGAAATCAGCAAAATCTTATTGGAAAATTAGCCCACGTATGACTTTATCAGCTCCTTCGCTATTTCTAGACCTCGCTGGATACAATGTAACATTCATTTTGTAAATTATTGTCCCATTAGAGACAAAAAGGATAATCAGACAGGGTAATGCACCCCTTATTTGTCTCATCCAGTTTCAAAACATTACAATAAATTGCTCAGCTCAAGGTTTCAGGGCTTCACTCACCAACAAACATCACTGTGACTGCATCCATCTTTTATATACAGTCTGTTAGCTACTGCTCTGGTAACACAGGGCGCCTGTAGGAGACGCTGGCTATATTTCTGTTTGTGTTGTGAGGGACTATTTATGTGTGAGTGTTTGGACTAATTCAGAGGTGCCAGGGGCATGTGAAGGGCACAGGGCACAGTGTGGTCTTGCAGTGCAGTGTGTGGGGACTGAATGCCTTTGTGAGCATGCATATTTTTAGTTGTTCGAATGTGTTTATGTGCTCATGAGTTCCTTCACTGAAGACATCTGCTTTTGAGCTTCTTTCACAGCTGATAGCCTTCATCACGGTTCAAGGTTGTAGTATGTAGCTCTTTTACGGCACAGATATTTAAGCACGTCGTTTACTACAAAGTTCTGTGTTTGCTGTTGTATGATCACGAATGGTTTCTCTGGGGACGAATTTATGGGAATTGTATTAAACTGCACATGCTGTTTATATGTGTTTTCCTTTCATTCCCTCTCAAACACAAACCCATAGCCAGGGCCTATGAGTTCTCTATCTGTACCATCAGCAGCCTCCAGTGCTTGTACTGCAGGCCAAGACCAACAGACAAAAAATAGACAGTCGCAAAATAACCGAGTTGTCCTCAGCAGTCTGACCTTTTCTGTCTGCCAACTTTTCCTTTTCACTTCACTTGACATGTGACTGAAAGCACGCATTATTGTCCAAACATGAGGTTACAGCAGATGGAGTATTTAATCTTTTATGCCACTCTGCAGATGCATACATTCACGTAAATGGTGAGAAATGTGCGGTAAACAAAAGCAGGGTTACAGTTATGTAATTGCTAATCTTTCACTGGCTTTTACCTTAGATTGAGAGTTCAGTTACCTGAAATATCAATAACTGAATTAAATGAATTAAACAAATCTTCAATTTGTGTATAAACTTTTTTATTGTTATTATTATTATTGTTATTCTGGACTTCAGCTCAGCATTCAATCATATCATCCCGGAGATCCTGGTCCAGAAACTGTCTCACCTGGGACTCTCCACCCCATCTGCCTCTGGATCAAGGACTTCCTGACAAATAGACCACAGTCTGTCAGACTCGGCCCCCACCGGTCCAGCACCATCACGCTCAGCACCGGGTCTCCACAAGGATGTGTTTTGAGTCCCCTCCTGTTTACGCTCTACACACCCGACTGCTCCCCTACCCATCTCTCAAACACCATCATAAAGTTCGCGGATGACACCACAGTGGTTGGACTCATCTCAAGGGGGGATGAGTCGGACTACAGAGATGAGGTCAACAGACTGACTGAGTGGTGTTCAGTTAACAACCTCCAACTGAACACCACGAAAACTAAAGAACTTATCTTGGACTTCAGGAAGGGCAGAGCAGACCCGGCCCCACTTTACATTCACGGGAACTGTGTGGAGAGGGTACACTCCATGAGGTTTCTGGGCGTGCACATCTCTGATGACCTCTCCTGGACTGCAAATACTACAGCGGTGGTTAAAAAGGCCCAGCAGCGTCTCCACTTTCTGAGAGTGCTCAGGAGGAACAACCTGGAGGAGAGGCTGCTGGTGACATTTTACAGAGCCACCATAGAGAGCATCCTAACGTACGGCATAACAACATGGTATGCAGGGTGCTCAGCTGCGGACAGGAAAGTACTGCAGAGGGTCATCAACACAGCCCAGAAGATCACTGGCTGCTCTCTGCCCAGCCTGGAGGTCACTGCAAACTCTCGGTACCTCAGCAGAGCTGGCAATATCATCAAGGACTACTCTCACCCCAGCAACCAACTGTTTGAACTATTACCGTCAGGCCGACGGTACAGGTCACATAAAACCAGGACAAACAGATTCAGGGATAGCTTCTTTCCCAGAGCTATCACCGTAGTAAATAAGCACAAAAACAACTGAACCTATTCCATACCGTCACAGTCATTATATTATGCTGCTATTCATACTGTCATTATATTAATGCTGCTATCCTGTATATATTGTACATTAGGGCTGCCACGATTTGTCGACTAGTCGCGATTACGTCGACTATCAAAATCGTCGACGACTGATTTAATAGTCGACGCGTCGTTTGAAGCTTTGTAAGATCCCAAAAGACGCAGGAATAAGTGGCAGGATTTAAGAGTGTAATAACGGACTGAAACAGAAGACGGCAGCATTGCATGTACAAGGATGCCAGCTACCGTTAAACCCCGAAGAAGAAGAAGAAGAAGAAGAAGCAGCTGTGTCCCAGAATTCATAGCGCGGCCCAGCGCAGTTTCCAACAATGGCGGCAGCTAGTTAGTTTTAATGTTACTCTTATTATTCTTTCTGGGTCACAAAATAAACGTTTAACATATTTTCAGGCGAGAATGTAGCTGTGTAAACCTCAAATATCTGCTCAGTTTATCAGGACACCACATATTTTCAAAAGCGCTCCGACGTTTTCGGAGACATCTGTTACCCACTAGCTCGTTAGCGAGCCGAGGGCTAGGCTCACTAGCACCGTGAGAACACCGGACTCCCCGCAAATCGTTTTCAAACCAACCGCCGTCTTTCGCTACTCAGGTTAAATATATATGAGTCACTTAGATAACTTAAAATGTTATTGTTTGGCTTTTTTTTTAGTATTTTATTTGTTCCTGAGTAAATCAGTTTGTCTGAGATTAAAGTTATAGTTTTTACACAGCTGAATAAACGTCAAGCAGACAACTGATTATCAGAAGTGTGAGATGCTCGAGAATATACTCCAGTGTCCTGTTATATTTTAGATAGCAAGGAGTTTATTAAACTTCACCGAAACAATATGCAAATTTCATTAAAATTTAATAAACTATCATCTTGTCTTTATTTTTAGTTAGCACAGACCTTAAACACTTAAAGCTGTAAGCTAATGATAGTTATATAAGAGCAGATGCTGCTGGTGCAATAAGCTGTAGTTTTACGTCCAATGGATGATGATCTGATTAGTCGACTAATCGTAAAAATAATCGGTGACTAGTCGACTATCAAAATAATCGTTTGTGGCAGCCCTATTGTACATACTATTGTTTGAGTACTTACGATTGTTTTTTTGTACTTTTTATATTTTACATTTATATTTATTATTGAAACTTGCACCAAGGGAGTGGCACTCCAATTTCGTTGTACTCTGTACAATGACAATAAAGGCTATTCTATTAATATTATAGAATTTTACTTGATTTAAAGTGAAGTGAAAACAAAAACAACATCTCATCTAGTTGATTGTTGTTTAATTTGACTGAATGTAAAGTGTTACAGGGCAGCACGCACACAGAGTGCACCTCCTGACCTGAACAAAGCTTGAACCTAGTGTCCGGGGCTGTTACAGTATGCTTGATACCCTGCTCTCCTATATTTAGCGTGACACCGGCACAGAGAGGGAAAGACTTCCTGGGATTAAATCAAGCTCTCCAGCGTGCCATTACACTTCATCCTCCTCGCACTTCTTTATTTTAGATCACACTGATCAGACCTAGTTTAAAGCCAGCTGACTGATCGGCCCAGACAGCCGCATGGGGGCTTTTTTTTTTTTTTAAGGGGTGCAATGAAATCCACCAGAAACACGAGTCAGCGGTTATAACTGAGATTAAATGTAGGGCTACCAGCTGTGACCCTTCTCTTGGCTGGCCAGTAGACAGTTATACCCTGCAGAAAAATATTACCCTTGGTTGACCTCAGTGCATAGTTATCTGTAAATATCCCATGCCTAATAATGACGTGTCACACTGACCCCCCCGCTCAAAGCACATACAGTAGAAGAAATGGTTTATGTGTACTCTTTGTTGGTAGAGAGGTTACATTTGTTTATTTGGTGTATCGGGGATTGTAATGGGGTTTCCCCTTAGCCTGCATGTATTTCCTTTGTAGACACTCTTCCTCTTTTTTTTTTCCTTTTCCAATGAATGGCTATAGCTGAGCTTAATTATGTTCAGTATTTAAGCTACAGAGTGACTTGAAAAGGATCAGAAAAGGGAAGCAGAAGGATCGCAGAGGTAGCATATGTATCATAGGGGTTTACCGTCAGCACTATGTCAATCTGTGGTGCCAACAGGATTTATGGTGGGCGGAGCTAGGGTTGGTACAGTAAGATCCCCCCCCCCGAGTGAGGGCTAAATATTTAGTTACTGGAAATTTCAAGTTTGACAAGTTTGACGCTGAGCTTAGAGCCAGCACCTTATGGCTGTAAAAGGAGCAGCAGGTTTTTAGTCTACTCATCAATTTGCAGAATTGTTTAATGGTCATATATTTTTAGCCTCGGGAGCTACTGGGAGCTTTTCAATATTTACAGTTTGGAAAAATTATTGATCTCACATAAACCATATGGAATGACCATATAAGGAATATACAGGTTCTATGGCATCAGAAAGATACAAAAGTAGAAAAAAACCTGTCTGACACTAAGTGTTCAGAGCAGTCTGAAGCCTGAGCTTTTGGCTTGTAGGGATTATTTCCACATGTGCTGACCTCAAGATATCTCTAGTTGGCACTTGATTTTTTCATATAAGAAACATTGCCAAGATGATCTCTGTTGTATCACACTCTGAATTAAAAATTATTGTTCATGCCTTTTTTTTTTTAAATATTCATCTAAATTGTTGTAATTCCTCCATCATTTGTCTCAACAAAGCATCATTGGAAAATCTGCAAGTTGTTGCAGAAAGCTACTAACAAAGTCTTCTGCCTCCCCATCAACTTCAGAGTCCTTTTTAGGATTCTGCTTTTTGACTTTTAGGGCTCTGCATGGGCAAGCACTGCCATACATCAGTGAACTTTTACATCCATACATCCTCAGCAGGTCCCTGAGGTCTTGTGATCATGGCCTGCTGGCTATGAATCATACAAGGCTAAGAACTACAGGAGACAGAGGTTTTACCACACTGGGCCCCAGACTGTGGTCTAAGCCTGAGATGGGTGGTTTCTTTTAAAAGTAGCTAAAAGCTTATCTTTTTAAACTTGCTTTTAGTTAAGTTCTTTTTCTTTTTTAACATTTTTTGTTGTGAACCACTTTGTGATATTTAATGATATTTAAATAAACTCTTACATACTTACTATTTAAAACTTTGGCCATGTTCATGTGCATTTACTGCTCTATAACAGGATATATAACACACATATAACACTGAATAAATATAATAGATCCACCTGGGGACAGGATGATCTAAGCCACTGCTGACATATTGCCACTTTAGTTGTTGAGCAAACTAGCTAGCATAAAATTGTTAGCATGTCTAATCTGGGTTCTGTCTAGCAACCCATAAGAGCATCAGTTAGCTCCCACATGCTCTACTATGCTAACTAGTCAATGACTTTGCCTGTTTCCTGTTTATGTTAGGAGGAAGCTCATTTTAGAGCACTTTTTCTACAATGAAGTATCTGCTGTGGCTAAAAAAAAGAAGTGCACAGAGTAAATCCAGTATCTTATTTGATTCTTGTGATTGTCTTTCTGTCTTATGATAGTAGCAGATTGTTGTTTTCCCTTGCTAATGCCAATTAAGCGCAAGTAGAACACAGACCTTGTGTAACAAGTGCCACAAAAACCATGCAGTTTGAGTGTAACTGCAGAGGATTAGGTCTAGCGTAGCCTGAGCTGGCCTGTGTGTTTTTCTGTTTGGAGATGTGTAGATGGCGCAGGAAATGTTGAGGGATTAGTCAAAGCTAAAGGGTCACAGCGCTAATCTTATTATGGCAGGAATAGAAGGAGCGATCTGACCACTCCTGAACAACTTAACAGGCAGCCTGGGCACCAGGGGAATCCCTGCTTCCCCGCTGACAACACGGACGCGTGCGACAGTCAAGGCTCTTCCATTACATTATCTGCTATTATATACTCACTTCAAAATACAATGTGTTGTGTTACTGGATGGGAAAAACAAGGACTGACTTTAACACACAGCAGATATCTTATCTTAAGATCTTCTTCTGTTTGCTCTCATTTGTGGTATTTAAGAAATTTTAAAATGTAAACTGAGCTCCAACAGTAGCAGTAACAGTTAGTTCTTATTAAGTTATAGACTCTGCACATGGTGGAGGATTTTTATACGTTGTGCAACATAATTAACGGGGATGAATGTTCATTTTCAGTTCAATATTTTACATTGGTGTCTTCCTTTAAGGCCACCCTCCGTGTTTGGATTAGCTAACCCTTAGCAAACAGGTTTCAAAGCTGGTAGACCTTCTGTACGCCTGTTGTGTGGTGTTAGTTCAGCAAGCATTACACACACACACGCAGGTAGGAACAGAGGATTACCGGAGTTGACTCCTTTCTTTATTTTTCTTTTTTCTTCTTTAAAACCACAACCAGAACAACATACTCACTAGCGCCCTCTAGCGCTTCTGGTAAATGCATCTACAGAACAAATGCAATAGTATGTGTGGACACAACATCTCCCCCTTTGAACAAGGATTTCTTATGTGAACCTGACTTCATCATTCTGATGTATGTCACCTAATACACGTTTAACATATTTCACATTACTCAGTAACATTCACTTTCCCATGACAAAGTCTTGGGTCCAGCAAGGTGGGTTCCTCATCCTGGTGGGCCTAAGCCTACTATCAGACTCAGAGTTAGATGCTAGATCAGTTCCTGGTTTATGACAGTCCATTGTTGTGTCAGAATCAGTACCTGCGTTCAGCTCTGACAGAGCCGATAAGTGTGAGGCGTTCCAGGTCCGTCCATCATCCAGCAAATAAGTGTTTGGTCCTTTCCTTGTCATGACAGTCCTTGGTTTGGAAAACTTTAACTCGCCTTTCTTTACCTTCCACGGCTTCCTAACCCGTACCTTGTCACCAGGCTGAAAGTTGGATGGTTTGGCGTGTCTGCGAGCATCAGTGTATTCTTTCATTTTCATTTGCTTATTCTTAACTCTTTCGCACATGGTATGCCTCTCTGTCTGAGGAACAGGCATATCCATTACCTGTAACTTTGTTCTCATTCGTCGTCCATGGAGCAGTTCTGAAGGGGAAACTCCAGTTGTTGAATGAGGGGTTGCTCTGTAGTCCATCAGGTAAGTTCTCAGGAACGATTTCCAGGGTTGTCCTTGAATCGAGGCAGTCTCTAGGCAGTCTTTAACGCATCTATTGAATCTCTCAACTTCCCCAATAGCTCTTGGGTAATACACTGAGGATCTCAGGTGTTGGATTCCCCTGCTTTTCAGGAAGTCAGTGAACTCAGCAGAGAGAAATTGAGAGCCATTGTCACTTATCAGTGTCTTTGGATTCCCTTCACGAGAGAAAACTACAGAAAGGAATTGAATGATAGTAGCCGCATCAGCTCGGGGAGCAAAAGCTACTTCAGGCCACTTGCTAAAGTAGTCTACCAATGTGATGGCAAATCTACAGTCAGAAGGGGCTATTTCAAAAGGGCCTATGATGTCCACAGACACCTTTTCCCAAGCAGCAGCTGGTAAAGGAATGGGTTGGAGTGGAGCATCATGGGTGACAGCGGACTTGTCATTCTGTCTGCACGTTGCACAGTTCTTTATCAGTGTCTCTATATGACAATCCATTTTGGGCCACCAGTACATTTCCCTCAGGCGTTGTTTGGTACGGACGATGCCTTGGTGAGTTTCATGAGCTATATCAGTGAGTTTTTTCTGCAACGACTCAGGCACTAGCAATCGATGTGTACCTCTGATGATGCACTCGTTCAAGACCGCGAGTTCATGGCGGATTGGGAAGTACGGCTGTAAGTCAGGATCCAGTGACGTCTTCCTAGCAGGCCAGCCTTTCTGTATCTGCACACGGAGCTTTGTGAACACTGGACAGTCTTTGCACCCTGACTGGAAGTCATCCTCTGACACAGCACTCAGATCAGTGAGGATGGCTGCAACTGACTCCACATCCTCTGCACATGCCATGTCTGTCTCGGAAAGTGGGAGCCTAGAAAGACAATCAGCAACATGGTTCAGTGACCCAGTTCTATATTCCACTTCATAATCAAACTCCAACAGGCGAGCTGACCATCTGGCTATGCGTAGACCAGCTCTGTTATTGCCCTTAGTAGTCAGCAGTGTTGTCAGTGCTTGGTGATCTGTTCGTAGGAGGAATTTTCTGCCCCAGAGCCATGTGCGCCATTTTTCAGCAGCCCAGACGCAAGCTAGAGCTTCCTTCTCAACGATTGAGTATTTCCTCTCTGCATCAGACAAGCTGCGAGATGCAAATGCAACAGTATGTTCTGCATCATTACCGTCAAGTTGAGTCAAAACAGCACCTACACCGTAGTCTGAGGCATCTGTTGAGACTATGGTTGGCTTACTGGGGTCGAACATCACCAGGGCAGGGCTGTGCACGATTAACCGCTTGACTTGATCAAACGCTGCTTGAGCTGCTTCGTTCCAGTGGAATGAACAGTCCTTTCGCAGAAGAGCTCTCATAGGTTCAACAACAGTCGCGTAATTTGGCACAAACTTGCTGTACCATGCACTCAAGCCAAGAAATGAGCGCAGGGTTGCAGGATCAGTAGGGGGCGGAGCATGCAGGATGGCAGTGACATGAGAGTCATCTGGCAGCAGACCTTCTGGACCGATCTTTTGACCCAAAAAGCTCAGAGTAGTTTGACGGAGTTGACATTTGTCAACATTGAGTTTCAGTCCTGCATTGTTGATTCTGTGTAACACAGCACGCAAGTTGGCCTCATGTTCAGCTTCTGACGTTCCGTATATGATGACATCATCAAGGTAGCATTGCACCCCTTTCTGGCCGCGTAGGATTTGTGTCATCATCTTTTGGAAGGCTGCAGGTGCTGAACTCAACCCATAGGGAACTCTGCAGTACTGGTACAGTCCTTCATGTGTAATGAAAGCAGTGAGCCCTCTACTCTCTTCATGTAGTTTCAGCTGATGGTAGGCGGATTTAAGATCCAGGGTGGAGAACATGACAGCCCCACGCAGCTCAGACAGTATGTCCTCTATCAGTGGCAAGGGATGACTGTCAGCGACCACCGCTTTGTTAGGTTCTCTCAAATCAACGCACATGCGTATGCCACCAGTCTTCCTTCTAGTGACTACAATCGGGGAGACCCATTCAGATGCATCAATTTTCTCTATGATGCCATGTTCCTCAAGGTTCTTGAGTTCTGCGGAAACAGCATCACGGACTGACAGGGGTAAGCGTCGAAGTTTCTGCTGTATTGGCTTCACTTCAGGTCGCACCTTCACTTTATGTACAAAGTCCTTTGCACATCCGAATGCAACTGGAGACTCACATTCCTGTTTACATTGAGTGGGCAGAGCCGAGGTTTGCTGGAGTGCAGCACAGACCTTGGGACTGTCAAGAACTAATTGTCCCCCTTTTATGTGTAGCTGGAGGGCAGTCACCAAGTCCATTCCCAGTATGGGTGTTCCTGTTCTCACAATGTAGAGATCTGTGGAGGCACTCTTGCCATTGTAAGTAATGTCAGCTCTAAGACACCCTAATACATCCAGTTTCTCTTTTGAATATGTAATAAGCTGAACAGCTGGATTACTTAACTTAACTGAGCCAAAATTTGTGCTGTAAACATGTTCAGGCAGTATGGAAACACCAGACCCTGTGTCTACTAGTAGCTTAACAGTGCATGCCTGTGCAGTATTTGGTACAGTGACTGCAACAGTGCACATCAATTTAGCCGGATCACCACTGACACAATTGTCAACAGTTAAAACACACATTTCAGGAACAGTCACTTCATTAACAAGCTTATGAGAAGATTTACACACTCTCGAAAGATGTCCGATTTTCCCACACGTATTACATTTGCAGTCTTTTGCGGGGCAGGATTTATCATTGGCTTTGTGATCAGCTGAACCACAACGGTAGCACGTCGGAGCTGTATCCGTTTTTTTAGCTGCTTTGTATTTTGGCTTGCGCATCTTCTTTTGTACTTGAACAGCGGCAACAGGCTTTGTTTCACCGACAGCAATGGCCTTTGCATCAGCTATTGCAGCCTCTGTACGCCTAGCAATTTCCAAAGCTCGATCGAGCGTCAAATCCTCCTCCATTAGCAGTCTTTCACGTATACGAGCATTATTTGTCTTCTCTACAAGTTGATCCCGCAACATTTCATTCTCCATAGCCCCGAACTTACATTGCTTCACGAGCTCACGCAGTGCTGCAACGTAGTGATCTGTAGACTCACCGACAGCTTGGGCTCGTTGCCTGAAACGGTATCTCTCGGCGACAACATTGACTTTAGGATGAAAGTACGTTTCCAAAGCCTTTACGGATCCCTCGTAATCATCCGTAGCGAGTGGTAGCGCTGTAGATTCGTTGTCCCTCCGTTCCCAAGCAGTGAATGAGCAGGGCCCTCTTCCTCTCCGTAGCAAAGTCATTACCCCCGATCGCCAGCAAGTAGTTATCGAACAACTTTTTCCACGTAGCAAATGGAATTTTCGGTTCGCCCGGGCAATCCAGGAACACAGCCGGGGGTTGCAAAGAGAGCAGAGCCATAACTTAATCACCACTACTCTCGTCGCCACTTGTTGTGTGGTATTAGTTCAGCAAGCATTACACACACACGCAGGTAGGAACAGAGGATTACCGGAGTTGACTCCTTTCTTTATTTTTCTTTTTTCTTCTTTAAAACCACAACCAGAACAACATACTCACTAGCGCCCTCTAGCGCTTCTGGTAAATGCATCTACAGAACAAATGCAATAGTATGTGTGGACACAACAACGCCTGAGATGATCATATTAAGGATGACAGCACTCTGCCTCATCATAAAGATCCAATAGAGAAAAAAAAAGCCTGATGTTTTGCTGTATTTAACACAAGCATCCATCAGTGCAAGATTTACAACAGTGAAAGGGCAAAGGCTGATTTTTAAGTTGAGACAGAGAGTCGTAAACAGGGGGCGACTAGTTCAGGAGCAGAAATAATTCCTTCTTTCCACTTACTTCAAGAAAATTAAGATTTTAAGATGGAGAACTGGCGCTAAATGGTCTGACATACTGCAGTGCATGTGAGGTCATGGTGAAATAGCGTGGACGAGAACTGCAAGTCCTCCAAAACAAAACAGTAAAACTCCAAGCGGACCTATAAATGAAATGTGCCTTTCTGTCTTTGCTTCATCTGCCTCTCTTCACTCAGCAAACACAAGCAAAGGCTTACACGTGGGCACACACACACGGTCACTCACAAGCACACGCACAAGCCACAATGGCACATCCCAGTGAGTCTTTTAGCTTTTCTTGAGACAGTAATAAAACCCAGTGCCAGGAAAAAAAGAGAATGACCAGTAAAAGAGACGTGGAAATCATCATTTTTCTTACCTTCCTAAGTTTTCCTGGGTCTGTGTCTTTTTGGACAAATGGCATTTAGTTAATTCTTCCATTAAAACGATGCAGGCACTGAAGCCATGTTGTCTGGTTAAGGTAGTTAAACGTAAGAGAGGTTCACGTTTGAATTATTTTCAGCTTGTCAGCGGTGTTAAGACAGCTGGAGGCCTTTTTCAGAAATGGGTCTATTTATATTTAGCATGTCAAACTCTATTTACTCTGGAGAGAAGGAGTAATTATGGTGACAAGACTTAGTTAAAATCAGGTGATTGCTGTGACTGCACGAGTGATGTAATAGGTATGTAGGCTGAGGCTGTTGTTTCACCTGTGCACAGCTGAGACTCAACCAGTGCTTCTCCAATCATGTGTTTCCTTTCTTACACTTGTTACTTTGATTGTATAAATGCATTCATACTTGTAAGCGAATGCCCAGACGGTGTATTCTCACTGGTCAAAAAATGTGGAACACTTTGCCACCTCATATTTATACGGTGGCCCTAAGAGGCCAAACGGACTGCAATTTAAGAAAAATGCTGCAAAAGCACACAAAACACAATGGAAATAGGAAAAATGAAAAAGAAATAGGAAAAAACAGATTTCCAAAAGCACAAGGGAAGTGTTTCTGGGGAGACAATAACCCGACGGACCAGTTGCAGGAACCAAAACATGCTAGGTAAGTGTGTTTTAATCTCATGATTCATATAATACTGGTGATGGAGTTTTAGGCTAATAGTTAGGCTAACACATTTACCTCTCATCTTTTCTTTCCTCACAAAACCGATAGATCCTCCACTTCTTTTAAGTGTCTCCCAGCGCAATTCTTAGCGTATTTTGGTTCTTGCAACTGGTCCGTCGAGTTATTGTCTCCCCAGAAACACTTCACTAGTGCTTTTGGAAATCTGTTTTTTCCTATTTCTGTTTTCTTTTTTCCTATTTCAGTTGCGTTTTGTGTGCTTTTGCAGCGTTTTTCTTATTGCTTCTTAAGTTGCAGTCTGTTTGGCCTCTTAGGGCCACCGTATGCTTGCCATCTTACATCTGGAAAACAAAGAAATTGTGAAAGGCTTGAAAGAAACAAAATACAGAGATGAACACTAAAAATTCAGCAAAGACCTTTAGTTTTTCCATCTACTGTTCACCTCATCAGAAATGGTCTCATTAGAAGGGTGGCTGTCAAGAAGCCATTCTTAAGGAGGTGAAACGTATTAGCTAAATTATGCATTCATACTAAAATTTGATCTGGCAGCAGATCAGATTTTAATGAAATGATTTGTCCCGGATGACTGTTCGAGCCTTCTAGAGTTTAATTCTCATTAGTTTGTCCAGTGCAGCCAACCAGTTTTTTCTGTACTTCACACATTAATGTAAACTATGAATTGGATTTGAGTCATGAGCTGGAAGAGCTACTACGTCACTGACATTCTGGTTTCCTGTACTTCACCCTTATGCATTAGCTAACTTTAGGATCAGGAAAGTCATTTAACATAAAGTCAGCTCATATTGTAAAACCTGTATTCCCTGTTTCTAAATGACTGAATGAAAGTTTGATATTTTAATATAGTAATGTGTCAGACCCACACTCAGACACCGTCCATGTATCTATGCTCTTGCTTGATTTGGAACAGCCAACGTTCGTTTTTGCAAAACACCAGAATAGTTCAAAACAAGTCCAGTCCTATCAGTGCTGCTGACATGCTCCTGATGCATGGCAGACATTTGGTAAAGGTTACACCAACAGGCCCATTAGTGGCCTGATGACAAAAATTACATGTGACTGTCTGAATGAACCGTGACACTCAAGAGTCAGACATTTTTACATCAAGTGGCCACTTGATTTCCAGGGAAACCTAGAGAAGGGAGAACCAGGAAATCAGTCTAAACTGGCTAAACTTACAGCAGACCCATGCATGTGATTTCTTATGTATAAAAACATTCACTTGTATATGTGTACTCAGTTCTCTCGCATGCTTTTATTGTTGTATGTTGACTGCCTCTTAGCACTAATCGCTGGATGATTTGACTTGAGTATTTCTGCTGCAGACTATCACAGATATATAGTATTTCATGAATGCTGATCTCACAGAAAAGAGACACAGGCCTGTAATTCTTCGCCTGCGTGAGGAATGATAATGATTCTGACCCTGGCCTTGGGTTAGCCTTGCCTAGCTTAGCAACGGTTACCACTGAGCTCCAGACAGCAGGGCAGACTGGAAGGCTCCGGAGCCAGGCTGGCCCACGTGCGGTCCCACATCAGGGGGCATGCACCCTGTCTGTCCCTGCTCTTACATCTATACCTTTTTACCCAGCCTCCCCCCAAAGAAGGGAATTGGAGGATTTGTCATCAACACACAAACACACACGCACAGGTTTCCAAACCCCCTGCTGACACACAGTGGAATGCACAACTGTTTATGCACACAAAGGGACAGTATGGACACCCAGATAAACAGATGTTGGGCTTAATACAGAGCACTTAGGAAAATTATTCTTGCAGTCTGTAGTCATAAGAGGTGGAAAATCAAGAGTAACATTTAGCAAAGCATCTTTATGGCATGGTCTTGCCAAATATTTAACTTTATTGTTTTCATCAGTAGTATTTGTTGTTTCTCAACCCTTTAGCATACAGACAGTATAAAGCACACATGAAAACTCAATCCCAGCACATAATGCCCTGAGAAGAACCCCCTCCCCCCAAAATCCCTAATGAATCACAAGGAATATTAGACTGTAATATGTCTGTACTGTTATTCCACTACAGAGGGTACTCTGCTTACCTGTGCAAACAAACATTTTTCTGTGATGAACTGCAGCCATAGAAGTGTAAATGATGAATCCAAGTCTGAAAAGTGAGGTTAACATAAAAGTTCTTAAAACATCTTTTTAAATGCCTATCAGGGCAAAAACATACTCATCTCAAGGCTTCATAACCAGATTTCACTAATCAACGGATGAAGTCACTGTGGGTACATCTATCTTTGTCCAGTCTACAACAGGGGACTACAACAGATTTCCACTGACATCTGGCCTCCGTGGTGCTTATTTCATCATCATGCATGACCTTCCAAAGAGAGGCTGTCAATGACAGTGTGATTGTTCACAGAAAGTAAATGTTAGTTTAATCTCTTCTTCATTCATTGTTACAGGTCTGTAATCCAGTGATGATACAGTCAATGCAAAAGTAATAAAAAAGACGGTACTGCAACTTCAGATACATCTGGAACTTTGTAAAAAAAAAATGGTAACATTAAAACATTCTAATTTCTGGAGTTTAGTATAAGTCAGGACTAAGTGTGCCATGTTTTGAATTTAACTGCCCATCTTTGGCCCTTTATTTGGTAAAAACAAATGTTTTTGTTGTTTTGCTATGTCAAATTATATGAAAAAGAAAGTTCTTTGAAGTTTACAGGCATCATTTATGGACAGCTTTTTTGATGTCCCACCCAATGTTCCCTCTAATTTTTCATGTGTCTGAGCGAACACACATACTCCCTGAGTACCACTGTGAGCGACAGCAGACGTGTGCACTGTGATCAACGCCAGCATCGAATCCATCCAAGTTACATGGTTTATTAAAATAATCAAATTACAGCATTTACATTTACTTTTAATTAACTGCTTACACTGAAAATTAAAAAAAGAATCTTGTTCATGACCTGTGTAGTATGTTAACACTATTGGAAGTAAAAAGAACTTGAACTCCAATTTTGAAAACAAAACTTTATTTTATTTTTATTTCTTTTTCTTTTCTTTTTTTAAATAAAGCTCTGACTTGTATTATGAGTATGAGTCTGTGGTCTGGGAGAGAGTCCTGTAACAGAATATAATGGCCACTGTTGGGCAATTAATTATATAGTTACTTCTTCAAAAAAAGTAACTGAGTTATGCAAACAACAAAGTTTTTTGCAGCTGTTTACCTAAAAACACAGCCAAGGCGTTTTTTTTTTTTTAATAAACATTTCAAACTATTTACAGAACAATCAGCTGTTCTGCATCAAGTTTGATGCCACACAAATTATTTGTGCCACTCCAAAAAATAATTTCTGTCCACTATGAGATAAAGGAGAACAACAGCCTGATACCTGCAGGCCTGACAACAGGAGATGTATCACTCCTGTAACTCCTATAACATTCAGCAGTCGCCTCGTTGTTCTGACACACACAACAAAACTATTGACTACACTACACACTAACTACACAAGATTTGCGCTAAACGTTGCAAATCTCTCACATCTCAAAACACCGCCGTCACTCCTAAAACTTCCCCCCTTCCTAAACATCTAAATGCCATGTTGCCATATCATTTTTTTGATTGGTCAACATGATACATTTTTCGACCAATAGGAAAGGCTGGGGGGTTTGTTGGTTTTGTTTTTGCTCACAGGCAGAGAGCGCTTTTGTTTCGTAATAAAGCTGTTCTGTGTACGACAATCATTTCTGGAGCTTGTCTTGTTCAACCAGTCTGATGTAGATTTGCTGCTCTTCTTGGGTTCATTGTCTTGTTGCATTAACCAATGTCAGCCAACCGTTAAGTGCTAGACGGATGGTTAGAATTCACAATAACTGCGAGGTGTCCAGGTCCTATGGCTGCAAAAAACAAGCTCACCACCCCTGCACCACAGTACTTGATAGCTGGTATGTTTGTGATGATATGCTGCGTTTCGGTTTACTCCAAACGTGGTGTTGTGCATTATAACCAAACATTTTCACATCTGTTCAAAGGACATTGCTCCAGAAGTCTTGCGATTTGTTCGGATACACCTTTACAAATGTGTACATATGTTCTTTTAAAGAGAAGAGACTTCCTCTTGCCAATTTTTAAAAACAAGCCATACTTTTTCAGTCTTTTTCTATTTGTACTGTCAAGAATTTTTACATTTAAAAATGTTAACATGTTAAGTGAAGCCTGTAGAGTCTGAGACATAGGTGTTGAACTGCATTTTCCTGGCACATTAACTCCTGGGGGAGATCTGCAACTGTCTTGAATGTTTTTCCACTTTTCAATATTTTTTCTTATTAGACTTCAAACAGTTTGGAAATTACTTTGTAACTCTTCTCAGATTAATTGGCAGCAGCAACTGTTTCTGTAAGATCATTGCTGATGTTGTCCTTACTTGGCGTTGTGTTGACACACATCTGAATGCTCCAAAACAGCAAACTGCCAAAATACTGCTTTTACAGAGGTACTTGCTGATAATCAGTTAATCAAGTTCATTTGATTAGCAGCACCTGGCTGCTATTTACCTTCTTAATTCCTATGGAAACAGTAAGAGTGCACTTAGTTTTTCCACACACCGTCTCTGCATTTTGGCTTAATTTTTGTTAAATAATGACACAGATGTAACATGTCATGTTTTGTCATTCATCTTAGGTTTTAATTACCCAAATTTGTGTTATTTTTAAGTTTAGTTATTTCACTTTTAAGAAATAACTAGATGAAAGTTAGTAATCTTAACTAACCATTATTGCTGTAAAACTTGTTCCTAATCAACTATTATATAATAACTAATATGTTATATAATCATATGACCTTAAACAATGGTTATTAAAGACTGTTGCCAGTCATTTTAAGGCCTGTTGTAGAAGTACAGCGATAACGTCTTTGTGTTCATGGATAGAAATAACAATAATATCAGCATCATGATATACGAGCCTTTAGTTCTGAGTGGTTTCCGTGTCGTGACCTGAATACCTCAGCGATGAAGCCAAGCCAGCAGCTCATTAACATTCCAATACAGCCCTAATCACCACTGCAACTGTGTGTGTGTGTGTGTGTGTGTGTGTGTGTGTGTGTGTGTGTGTGTGTGTGTGTGTGTGTGTGTGAGAGAGAGTCAGAGAGAGGGGAAAAGGGAAAAGAGAGATCATGCACGTGTTGCTCCGCGAGCGAGGACGCGGTGAAAGTGTTTGATGAAGTGCCTGCCTCAGGTGATTACAGCCGCGTGGGGTGATTGGTTCCATCGAATCGCACCTCTCCTCTCACATCTCGGATGCTGTTGCGCAGCTTTTTTGCACAGCTGAGGCTCGTTTTGCTAACAAGTTTTATTGATTGACTCATCGGAATGAGAAGTATGAGGACTGGCGAGAGATGAAAGATGCACAAGCAAACATAAAAGGCAGCAAAAACGAGTGCGAGAGCTTTAAGGTGGAGACGTTTTATTCGTTATGGTTATGCATACGTTCCCATGTTTGTTCAGTTAACCTCAGATAACCATCTATGTGTCTTTTTCTGTCTGTCCCTCTGCAGAAAGACTATATAACTCCAATGGACGTGACTTGAGAAGAGCACTCTTCTCTCTAAAGCAAATTTTTCAGGTAACACACTCTCTCACACACACACACAAACACACACACACACACACACACACACATTTTTCAATGCAATTACCGTGAGTACATTGTTGCAGAATACAGTCGGTTATTGTGGCCACTGTGTGCTTCTGTGATGACAGGATCTCCATCAACGTGGCGTTTCTCTCTCTGTCTTTGTGTGTGCATGTGTGCGCGTGTGTGTGTGTTTGCATTGAAATTTGTGTGGGAATCTTTTATTTTAAGTGGAGAAGAGTTAGCCACTTTAAAAAAAAGAAGAGCTCTGCAGCACAAACAGAACAGAAGCACTCCGTATGTAAAAAGACAGTGATTCAGCAAACGGAGCAGCACTGTGCAAACTTCCAGATTGTTCAAAAAAGTGCAGCATTCAAGCTATTAAAAGTGGCCCTTTTTTTGCAACTAAACACTACATAAAAAACCCTCCATGCAAGCTCCATGCTTATTTCCTACCACCTTCTCCTCAGAGGATGCCTGAACCTGGAGCTTTAACGGTGCACATGAAGGTGTTTTTGTTTCTTTAAGAAATGACACATAAAAAGCAGAAAACTGTAAAAAATCATGTCTGCTGACAAGTGTGAGTGTGTATACCAGCTGGTCTGATCCCAGAGGAGGGTTTGAAAATCTGTGTTGTGTCAACTTAAATCTTAAACCTCCACATCACTGACATCAAGTGGCAACACAAGAAAATGCATTAACTGCATCCACGAAATTACGAGCTCTGTTCTGGTTATCCCGTGCTTCCTCTATTTGTGCTCATTTTCCTTCAGGATGACAAAGACCTGGTCCATGAGTTTGTGATGGCTGAAGGTCTGACGTGTCTCATCAAGGTGGGAGCAGAAGCTGACCAAAACTACCAGAACTACATATTAAGAGGTATGGTCTCCTGCATGCTGCATAATGATATATGCTAAGAATAATAACAATAATATACTACATGCTTAGATCAGGGGGGTCATTCTATCTTTCTCTGGGGCAACACTGTGAAATGGGACTCACATCAAGGGCCAGACATTTATTTTAACATGTTTTGAAATCCTGTATAACAATTAACAAACAAGATCAAATGATATCTGATGATTCTATTGCCTGAAATTGTCTGCACATAAAAATAAAATTTGCCCGTAGTTCTCAGTGAAAGGACTGGCCTCTGAGAAATTTACCGTGCTGTAGTCGTGTGCCTCTGTGGCTCAGTGACTTTTTAAAGCAAACACTCAGTCTTTATGGCTCTACATCTTTGCCGGCGTGTGGACAGAAGCATCCAAGTGAAGACAATAATTACGGAGACACAGGATCTTTCCTTACCCTGTCGAGATGTGGGCTTTTCAGAGTTCCACTTCTCTTGAAATAGCCTGCATTCAGCATCAGCTTTTCCTTTGTGTTTCTCAGCTAGTCTAGGCACATGTGGTCATGACGGCATGTCACGACTGATTTGGACATGTTACTTAGAAGATATGCATGAAAAATAAAATTGTAAAAATGAGAAACAAATGCAGAAAAACTGCATTTTGAGTGCTTTAAACAGAGTTTTTAACCCTATTATTATTTCTGCTGAATATTATTATAAGATGGCAATACAAAAAGAGCAATGTAATGGAATTAAGTCATGTTTGTCACTCAGAGGTTTTCTATGGAGCTGTTAGTCATGGTTGTGCCATCGTTGTCATGACTGATTGATTTTCTCAGCATAATCAGAATCATTGCTGTCACTGTAACTGATTTTATTGCTGTTATTTAATTCATTTTGGTTCTTTTTTTATTTATTTCATCTTATTTTATTTTATTTTACAACAAGTTCTCAGTCATCTTTCCGTATACTTTTCTGACTTTTCCTTTCTCCCTCAGCTCTCGGGCAGATCATGCTCTACGTGGACGGGATGAATGGCGTCATTGGCCATCCTGAGACAATCCAGTGGCTCTACACTCTCGTTGGCTCGAAGGTATCAAGTCAAGCGTGCATCCTAAAAAACTCAGAGGACACACACACACACACCACCCTGACGTTGGTTAACCAGCCATTGTTTGCAGAACATTATTTTTAGCGTTTATCCAAAGAAACACACACAAACACATACCCTAATGATTGTGTTGTGTGTTTCCAGCTGTGGGTGGCGGCTTCTGTTGGTTTTGTGGTGTCCTCGTGCACTAGGCACCAAGACACTCATGCTGGGACTGTTTTCCCTACACTACCACCCCCCAGGTTTCACTGTTGTCGCCAGCGTGAGAACATATAGCAATAAAATCTCCAGAGGAGGCGCTTTCCGTGTCGAACGCTGGAGTAAAAGCATTCAAAACCCCTTCTTCGACTTGAAGCGATCTTCTAGTTCACAGCAGATGAACCACAGGGCTGTAGGCGTAGCCACCCTGCACTCTCCCTTTCATCCAGGGCAGTTCTAGTGGAATTTGGCCTGCGATTATTTCCTCAAAACAATGTGCTAGACCCCTGTTGCTCTTCCTGCAGACTACAGGCCCGTAGGATGATGGTCCCACCATGAGTAAAGGGAGTTGCTCGCCAACAAGACATTGCCCCATGTCTTGCCCTAGACATTGGCATACTATCAGACTATCTTAGGTGGGATAAATTGCGCCGCAGTACTAAAGTGAGTATGTTGATCAGCATTTACTTCCTTGAGATTTTTTGGTAGTGCTGTATTTTTATCATAGATGGGTATGTGAGAGTCCATGGTCTGGATCATATAAGCAGTATAAGCAGAACAACTACGGTTCTGCAGCATCTGCAGCCATCTTTGTTAACGAGTTCATGAAATTCCTTCCTAACCCAAACCAAAACCATAATTCCTAGTTGCCTGATGATGTCCGTTACAATAAAATTAACCAAAATGTCACGTTGCCTAAATTTTAAACCAAATCCTGTAAAATGTAATTTATATTATGAAGTTTCCCCAGACCAGCATCCCTAAAACAGAGGCTCACAGTATAACTGTATAAATAGATTATGTCCCTGCAGCATGATGACAAGCACAACACACACAAATAATGAAATAGCATCTGCTCGTATGTTTTGGTTGCCACTAATGCTAAACATTTGAATTCTAAATGTTTAGAGTGGATGAAGAGAGCAATAGGAACACAGTTGTCCATACTTTATGCAAGTTTCTTTATATTTCCACCCTAGTTTCGTTTGGTGGTGAAAACAGCTTTGAAGCTGTTGCTGGTGTTTGTGGAGTACTCAGAATCCAACGCGCCACTGCTGATCCAAGCCATCACCTCTGTGGACATGAAGAGAGGTACTAAAAGCTTAACATGCCACCATGTGCTGAGGGCTTAAAGTAGAAAGATACTGTAGTTTGTCTGCATGATAATATTTTTGAAGTAATGGAATTTAATCGACTGACTTCTAGGCAGCAAGCCATGGTCCAATGCTATGGAGATCTTGCATGAGAAGGATGGAGTGGATACGGAGCTTCTCGTCTATGCAATGACCCTCATCAATAAGGTTTGCAAAGCTATAGTTTATGGCTTTGCTGAGTACTTTCTTGTGTGGATATAGAACATTTTCAGTTTTATGGAAAACGCATCTTGGTTTTCTCCAGTAAGTGATCAGTTGATTGACTGACTTTGTGTTTTATCATTTTGCATGTAGATATAAACTGTATTGCGAAGTTTTAGTCCTGCAGCTTCAAAACCCAAAATGAAAAACTTAAATATATGATTATGTGCATCAAAGCAGTGTTTTAGTCATTAGTGTTTAAATGTGCAAAGCGTTTTAAACCTTGGTTACATCTTGACGACGTCTCCTTTCTTTTTGCAGACTCTTGCAGCACTGCCCGACCAGGATTCATTTTATGATATGGTGGATGGTCTGGAGGAGCAGGGCATGGAGACCGTTTCCCAAAGACATCTGGGGAGGAAAGGAACCGATCTTGACTTGGTCGAGCAGCTTAATATATATGAGGTCTGAGACACTCAAACAAAACATTAAAAGCGGTTGAAAATGGGTTATTACTGATCCCTTTTCAGCTTGTAAATGCTGTACTAATAGCCCAAATAAAGGTCAGAGTGCCATGTAAAATATAAAAATAAAAACAGAATCTTATGGTTTGTAAGTCATTTAAACCAAACATAATAGCTGAAAATAGTGCAAAACTTTATATCAAAGTCCAGTTTTTGTCTATTTAAATTGGTGGCATTATTCTTAACGCTCATTCTTTTAGGCTTAGGATGGCATTGTCTTGTGAAAAAAAAAAAGGTATAAAAACGTGTCATCTGGATGGGAGCATATGCTGCTCATAAAACTTTCTTTGGAGATTATGTGTCGGAATTTCAGGAGTAGGACCACCCCTCCAAACACGCTCCTTCCGGTTGAAATCTATATAGGTTCCCCCAGTTCTGCAAGCTGTTCATTCTCGTTTACGTGCCCCACCCTCCCTCCTTTTTCTCTATTCTTTAACTTTTTCATTTCTACTTAGTGCATTGGGATCTGCAAGGCCCGGGAGCCATCGCCAGTCTCCTTCAAGGCCTTCCACAAACCGCAGCTCACTTCATGTCAAAGCTTTTTCACCTACTAAAACGCTGTCAAACCTAAAATGAGGACGTGGGCCCAGCTAGTGAAATACATCCTCCAGCAATAACGGTGCCTTCACAGTTATTGTTTGAAAATCACAGCGTTGAACAGTGGACCTAAATGCAGACGTGGAGGCAGAATGAATAAACAAATACAAAAACATTTTTGGTTTTATGCTAAAGTCCTAAAGAGTAAGTTCAGCAAAGAACACACTGAGATGGCTGTAGTATACATGGAAGCAGTGTTGGTCAAGTTACTTGAAAAAAGTAATCAGTAACTAATTACTGATTACTTCCCCAAAAAAGTAATCCTGTTACTTTACTGATTACTTATTTTCAAAAGTAATTAATTACTTAGTTACTTAGTTACTTTTTAAAAAGACGATTTACAACCTGAAGAGGTGATAAAGCGATAGATCTTTCAGCCCAATTCTACTTTTTCTGCATACTCCATCATACAAAATGTAATCAAATGGAAAAGTCTCTTTTTTTTAACTTGTTTTATCAGTTTTAATCTTTTAACTTTATGCATCAAGCAAAAATGTAATTATATGCAACATTCTCTGACTTGAATAAATTAGTTTAACATTTAAACCTATTTTATGCACATTCCAGCACATAAAATAAAATATTTTTTGTGTTTACACTCACTCTTTCAAATAGATGCAAGTAAAACACAGCAGAAAATAAATAAAGTCAAAGACTCAGCGGTCCTGTTGCTCTATTTTCACCTGTAAAGCAGGACTGGGGTAGGCGGAGGTTTACCCTGGTGCAGGTGTGCCGCGGTCAGTTGAAGAATCCGCGAGTTTCTCTGTGAGTTTCCCATTACGTCATAGCACACTTGGTGCTTGCTTGGAAGTTTAGGGGTTTTATCGCTGTAAAAAGAAGTTTTCTTCCCATGCACAACGGACACTAATGTTTTTGTCACTTTTTATGGAATCAAACTCAAAGTAAGGTCAGTACTTCCACGCTTTAAACGCTGCACGCTCACATTCTCTCCCGCACTCGATATATTATCCATTGTTGATCTGCACACAGCTGTTGTCACCAACGGCGCACTCGCTTACGTCACTGTTGTGAGACATTCTTGCAAAAAAAAATCACAGTTTTAGTAACGCAGTAACGCAGCGTTCCTACGGGAAAGTAACGGTAATCTAATTACCGATTTTGCAATAGTAATCCCTTTACTCGTTACTTGAAAAAAAGTAATCAGATTACAGTAACGCGTTACTTGTAACGCGTTACTGCCCATCTCTGCATGGAAGGTTAACAGATGCTATGACAAGGAGTAAAGGGAATGTCAGGGCTATTTATACACGAGGGTAATCAGGGAAGTGGAAACACAACAGTAACAAGACTCAGCTGCACTCAATCTAGACATGGAAGCAGGGGAGGGAAGTAAAACTAAAAACAAGGCACGGGTGATAACTAAAAATAAATAAATGAAACAGAAAGTGAAGAACAAGAACTATAAGAAGCCATAATTTAGTCTCACAGCATGTTAGCTTTGGAAATGCGTGTTGCTAACAAGTTCCACTCATTAGACCAAAGGATCCAGCATTTTTCATTTACCAAAAAATCTACAAATTTTTGATTTAGATTTTGGTCAGACCACTTTGCTTCATTTAAACCCTAACATTTTTTTTAAGTACCACTCACTTTACAACCTGTCATGTCTTTCCCCAGACGACCCTACGGCATGAAGATGGTGATGATGACAGCCAGCCTCCACCAATGGTACGCCGGGACCGCAGGCGAGCCAGTGTTGGGGGCGGGGACAAAAGACACGGCCTGGAGAGGAGGCGGAGCCGCAGGGCTTCTCTTGGACGATCCGGTTACGCCTCGCCCTGCAGCCCCGCGTCCCCACAGAGAGCCGGCTTCCAACCTTTCAATGGAATCAGATCTGAGGACGTGAGCGAGAGGTGAGGGTGGTGGAAAATAAAACAGTTACGTATCACTTATTAAAATCTAGGTGCAGGGTTACTCAAAAGGTGTGGTGACAAAGCAAACAAAAAAGCGATAGTTCTTTAATATGTTCTCATTCTTCAGAGAAGTTCTGACTGTTTTACTGCTTTCTGCTCCAGAGCACTGTCAGGTTACCTTCAGTCCATGTAAGTCCAAACGTCACTGAGCCTCTGCTCCTCACAGACCTGCTGTAACAGCTACCCATGTGTCCTCCCTACTCACAGCGTGGGTTTTCCTGCTGCACCTAAACCCCACTGCAGACTTCTGCTGCACTGGAATAAAAATAATTGTTTTCAGCAGCTGCGCACGCCTTCGGGGTTTGCTTGCAATTCTAATAGAGGTGAACACGATATTAAACCAGCACAGGCTTTTCTCAACGATGTGTGTAAGAGCACAACAAAATGGGATCAGGATGGGACTTTAACTGTTTACTAAAGGCAAATCTTTCATCTATTGGTCCTCTTCTCCTCTTTAGATTTGAATATAATAATAGATGAAGGATTAAATGTAATCTGCTTTTGTCACATTAGTAGACAAACAATGGGGTTTAAGAGCTAAATCGTGCACACCTGAGCATACCTGTGAATCCTGAAAAACGGGTTCAAACGCGGTCAGCTGTACTGTAAAAGATACATTTTTATCCCGTGATTTATTTTTGAATGAATCTAATCAGTGGGTGAAAGCTGTTTACGTCCGGGACCGCATCCTGCTTCGTATTATGCACGCACACAAGAAAAACAAACCCAAGTTTTATTGACCATCCCATTCGTCACACACACATGGCTGTGGTCTTGTGGAACAACACCTGGCAGCGCGGACGGACTTGACTGCAACAGGACTCATCTGGTTTCACTATAAAACAGCGCAGCAGTTTGGTGACAGCGATCCCCCAGCCGGTTTCTCCTCTCAGCATTCCTTTCCCTCTTTCCTTGTTATCATGTTCTGTGTTCATGCGCATGTAAAACCACCTAACTGGAGGCATGAAGTGTATAATCAGAAACATTCATCTGCCATCTCTCCCCTTTTCATTTCTTGTGTGTTTTCTCTTGTCTTGCCTTGTCTTTGTTTGTTTTCCTTGAGTGTCTTAACTGTGACTTTTTAGTGTAGACTTAAACATCTTCTGCACACATGACCCCTCAGCCATTCCATCCCTTTGCTCCAACACTCTTTTTTCTGTGGAGATTTCTATTTGCATGCTTTTCTTATGTATCACTTCATCTCTCCCCTATCCTTACCTCAAATCGTCCACCTGTCTGTGTATTCATTCGTCCACCCCCCCACCCATCCACCTCGATAGAGTGGAGGAATGTGAGGAGGATAGCATTGAGGAGGAGAAGGAGGAAGAGGAAGAGGAGACTCCTGTGACTGAGTCTGATTCGGATGAGCAGGAGGGGGCTAATGAGACCACCTCCAGGTATTTTAGGACGTAGTGGTAACATAGCAATGAAATAATGCTTTCATAATGGTCTCGAATGTCTCTTTAGTCCCTGCCTGTCCAGCTGGTTTGCTCTGGTGGCCCATGTCTGTTGTAGATTTGCCTGCCGGTCTGCTCAGTTCTGCTTTTACCCATTTATTCCTCTCGATCCATTCCTCTGTTCCTAGCCCCGCTAGACATCTTCCATCCACTGTTCAAAGAACAACCCTTCAGTCCATCACCATCACGTCCAGAAAGGAGTCTGTAAAGGAGACAGAGCAGAGGAATTGGAGTGAACCGACCTCAGCAACAACTACCACCAGCAGCATTTCCTCCCCCTCTACCCCAACCCTTTCTCCCACTGTGTCCTGCACTCACAGTCCTCCAGGACAGCCCTCGCTCCTGGCCACACTGCTGGCCAGAAAAAAGTCTATCGTCACTGTGCCAGCTACCAAGGAGGTGAGCCCGCCGTTGCGTGGCAGCTCGCGCCCCTCCCCCGACCGCCTGCCCTACCTGCCCCACTCGCCCTTCCACCTCTTCTCGTACGATCTCGATGAGGAGCCGTCGCCCCCGGCTCTGGGAAAGCCAAGCGAGGAGTCACCCAAACCAACGACTCCCAGGTCAGATGGGCAGTAAAGCTCACCAATGAATTCAAGAAGCTTTCCTTCTCTTCAGATGTCCTGCTTTTTACTTTGCCAGTTTCCACTTCTGCTTCTGGCTTTTTTTGTGTGTGTGTGTAGGCACCAGTTTGGAGCCACTTTGCATCTCTTTTGTTATTCATCACTTCCCTTCTTTTCAGTTCTTTCACCTCACAGCATCTCACCTTGAGTTTCTCGACTCTTATTGTCACTTTTCGTTCCTTCACGTCTTTTCTTAGTTCCTCCACGACCTCGATGCACTGCAATTTTTTTTTAATGTGCAATCCCCACTTGGCCTCCCAGTAGCATTTCCTTTCCCCTCTTTTCTAAAACAGCACAACCACTGTTTTCTTTTCTTTAACCCTTTCTCACTAGTCTCTCTTTGCTTTTTGCTGAAACTTTGCATTTCCTTACCTTTACCGTCAGGCAAAGATTAGCTGTTAGATTTCTCTCTTTGTGGTTAAAACTAGATTTCCAAAAGATTCACACTTAATCTGTACCAAATTTGTCATGAGAACGCTGCATGAGTAATCAAGTGTTCCCAATCAGAAGTTGAATTACATGCATCAAGTTATAGATAACAAGAATCAGATGTTTTTTTGCTTTGTATTGCACACGCAGCAACAGAACCTTAAATAATATAACGTAAGCTTAAAAAAGAAAGCTCTTGTCTGCTCCGGCATAATAGCTTGACAAGGCCAAAGGTCTTTTTAGCAGACTCTTAGTGAGGACAGACGCCTTGCCTGAAAATTTCCAGGGGCATAATAGAATAAACACGACAGCAGTTAGCAATTAGGGTCACATTCATTTCTGGGTACGAGTTTTGCACTCGCCAGTTAGTCCATGCCGTGTTGTGCAACCCTGAGAGGTCACTCCCTGTTTTTCTCCCTCAGGAACGGAGCCCTGACGTCCTACTCCTCTCTCAGTACCCCGAGTACACCTACTAGCTCAAGGTGAGAAGCCACAGCAATAACATGAGGTGTGGAAACATCCTTAAACTACGCACCGCCAGACTGTAAACAGGTTCACACACAGGAACAGAGTCATGTGTGTAAAAAATACGGAGCATGTGCGGCCCCACCGTGTTTTCGTGCCGATGACATACTAAAGTGAATGTGATCTAAGCTAGTTGGTTCCAGATTTACTAAACTCTCTGGTAAACCTAAACACATAGAGGCTGGTCTTATGTAAGGGGCGTATGTTGTGTTATGGCTGCTTTATCAGAAGAGAGCAGCAGATTAAAACTCTGCTGCAGAAATCAGGATGACAGGGAATAGAGAAATAAAAATCAATAAATGAAGGAAACTGTTAGGTGAGGCTGTGTGCAGTCAGGAATAGGACCCAAGGTGCAGACTCCGGAGACAGACGTGAACTCAAAAAGGCTTTAATGCTGAACGCAACATGACATAACTAGAAAAACTCAAAATAAACTTACACCGGTGGACAGGCAAAATAAACGGTAGATCGCGACCCAGACACAGAGAAACACTGGGCTTAAATACACAGAGGGAGCAATCAGGGAATGGGTAACAGGAGGGAAACACAGCTGGGGCAAATCGGGCCTAACGAGACAAGAGGAAGCAAAACCAGACACATTAACATCAGACATGGACTTTCAAAGTAAAACAGGAAACACATAACACAGACTGAACAAAGACACAGACTCATATGCAGGCACTACAAAGGGAACAGAGACGTGGGACCAGGGCAGACACAAACACTGACTGAACACGGGGATATAGGAACTTAGGATACACAGACGCGAACTAGACAAGGGGATGCAGGTGATAGGGGAGACATAAGCCATAAGACGGAACTCAAAGAAACCAAAAACTAGAAAGTATAAATAATAACATAAACTCAAACATCCTGGGTCAACGACCCAGGCATCCTAACAGAAACCTCCTTTTCCTCACTCTGTCTCTGCTCCTTCAGACCTGCTCTGGGAGGCCTTCTGTCCTCGTCCTACCGCCAGCACCAAGAATCTTTGGCAGCTGAGCGAGAGCGCCGCCGTGTGGAGAGAGAAGAGAGGCTACAGAAAATAGAAAGAGAGGAGAGGAACAAGCACAGGTGAGGCATCTTTGGTCATAAAATGCTTTATGCGAGAACAATAAATGAATAAAAGCTGTTTTAGTTTGTAGAATGAGTAATTATGTTTCCAAACACCGAAAACGTGTGTGTGTGTGTGTGTGTGTGTGTGTGTGTGTGTGTGTGTGTGTGTGTGTGTGTGTGTTGACCTAATTTCCTAAATTACTCAACAGTCTGACAAGAATAGATCATATCATACATAAGACAAAGGTGTGGGACTGTGGGTTAAACTTGTTAGACAGATCTACAGAGCACAGTGTGCGTGATATGATTGCTACCTTTTGAAACAGTTTGTTGTTCCTCTCACAGCCGCGGCTATGTGGATAAAATGGAAGAGGCCCGGCTCGCGCGGGAGGAGAGGTGAGTGTGTGTGTACACTAAATCAAAACAGCACAGAGCCGCTGAATCAGTTGGGATTATGTTTGAGCCGCTGGTTTGGGAAGCTCGGTAATAGCGTAATTGTTCGCAGGTTAAAAGGTGACCATTGCCTGCCAGAGGCTGGACGGGTGGGGGGAGTACTGAGCTGATTTTCTTTGCTCCGTCCGCCTTTCGTTTCCTTAAGAAGCTGTATTTTAACTGCGGCTCTCTGCCAAGGGCCTGATTGTTTTGGCTGTGTGCTGTGAGAAAATCAGGTTCCTGGATTTGTCAAGCCTCTCACAATGAATGGACGTGCACGGCCACAAACACACACACACACACCAGAAGAATTTTCACGAGGCTAATAAATCTGTGTTTGTGTGCAGATGGGAATCACAGGAAGAAAGAGATTTACTCAGAAGGGTTAAGGAGGTCACGATCATATATATCAATAAGGGCTGATGACAGCTGGGTAAATGCCATATCCTCTACGCTGGTCATCACTGACATTTGCGCCTTCTTATTGTTCTTCTTCATCTTCTCCACTCTCTGAGAGTGTGTGCCGAGCACTATTGCTTTTCTTTTTACCCCAGGCTTGTTTCACCCTCCATTTAAAGCTCAGTTAATGCAATAGCACACAGAGTCAATAAGACAGAGCGAAAAAAAAAGGTAAAGGTTGGATTCAACTATGAACAGAAGAAATAAGGCAGAGACAGACAGAAGCCAGAGCTGCAGATGAGCTGCTGAGTGAACATGTGGGAGATTTATCCACGACTTCACTCTGATTTATTTACGGTGTCATGGTCATCAGAAAAAACATGACCTTTTTTTTTTTAAATTCCCCAGCTTAGCGTTTAGCTGCCAAACAGCACTGGAACACCTGGTCACGAAGGACGTGCATAAAATCCAATGGCTTTAATAACAGACAACAGACAGAGCAACAACAACATACCTCAGCTCATCTAAAAGAGTCAGTTTACACCAAATTGATGCAATTAAAATGAGCGAATAGAGCGATATGGTTAAAATAATTATACTATTACACCTGCTTCTGGACAAACAAATAAGCCTGTATTTAACTACGTTTATTTCATAGAAACACCATAAAAATAAAAACATCCTTTTGAATTTTTTCTTTTTTTCATTCTTTTTTCTTTTGCTAGCATTTCCTTAATGTACAGGGTGGGCCATTTATATGGATACACCCTAATAAGATGGGAATGGTTGGTGATATTAAAGTCCTGTTTGGGGCACATTAGTATATGTGAGGGGGCAAACTCCTCAAGATGGGTGGTGACCATGGTGGCCATTTAGAAGTCGGCCATCTTGGATACAACTTTTGTTTTTTCAATATGAAGAGGGCCATGTGACACATCAAACGTATTGGTAATGTCACAAGAAAAACAATGGTGTGCTTGGTTTCAATGTAACTTGAATGGTATCACCAACCATTCCCATGTTATTACGGTGTATCCATATAAATGGCCCACCCTGTATACTGATTAGAGGGTTTAAGGATGGGTGGGTGTGTGAGTTGCTCGAGGGAGACCACCCAGTGACTGAGGCCTGGTGCAGCCTGAAAGACCAACATGGGCCCACCTTCCTGTGGGCACAACCACATGCAGGAAGGGCTGCAGGGGTCCAGTGCATAGTGGATTGTGTGGAGGTCAGAAGTGGAGGCTCTGGTGGTCCGATTCCCTGTTTCCAAAACTGTCTGTAGAAACATTATGTCTTTATTTTTCTAAAACATGATGAAAACTGGCAGAATAAAAAAAAAAAAGCAACATAAACACACACCTGAAAAGCACAACTTAGTCGAGTAGATCATCTTTAAATAAATTTCTTGCACATATTATGTTTGGACTGTTTTTTGTTTTTGTTTTAATTGAAATTAAAATATCGGCAACATTTTAACATCAAAACAAAGAAAAAATTAGTTTGGTAGCTAAAATACAAAAGTTAAACATGATCGCATTATGATTAGCTATAGCACTGATAACAAAAAACTTTGTTAAAGAGCACTTTAAGCTCTTGTGCGTACGTTTTTTAGAGAATATATTTTTTAACAGAAACACAGTTTAAATAATACAGGTGACAGTCATAGATGACTGCAGATAAGTCAGGTAACATAGGGAACAAGAACAATGCGTGTGTGAGTTATTATAGAGTTAGGCTAAGTGCTTTTCTAAACAAGCTCAGGCTTCAAGCACTCTAAATGCTCACATTCTGTTTTTGTTTTCTATGTCTTTATATTGGGGAGCACAGATATCCCTAATATGGTCATGTCAGGTGCACAGCTCTGGGTGTAAGTAAAAGCCCCACCCACCTGCTGTTAAGTCTTTGAGCTGTGAGGGGCAGCCAATCAGTAGAAAAGAATGGTTTAAAAAAAGCTACAACAGCTTTTTCCAGACAGACGATGTACTGTGGGGCTTCAACGTGGCCCAGCATAACATAAGGATTATTTTAAACTAATTGTTGTGTAAATCTGCTCCAGTAAAGGCCCAGAGTTGGAAATGAGCAGGTCCCCCTTTAAAGATGGATACAGTTTATTTAAAAGTGATTTGTTGGCATAAACAGCTGGAGCTTTTATGAGTTTGCCTGTTGGTTCGGGCACCTCATGTACATTCAGCTCACTCACTCCAGCGTGCAAATGCAAACCAACACATGCTAGTATCTTCTTTCTTCAGACCTCTGAAGTGGACTGATGCTAATGAACCCTGAACAGAAGCTCCACACATTCGTGGTTCGGTGGGAAAGAGGAGGAGTTATAAAGAGAGAGAGAGAGAGAAGGTTGAATCAATGCCCATAAATCTCCATTCTGGCTCGCAGAATGGCAACATTTGGTAGGAGGAGAAAGGGAGGAAGAGGAGAAGAGGAGAGAGAGAGGGAGGGGAAATGGACCTGAGAGCAGAGCTGATGGAGGCACATGTTGAACAGGTTTACTCTGATTCACTTCTGATGTTTAGCCTTTAGAGCAGCCAAACTAACATTAACTTCTCCGCATCTCTCTCATTCTTCTCTCCTGTCCTTCTCCTTGCACTCCCCCCTCCTCCTCCTCCTCCTCCTCTTCTTTAACCTCCCTGTTGCTGCATGTTTCAACTGCTGCTGAAAGCTGAGCATTTGGATAGAGAGGACAAGAGGCTAGTGGGGAGCAAGACAGTGAACCGTTGTGCTGCAGGAAATGAGTGATGAACGCACCGAACGCTTTGTGAACGATTAATGGGGCGAGGTAGAGGAGAGAGGTGGGATTAAATTCTGAAGAGGTAAAGTGGCATGGCAGCTGCAGAGGGGAAAAAAGGCCGGGTGGGAGTTTGGGTTTTTTTGTATTTTTTTAATGAACTCAGGTACTTTGGCAGAGAGCAGTGACAAGTGGTTTAGTTTGGGGTGATTTGGCAAAGACTAACACTGAGAATGGCGCTGCTGTGAGAGCCGAGACAGACATTGTCTAAAGCTCTCTCTGTTTTTTTCTTGTTTTTTACATCCATCCTTTTCCTCTCTTCCTCTTTCAGGTATAAGAACGTGGAACGTCTGGCAGCGGAAGAGTACGAGAGGGAGCGCGTAAGGGTGTCGAGGAATCAACCTGCCGTCGACCTGAACTTTGAACCCTCGGAAGCCTGGCCTCCGTCATCATCACGCAGCAGCACGCCGTCTTCCTTCGCCTCCCAGGAGGACGCAGAGGCTGAGCTTGAAGCAGAGACCCCAACTGCCGTTCCCTGCACTCCACCTGAGACTGGTAGGATTGCTGAGAATCATGTTCGATGCATTGATCTGTCAATGAGGACGTGGATGATCGATTATTAGGAGATATAATCGTCTCTTGTTACAAAACTGTAGCCAGTTGGCACCGATATGTATTCTAAAATATTACTGCTACCGCAGACTGGTATGGATCCTGCACACAACAATATCAGGGCAATGTTTAGGTTCATACCTACCTACTATTTTACAGTCTTTACCTTACTATATAATGCACCTTGGGGCAACTGTTGTTGTGATTTTGCGCTATATCAATAAAACTGAATTGAAAATGCCATTGCTTTCTGCAAGATTTCAAACATAAATTGAGTTACAGCTCCTTAGTGCATGCAAAGGCAACATGGATCTACTATGATACATGTAAAGTTTTAGGCGTTAACGGGATCAAGGTTGGGAGCATCCGCTTCTCAGTACCGAGTGCAACGTACCAAAAGAGAAAAAAAACAGCCTTCAATTCAGTTCATTTTATTGCCTAGAGCTGCTTTATATTGTAAAGGAAAGACCTTAAAACGATACAGAAAAAAAAAACGAACAATGAGACAACCCCCTGTGAACAAGCACTTTGGCGACAGTGGAAGGGAAAAACTACTTTTTAGCAGGAAGCCATCTGTCATGACTAGCTGTTCCCGAGGGGAGGGTCCACTTCCACAGAAATCACACTGTGGAAGAGAGGCAAATATTAATAACAACTAATGATTAAATGCATAATGGTGTATAAACACAGAGGGGAAAAAAATGAGTGAAGTAGAAACACCCAGTGAATCATGGGAAGTCCGACGCAGCCTAGGCCTATTGCAGTGTAACTAAAGAAGGTTTTGTGGTCACCTGATTCAGTTCTAACTAAAAAGCTAGTTTCTTTTGTCTGCGTGGTGCTTGTCAGACAGTTGCCAAGATTAATATGGATTTATTTTAATGTTAGTAACAGTTTTAATGTTACCTGTAACCATAGACTGTGTGTACAGACGGTTGCAATGATGAAAGGTGTCCAGTGCTGCTGGCAAATACTTTGAAAACTAATAGTTAAAAACACAGGATGTCCTGTTCAGTTCCTATCTGAGGGGCCTACGGCACTTATTCTCAACCTTGCATGGTTTTTACTTTGCAGCTCACCATTTAAATTAACATACAGACGCGAGGGAAAAGAAGCAGCAAGAGGGAGACAGATTGTGGAAAGTAGTAAGAGGAGAGGATACTTTTGGAAAAGAGTGAGGGGATATGGGTGAAGGGGTGAAATGAACTTTTGAAAGACGTTTTTGAATGTGCCGTGCCAAAACATCCATGCAAGGAAACAGCCTCGTTTTGGGAGTGCACGCAAACTGAAGTTGTGTCGCTCACACAGGCTGGTGTTTGAGGCCTCGCGCTGCCGTGTTATTCTAACCCTGCCGGTCTCAGTGCGTGGACTGTGCTGTTGAGTTATGGGTGTCTACCGTGTACACGTGTGTGTTTCGGTGTAAACAGGAACTTAATTCTTCATTTCCTGCTCATATCCTGGTCCTGCCACAGCCTGGCTTTGTGTATGTGCTGTATTATTTACATTCTGTGTTTTTGCTTTTCTTGTCACGAGCAACACAGGTGCCTTTAAAATACATCTTTCAAACAGTATTTTGTCATAGATATGTCACATGTAGTGCCATACAGTATGTTTCTGTGTGACTGAACTTCAATGGAAGTTGTAAAAAAACATGAGAGGAGGTAAATAACTCTGTAAATAACTCTGATGTTTTTGTGACAGAAGAAGCCAACAACTTTAGTGCCAGCGTAGACGCAGAGGAGAAAGAGGCAGAAGCCACTGCTGAGGAAGAGGAAGGACGGAAAGATGTGGAAATAGAGGAGGAAGTGACAGCAGAAAGGGAAGAGGAAGAAGTTGAGGAACAGGCAGAGGAACCAGAGAAGGAGAGAGAGGAGGCAGAGGAGGACAGTGGCATCCTGAGCGACAAGGAACGGCAGAATGAGGAAGTAAATGAAAAGGACAACTGCTCAGCCTCCAGCATCTCCTCCGCCAGCAGCACTCTGGAAAGAGAGGAGAGGGGCAGCAATGAGAGCGGTGGGTTTTAAAAGGAAAAAGTGGAAATTAATAAATTTTTATGATTTAGATTTGGTTTCAAGAACCTGCATTTATGATTCATTTCACTCTAATGAAACTAGAAAGTCACTGAGCTGCAGTGTGCGTTTTGTTCCTTTCCGTCTTTAACCACATCGCCCTCTTTCCAGGCTTTAAGGAGGCAGAGGTGAATGAGAACTGCAACAAACTCCTCAACAGCAAACTCTTTATGCTCGACATGCTGTACTCCCAGAACAAGAAGCCCAGCGATGAGGAGGAAGAGGAAGATGTGGACAAGGAGAAGGGGGAAGGGGAGGACAAAGAGGCTCAGCAGGATGCAAACAGGCAACCTGGGGAAGACCAAGAGAAGAACAGCAGGGACGAGAAGTCGGACCATCGCGGCAGCATCCGACCGATCGCCGAGCGGTTCGGAGACTTGATCAAGGACATCAGCACGACTCACGCTCATTTGGACAGCCCAGCCAACGAGCCCCCTCCTCCCCCGCCCAAAAAGGAATCGGACACGATCTGGGACCAGCTGCTGGCCAGCCCTCGAGAGCTGCGCATCGGGGACATCAACTTCACCGACCTGACAGAGGAAGACGACAAGGACATCCTCGATGCCGTTTTGATGGGGGGCTGCGGCGAGCTCCCGCCCCTGCCTCCGCCTCCGCCCTGCATCCCCCGCTTCCCTCCACCCCCACCCATGTTGGGCAGTTGCCCTCCGCCACCACCCTTATTTGGCAGCATGAGGCCTCCACCACCTCCTTCATTTAACGCCCTAATTCCAGTGCCTCCTCCCCCAGAGCCGCCTCTCTTTAACAAAAAGAAGAAGACGATCAGACTCTTCTGGAGTGAGGTGAGAAAAAAAACACTCACGTTATAATTTTAATTATGAATGCAGAAAAGTACCAACAGATACAGTGTAATAAAATACCACCTGGAAAGCATCTGATTGGCTTCATTTTACAGCGTGACAGCTGCCTAAAACACACTGTCAGTGCAGCAAAAGCATAGGATAGGAAAACACACAATGGAACAATCAGTCATGGATTGGACTCCCCAGAGCTCAGACCTCAACATTATCGAGGCAGCGTGGAATCATCCTGACAGAGAACAGGATAAAAGACAGTCAATATCCAAAGAAGAGCTTTGAAAGTCCTTTAAGAAGCCCGGAGAACTATTCCTGAAGCCTGAAAGGAAAATACAGGAAAGTTTACCTAAAAGTGTTCAGGCAGAATAAAGGTGGTCGTACTGAATACGGACTTTGAAGCTTGTTATAATTGTACTTACTCTTGTTTTTACCTTTTTATACTATATTTCCAAGTGTGTTTGCTGACGTTGAAACAAATTGCTGTGCATGTTTCCCTATTTCTATATATTTGCTAGCAAAATATATAGAAATGAGGGGCGGGTGAAGACTTTTGCACGGCATTATAGTATGCTATAATTCGCACATCATTTAAATCCCTTATTCAACCGACAATAACACATCAAATACAGGCAACAGGACGTTGTTATTACATTTTGAAAAATATATTCCTACTGTGTTACACATTGTGAGCATTCAGGACCTGAGGTGTCCAGTCCTAGAGTATGTGTTAGTTTGTCTGGAAGTCTTTCGAGTGTTTTCTATTTCTTGCACGGTAGATTTATAACTTGGATCCGTCTGTGCAACAGTGAAGTATAATCACTTTCAGTGGTGATTTTTAATACTGCTCGAGGGCCTAAACAATATAAGCATTTAAGATTTATTCGACTATGTCCGTATTCTCTATTGCCGAAGATGCTATGGGCCAAAATACCAAGTTGATTTTTTTTTTTTAACTGCATGTTTCCATTAGCCAGTTAAGATGAAACAGTCACCAGAAACAATGACTCACTCAACATGTTCCTTTGGCCGCTGGTATTTGTGGTTCGTTGAGTTCAGAGTCTCTCATTTACCTCTTTTATTGTAGGAAGTGGGAGTCTGACACATGTCTCCATCTGATGCACTCATGCTTGTTTTGTTTGTGATCAGGTGCGTCCGACAGACTGTCAGTACAGGGACTACAAGAGGAGTGGAGAGTCATTCTGGTCCAAACTGGAACCGGTGAAGTTGGACACAGCCAAACTGGAACACCTGTTTGAGACAAAGTCAAAGGAAATACCAGTTACAAAGGTATGTAACTGTACGATACTGACTCCAAAAACTAGTTCTAGCAGCATCTAAGAGAAGTGCCGCGAGATTATCCATTTAATAACAATAAATAGAACTAGTTCAAAATTTGCTTTTTATATAAATTATCAAATCTTTGTCAAGCAGTTAAAAGTTTTTGTCCATTATTTTTTTTACTTTGAAGGCAGATTTTTCACAGGTTAAACAAGGTCATGTGTGTCTTGATCCTGATCAAACGGTGCAGTCGGTTGTAATTCTCACAAAGCCTCAAAATAAGAAAAATATGATCTGCAAAGAAGGGAAGATAAAGCCAGGCCTCTCGCACTTTGATCCACTGCTACCACCACCCCCCTCCCCCCCAATATATTTTTGAGCTGAATGAGTTAGTAGTAGGTCACTTCAGTTCAGCTACTGGACTACAAATAATGTGACGGCATGATGGTGGTCTGTAGTTATCAAAGCAGCAGTGGACCACCGGTGCACTGAAGCCATCTGAGGTCAGAAGAAGCTTCATTCATGTTGCTCTCATAATGTGCATTCTTAACCTTCCTATTAAAATAACATGGTTAGAATATTTTAAATCAAATAAAGTTTCCCTTCTACAGCCGGTGTACTTTTGTGACACGTATTTCTTTTGTCTCCAAGCTTAAAGGTACAGTCAGTCGTTTGTTTTTTATTTATTTAATAGAAAAAAAAGAATGTTGTACACATAAATTTACATTGAGTAGCGTGTAAGTACGTCTTCCAACAAACTGATGTATTCTCATGAGCTTAATCAATACATGAAAAATACATAGGACTAGACACTGGTTTGTGAAGTCCCACCATCATGTATGTGGCTATACAGCAGACACACATGTAGTACAACAAAGTTAGAGTAAAAAGGGAACTCAGGCATTTGCGTCCTGTGGAGGCAAATTTTAATTCATGTCTGCACGTTCCGACTCTGAATATGAAGGATCATACCATTTTTTTATCATCTGAGAGGGGTCCTGTTCATCAAAGAAGGAAAAATGGAGTGAAAAAAACAAAACACAACCACTATCTGAAAAAAATCTCTTGAATTGATTTCAGCGCTCTAACACAGCGGTCCCCAACCCCCGGGCCTCGGACCGGTACCGGTCCGTGAGTCATTTGGTACCGGGCCGCGAGAGTTGAGGCTCAGGTGTGAAAAGTATGGTTTTCAGGGTTTTTATCGGTTTTCAGCGTTATTTTGTTATCATTTTGATCGTTCACTCGGTTTTCCTTGGTCTTTTCACGTGTGTTATGAATACATCTTCTTTTTTTCGGTGCCGGTACTAGTTTTATTTTGTTGTATTTATCCGCGACACCTTAAAGGCCGGTCCGTGAAAATATTGTCGGGCATAAACCGGTCCGTGGCGCAAAAAAGGTTGGAGACCGCTGCTCTAACACACAAAAACATGCTATGAACATGCTTATTTATTCCCAATATTGTTGCAATTGCATACCGCCAGCAGAGTAGACATGCAACCCCTCTGTCTCCAGGTAGCTTAAAACTATTGGAAGGAAACATCAAACATATAAACTGTATTTACACATTGCATAGTTACAAAAAGACACATGTTAATCCTCGTCTTGTTCTAATAAAAAAACAGTCACAAGTTTCTGTTTGGATGGCAAAAAGGTCTTGTGGTCTTTGTACAAACTCACATTGTGTTGTACTTAAATTCCTACACAGTATATTAACTTTTCCTTCATTCTGGGAGTGCAGCTCCACGTTGTTGAAATTTCTAATCCTTACAAGCCCATAAACCAGACCACACTGAGAAACGAGACGCAGAAAATACAGGAGGGAGCAAAACAGAGATCCAGCAGTGACCCCCCCTCCCCCCGTCTGTATTTTTATGCTCCAGAAAACAGCGGCCGATGGCAAACGCCAAGAGATCATCGTTTTGGATTCCAAAAGGAGCAACGCCATCAATATTGGTCTGACAGTCCTGCCTCCACCTCGCACCATCAAGACAGCCATCCTCAACTTTGACGAGTATGCTCTCAACAAGGAGGGCATAGAGGTGAGAGATTCAAACAATGGTAAAAAAGAAAGGGAGTGATAAACAGATCACATCTGCACTTTGCTGTCCTCTCTAATCCCACAATTTCATTTTTCCCCTCGCAGAAAATCCTGACGATGATCCCCACAGAGGAGGAGAAGCAGAAGATTCAGGAGGCTCAGCTGGCCAACCCTGATGTCCCGCTGGGCTCTGCAGAGCAGTTTCTCCTCACCCTGTCCTCCATCAGTGAGCTCTCTGCCAGACTCCAGCTCTGGGCCTTTAAAATGGACTACGAGGCAACGGAGAAGGTGAAACAACAAAAACCTCAAGAGTGTTAAGAAAAATGTACTTTCCATAAGGGGAGGGAACCAACACCATCACTACATCCACATTTGAAATGATACTTAGCAAGTAAAAGTGGTTTCCTTAAAGCAGAAACAGACCACAGAGGTTTGAGCAAATGTGCTCAGCATGTGTGCTTATTGTGTGTACTCTTTAAACCCGTATCACTAAGTATCAACATCCTTTTAGTACAAAGAACATCCGCAAAGCATCAACATAGTTACATCATGACAAAATATGCACGCTTATTAGCGGCACCTCGTCTTCTTCTGGCACGGCGTCGTGTTTTATTCGAGCGAAGAATGCATCCAGGAGGAGAAGTTCAAAGCCAAAGCCTGGAGTATGAGAAACATGCTGCCCCTCTGTTACCGCCCTGTAAATTTTACAGCATCCAGCGGGATGTTGTTGTCTTTAATCTCCATGTAAGGCACGATTCCCCCCACCGCATATTCGGCAGAGCCGTGCTCCCGGCTCCGCTTTGGAAGTGGAAGCTTTAATGGAGGGAAGCACAGCATGCAGGCACACAAACACATGCACTCAAGAGAACCGGCTGCACAGAAACAAGAGGTCGACTTAATCAGAAACATGTTTCGTGCTGAAGTTTGACTGAAGCAGCAACCTCTGTGGCAACCTCTCGCGACCTTAAACAAGAGCAGATTTTAGGTGGCAGACAACATGCACCTGTTCGCTGTTTATTTAATGGCAGACTAATGAAACACATGTCTTTGGGAGTCTTAATTAACTTGTATAACTGTGTGTGTGTGTGTGTGTGTGTGTGTGTGTGTGTGTGTGTGTGTGTGTGTGTGTGTGTGTGTGTGTGTGTGTGTGTGTGTGTGTGTGTGTTTTCCTACTAGGAAGTAGCAGAGCCACTGCAGGATCTGAAGGAGGGTATGGATCAGCTGGAGAAGAACAAAACTATCCGCTACGTCCTCTCTACGCTGCTCTCCATCGGAAACTTCCTCAACGGCACCAATGTGAGTCATGACTATTACATCAGATTACTGGGAGACAAGTCAGTAGAATCTGAGTTTGTTTCTCAAAATAAACACAACATTCCTGTTCCAGGCTAAAGGCTTCGAGCTGACCTATTTGGAGAAGGTTCCAGAAGTAAAGGACACGGTCCATAAGCAGTCACTGCTCCATCACGTTTGCTCTGTGGTGGTGGAAAACTTCCCTCAGAGCACCGACCTCTACTCAGAGATAGGAGCCATCACGCGCTCTGCAAAAGTATGCTGTGCATTCACTGCTAACCTATTCTGCATCTCTACACTGTAAAAGATCAAGACTTACATTTGCTTGAATTTTGTCAAAATAAGTCCAAAAACCTAAAAAGATAAAACATAATTTTTTTCCCCTGACTGAACTGAAGTTGGAAGCACCTCACGCCACAATCAAATTATCAACCCGCAGCCAATAATCATTTAAATTTCAGAGCAGAAGGGGAAAGGAACCTTACCTGTTAAACATGCAAACAAAAGCTGTTGAGGAAAAGTGTATCCCTGGTTAGTTGTTGGTTGAATGTGTGTGTGTGATCCCAGGGCCTTTTTGAAGGTTGAGACGTGGTTTTTGGTTTAAAATTGGTGTTGTTTAGGATGAATTATTAGACACACATTTAAAAAAATGTATGTGCAAGAGTAGTTGTCCTAAATATTTATAACAATTAAAAGTTTCACTTCTATCACCATGAAAGTTTTGAATGTGGTTGGATACTTTTAGGTGACCTTATAAATACCATGCATTTTGATTTATTAGTGCTTAAAATAAATTTATGTATGACCAGAGGATTTTGACCCACTGTAGATTAAACTGTAGATTTGCAATGGCCAGATCAAGGCAAGAGCCAGTGGCATATAGAATAGTGTCATCAGCATGTAAATTCTACATTGCAGTTTTGAGTGGCTGAGATAAAGTTGCTTATATAGAGAGTGAATAAAAGAGGTCCAAGAATAGATCCCTGTGGAACACCTATATAAATGGTAAGTGGACTTTAAAATGGACCTGAAACCATTAGAGGGGCTGTTCATCCAGACAACTGAGAATCATTTTTGAAGTAAAATTCAATATAAGCCGAGGACATAAAGATGAACACACATATAGACATTCTTTAAATCTTTAGTATCATTTTACATAAATCTTGTAAATGGGCACTAACATCGGCATAACTTTGTGCTGAACATTGGGGAGGTCAAGATCTCTGTCTAAATAAATAAATAAATCTGCGTAAATTCCCAGATGATTAAACGTGCAACTATTTTGCTGGTAATAACTGAAATAAGTAAAGAAAATCAACAGCCTATTTATGCAAGATAATTCCTAATTTTATTGGGGGGTTATATTGGTTGGGTCTGATTATTGGAGGGGCCATAAACCCCAAATCTCCCTGGAAATTACGCCCCTGGGCACTAAGATATCCTGTGTTTGAGTAATTTGAATTGGATTGTATAAACGTTATTTTCAACAGGTGGATTTTGACCAGCTGCAGGAGAACTTGTGTCAAATGGAGCGGCGCTGCAAAGCCTCGTGGGACCACCTGAAGGTGATTGCCAAGCACGAGATGAAGCCCCAGCTGAAGCAGAAGATGTCCGACTTCCTCAAAGATTGCGCAGAGCGAATCATCATCCTTAAGATTGTTCACCGCAGGATCATCAACAGGTAGCTCGTCTCACAGTTTGAATCATGTATTATTGATGTTTACCACAAAAAAAAACAAAAAACTAATTAGTCTACTAAAACCAACACTGTGCTGTGTGAATGAGGAAATCTGTGTAGTGCAACACATAAAACAGGAGGTAGGAAGAGTTGCCATCACCCTCATCTTCTTCCTTTCAGGTTCCACTCCTTCCTGCTGTTCCTTGGTCACCCGGCCTACAGTGTGAGAGAGATCAGCGTCCACAGGTTCAGTAAAATCCTCAGCGAGTTTGCGCTGGAGTACCGGACCACCCGAGAGCGTGTGCTGCAGCAGAAACAGAAACGAGCCGACCATCGCGAGCGCAACAAGACCCGAGGAAAGATGATCATGGACGTAAACACTGCTGTGAGTATTTCTCTCTCTCAAACACGCGCGCGCACACACACACACACACACACACACTTCCAACCCCTTTTTGTTCTTCAAACTGAAGTGCTGCTTTTTCATCTTTCTCGCTTCATTCTATTCTATCCGCAACTATTCTTTGACTTTCACTCTTTATTTCTCCCATAGTCTGATGATGAAGAGGAGCGTGAGGTATCAACTGTCTGTGTGTTTGTGTGCATGAATCCACTAACTGCATCTAAACGACTAAACGATACGTCAAAGGCACCAGGCACTGTACTGTTTGCAGTTGGATGTTTTTCTTGGTGCTTCCACTTTGCCGTGTTAAAGTTCAGAATACTCAGCTGCTAAATTCTGATCCTCTTTGATTCCGTCTCGCTCCAACAGTGTGGTCGGAGTAGCGCAGGGAGCAACAACAGCGCCCCCAGTGGGGGTCAGGAAATTGAGCAGCCTCAGGGTTTGGAGCATGCCGAGGATGCTGCAGAGCACGAGCACATGAAAGCGGTGCTGAGAACCAGCCTCAGTGGCAGTGACAAGGAGGGCAGCGGCGTGCCGGGACTGCGGACACGGACCAGGTCACGGCCTGGACGAGGAGGTGGGGAAGGGAGAAAGAAGATTTCTGGAGTTGGGTCACTCGAAAGGATTTCCCTACTAAAGATTTTCTCACCTGTTTATGCAGGACGCAGCATGCAGGCATGGACTCCGCCTGTGGAGGACCCTCAGATCTGTGGAGATGATGCTGCAGACGAAATCATGGAGCGCATAGTGAGGTCAGCCACTCAGGGTCCAGGAACCAGAACCCAGCCCAGAGAGAGGAGGAGATCCAGGGCCAACCGCAAGTCATGTACGAGCTCACCTCTGTCCCAACTGCACATGTCACGCTAATTTAAGTTCTGAATATATCAGGTTTTCAAACTGAAAGCATGACCATGAAAATGTATCTAATCTAAGAAGCTGACTGCACCGTGGATGATGAGTAACACCTCCAAGAAGACATCAGGAAACAAGCATAAGAAAAAATATGTGAAATATAGTTTGAGATTTTTCAAAAAAGAAAAAAAAACACTTCAAAATCATGACACTGCTTTCATATAAATATAAAGCTAAATACAGCAATCAGAGTAGCTGAAAGCGAAGGGAAATTAAGCACCTTAAAGTCACTACAGGCAAAAACATAATTGTTTCTACATGAGGTAGAGTACAGTTTGTAGACTGTATATAAAAGATGGACTCTATACAGATCCTTAAATGACACACTGTGGTTATTAAAGTCCTGCTGCTGAAACCACAAGCATGGTGTTTTATCTGTCTTATCTTTCTAAAACCAAACATTACCTACCTGGTGCCTGGTGGGTCTAACATGAAACCGAGTTTTCACACACACACACACACACACACACGTATATAGTTATTTTTTGCTTCCCAAACATGTTTTATTTCATACTAGTAAATGTCTGCTTAGATGTATATTTTAGTATTTTATTTGTTGGAAATTTCAGAAAGTTGTTGCATATTTAATGAGAGTATATTTCATTCGCTCATTCGGATCAAGGAGTCTAACCCATGCTTGAGTCAAAGGCTCTCATAAACCCCCAGCTGCTCCACTCTGCATGCCAAATATACACGTTTCTCTCCAATGTCTCCATTAAATGTGCTCAGAGTAGAAGATATGTTTTCCACATACTCTGAGCCAGAAATCATTACTTCAGCAGCTTTTACATAAGTTTTTACATACCAGACTTTCCAGCTCAGGTCCTGTGTGTTGGAACCTTTCAGATCCTGATTTTTTTTCTAGCAGCACATTGATAGGAAATAAAGTCATAAAACGTAATATTCAGAATCCTCCGTGTGTAAACAGTTTATTTTTTCTATTAGTCAACAAAGTGAAATTTGGCTTTATCTCATACTTAGACATCTCTTTGCAAATACCGAGGTGGTAATTTAGATGGCTAGGAGCTCATCTGCATGTTTAAACATGCAATTTCAAAAAACCTATTCACGTCAAAAAATAGATTTCTAATGTAAGCACTCAACTGCATAAGTTTAATGGTTATTTATGGCCTCTTAATTACATGTTCACCATTAATTTCTCTGTTTAAAACCAAGTAAATATGACTGTTATTTGTTGATTGTTACCAAAGCCGAGATATGGATTGTAATAAACCCCATGCAGAGCAGATGTAAGTCTCAGCAGGTTAATTACAGTATATTATAAATCCTGGAGCATGCATTCAGTTAGTACGTAGTGCAGAACTGGAGAACATGAAAACATCACACGACTGCACGGTGACTCTCCGCGTCTTCTCTTCACAGTGAGGCGGACGCTGAAAAACGGCCTGACGCCAGAAGAAGCTCTCGCTTTAGGGCTAACTGATTCCCCAGAGCCACAGATGTGATCATCCACCTCTCGCCGTGAAAACTCAGCTTCAGATGTCTGTGTGAAATCTCTGTCAGCCTTTGTCCTTTTAGGTTTTTCCCAGCGGCTCTTTCTGCCTGATGTTTCTGAGTGAAGAGGCGGCATTACGACATTTTCACCTTCCAGAAGAAACAGTGGAGGTCATGAGGGAATGCTTCTCATAAGGACTGATTCTGTTCAGTTAGGCAAGGAAAAGGAAAATGTATTCAAGTGACGCTGCCTCTACACTGAATTATTTATTTATCTGAAAACGATTTGAATGCTGGGATGATTTTCGCTTGTGAGTGTCAGCAGCTGTGACGTCACCGTTTTTGGGGTTTGTGTTTTTTTTTTTTTTTCTTCATTTGTTTAAACTGTGAATTTTGGTTGTGAAGTTTGCCAGGCTGAGGATGAATTTGAATTTGTTCCCTGGAGAAAAAACAAAGATTATCAGTGAGAGCATCTACACATCTGAAAAGTAATGAGCGTGGCTGTGCTTTTGTAGGGACGCGAAAGATTATCAAGCTGATGAGTGCCTTTCACTTCAAAGGGGCGATGCTGTACCTCCGTTCTCTCTTCGTTAACGTATTCACGTCCTAAATTTCACTTCCTAAGGCATGGTTCTCATGAGTATTACTGTTGAAAATCTTCTCTGTTTTGTTTGTTTTTTGTTTTTTTTCAGTATTTATTTGCAAAGCTCTGACGTCTTGCACCTTAAATAACATTAAAGTGGACCCATTGTGCTCATTTCCCACTCCATATTTTTAGTTTTTTGGCTCCGCTAGTTTAAAAAGAAACCCCCCCCCCCCCCCCCCCCCCCCCCCCCCCCCGCCCTTTAAGCCAACTCTTTTCTGATTGGCTTTCTCTTAAAAACAAAAGATTTGATCGTATTAGGGATATCTGCTCTCATCGATCATACAGTGCCATGAGTAGGAAAGAAAAAAGGCTCAGTTTTGAAGTGTGTGGCTCACGGGGTTACTGCATATATGCTGACACGCTTACTTGAAACTGCATACGCCAGTGTAACAGTGCATATTTGCCAGAAAACGAGGAAGAGCATAATAAGTCCACTTTAATAGTCTCATGCTGAAATGAACGACTGAAAACACAAAAAATAGTTTTTATCTCAGAGGAACTGTTTGTAAAGTGTAAAAAGAAAAAAAAATGGACTTTTTTTTAAAAAAACAAAACAAAAACATTTTAATAATCTATTTTGAGGAACATGCAGACAGTTCTGCATGATATGTGTAAATGCCCTTGTCAGCTGCCAGGTCCTAAATACTGTAAACTCTACAGTGTGCATGTTTAGTGCATTTCACATTGTGTATTATTTTTGTAATTGCTGTAGAAACGTGTATTATAGTCTGAGACAAAGGATCAATTGTGGCTTGTTTTTTCTTTTTGTGAATTGAAGAAATGTGTTGCTCCCTGCTAAGAGAGAGAGAGAGAAACAGAGGGAGGAGCATTATCTGGACGTTTGATTTGAGCTCTGTGGTCACACTCTGTCACGTACCAACTTGAACAGTCTAGACGCAAGAAACTGGGAAACACCACTGCATGAATGCCATGTAGTGAGCTGAACGTTCTTATAAACACTTTCACTTGAAATGCCGTGTATACACATTCTGCAATAAAATAAAAACCATAGAGTGCAAACTTGGATCTGCGTGTCATTCCTTCCCCCAGCGTTCACCTCTGTGATTGTGAGCCACGTGGTGTGGTTCTACTTGATAACCTTTGGAATAATCAGGTGCCGTAAAATGCGCTGCTGCTGCTCGCTTTACGGTGTTTGTCCAGTTTGTGCAGCTCTGCATTCATTCATGGTTTTGTTAATCAGTGCTCAGCGCTGCGTCTTTGGTCCCTGCGTCCATGGCAAAGTTAATGAGTCTGCTGTGGGGGGCTGGATCAGCTCCCTGCTGGCGTGTTATGATCACTCTGGAGGAGAAGAAGCTGCAGGGTTACAAACGCAAACTGCTGTCCTTTGAGAAAGGAGAGCACAAATCTCAGGAAGTCTTGGAAGTCAACCCAAGAGGACAGGTAGGTGCACATAATGATCACAGCAAAGTGTACAACCATGACATAACAGCCTTAAAAAAAAAAAAAAAGTATTATAGTTATTTTAACACATATCAACAGGGGTAGCGTCTGGATAGAAGACCAGTCTCTTACTGACAGAGATGAAGGCACAATGTGGGAGCAGCTAACACATAGACTGTATGTAAAAGATGTCTGTAGAGTCCCTGTTCAGGTGTGTCTGTAAGCTTGTTTTTCAAACTATGGGTACAACACACAAACAGGGGCATCTGCTAATTCGTCCTAAATAACGTGCTCTCAAAGGCACTAACAGCACAGATACAAGGTGCACTACACAATGATGAGCCTCAAAACCTGACGTCTTCTGCCAATTTTTTTCTGTCAGCTTCCCGCGTTCAAGCACGGAGACATCATCCTGAATGAGTCCTGTGCAACATGCTTATACCTCGAGGTAAACGGCAATATTTTAATTGATTACTTGAATTTATTGTATTTATAATTTGTTTAGCTTTTAGTACACTGCTTTGATTATTGTTTTCTCACTGTTGAAACAGAATCAGTTTAAGTCTCAGGGCATCAAGCTGATTCCTGACAGTGCTGATGACCAAGCCGCGATGTACCAACACATGATGGAGGGCCTTGCCCTCACTGATAAACTCAGTAAGTTACACTTGCACAAGTCTGAGCGCTGAGTTACAGAGGGGACAGAAGCCATGAAAACAGTCACACATTAATGTGCGTTCTGCTTCAGATTCAGTTATCTACTACGACTGCTCCGTCCCTGAAGAGGAGAGGCACGACTTTGCTGTAAAGAGAAACAAAGAGGCTCTGACTGCTGAACTCAAACTGTGGGAGGGTTACCTGGAGAATGTACGAACAATACGCACACACTTGTGTACACTTGCAGGCACTCACACACTGTGTTGACAGTACTGCGTCTTTCACTTCTCCATCTAGGTGGCTGCTGGCTCATACCTAGCAGGGGCCTTCTCCCTAGCCGATGTGATCGTCTTTCCAAGCATCGCTTGTGCATTTTGTTTCGGGTGGGTAGCTAAGCAGTTGATTTGTGTGAAGCTGCAGTCCAATCGCCTTTTTCCAGTAACATGATGTGTTTTCTCTTTAGGCTGTCTGTGGGGCGTTATCCTAAATTGGCCAAATATTACAGCCTGCTGAAGAACAGAGCCAGCATTAAAACCACGTGGCCCCCACACTGGGTGGCCAGTCCACAGGGTTATGACATCCTGAAGGACCTCTGAAACACAAAGAATCCTCCCTTTGTCATTTTAGAGAATTCCTGTAAGTCTGTGAAATAAAAACATTTAAACAGCTTGCTTACTGTACTCTTAATTTTTCACAAGATTTTTTTTTATTCTTAAAACTTGACCACAGCAGCAACAAATCACCTTATAGATAAAGCTTTGTTAGAGCACTTTGGTTTTGGGTCCTTCTCCCATGTAGTGAGTGGCAATATGACCTTTTTGTAGTGTGAGGAGAAAGTTTTCCATCATGTTGGGCGGCTTTCAGAGTCACCTCCTCCATTCACATGTAGGATCCTAGAAGGGTCATTTCTAGGATGACTTTGTTCTCTTTATATGCTCCAATTAAGATCAATTGTCAAAGAATATGGAATTTCATTTAACTATTATGCTGATGACTTAGTGATCTATCTCCCTCTCAAATAAATAAATGAATGCAGTGATCGGGCCTTTGCTGTAGCTGACTCGGAACTTTGGACCTGCTTGCTGCTTCACATCAGGACCTGACCACTGTCTTTTAAAACATATTTTTTATTCCTTGGCTTTTTCTCTGAGTCTTAACATTCATTATTTGTGTGTATTGTGTTTTTTTTTTATTGCTTTTACTGGCTTATTTTATTTTTACATCACTCAGGCTGACGCTTGCTGTTTATATATTTGTTTAAAAATAAAATGACTTAATGTTGCAATTTGCAATAAATATTAACACAGCTTCCATCAGTTATTCTTCATAAAAACAGCTTATTTATTTCAGGTCAGTCACCTTTCTAATTATGCTTAAATACTATATAATACTATATTGTATTGGGATAGAGGCATATGTGAATATTTGGAGGAGGATGTGTACAATGTACATCTTGTCATCGACTACACAAAGTGCAGAAGGTAAACAAAGAAACAAATATTTTATTTTTTTTATTAATTCATTTTATTTATTTCAACAAATCATTCAGTGGTGACTATCAAAAATATAAAGGAGGCAAACTGATAGAAGATGACTGAGTTGTAGTTTTTTCTTCCAGCCAGTAGATGGCAATCACGCTCTTATAAAAGCTTGACATCCCCTCCTACAAACCATAAGAAAAGTAAGTTGAGTTTGTCGTCTGCGCATTTGCTTTGTGCGTCCAGTTCAGTGACCGTCCAAACTGTGAATCTCAAGTTAAAGCCATGGCCAAGGCAATGACTCTGCTGTGGGCGACCGGCTCTTGTCCCTGTTGGAGGGTGATGATCGCTCTGGAGGAGAAGAACCTGCAGGGCTACAACCAAAAACTGCTGTCCTTCGATAAAATGGAGCACAAGTCCAAAGAAGTGTTAGATATAAACCCCAGGGGACAGGTAGGGAGGAGCTTTTATCAAATCACCCCGTATAACTAACAAAACACTTGACTTTGCACCGTAATATTATATAATTGCCTCACGTTAACGTCACGGTCATAAACACTGATATCTGCGCTGTTGCTCTGCAGGACGGTTAACGGATAAAGAGTTGCAGTAACGGCGGCAAATAGTGTCAACTCTGATTAATGCTTTTACAAAATCATAAAAACTGAACGTTTCATTTAGCGTATATTCATTTACTCAAGGAAATTTTTTTCTTCAAGGAAGACGCTTCAGGACACGCCCTGCTGCACCTGATTGGATGAGCATTTCTCGGGAGCTGACACGTGCTCGAAAAAATATGGGCTGTAGAGATGAGCACGCGAGTTTGCAGCAGTGTTTCGAACTGCACCAACATGGCGGCTCGTTTACGTTAGAGAAAAGTTAACGGAAATGTGTTTATGAAAGCATCTGAGGCGAGAAATGCACCGTGTAGCTGTCTTCATTTATCATAAAAACCGACTAGTTTAAAATGTTTAAATGCATATTAAAGCTTTAAGATAACCAGTTTGAACTTGACTAGCATATACTAGCACACTTCCATCAGACTTTAAATGCGTCTTATTGAATTTATTAGGGAACAGCACAAAAGCAGGACAGTGTTAAATAAAATGTAGAAATGAGGGGTTGTATCGTTGAATATGGGCTCTTGAATATAACCTGCAGCTGACTAAGTGTAGTAAAATAAGCAGTTTAATTTACATCTTTACACTTTCCAAATCTCAGACTGGAAACTGGCCTTTAACCATAAATATGGGAAACACTGCAGAGTGTTATTTTATCCCAGTAAAGTTCTGTTAAAATAAGTAATCAATTTTTTTTAATTGTATTTGTTTGATATACAAACGGTTAACCTAATTAACACCCAGTAGCCTTAGCATTAAAACCTGTTATACAGTACCTAATGACAGTTTTCTTGCTGACACTATTATAATTTCTTTTTCAGATTCCCACTTTCAAACATGGAGACAATGTCATCAATGAATCTTATGCAGCCTGTTTTTACCTGGAGGTGAGAACGTCATTTTGACAAAATATTCACTCACACTGAATGCAACATCACAAAATGTGCCCCAGTTAAATGTGTGTCTTTTCCTAATGTCTTGCAGAGCCAGTTTAAATCCCAGGGAACCAAACTGATCCCAGATGGCCCAGCAGAACAAGCTCTGATGTACCAGCGCATGTTTGAGGGTCTCACATTCTACGAGAAACTCAGTAAGTGTTATCTGTATTTTCAAATCCTGATTTCTTCTTTTATAAATTATTCATCTAAACCTCAATTCTCTCAAGGAACTTAGGAATGCTGCAAAATGCATATCTCAGATTTTAAAGGAACCATTTTTAATCAGAGTATTGCATAAAGTCAGTTACACTTGTAGGATATTGATCTGGTCAGTTTAGTAGCAGATGGTAGCATGAGGCGATACCTGGACCCTAGAGGTATTCCAACTCCTCCAGGATACGAACCATTGACAGAAGGTTTGCTGTGTCTCCTAGCACAATCTCAAGAGCATGGAGGAGATTCCAGGAGACAGGAAGTTGCTGTAGATGGTCCTTAACCCATCTTCTTTGTGCAAGAAGGAACAGGGTGAACACTGCCAGAACTTGAATATGACCCCCAGCAGGACACTGGCATGAATGTCTGACTAAACAATCAGAAACTGACTTCATGAGGGTGGCCCCTGTCCTCACTGCCTGACGCCATGGAGCCAGATTTGCTTTTGCCATAGACTAGCAGAATTGGCAGGTTCATCACTGGTGCTCTGTGTCTGCAATCTGACATCTAGTGGTAACATTTTGCATCTGTAACGTTAATTAAGTGTGCCTATGCGAAGGCACACTTATTACTATTGCTCGGATTTATTAAGTGTGCCTATGCGAAGGCACACTTATTACTATTGCTCGGATTTATTATTATTATTATTATTATTAAGTGTGCCTATGCAAAGGCACACTTATTACTATTGCTCGGATTTATTATTATTATTAAGTGTGCCTATGCGAAGGCACACTTATTACTATTGCTCGGATTTATTATTATTATTATTATTATTATTATTATTCTTTTTCCGCCTGAAATTTTGGACCTTAACTCGCCCCACAGTTTTGAGACAAGGTTTACATATGATATATCATTGTGTGCGGCTGGAGCTGGAATGAGTTGCTATGACTTTTGGTGTTTATTACTTCTATAGTTTTTTAAATATGAATATTTTAATGCAAGTTTTTTCCCATTGAAATGAATGGAGAACAAGAAAACTTCATTTGTGGTGTGCTGGCTCACTCTAGTGGTATGTCGGGAGTAATGCGAGGCGGCCGCTGTGTCCCTGTGGACGCTTTTATTTTGTATAACTACCGGAAGTAGTTCCTGTGTACTGACGCTAGCTGGGTAGCTTGCGCCGCGTCGCTTAAAAAGCAGCCGGGCTTGTCTTAAACTTAAGAGGCTGACGCTCGCTAAACCACCCGATCGCTCGCCAAGCGACTGTTTCACACTGGACTTATTTTTCGTTTATATGGGCCGATGATGAAAAACTGAGTTGTTTGGTGGTGGCTAACGCGGAGCTAGCTAGCCACCGGTATGTGTCTCTTTCCCCTCATATGTGGGGAAAGAAACATGTGAGGCGGCCGCCGATCGACCGGTTTTCAGGTGAGAATGTAGGTGTGTAAACGTCAAATATCTGCTCGTTTTGTCAAAACATCCCATATTAGCAACAGATTTCTCACGATGTTGCTGCTAGCCGGCTAGCTAGTTTGGCCGGCCGGCTAGCTAGCTCGGCTAGCTAGCGCCGCTTCGCTCAAAAGCACCCAGGCTTGGCTTTCAGTGAGGCGTCTCTAACTCCTTTCACCCCCGATCGCTCCGCAAACAGTCTTTGTCTTAGCTGGACTTATTTTTCGTTTATATGGGCCGATGATGCTGGTCGATGTGGAAAAAATAACTGAGTTGTTCATATACCGGTGGCTAGCTAGCTCCGCGTTAGCCACCGGTATATGTCTCTTCCCCTCGTATGCGGGGAAAGAAACACCGATCGACCGGTGGTGGCTAACGCGGAGCTCAATCGTGGATAAGGGAAACCCAATGCAGGAGAAGCAGGCGGCTGGTGAACTGAATTTCAGGTAAGACGTTATTAACTGCACTCTATTTGGGTCAGATATAAACCGAGTTTAGGTGTAGTTTATTTTCGTTGTGCTGACAGTTACAATAACTGTACTGCGTGCTAGCTAGCACGACGGAGTTTCTATACAGCTGTGCGCGCTAAGTTACTGATTTTGAACTTTATGACAGCCTCCCCTATTTTCAGGCGAGAATGTAGGGGTGTAAACTTCAAATATCTGCTCGTTTTATCAAGAAGTCCCATATTTTATCAAGAAGTCCCATATCTCTCACGATGTTACTGCTAGCGCCGCATGGCAGCTAGCTGGCTAGGGCGGCTTGGCTGACACCTAGGCCGGGCTGACTGATACCCAGGCCGGCTCACGCTCTCGTTTCACCGCCGCATGGCGGCTAGCTGGCTAGCGCGGCTTGGCTGCCACCCAGGTCGGGCTGGCTGACACCCAGGCTGGGCTGGCTGACACCCAGGCCCGCTCACGCTGTCGTGTCACCCCTAGTCTTTCGTGATGACTCTTGGTTGGCTGCTGGACTTATTTTTCATTTATATGGGCTGGTGATTCAGTATGAGTGTCCGGTGAACTGAATGTCAGGTAAGACGTTATGTATATGTAAGGTAGTGACTGGAATAAGTCACAAGGTGTCGCTGTTGAGCTGCATATATGTTGTAAATTTTAGAAATTTTGACCATTTGTCCTCTGCAGGACACCGTAGTTCAGATTTCTCGTTCGCGTGGGCGCCATCTTGGTTCAGTGTTTACTGTGATGTGCAAAGGTAAGCACTGTCAGTGGCGAACTGCATTGGTTTTGTTTAAAAATAAGTGTTCCACTGTGTAAAATAGCGGTTTGTCATTTAAGCCGAGCAAATATTTTGTTTATTGAGAGGTTCATGTATTGTCTGATGAGAGTATGAGACAAAGATATACTTTTCTTTCTTACTCTCATATAAAATATTTAGCTTTTATTAAATAGTTATCTGAATCTTACAACCAAAGTTTGTATAATAATACACAAGATTGGCTGTAGACCATTGTTAATCATTCAGAACACTGTGTAAAAATAACAAAAAACAAAAAGTGAATGAAAAGTGCATAAATATTTATTTTACGTGTTTGACGTGTGTGGCAGGGCGTGGTCTGCAGTGCCGCTGCAGGGGAGGTGGACCCACCTCAGCGGCATCTGCAATCACGCCTCTCAGGTGTAAAGTCTGTGCTCTCTCTGCTTTTTTTTTTTTTTTTTTTTTTTTTTGTGTATGTGTCGGGCTATGAGATGAAAAGCTACAGCCGGCTGTGTGGGTACAGCAACTATGTGTGAAAAGTGGTCCATAACGTAATGCTTCAAAGTGTGTTCATGCAAACATTGTCGGGTCTGCTTATGAACCTCTGCGCACAGCGTCTACAAATTGGGGCTGTACGAAGTCACCTCATCTTTACACAAAACTGTAAGCTGTCATCTGTGAGGCGCGAGCGGTGTTTGGTTTTACCATAGTTCATGGTGGAGAATGGCTGCTCCGGTGAGTTTTGCTCTCTGTAGCCGTTTGAATGGCAAACTATACTGATTAGCGGCGGCATAGGCACACTTAAAATTTCTTCAGAAATTTTCGCTTTCTAGTTATTATTATTCTTTTTCCGCCTGAAATTTTGGACCTTAACTCGCCCCACAGTTTTGAGACAAGGTTTACATATGATATATCATTGTGTGCGGCTGGAGCTGGAATGAGTTGCTATGACTTTTGGTGTTTATTACTTCTATAGTTTTTTAAATATGAATATTTTAATGCAAGTTTTTTCCCATTGAAATGAATGGAGAACAAGAAAACTTCATTTGTGGTGTGCTGGCTCACTCTAGTGGTATGTCGGGAGTAATGCGAGGCGGCCGCTGTGTCCCTGTGGACGCTTTTATTTTGTATAACTACCGGAAGTAGTTCCTGTGTACTGACGCTAGCTGGGTAGCTTGCGCCGCGTCGCTTAAAAAGCAGCCGGGCTTGTCTTAAACTTAAGAGGCTGACACTCGCTAAACCACCCGATCGCTCGCCAAGCGACTGTTTCACACTGGACTTATTTTTCGTTTATATGGGCCGATGATGAAAAACTAACTGAGTTGTTTGGTGGTGGCTAACGCGGAGCTAGCTAGCCACCGGTATGTGTCTCTTTCCCCTCATATGTGGGGAAAGAAACATGTGAGGCGGCCGCCGATCGACCGGTTTTCAGGTGAGAATGTAGGTGTGTAAACGTCAAATATCTGCTCGTTTTGTCAAAACATCCCATATTAGCAACAGATTTCTCACGATGTTGCTGCTAGCCGGCTAGCTAGTTTGGCCGGCCGGCTAGCCGGCTAGCTAGCGCCGCTTCGCTCAAAAGCACCCAGGCTTGGCTTTCAGTGAGGCGTCTCTAACTCCTTTCACCCCCGATCGCTCCGCAAACAGTCTTTGTCTTAGCTGGACTTATTTTTCGTTTATATGGGCCGATGATGCTGGTCGATGTGGAAAAAATAACTGAGTTGTTCATATACCGGTGGCTAGCTAGCTCCGCGTTAGCCACCGGTATATGTCTCTTCCCCTCGTATGCGGGGAAAGAAACACCGATCGACCGGTGGTGGCTAACGCGGAGCTCAATCGTGGATAAGGGAAACCCAATGCAGGAGAAGCAGGCGGCTGGTGAACTGAATTTCAGGTAAGACGTTATTAACTGCACTCTATTTGGGTCAGATATAAACCGAGTTTAGGTGTAGTTTATTTTCGTTGTGCTGACAGTTACAATAACTGTACTGCGTGCTAGCTAGCACGACGGAGTTTCTATACAGCTGTGCGCGCTAAGTTACTGATTTTGAACTTTATGACAGCCTCCCCTATTTTCAGGCGAGAATGTAGGGGTGTAAACTTCAAATATCTGCTCGTTTTATCAAGAAGTCCCATATTTTATCAAGAAGTCCCATATCTCTCACGATGTTACTGCTAGCGCCGCATGGCAGCTAGCTGGCTAGGGCGGCTTGGCTGACACCTAGGCCGGGCTGACTGATACCCAGGCCGGCTCACGCTCTCGTTTCACCGCCGCATGGCAGCTAGCCGGCTAGCTGGCTAGTGCGGCTTGGCTGCCACCCAGGTCGGGCTGGCTGACACCCAGGCTGGGCTGGCTGACACCCAGGCCCGCTCACGCTGTCGTGTCACCCCTAGTCTTTGTGATGACTCTTGGTTGGCTGCTGGACTTATTTTTCATTTATATGGGCTGGTGATTCAGTATGAGTGTCCGGTGAACTGAATGTCAGGTAAGACGTTATGTATATGTAAGGTAGTGACTGGAATAAGTCACAAGGTGTCGCTGTTGAGCTGCATATATGTTGTAAATTTTAGCAATTTTGACCATTTGTCCTCTGCAGGACACCGTAGTTCAGATTTCTCGTTCGCGTGGGCGCCATCTTGGTTCAGTGTTTACTGTGATGTGCAAAGGTAAGCACTGTCAGTGGCGAACTGCATTGGTTTTGTTTAAAAATAAGTGTTCCACTGTGTAAAATAGCGGTTTGTCATTTAAGCCGAGCATATATTTTGTTTATTGAGAGGTTCATGTATTGTCTGATGAGAGTATGAGACAAAGATATACTTTTCTTTCTTACTCTCATATAAAATATTTAGCTTTTATTAAATAGTTATCTGAATCTTACAACCAAAGTTTGTATAATAATACACAAGATTGGCTGTAGACCATTGTTAATCATTCAGAACACTGTGTAAAAATAACAAAAAACAAAAAGTGAATGAAAAGTGCATAAATATTTATTTTACGTGTTTGATGTGTGTGGCAGGGCGTGGTCTGCAGTGCCGCTGCAGGGGAGGTGGACCCACCTCAGCGGCATCTGCAATCACGCCTCTCAGGTGTAAAGTCTGTGCTCTCTCTGCTTTTTTTTTTTTTTTTTTTTTTTTTTTTTTTTTTTTTTTTTTTTTTTTTTTTTGTGTGTATGTGTCGGGCTATGAGATGAAAAGCTACAGCCGGCTGTGTGGGTACAGCAACTATGTGTGAAAAGTGGTCCATAACGTAATGCTTCAAAGTGTGTTCATGCAAACATTGTCGGGTCTGCTTATGAACCTCTGCGCACAGCGTCTACAAATTGGGGCTGTACGAAGTCACCTCATCTTTACACAAAACCGTAAGATGTCATCTGTGAGGCGCGAGCGGTGTTTGGTTTTACCATAGTTCATGGTGGAGAATGGCTGCTCTGCTGAGTTTTGCTCTCTGTAGCCGTTTGAATGGCAAACTATACTGATTAGCGGCGGCATAGGCACACTTAAAATTTCTTCAGAAATTTTCGCTTTCTAGTTATTATTGTGTGGATGCTTAAGCATCCACACTATTGAGTTCCTGTTTCTCTTTATTGTGTGGATGCTTTAAGCATCCACACTATTGAGTTCCTGTTTCTCTTTATTCTTTATTATTCTAGTTGCTTCCGTACACTTTTTGGCACTTAACTACTTCCACAATTTTCAGCCGATTTTCACCGTTCAAATTTTAAACTATTCTGCTATTTCTGCTAATGTGCGCTATGACTTTTGGTATTTTTTGCTATTATACTTTTTAAAATATTAAGCTTTTTTCCTTTAATTTGTCCCATTGAAATGAATGGGAAACTTCTGCAATTCTGCTAAATTTTGCTTGTTTTTGAAACTTAACTACTTCCTCATACTTTCACCTAGAACAACCATTCAAATTTTAAAATGTTCACAAATTATTGGGCTATTCAGGTATGATTCAGCTTTTTCAAATGTTTTACTGTTTTACTTTTATGCCTCTTAAAGTTTTGAGTTGCAAAATTGTGATTTTTCACAAAATACATGCGTTGTTATGGTTGCTATGCTCTTGGCTTCCAGTGTGACACTGAAGCTTTTGCAGTCTTCTCTTCATGTCCGAACAACTGTTTGCTACTTGCTCAATTTTCACTCAACTTCCACAAATTATATATCAAAACGTAGGTATTTTTGCTGGCTTTCAGAAAATGTCACTATCATTGTTGTGGGATTTATAGAATTTTTGCAAATCTCCTCAGACTAACACAATGTCAGAAAACTCTCCATATAAAGTGAATGGAGAGCTTGTTCAAAATCACCGCTGCATTTCTGTAATGAGAGGCATATTCGAATCGTCATATCTCCTTAACGAAGCAAAGTTAAGACATGAGGCTTGTCCCCGTATATCTTCAGACACTCCTGACGCTCACAATTCAAGAATTTCTTTCTCACCTATTACCGTTCTGAAATGAGTTGGACTTGTTTGAGGGTAGGAAATTTGTCCTTCGCTCAGATTTCTTCAGATTTCAAACTGTGGAAATGAACCACTTTTTTCTCTCGTCATAACTTTTTGTTGGATTTCCACAGAGACCTGAAAATTTCTCTGACTGTTCACCAAAGCCTGCTGTCTCTTACGGTGAAAGAATGATATCGATACTCCAAATAGATTTAGAGTTAGAAAGCGTTGTTTGAGGGCAAGTCAAGGCAGTTTTTGCTTCGCTCTGCTCAGTTATGGTGCATTAGAAGTCTAATATCTTTAATAATTCATATTTTAATGATAAATTGTTAACACTGGAAGATTCCCCCATCTCTTCTGAACAAAACGGTGTAAGAATGACCGCTCTAGCCCCTACGGTTAGGAAATTATGGTCATTTGTTTGAGGGGAGTCCTCACTATGAGAAATAGGCTGCAATAATCCTGTGCCTCTCTGTCCTGCGTGTGTAAAAAGATGCACCTGTTTTGGCGGGAAAACGTAAACAGCCACTCTGATTGGTGGATTTAAATTCGGCAGCTCTCTCCCTCTGTGTCTGTCTGTCTGTGTGTGTGTGTGTGTGTGTGTGTGTGTGTGTGTGTGTGTGTGTGTGTGTGTGTGTGTGTTTAGTGGGAGAGAGAGGACCCTGCCCTTATTTGGCAGCATGTCATTGTAGGATTTAAATTGAATATAGTTAGACTGGTTGACTGGATTAGAGGATTAGAGCCTGTGTTTGTGTGTCCCTCTGTGCATTTGTGTTTCAATATGCCTCCATATTTGTAATTTTGTAAGTTATTACTATTCTGCTAAATCATAGTATTTCTGGTACTTTTCGGTACTTGTGCTAAATACAGTATTTCTGCTAAATCATACTATTTCTGCTTTTAATAGGATTTGTGCTTAATATAGTATTTCTGCTAAATTATAGTATTTCTGCTTTTTATAGTATTTGTGCTAAAACATAGTATTTCTACTAAATGTAGTATTTATGCTTAATCATACCATTTCTGCTTTTTATAGGATTCGTGCTTAATATAATATTTCTGCTAAATTATAGTATTTCTGGTTTTTCTAATATTTGTGCTGAAACATTATTTCTGCTAAATGATAGTATTTCTGTCAAATTATAGTATTTGTGCTAAAGCATAGTATTAATTCAAAATTACAATATTCATAGTTCATCACAGTGTCTCTGGTAAATCACAATATTTCTGCTATGTTGTACTATTTTTCTAAATCATAGTGTTTCTGTAATGTTTAAGTATTTTTGGCTGAATATATTCTTTCTTTTATCTTATACCATTTCTCCTAAATTCTTGTATTTTTGAGAAGTTATCATGTTTCTGGTAAGTTACAATATTTCTGCTAAGTTCTGCTATGCTATTGTATTTCTGCCAAGTATTATGTTTCCTCTAAGATATTGCAGTTCTGCTAAGTTATTCCATTTTAGCAAAGTTCCTTTGCTTCTGCAAAGTTTTTACAATTTCTGCAACTTTTCAGCTTTTTCAGCTACTTTTTGCATACAGCTTCAGCTTTAAAGCATCCACACTGCATTTTCGCAGGAAATGCAAATTTTTCTAGTTCTTTATTGTGTGGATGCTTTAAGCATCCACACTATTGAGTTCCTCTTGGGACTTCCGTACACTTTTTGGCACTTAACTACTTCCACAATTTTCAGCCGATTTTCACCGTTCAAATTTTAAAATATTCTGCTATTTCTGCTAATTCCTGCTATGTCTTTTGGTATTTTTCACTATTATACTTTTTAAAATATTAAGCTTAATTTGTCCCATTGAAATGAATGGGAAACTTCTGCAATTCTGCTAAAATTTGCTTGTTTCTGAAACTTAACTACTTCCTCATATTTTCACGTAGAACAACCATTCAAACTTTAAAATGTTCTCAAATTATTGGGCTATTCAGGTATGATTCAGCTTTTTCAAATCTTTTACCGTTTTACTTTTATGCCTCTTAAAGTTTTCAGTTGCAAAATTGTGATTTTTCACAAAATACATGCGTTGTTATGGTTGCTATGCTCTTGGCTTCCAGTGTGACACTGAAGCTTTTGCAGTCTTCTCTTCATGTCCGAACAACTTCTTGCTACTTGCTCATTTTTCACTCAACTTCCACAAATTATACATCAAAACGTAGGTATTTTTGCTGGCTTTCAGAACATGTCACTATCATTGTTGTGGGATTTATAGAATTTTGGCAAATCTCCTCAGACCAGCACAAGGTCTCAAAACTCTCCATATAAAGTCAATGGAGAGCTTGTTCAAAATCATCGCTGGATTTCTGTAATGAGAGGCATATTCGAATCGTCATATCTCCTTAACGAAGCGACTTTAAGACATGAGGCTTGTCCCCGAATATCTTCAGACACTCCTGACGCTCACAATTCAAGAATTTCTTTCTCACCTATTACCGTTCTGAAATGAGTTGGACTTGTTTGAGGGTAGGAAATTCGTCCTTCGCTCAGATTTCTTCAGATTTCAAACTGTGGAAATGAACCACTTTTTTCTCTCGTCATAACTTTTTGTTGGATTTCCACAGAGACCTGAAAATTTCCATGACTGTTCACCAACGCCTGCTGTCTCTTACGGTGAAAGAATGATATCGATACTCCAAATAGATTTAGAGTTACAAAGCGTTGTTTGAGGGCAAGTCAAGGCAGTTTTTGCTTCGCTCTACTCAGTTATGGTACATTAGAAGTCAAATATCTTTAATAATTCATATTTTAATGATAAATTGTCAACACTGGAAGATTCCCCCATCTCTTCTGAACAAAACGGTGTAAGAATGACCGCTCTAGCCCCTACGGTTAGGAAATTATAGTCATTTGTTTGAGGGGAGTCCTCACTATGAGAAATAGGCTGCAATAATCCTGTGCCTCTCTCTGCTGCGTGTGTAAAAAGATGCACATGTTTTGGCGGGAAAAAGTACACAGGCTCTCTGATTGGTGGATTCAAATTCAGCAGCTCCCAGGCTGACCTAGAAACTTACTTCTCTCTCCCTGTGCATTTTTTGGCTGATTTTTTCATTTAACAAGTATATTTGAGGGACCCTCAGCATGTTCAGCATTTTTTCAGCTGTCCATTTTGCTTTTCCAATTTTTCTGTTTAACTTATTACTATTGTGCTAAATCATACTGTTTCTGCTATTTCATAAGATTTGTGCTTAATATAGTATTTCTGCTTTTTATAGAATTTGTGCTTAATATAGTATTTCTGCTTTTAATAGGATTTGTGCTTAATATAGTATTTCTGCTTTTTATAGAATTTGTGCTTAATATAGTATTTCTGCTTTTTATATGATTTGTGCTTAATATGGTATTTCTGCTAAATTATAGTATTTCTGCTTTTTATAGGATTTGTGCTAAAACATAGTATTTCTACTAAATGTAGTATTTATGCTTAATCATACTATTTCTGCTTTTTATAGGATTTGTGCTTAATATAGTATTTCTGCTAAATTATAGTATTTCTGCTTTTTATAGGATTTGTGCTAAAATATAGTATTTCTACTAAATTATAGTATTTCTGCTTTTTATAGTATTTGTGCTTTTTATACTATTTGTGCTAAATTATAATATTTCTGCTTTTTATACTATTTGTGCTAAATTATAATATTTCTGCTTTTTATACTATTTGTGCTAAATTATAATATTTCTGCTTTTTATACTATTTGTGCTAAAACATAGTATTTCTACTAAATGTAGTATTTATGCTAAATCATACTGTTTCTGCTATTTCATAAGATTTGTGCTTAATATAGTATTTCTGCTTTTTATAGAATTTGTGCTTAATATAGTATTTCTGCTTTTAATAGGATTTGTGCTTAATATAGTATTTCTGCTTTTTATAGAATTTGTGCTTAATATAGTATTTCTGCTTTTTATATGATTTGTGCTTAATATGGTATTTCTGCTAAATTATAGTATTTCTGCTTTTTATAGGATTTGTGCTAAAACATAGTATTTCTACTAAATGTAGTATTTATGCTTAATCATACTATTTCTGCTTTTTATAGGATTTGTGCTTAATATAGTATTTCTGCTAAATTATAGTATTTCTGCTTTTTATAGGATTTGTGCTAAAATATAGTATTTCTACTAAATTATAGTATTTCTGCTTTTTATAGTATTTCTGCTTTTTATACTATTTGTGCTAAATTATAATATTTCTGCTTTTTATACTATTTGTGCTAAATTATAATATTTCTGCTTTTTATACTATTTGTGCTAAATTATAATATTTCTGCTTTTTATACTATTTGTGCTAAAACATAGTATTTCTACTAAATGTAGTATTTATGCTAAATCATACTGTTTCTGCTATTTCATAAGATTTGTGCTTAATATAGTATTTCTGCTTTTAATAGGATTTGTGCTTAATATAGTATTTCTGCTTTTTATAGAATTTGTGCTTAATATAGTATTTCTGCTTTTTATAGAATTTGTGCTTAATATAGTATTTCTGCTTTTTATAGGATTTGTGCTTAATATAGTATTTCTGCTAAATTATAGTATTTCTGCTTTTTATAGTATTTGTGCTAAAACATAGTATTTCTACTAAATGTAGTATTTATGCTTAATCATAGTATTTCTATATATTTCTGCCAGGTCCCCAGGCAGCCAATCCTCTGTGAGGACTTAGACATTCAAATTTTCAAATCAGGGCCTGCATGGTTTCCCAGCCAATCATATATGTGTCCTGAGGCATTCAAATTTGCATATTGGGGCCTTCATGGCTTCTAAGCCAGCCAATCATATCTGAGGGCTGAGGAATTCAAATCCACAAATCAGGGCCTGCACGGCTTCCCAGGCAGCCAATCATATATGTGGCCTCAGGCATTCAAATTTGCATATTGGGGGAATTCGTGGCTTCTAAGTCAACAAGTCATCCATGTCGTATATCTCTAAAAATTCACATTTTAATGATAAATTGTTAACACTGGAAGATTCCCCCATCTCTTCTGAACAAAACGGTGTAAGAATGACCGCTCTAGCCCCTACGGTTAGGAAATTATGGTCATTTGTTTGAGGGGAGTCCTCACTATGAGAAATAGGCTGCAATAATCCTGTGCCTCTCTCTGCTGCGTGTGTAAAAAGATGCACCTGTTTTGGCGGGAAAAAGTACACAGGCTCTCTGATTGGTGGATTCAAATTCAGCAGCTCCCAGGCTGACCTAGAAACTTACTTCTCTCTCCCTGTGCATTTTTATGCTGATTTTTTTCATTTAACAAGTATATTTGAGGGACCCTCAGCATGTTCAGCATTTTTTCAGCTGTCCATTTTGCTTTTCCAATTTTTCTGTTTAACTTATTACTATTGTGCTAAATCATACTGTTTCTGCTATTTCATAAGATTTGTGCTTAATATAGTATTTCTGCTTTTAATAGGATTTGTGCTTAATATAGTATTTCTGCTCTTTATAGAATTTGTGCTTAATATAGTATTTCTGCTTTTTATATGATTTGTGCTTAATATGGTATTTCTGCTAAATTATAGTATTTCTGCTTTTTATAGGATTTGTGCTAAAACATAGTATTTCTACTAAATGTAGTATTTATGCTTAATCATACTATTTCTGCTTTTTATAGGATTTGTGCTTAATATAGTATTTCTGCTAAATTATAGTATTTCTGCTTTTTATAGTATTTGTGCTAAAACATAGTATTTCTACTAAATGTAGTATTTATGCTTAATCATAGTATTTCTATATATTTCTGCCTGGTCCCCAGGCAGCCAATCCTCTGTGAGGACTTAGACATTCAAATTTTCAAATCAGGGCCTGCACGGTTTCCCAGCCAATCATATATGTGTCCTGAGGCATTCAAATTTGCATATTGGGGACTTCATGGCTTCTAAGCCAGCCAATCATATCTGAGGGCTGAGGAATTCAAATCCACAAATCAGGGCCTGCACAGCTTCCCAGCCAGCCAATCATGTATGTGGGCTCCAGGTATTCAAATTTGCATATTGGGGAATTCGTGGCTTCTAAGTCAACAAGTCATCCGTGTCATATATCTCTAAAAATTCATATTTTAATGATAAATTGTCAACACTTGAAGATTCCCCCATCTCTTCTGAATAAAACGGTGTAAGAATGACCGTTCTAGCTCCTACGGTTAGGAAATTATGGTCATTTGTTTGAGGGGAGTCGTCATTATGAGAAATAGACTGCAATGATCCTGTTGTCGTGTCCAAATTCATGGGCTGCATTCTCCTGAGGCCGCATTTGTAGACCGATTACGTCACAGCGACGCGCCGAAGGCTGTCCAAATTCGTAGACCCCTCCGAATGCAGCCGACAAATGCGTGCTCCTTTTTCCGAATTTGAAGGATGGGTCGGGTGTGTCCTTCGTGGCCCACCATATCCCAGAATTCATAGCGCGGCCCAGCCAAGCTCCAGTTTCCGGCTAATGGCGGCCGCTACTAAGTTTTAAAATTACTCTTATTAATCTTTCTGGGTCACAAAATAAACTTTTAACATATTTTCAGGCGAGAAAGTAGCTGTGTAAACATCAAATATCTGCTCGGTTTATCAAGATATCGCATCTTTGCTAAAGTGCTTCGACGTTTTCGGAGACGTCTGCTACCCACCAGCTCGATAGCTAGCCGGGAGCTCGAGGGTTACTGATGCGGCCGAGAATGGCACAACTCCCGGCACATCATTTTCAGATCACCGCGGACTTTCGCTGCTCGGGTTAAACGTTGTCAGCCGGTGATCAGCTGTGATCAGCTGATCACGGGGCCGGGGTTAAAAGAGAGACGCCAGACATCATTCTCTTCGTGTCAGGAGCTCCGAAACTCTGCCGACGTCAGTCTCCGCCTGATTCAGCAACCGTGAGTGATTATCCCTTCAATCCTTTTTCTCTTCCCGGCTCCGCTCGCTCTCTGTCGGTAACGACCGTTCCGAAGCCACGCTTCGTGCACTGATCGTTACTAGAATAACTGCGTGCCTGCTCCAAACCCACCGCTAGCCTTCGCCGCGCTTGGGTCTAGCCAACACGCCACACGGGCACGCCGAATTACTGTGTGTAACCCGCCCGGCCGTGACAAACGTAATATATAAGTCACTTAGACAACCTAAAAATGTTATTGTTGGGCTTTTTTCAGTGTTTTGTTTGTTCGTGAGTAAATCGGTTTGGCTGAGATTAAAGTTATTAGATTAGATAAAATAAAACTTTATTAATCCCCCGGGTGGGTTCCTCCTTGGTTTTTACACAGCTGACTAAACGTCAAACAGAAAACTGATTAAACAGAAGTGTGAGATGGCCGAGAGTTTACTCCAGTGTCCTGTTATATTTTAGACAGCAAGGAGCAGACGGCTGAGTTTATTAAACTCCACCGAGACAGCGGTGACGCTAATCAGAAGGCTAGACCGTCCAATTTCACGGCCGTTTACTTCCGGCCTACCCGATCTTCTGAGGACCCGGCCCACGTAGACCGCGAAGGCCGGGTCCTCAGGAGAATGCAGCCCATGAATTTGGACACGACCAAAGTCTCTCTGTGCTGCGTGTGTAAAAAGGATGCACCTGTTTTGGAGGGAAAGAGTGCACAGGCTCTCTGTCTGATTGGTGGATTCAAATTCAGCAGCTCCCAGGCTGACCTAGAAACTCACTTTTCTCTCCCTGTGTGTGTGTGTGTGTGTGTGTGTGTGACAGAGAGAGAGAGAGAAAGGCTTTTAATGGGATGATCTCATTCTAAGATTCAAATTCAATATATTTAGACTGGTTGACTGAATTGGATCTTGTGTGTGTGTCTCTCTGTGCATGTGTGTTTTCTTATGTGTACATATTTGTGATTGTGTGGCTGTTATAGATTTTTTTTGCTGATTTTTTTCATTTAACAAGTATAGTTGAGGGACCTTCAGCATGTTCATCATTTTTTCAGCTGTCCATTTTTGCTTTTCCAATTTTTCTGTTTAAGTTATTACTATTGTGCTAAATCATACTATTTCTGCTATTTTATAAGATTTGTGCCAAATACCGTATTTCTGCCAAATATAGTATTTCTGATTAATTATAGTTTTTTCTACCAAATCATAGTACAGTATTTCTGCTTTTTATAGGGTTTGTGCTTAATATAGTATTTCTGCTAAATTATAGTATTTCTGCTTTTTATAGTATTTGTGCTAAATTATAGTATTTCTGCCAAATTATAATATTTGTGCTAAAACATAGTCTTAATTTAAAATTACAATATTCATAGTTCATCACAGTGTCTCTGGTAAATCACAATATTTCTGCTCTGTTGTACTATTTTTCTAAATCATAGTGTTTCTGTAATGTTTAAGTATTTTTGGCTAAATATATTCTTTCTGTTATCTTATACTATTTCTCCTAAATTCTTGTATTTTTGAGAAGTTATCATGTTTCTGGTAAGTTACAATATTTCTGCTAAATTCTGCTATGCTATTGTATTTCTGCCAAGTATTATGTTTCCTCTAAGATATTGCAGTTCTGCTAAGTTATTCCATTTTAGCAAAGTTGTTTTGCTTCTGCAAAGTTTTTACAATTTCTGCAACTTTTCAGCTTTTTCAGCTACTTTTTGCATACAGCTTCAGCTTTAAGCATCCACACTGCATTTTCGCAGGAAATGCAAATTTTTCTAGTTGTGTGGATGCTTTAAGCATCCACACTATTGAGTTCCTGTTTCTCTTTATTCTTTATTCTACTTTATTATTCCAGTTGCTTCCGTACACTTTTTGGCACTTAACTACTTCCACAATTTTCAGCCGATTTTCACCGTTCAAATTTTAAACTATTCTGCTATTTCTGCTAATGATCGCTATGACTTTTGCTATTTTTTGCTATTATACTTTTTAAAATATTCCACTTTTTTCCTTTAATTTGTCCCATTGAAATGAATGGGAAACTTCCAAAATTCTGCTAAATTTTGCTTGTTTTTGAAACTTAACTACTTCCTCATACTTTCACCTAGAACAACCATTCAAACTTTAAAATGTTCACAAATTATTGGGCTATTCATGTATGATTCAGCTTTTTCAAATCTTTTACCATTTTACTTTTATGCCTCTTAAAGTTTTGAGTTGCACAATTGTGATTTTTCACAAAATACATGCGTTGTTATGGTTGCTATGCTCTTGGCTTCCAGTGTGTCACTGAAGGTTTTGCAATTTTCACTTCATGTCCGAACAACTTCTTGCTACTTGCTCAATTTTCACTCAACTTCCACAAATTATACATCAAAACGTAGGTATTTTTGCTGGCTTTCAGAAAATGTCACCATCATTGTTGTGGGATTTATAGAATTTTGGCAAATCTCCTCAGACTAACACAAGGTCAGAAAAATCTCCATATAAAGTCAATGGAGAGTTTGTTCAAAATCACCGCTGCATTTCTGTAATGAGAGGCATATTCGAATCGTCATATCTCCTTAACGAAGCAAAGTTAAGACATGAGGCTTGTCCCGGTATATCTTCAGACACTCGTGACGCTCACAATTCAAGAATTTCTTTCTCACCTATTACCGTTCTGAAATGAGTTGGACTTGTTTGAGGGTAGGAAATTTGTCCTTCGCTCAGATTTCTTCAGATTTCAAACTGTGGAAATGAACCACTTTTTTCTCTCGTCATAACTTTTTGTTGGATTTCCACAGAGACCTGAAAATTTCCATGATTGTTCACCAAAGCCTGCTGTCTCTTACGGTGAAAGAATGATATCGATACTCCAAATAGATTTAGAGTTAGAAAGCGTTGTTTGAGGGCAAGTCAAGGCAGTTTTTGCTTCGCTCTACTCAGTTATGGTGCATTACAAGTCAAATATCTTTAATAATTCATATTTTAATGATAAATTGTTAACACTGGAAGATTCCCCCATCTCTTCTGAACAAAACGGTGTAAGAATGACCACTCTAGCCCCTACGGTTAGGAAATTATGGTCATTTGTTTGAGGGGAGTCCTCACTATGAGAAATAGGCTGCAATAATCCTGTGCCTCTCTGTCCTGCGTGTGTAAAACGATGCACCTGTTTTGGCGGGAAAACGTAAACAGCCACTCTGATTGGTGGATTTAAATTCGGCAGCTCTCTCCCTCTGTGTCTGTGTGTGTGTGTGTGTGTGTGTGTGTGTGTGTGTGTGTGTGTGTGTGTTTAGTGGGAGAGAGAGGACCCTGCCCTTATTTGACAGCATGTCATTGTAGGATTTAAATTGAACATAGTTAGACTGGTTGACTGGATTAGAGCCTGTGTTTGTGTGTCCCTCTGTGCATTTGTGTTTCAATAAGTTATTACTATTCTGCTAAATCATAGTATTTCTGGTACTTTTCGGTACTTGTGCTAAATACAGTATTTCTACTAAATCATACTATTTCTGCTTTTCATAGGATTTATGCCTAATATAGTATTTCTGCTAAATTATAGTATTTCTGCTTTTTATAGGATTTGTGCCTAACATAGTATGTCTGCTAAATTATAATATTTCTGCTTTTTATAGGATTTGTGCCTAACATAGTATTTCTGCTAAATTATAGTATTTCTGCTTTTTATACTATTTGTTCTAAATTATAGTATTTCTGCTTTTTATAGGATTTGTGCTTAATATAGTATTTCTGCTAAATTATAGTTTTTCTTCTTTTTATAATATTTGTGCTAAAACATAGTATTTCTACTAAATGTAGTATTTATGCTTAATAATAGTATTTCTATATATTTCTGCCAGGTCCCCAGGCAGCCAATCCTCTGTGAGGACTGAGACATTCAAATTTTCAAATCAGGGCCTGCACAGTTTCCCAGCCAATCAAATAAGTGTCCTGAGGCATTCAAATTTGCATATTGGGGCCTTCGTGGCTTCTAAGCCAGCCAATCATATCTGAGGGCTGAGGAATTCAAATCCACAAATCAGGGCCTGCACGGCTTCCCAGCCAGCCAATCATATATGTGGTCTCAGGCATTCAAATTTGCATATTGGGGAATTCGTGGCTTCTAAGTCAACAAGTCATCCATGTCATATATCTCTAAAAATTCATATTTTAATATTAAATTGTCAACACTTGAAGATTCCCCCATCTCTTCTGAACAAAACGGTGTAAGAATGACCGTTCTAGCCCCTACGGTTAGGAAATTACGGTCATTTGTTTGAGGGGAGTCGTCACTATGAGAAATAGACTGCAAAAATCCTGTGTCTCTCTGTGCTGCTGCGTGTGTAAACAGATGCACCTGTTTTGGTGGGGAAAAGTGCACAGCCTCTCTGATTGGTGGATTCAAATTCACCAGCTCCCAGGCTGACCTAGAAACTTACTTCTCTCTCCCTGTGTGTGTGTGTGTGTGTGTGTGTGTGTGTGTGTGTGTGTGACAGAGAGAGAGAGAGAGAGAGAGAGAGAGAGAGAGAGAGAGAAAGGCTTTTAATGGGATGATCTCATTCTAAGATTTAAATTCAATATATTTAGACTGGTTGACTGAATTGGATCTTGTGTGTGGGTCTCTCTGTGCATGTGTGTTTCCTCATGTGTACATATTTGTGATTGTGTGGCTGTAATAAATTTTTTTGCAGATTTTTGTCATTTAACAAGTATATTTGAGGGACCCTCAGCATGTTCAGCATTTTTTCAGCTGTCCATTTTGCTTTTCCAATTTTTCTGTTTAACTTATTACTATTGTGCTAAATCATACTATTTCTGCTATTTTATAAGATTTGTGCTTAATATAGTATTTCTGCTAAATGTAGTATTTATGCTTAATCATACTATTTCTGCTTTTCATAGTATTTGTGCTTAATATAGTATTTCTGCTAAATTTAGTATTTCTGATTAATTATAGTTTTTCTACTAAATCATAGTACAGTATTTCTGCTTTTTATGGGATTTGTGCTAAAACAAAGTATTTCTACTAAATGTAGTATTTGTGCTTAATCATACCATTTCTGCTTTTTATAGGATTTGTGCTTAATATAGTATTTCTGCTAAATTATAGTATTTCTGCCAAATTATAATATTTGTGCTAAAACATAGTCTCAATTTAAAATTACAATATTCATAGTTCATCACAGTGTCTCTGGTAAATCACAATATTTCTGCTCTGTTGTACTATTTTTCTAAATTTTCTGTAATGTTTAAGTATTTTTGGCTAAATATATTCTTTCTGTTATCTTATACTATTTCTCCTAAATTCTTGTATTTTTGAGAAGTTATGTTTCTGGTAAGTTACAATATTTCTGCTAAATTCTGCTATGCTATTGTATTTCTGCCAAGTATTATGTTTCCTCTAAGATATTGTAGTTCTGCTAAGTTATTCCATTTTAGCAAACTTCTTTTGCTTCTGCAAAGTTTTTACAATTTCTGCAACTTTTCAGCTTTTTCAGCTACTTTTTGCATACAGCTTCAGCTTTAAGCATCCACACTGCATTTTCGCAGGAAATGCAAATTTTTCTAGTTGTGTGGATGCTTTAAGCATCCACACTATTGAGTTCCTCTTGGGACTTCCGTACACTTTTTGGCACTTAACTACTTCCACAATTTTCAGCCGATTTTCACCGTTCAAATTTTAAACTATTCTGCTATTTCTACTAATGTGTGCTCTGTCTTTTGGTATTTTTCACTATTATACTTTTTAAAATATTAAGCTTAATTTGTCCCATTGAAATGAATGGGAAACTTCTGCAATTCTGCTAAAATTTTCTTGTTTTTGAAACTTAACTACTTCCTCATATTTTCACGTAGAACAACCATTCAAACTTTAAAATGTTCTCAAATTATTGGGCTATTCAGGTATGATTCAACTTTTTCAAATCTTTTACCGTTTTACTTTTATGCCTCTTAAAGTTTTCAGTTGCAAAATTGTGATTTTTCACAAAATACATGCGTTGTTATGGTTGCTATGCACTTGGCTTCCAGTGTGCCACTGAAGGTTTTGCAGTCTTCTCTTCATGTCCGAACAACTTCTTGCTACTTGCTCAATTTTCACTCAACTTCCACAAATTATACATCAAAACGTAGGTATTTTTGCTGGATTCCGAAAAGGTCACTATCATTGTTGTGGGATTTATAGAATTTTGGCAAATCTCCTCAGACCAACACAAAGTTTTAAAACTCTCCATAGAAAGTCGATGGAGAGCTTGTTCAAAGTCACCGCTTGATCTCTGTAATGAGAGGCATATTCGAATCGTCATATCTCCTTAACGAAGCGAAGTTAAGACATGAGACTTGTCCCAGTATATCTTCAGACACTCCTGACGCTCACAATTCAAGAATTATTTTCTCACCTATTACCGTTCTGAAATGAGTTAGACTTGTTTGAGGGTAGGAAATTCGTCCTTCGCTCAGATTTCTTCAGATTTCAAACTCTGGAAATGAACCACTTTTTTCTCTCGTCATATCTTTTTAATGGATTTCCACAGAGACCTGAAAATTTTCATGATTGTTCACCAAAGCCTGCTGTCTCTTACGGTGAAAGAATGATATCGATACTCCAAATAGATTTAGAGTTAGAAAGCGTTGTTTGAGGGCAAGTCAAGGCAGTTTTTGCTTTGCTCTACTCAGTTATGGTGCATTAGAAGTCAAATATCTTTAATAATACATATTTTAATGATAAATTGTCAACACTTTAAGATTCCCCCATCTCTTCTGAACAAAACGGTGTAAGAATGACCATTCTAGCCCCTACGGTTAGGAAATTATGGTCATTTGTTTGAGGGGAATCCTTACTATGAGAAATAGACTACAAAAATCCTGTCTCTGTGCTGCGTGTGTGCACCTGTTTTGGCGGGAAAAGTACACAGCCTCTGTGGATTCAAATTTAGCAGCTCCCAGGCTGCTTGACTGAAAACAGCCTGACTGAAAACACTGCCTCTGTCAGTGCGCCCCAGGGTGGCTGTGGCTACAATGTAGCTTGCCATCACCAGTGTGTGAATGTGTGTGTGAATGGGTGGATGACTGGATATGTAAAGCGCTTTGGGGTCCTTAGGGACTAGTAAAGCGCTATATAAATACAGGCCATTTACCAAAACATGCTTCTCTCTCCCTGTGTGTGTGTGTGTGTGTGTGTGTAACATAGTATTTCTGCCAAATGATAGTATTTCTGTCAAATTATAGTATTTGTGCTAAAACATAGTATTGATTTAAAATTACAATATTCATAGTTCATCACAGTGTCTCTGGTAAATCACAGTATTTCTGCTCTGTTGTACTATTTTTCTAAATCATAGTGTTTCTGTAATGCTTAAGTATTTTTGGCTAAATATATTCTTTCTGTTATCTTATACTATTTCTCCTAAATTCTTGTATTTTTGAGAAGTTATCATGTTTCTGGTAAGTTACAATATTTCTGCTAAGTTCTGCTATGCTATTGTATTTCTGCCAAGTATTATGTTTCCTCTAAGATATTGCAGTTCTGCTAAGTTATTCCATTTTAGCAAAGTTCCTTTGCTTCTGCAAAGTTTTTACAATTTCTGCAACTTTTCAGCTTTTTCAGCTAATTGTTGCAGACAGCTTCAGCTTTAAAGCATCCACACTGCATTTTCGCAGGAAATGCAAATTTTTCTAGTTATTATTATTATTATTCTAGTTGCTTCCGTACACTTTTTGGCACTTAACTACTTCCACAATTTTCAGCCGATTTTCACCGTTCAAATTTTAAACTATTCTGCTATTTCTGCTAATGTGCGCTATGACTTTTGCTATTTTTAACTATTATACTTTTTAAAATATTAAGCTTTTTTCCTTTAATTTGTCCCATTGAAATGAATGGGAAACTTCAGCAATTCTGCTAAAATTTGCTTGTTTTTGAAACTTAACTACTTCCTCATATTTTCACCTAGAACAACCATTCAAACTTTAAAATGTTCACAAATTATTGGGCTATTCAGGTATGATTCAGCTTTTTCAAATCTTTTACTGTTTTACTTTTATGCCTCTTAAAGTTTTGAGTTGCAAAATTGTGATTTTTCACAAAATACATGTGTTGTTATGGTTGCTATGCTCTTGGCTTCCAGTGTGCCACTGAAGGTTTTGCAATTTTCACTTCATGTCCGAACAACTTCCTGCTACTTGCTCAATTTTCACTCAACTTCCACAAATTATACATCAAAACGTAGGTATTTTTGCTGGCTTTCAGAAAATGTCACCATCATTGTTGTGGGATTTATAGAATTTTTGCAAATCTCCTCAGACTAACACAAGGTCAGAAAACTCTCCATATAAAGTGAATGGAGAGCTTGTTCAAAATCACCGCTGGATTTCTGTAAGGAGAGGCATATTCGAATCGTCATATCTCCTTAACGAAGCAAAGTTAAGACATGAGGCTTGTCCCCGAATATCTTCAGACACCCCTGACGCTCACAATTCAAGAATTTCTTTCTCACCTATTACCGTTCTGAAATGAGTTGGACTTGTTTGAGGGTAGGAAATTCGTCCTTCGCTCAGATTTCTTCAGATTTCAAACTGTGGAAATGAACCACTTTTTTCTCTCGTCATAACTTTTTGTTGGATTTCCACAGAGACCTGAAAATTTCCATGATTGTTCACCAAAGCCTGCTGTCTCTTACGGTGAAAGAATGATATCGATACTCCAAATAGATTTCGAGTTAGAAAGCGTTGTTTGAGGGCAAGTCAAGGCAGTTTTTGCTTCGCTCTACTCAGTTATGGTGCATTACAAGTCAAATATCTTTAATAATTCATATTTTAATGATAAATTGTAAACACTGGAAGATTCCCCCATCTCTTCTGAACAAAACGGTGTAAGAATGACCGCTCTAGCCCCTACGGTTTGGAAATTATGGTCATTTGTTTGAGGGGAGTCCTCACTATGAGAAATAGGCTGCAATAATCCTGTGCCTCTCTGTGCTGCGTGTGTAAAAAGAGGCACATGTTTTGGCGGGAAAAAGTACACAGCCTCTCTGATTGGTGGATTCAAATTCAGCAGCTCCCAGGCTGACCTAGAAACTTACTTCTCTCTCCCTGTGCATTTTTTTGCTGATTTTTTCATTTAACAAGTATATTTGAGGGACCCTCAGCATGTTCAGCATTTTTTCAGCTGTCCATTTTGCTTTTCCAATTTTTCTGTTTAACTTATTACTATTGTGCTAAATAATACTATTTCTGCTATTTTATAAGATTTGTGCCTAATATAGTATTTCTGCTAAATTACAATATTTCTGCTTTTTATACTGTTTGTGCTAAAACATAGTATTTCTACTAAATGTAGTATTTATGCTTAATCATACTATTTCTGCTTTTTATGGGATTTGTGCCTAATATAGTATTTCTGCTTTTTATAGGATTTTTGCTCAAACATAGTATTTCTGCTAAATGTAGTGTTTATGCTTAATCATCCTATTTCTGCTTTTTATAAGATTTGTGCTTAATATAGTATTTCTGCTAAATTATAGTATTTCTGCTTTTTATAGTATTTGTGCTAAAACATAGTATTTCTACTAAATGTAGTATTTATGCTTAATCATAGTATTTCTATATATTTCTGCCAGGTCCCCAGGCAGCCAATCCTCTGTGAGGACTTAGACATTCAAATTTTCAAATCAGGGCCTGCACGGTTTCCCAGCCAATCATATATGTGTCCTGAGGCATTCAAATTTGCATATTGGGGCCTTCATGGCTTCTAAGCCAGCCAATCATATCTGAGGGCTGAGGAATTCAAATCCACAAATCAGGGCCTGCACAGCTTCCCAGCCAGCCAATCATGTATGTGGGCTCCAGGTATTCAAATTTGCATATTGGGGAATTCGTGGCTTCTAAGTCAACAAGTCATCCATGTCATATATCTCTAAAAATTCATATTTTAATGATAAATTGTCAACACTTGAAGATTCCCCCATCTCTTCTGAACAAAACGGTGTAAGAATTACCGCTCTAGCCCCTATGGTTAGGAAATTATGGTCATTTGTTTGAGGGGAATCCTCACTATGTGAAATAAACTGAAAGAAGCAGGTCTATGTCTCTGTGCTGCGTGTGTAAAAAGATGCACCTGTTTTGGCGGGAAAACGTAAACAGCCTCTCTGATTGGTGGATTCAAATTCAGCAGCTCCCAGGCTGACCTAGAAACTTAGTCCTCTCTCCCTGTGTGTGTGTGTGTGTGTGTGTGTGTGTGTGTTTAGTGGGAGAGAGAGGACCCTGCCCTTATTTGACAGCATGTCATTATAGGATTTAAATTGAACATAGTTAAACTGGTTGACTGGATTAGAGCCTGTGTTTGTGTGTCCCTCTGTGCATTTGTGTTTCAATAAGTTATTACTATTCTGCTAAATCATAGTATTTCTGGTACTTTTCGGTACTTGTGCTAAATACAGTATTTCTGCTAAATCATACCATTTCTGCTTTTTATAGGATTTGTGCTTAATATAGTATTTCTGCTAAATTATAGTATTTCTGCCAAATTATAATATTTGTGCTAAAACATAGTCTCAATTTAAAATTACAATATTCATAGTTCATCACAGTCTCTCTGGTAAATCACAATATTTCTGCTCTGTTGTACTATTTTTCTAAATCATAGTGTTTCTGTAATGTTTAAGTATTTTTGGCTAAATATATTCTTTCTGTTATCTTATACTATTTCTCCTAAATTCTTGTATTTTTGAGAAGTTACCATGTTTCTGGTAAGTTACAATATTTCTGCTAAATTCTGCTATGCTATTGTATTTCTGCCAAGTATTATGTTTCCTCTAAGATATTGCAGTTCTGCTAAGTTATTCCATTTTAGCAAACTTCTTTTGCTTCTGCAAAGTTTTTACAATTTCTGCAACTTTTCAGCTTTTTCAGCTACTTTTTGCATACAGCTTCAGCTTTAAGCATCCACACTGCATTTTCGCAGGAAATGCAAATTTTTCTAGTTATTATTATTATTCTTTTTCCGCCTGAAATTTTGGACCGTAACTCATCCCACAGTTTTGACACAAGCTTCATATATGTTATATCATTTTGTGCGGCTGGATCAGGAATGAGTTGCTATGCCTTTTGGTGTTTATTACTTCTATAGTTTTTTAAATATGAATATTTTAATGCAAGTTTTTGCCCATTGGAATGAATGGGAACGAACGAAAGTGAAACTTAACTTACTTTGTGGTGTGTTTGCTCACTCACTTAATTTGTGGTGTGTTGGCTCACTCTAGTGGTATGTCCCCGTATTTGGATTACCATAATGACGACAATATCAACGGCGCGCACAGCGTCGGTGCTTTCAGGAACCATTGGAATTCTTAAGGTTGCACGAAGCATTGAATAGTTACGGTAACGGCAAGGGTGTATGCTTGGTGGAAAACTGCATATCCCACAATTCAAAGCACGCCTCTACCAGTCAAACAATGGCGGCTGCCACTTGGTTTAATATATTCCTCTTATTTGTGTTTCTAGGTCACAAAGTAAACTTTTAAGATATTTTCAGGTGAGAATGTGGGTGTGTAAACGTCAAATATCTGCTCGTTTTGTCAAAACATCCCATATTGGCAACAGATTTTTCACGATGTTGCGCCGCTTCACTCAAAAGCACCCAGGCTTGGCTTTCAGTGAGGCGTCTCTAACTCCTTTCATCCCCGATAGCTCCGCAAACAGTCTTTGTCTTAGCTGGACTTATTTTTCGTTTATATGGGCCGATGATGCTGGTCGATGAGGAAAAACTAACTGAGTTGTTTGGTGGTGGCTAACGCGGAGCTAGCTAGCCACCGGTATGTGTCTCTTTCCCCTCATATGTGGGGAAAGAAACATGCGAGGCGGCCGCCGATCGACCGGTTTTCAGGTGAGAATGTAGGTGTGTAAACGTCAAATATCTGCTCGTTTTGTCAAAACATCCCATATTAGCAACAGATTTCTCACGATGTTGCTGCTAGCCGGCTAGCTAGTTCGGCCGGCCGGCTAGCCGGCTAGCTAGCTCGGCTAGCTAGCGCCGCTTCGCTCAAAAGCACCCAGGCTTGGCTTTCAGTGAGGCGTCTCTAACTCCTTTCACCCCCGATCGCTCCGCAAACAGTCTTTGTATTAGCTGGACTTATTTTTCGTTTATATGGGCCGATGATGCTGGTCGATGTGGAAAAAATAACTGAGTTGTTCATATACCGGTGGCTAGCTAGCTCCGCGTTAGCCACCGGTATATGTCTCTTCCCCTCGTATGCGGGGAAAGAAACACCGATCGACCGGTGGTGGCTAACGCGGAGCTCAATCGTGGATAAGGGAAACCCAATGCAGGAGAAGCAGGCGGCTGGTGAACTGAATTTCAGGTAAGACGTTATTAACTGCACTCTATTTGGGTCAGATATAAACCGAGTTTAGGTGTAGTTTATTTTCGTTGTGCTGACAGTTACAATAACTGTACTGCGTGCTAGCTAGCACGACGGAGTTTCTATACAGCTGTGCGCGCTAAGTTACTGATTTTGAACTTTATGACAGCCTCCCCTATTTTCAGGCGAGAATATAGGGGTGTAAACTTCAAATATCTGCTCGTTTTATCAAGAAGTCCCATATTTTATCAAGAAGTCCCATATCTCTCACGATGTTACTGCTAGCGCCGCATGGCAGCTAGCTGGCTAGGGCGGCTTGGCTGACACCTAGGCCGGGCTGACTGATACCCAGGCCGGCTCACGCTCTCGTTTCACCGCCGCATGGCGGCTAGCTGGCTAGCGCGGCTTGGCTGACACCCAGGCTGGGCTGGCTGACACCCAGGCTGGGCTGGCTGACACCCAGGCCCGCTCACGCTGTCGTGTCACCCCTAGTCTTTCGTGATGACTCTTGGTTGGCTGCTGGACTTATTTTTCATTTATATGGGCTGGTGATTCAGTATGAGTGTCCGGTGAACTGAATGTCAGGTAAGACGTTATGTATATGTAAGGTAGTGACTGGAATAAGTCACAAGGTGTCGCTGTTGAGCTGCATATATGTTGTAAATTTTAGCAATTTTGACCATTTGTCCTCTGCAGGACACCGTAGTTCAGATTTCTCGTTCGCGTGGGCGCCATCTTGGTTCAGTGTTTACTGTGATGTGCAAAGGTAAGCACTGTCAGTGGCGAACTGCATTGGTTTTGTTTAAAAATAAGTGTTCCACTGTGTAAAATAGCGGTTTGTCATTTAAGCTGAGCAAATATTTTGTTTATTGAGAGGTTCATGTATTGTCTGATGAGAGTATGAGACAAAGATATACTTTTCTTTCTTACTCTCATATAAAATATTTATCTTTTATTAAATAGTTATCTGAATCTTACAACCAAAGTTTGTATAATAATACACAAGATTGGCTGTAGACCATTGTTAATCATTCAGAACACTGTGTAAAAATAACAAAAAACAAAAAGTGAATGAAAAGTGCATAAATATTTATTTTACGTGTTTGATGTGTGTGGCAGGGCGTGGTCTGCAGTGCCGCTGCAGGGGAGGTGGACCCACCTCAGCGGCATCTGCAATCACGCCTCTCAGGTGTAAAGTCTGTGCTCTCTCTGCTTTTGTTTTTTTTTTTTTTTTTTTTTTGTGTATGTGTCGGGCTATGAGATGAAAAGCTACAGCCGGCTGTGTGGGTACAGCAACTATGTGTGAAAAGTGGTCCCTAACGTAATGCTTCAAAGTGTGTTCATGCAAACATTGTCGGGTCTGCTTATGAACCTCTGCGCACAGCGTCTACAAATTGGGGCTGTACGAAGTCACCTCATCTTTACACAAAACTGTAAGCTGTCATCTGTGAGGCGCGAGCGGTGTTTGGTTTTACCATAGTTCATGGTGGAGAATGGCTGCTCCGGTGAGTTTTGCTCTCTGTAGCCGTTTGAATGGCAAACTATACTGATTAGCGGCGGCATAGGCACACTTAAAATTTCTTCAGAAATTTTCGCTTTCTAGTATTTTATGTATGTTTTGTTTTTCAGGTACAGTTGCCTACTGTGAGTGGTATGTCCCTGAAGGTGAGAGACATGAGTCGGCTCTGAAGAGGAACAAAGAAGCTCTGGTCACTGAACTCAAACTCTGGGAGAGTTACCTGCAGAAGGTATGTGCATGAACACACAAACTCAGACAGACTCGGCCTGCTTTGATTTGTTCCAACTGTATTTTTTATTTTATTTTTTTCAAGCTGGGCTCAGGCTCTTACCTGGCAGGACCGTCTTTCACGCTAGCAGACGTGGTCGTTTTTCCAACAGTTGGCGCACTCTTTGGGTTTGGGTAAGCACACAGAGGCTGTTTGCATTTCCATGTGGTCTCATCAGTAAAATGAAGGATGATTTGTAGACATGGGACTTGAAAGTCTCCTTATTCTGATTCGTAGGTTGTCTCCAGAGCGTTATCCTAAACTGGGAGAGTACTACAATCTGCTGAAGGAGAGACCCAGTGTCAAAGCCAGCTGGCCTCCTCATTGGTTGGAGAACCCCAAAGACGAAGATAAACTGAAAGATGCACTGAAAGACATCTGATATTCATACACAGATGTAAACATGATGCTGCATAATGACAGAGCAGCTTTTGTTGCCCTTATGCATTCTGTGTATATCTAACAACAGTTTCTGGTTACTCATACATGTTCAGCTTTGTCTAATAGCAGAATAACTCAGTCACACTATCGTAAAGTAAAGAACTAGTTTTCCCTGCTCAAAGCTAGCTCAAATGCTTTGTGTTTCCATGACTTTGCATAGTTCAATAATGCATCCTTTCCACAACTTTGCATCTTTTTCCAGATAATTAAAAAAAGTGCGTTAGCTTTGTAGACATGCACTGATTCAAGACTTGCACATTTGTAACAAAAATCTTCTATTTGCAATACACATACAAAGTCACCTGTTACATCCCTCTGCAGCCTTCTTTCTTTCTTACAGTTATATTGGCGGTTGGCCCCCTGCAGCCTCTAATCTCCTCAATGTTTTCAGATGGTGCTTATTGGCCACACCTAGTCAGGTGTGGATGAAAGCATACCTGAGGCAAGTTTCCAGGGAGATCACTTGTCTTTGCCTTGGTGGCACCAGCCTTTTTAGCCAACCAGGTATTCCATTTTAAGAAAAAAAACAAAAAAAAACCTCTTCTCACTAACACTCTGGTATTCATCTTTTTAAAAAAAAAATTTATATGTCGCGGCTTTTGAGCCGGGTCGTAACATAAGTGGGGGCTCGTCCAGGATTGTTTGAACATTTTTGTGGAGACTAAATATCAGTTTGTTTTACTTTTAAGTGGGTGAGTGAAAGTGTTCACTGTGATTGAGCAACGTCCCTTTAGTAAGTGTGTTTCAGCTGGGTGGCTGTGCTGCCCTTCCATCAAAGCACTTGTTTGTTATTTTGCTTTGTTGTTTTAGTTTATTGTGTTTGGTGGTTATCCTGGGTGGGGGTACGCTTCAGGGTTTGGTGGGAGACTGTACCCCGGTCTGCTGCCTACCCTTGAGTTTGCGTTTAAAGTTGCCTTGAGCCCGGTGCACCACTGAAGACTAGACGGGTAAAGTTTTATTTTTATTTTATTTTTTTTAAAGCATTTTAGGCTGGGAGTTGCACATAGTAAACCAGTGGCACCAAACTTGGCAAGAGGTTTGAGACCATTAATTATGGTCTGCAGCTGAGGCAGGTAGGGCATTTTTAAGTTGGCGTAGTGTGTACACTGTGTGTGCATCTAATGTCAGTGTTGATGGATGCTAATGAGATCCTCATGAGGTGAGTGTTTTGTGCTGTGACCTTTAGTGTTGTGGGGAATATAGCTACTTTTGTTGGATCACTTGTGAGTGTTGTTGGCCAGGTGATGGCAATAACACTGTGGGGTGCTGAGCCACCCTTGATGTGATCATTGTGTGGCCATAGCTCTCCATTTTGTGGTTGGTCACTAGTATGCTTGCTTTACTGAACCTTGTGGATTAAAGTAACTTGTTGTGGTATGAGGCCACTTGTATGTGTGGTGGAGACAACCGATCAATTGGTTGTGATTATTTGTTGCTACCAGTGTTGGTCAAGTTACTTGAAAAAAGTAATCAGTAACTAATTACTGATTACTTCCCCAAAAAGTAATCCCGTTACTTTACTGATTACTTATTTTCAAAAGTAATTAATTACTTAGTTACTTTTTAAAAACATGATTTACAACCTGAATAGGTGATAAAGCGATAGATCTTTCAGCCCAATTCTACTTTTTCTGCATACTCCATCATACAAAATGTAATCAAATGGAAAAGTATCTTTTTTTAACTTGTTTTATCAGTTTTAATCTTTTAACTTTATGCATCAAGCAAAAATTTAATTATATGCAACATTCTCTGACTTGAATAAATTAGTTTAATATTTAAAGCTATTTTCTGCACATTCCAGCACATAAAATAAAATATTTTTTGTGTTTACACTCACTCTTTTTCAAATAGATGAAAGTAAAACACAGCAGAAAATAAATAAAGTCACAGACTCAGCGGTCCTGTTGCTCTATTTTCACCTGTAAAGCAGGACTGAGGTAGGCGGAGGTTTACCCTGGTGCAGGTGTGCCGCAGCGGTCAGTGGAAGGATCCGCGAGTTTCTCTGTGAGTTTCCCATTACGTCGTTGCGCACTCGGTGCTTGCTCGGAAGTTTAGGGGTTTTTTTCGCTGTAAAAAGAAGTTTTCTTCCCACGCACGATGGACGCTAATGTTTTTGTCACTTTTTATGGAATCAAACTCAAAGTAAGGTCAGTACTTCCACGCTTTAAACGCTGCACGCTCATACTCTCTCCCACAATCGATATGTGATCCATTGTTGATCTGCACACAGCTGTTGTCACTAACGGCGCACTCGCTTACGTCACTGTCGTGAGACATTCTTGCAAAAAATCACAGTTTTAGTAACGCAGTGTTCCTACGGGAAAGTAACTGTAATCTAATTACCGTTTTGCAATAGTAATCCCTTTACTCGTTACTTGAAAAAAGTAATCTGATTACAGTAACGCGTTACTGCCCATCTCTGGTTGCTACTTTTGGTTTTGTGTTGTAGCAGGTCAGGTAATCATTTTGGGTTTGACTGTTGTGCTCCTTTGTGTTGGTCACATGTTCCTTTTTGTGTGTTCAGTGTGGCAACTTCAAATCCTCATGCAGGGGCATCCATGCTTAAAGATGCCAACTATAATGTGAACACTGTGCTTCTGTTAGCTTTTACTTTTATTTCAGGTTTGTGGGTCAAGGACCTGAAGGCTTCAGAGGGGCTTTTAATAAATTTAGGGGTCCTAGAGGAACCCTTTTGAGGGAGGATGTGTTACGTCCCTCTGCAGCCCCTAATCTCAATGTTTTCAGCTGGTGCTAATTGGCCACACCTAGTCAGGTGTGGATAAAAGCATACCTGAGGCAAGCTTCTAGGGAGATCACTTGTCTTTGCCTTGGTGGCACCAGCCATTTTAGCCAACCAGGCATTCCATTTTAAGAAAAAAAAAAAAAAAAACCTCTTCTCACTAACACTCTGGTATTCATCTTTTTTTGTTTTCTTTTTCTTTTTGTTGCCTCCTTTGAGCCGGGTCGTAACATCACCTCATGTTTTATTCTTTGTTGGATCCATTTCCTGAGCTTTTCAGACATTTTCCTGAACTTCCTGTGTTAAACTACGAGTGGCCAAATCCAGTCTGGCACATTCTTAAAAAGAAGGAATGCACAAAAGTCTGAAAACCACAGAAGACAAAGTGACAATGATGATGATTTCAATTCAGAATTCTTTGAGCATTTTGTCTACATTTCATCCGTTGCCGGAGCTGTGACCCCCTTCTCTGTACATGTTGTGCGTGGTATAGCTGAAGGCGAGCCACAGACCTTTGAAGTCAGTAATAGGCAATATAAAATAGGAAAAAAAAAAAAACTGGGAACATTTCTTCTGTTGTAAATGTTCTTTTTACTCACTGGCCTTATACATTAAATGTTGTGATAACCTTCCATCAGTTATCCTTAATGAAAACCACTGTAATTATACTGTCTAAATATTTTATATTGACATAGAGGGTGACCATATTTGAATATGGAGGGGGGGTTGCTTGTCAAATATCAAATATGTCTTATCACCAACAACATTGATGGTACACAAGCAAACAAAGTGTGATAACAGAAGTGTCCTTCTGTATTTGCTTTGAACCTGTGATGGTATGCAACACGGTGGCCCCCTGAGTCCACATTATTATAAACAGCTACATTTACTCTTGGTAGAAAAAAAACATTGAGATCATCAGGACAGGGATGGATCTGAATTCTGGGGTTCAGAGGTTTGGAGAAACTTTCTCTCTTTCATCACAGCTGAGCTGTCCTTTCAGGAACATCATCTGTAAGCTCATCGCAGGGAACAAGCAGGACTCTCCATCTTCACCAGCAGCTCCCTCAGAGGGAAATCTTTACAGCTCCACCCCAGAAGATGAACAACCCCCGGACTTCATGATTGTGACCTTTGCTTTGTGCAATGTTAGAACCTCAGAGGCTCTGGACTTTTACACAATGATGTTATATTCAGTCCTGTATCATGTTATATATTTCAATTTGAAATGATCCTCTCTGGTTAGTCTTGTATGAATGAGTCTTAATTACTTCATGGCTGCTAACACAACATTAGCAATGTTAACACAGTGTTAAATAATTCCAGATTAAAGTTTTTGGTTCAACATACAAATGAAGACCTTTTGTCTGTTACTTTTTTTGTTAATGTTGTCTCATGCCCTCTTCATGCAGCTTCATGCAGCTGACTACATTCAGTGTTAAAAACAGTCTGAGATCAGCAGCTTTCTTAAACAGCAAACTATTTATGCTCCTGAGTGTAAAGAATTTAACTGTTTGGCACCTTTGCTGCAAAAGAACAATTCCAAATAAGAAACCAAATTTACATCATCATTCCTCAGTTGTGAAAGAGACATCCCAACCAGCCACGGCAGATGGCTGAAGCCCTCCCTGAGCCTGGTTCTGTCTGAGGTTTCTTCCTGTTAAGAGTTTTTCCTTCCCACTGTCGCCAAGTGCTTGCTCACAGGGGATTCTCTAATTTTCGGGGTTTTCTCTTATAATAACTTGAGGCAATGGTTTCTTTGATTTAGAACCTTTAAACCATATAAATATTCCTTTTAATCTGCAGCAGTGATTATTCATATTTTTGCATAAACAAATTGGGGTTCCAATTAACTAAATGACACAAGTGATATTTCAATTACTAGAGTGATATTGTTAAAACATGTAATCAATACATAAAATTAAGGAATTTTTCCATCTCATGTCTCAGCATGAACCTATTTTAGCTTGTTAGCTCAGAGAGTTACAAAAAAGCAATCCTGGGAAGAAGGTTTTACTGACAACTTTAAGAGGGAGCTATAGTATCTTACAAAGTAGCTTTGTAAGTGCTTACATTGTAATGAATTGTTATTAAAAAGTCCACTAAGCCCACATCACCGCTTCTATGTTGACATGAAGAAATATAATGCAAATTGGCATTGAAGTTACTTTTTTTGTTAGGGAGGATTTGTTTGTTGTTGAGTGCAATGTTAAACTAAATTCTTTAAAAATCAAAAAATGCAAGAACATGTTATTTTTTCTCCAAAACTCACAAACCAATCCCTCTGGGGTAATTGCATTGATAAACCCTTTTGCAAGAATATCAGATTACTCAATTAACTGGTTAAAATCTACAGTCCTTCCGATTAATTGCTGCTTCCATAATTATTCTTCTACTCCCCTGCAATCTGGAAATATAAAATATTTAGGTATTAATGTTTCTCCCAAGCTTGCAGATCTAACTAAATTAAACCATATCCCACTTTTAAAGAAAGTAGAAGGTGATCTGGCTAGATGGAAATGTCTACCCATATCACTCATGGGAAGGGTTGCCGCTATAAAAATGATGGTCTTACCAAAAATAAATTATTTATTCTCAATGATCCCAACGAAACCGCCACAAGATTGGTTCAGATCTCTAGATTCATATATGTCTAAATTCCTTTGGAAAGACAAACCCCCACGTATAAGCTTAAAAACACTACAAAAGACCAAGGATAAAGGAGGATTAGATCTACCTAACTTTCAGCACTACTTCTTAGCCAACAGGCTTCAATTTATCTCTGGATGGCTAAAACCACTTGCCACTTGCCCCTCCCTTCCTTCCCTCCCCATCTCTAGCTGCCTCCCTCTTCCCGCTCCACCACAATGAGGCATTCCCCCACCACTCCCCCTGCCAGTGGCAGATGCCCTCAGACATCAGTGCATTGGTGGTTCTTGGTGTCCGGGGATGGGCGTTCAGGTACTCACCAGCTCACTCCTGGTGGCTGCTTGTCGGGGCCTGGAGCCTGGGGCTAGCTTGGGCCCCTTCGGGGAGTGGGGTGCCCTCGGCCTCTGGGCCTGGGGCTCGGTCACTCTGGCACAGCTGGCTGCCGTCACTGCAACCCCCCCTGGCTTCTGCTCCGCGGCTGTTGAGTGACCCCTCATCTGGGGCTCTCCTCAGCTCTTTTCCCTCCGTTGGTCTTCCTTGGTCTCTCGTGCTCTGAGGGTCTCTGGATGTCTGGATGTCTCTTCATGCCCTGGAGGACGGGGCTATGGCTCCCCACACCCTCTAGCAGATCATCACATGAAGGAACCTTTTGAATACAAGCGCGCTCATGGTCACAGGTGTACACACAGGTGCTCACACACACAAACTACACCCTTTTTGGCTCCTACCTCAAAGCACACTGTGTGCTGTCGATCTTACGTGCTGCACAATAATTAATATTTAGTATCTACTGTTAGCTAGTTTATTGCGATGGTGTTGTATTTGTTATGTTGCTCTTTTTTGTTTGTTTTCTCTTCTGTTTTTTTTAAATTATCTCCATACAGGTGATCCAGGTGTTTTGTTTGCTTTTCTTTTTTTTCTTCTTCCTCCCTTTCTCACCATCTCTTCTCCCCTGTTTTTTCTTCCTCTCCCTCTCTTTCTTTCATTCTTTCTCCCTGTCCTATCCCCCAGTCATGTCTGTCCCGTCTGTAACAACCTAAAATCAAATCAAATAAATACATAATTATAATAAAGGTCAATCAAATGGACCAATATGGCAAGGCCATGATGATCCACTTGGTAAAGTAAATCCACTTGGCATCTTTCTTGGCCTTCAGAAAACAATTCTGATGGCTAAAGATCCAAACGGGACAGGCAAAAAAAAAAAGAAAAAAATCCAAAAAATGATTTAATATGAAGGTAATACGAGCAGAGAGCACAAACATGTTGAGGGATTAGAACAGCTCGTTTTATGGCCGTTTTTTTTATTTTAACAGCTTGCTTATTGTAAACTTAATTTTTCGCGAGATTTTCTTTTTATTAATTTTTTTATTCTTAAAACTTGACCACAGCAGCAGCAAATCACGTTATAAGAGGTAAAGCTTTGATACAGCACTTTAGTCATGGGTCCTTGTCCCATGTAGTGGGTGGCAATATGACCTTTTTGTAGTTTGAGGAGAAATCTTTCCATGACGTTGGGTGGTTTTCATCGTCACCTCCTTCACTGACACGTAGGGTCCTGGAAGGGTCATTTCTAGGATGACTTAATTCCCTTTATATTCTCTCATTAAGATCAATTTTCAAAGAATATGAAATTTCATTTCACTGTTATGCTGATGACTCATTGATCTATCTCCCTCTCAAAATTAAATAAATAATCATTTTGAAACCTGAATGAGCAAAAAACACAAGTGGTAGTATTCGGGCCTCCTGACCCTCCTCTAAAGGTGGAAGCTTCAAGTTTGATAAACAAATAAAAGCTGTTAATAAAGCTGCTGATAAACAAATCAGAGCTAGTTTCTTCAAACTGAGGTTCCTTACAAATGCTAAGCCCTTTCTCTTTTTTGCTGGCTTTGAGAAAGTATTTCATGTTTGTATTTTATCCAGGGTTGACTACTAAAATAGGCTTTATTTTGGCATCGGCCAGGCTTTGCTATGTTTTTGGATTTTTTTTTTTGCCAGTCACCACATAAGACCATAGTCCCATTGCTTTGGCTTTTTTGATGTGTTTAAGAGGTGATTTAAAATTTTTTATGACTATTTATTGTTTCTGAGTCATCGAATACATCATCATCTCAACCTTCTTGATCTTTTAACTACACACTCTCCCAAAATATCACTGAGATCATCTGACCAGATGCTTCTGCATATACCTGAGATCGGGCCTTTGCTGTAGCTGCCACTGAACTTTGGACCTGCTTGCTGCTTCACATCAGGACCTGACCATTGTCTTCAAAACCAACTTAAATTTTTGTTTTACATCACCGGGGCTGATGCTTGTTGTTTATATATTTGCTTACAAATAAAATGACTTAAAGTAATGTTCGGGAACAGAATTAAGTTTTATAGCATTAAATGTTGACACAGCTTCCATCAGTTATTTTTCATAAAAACAGCTTGTTTATTTCAGGTCAGTCACCTTTCTAATTATGCTAAAATACTATATAATACTATATTGTATTGGGATAGAGGCAGAGCATATGTGAATATTTGGGGGAGGAAGTGTACAATGTGACTACCATCTTGTCATCGACTACACAAAGTGCAGAAGGTACAAATAAACCTATTTTATTATTATTATTATTATTATTTCAACAAATCATTCAGTGGTGACTATCAAAAATATGAAGAAGGCAAATGAAAGATGATGATAGAGTTGTAGTTTTTTCTTCCAGCCAGTAGATGGCAATCACGCTCTTATAAAAGCTTGACATCCCCTCCTACAAACCATAAGAAAAGTAACTGGGTATTTTTCTTATGCGCTGTTGCTTTGTGCGTCCAGTTCAGTGACCGTCCAAACTGTGAATCTCAAGTTAAAGCCATGGCCAAGGACATGACTCTGCTGTGGGGGACCGGCTCTCCTCCCTGTTGGAGGGTGATGATCGCTCTGGAGGAGAAGAGCCTGCAGGGCTACAACCAAAAACTGCTGTCCTTCGAGAAAATGGAGCACAAGTCCAAAGAAGTGTTAGATATAAACCCCAGGGGACAGGTAGGGAGGAGCTTTTAGCACACCACCCCTTATAACTGACACAACACTTGACTTTGCGCCATAATATTATATAACAATCTCACGTTAACGTCACGGTTATAAACGCTGATATCGGCGCTTTTGTGCTGCAGGACGGTTAACGGATAAAGATGTGCAGGAAAACACTTCAGGATACGCCCTGCTGCACCTGATTGGACGAACATTTCTCGTGAGCTGACACGTGTAGAAATGAGCACGCGAGTTTGCAGCCGTGTTTCGAACTGCACCAACATGGCGGCTCGTTTACGTTAGAGAAAAGTTAACGGAAATGTGTTTATGAAAGCATCTGAGGCGAGAAATGCACCGTGTAGCTGTCTTCATTTATCATAAAAACCGACTAGTTTAAAATGTTTAAATGCATATTAAAGCTTTAAGATAACCAGTTTGAACTTGACTAGCATATACTAGCACACTTCCATCAGACTTTAAATGCGTCTTATTGAATTTATTAGGGAACAGCACAAAAGCAGGACAGTGTTAAATAAAATGTAGAAATGAGGGGTTGTATCGTTGAATATGGGCTCTTGAATATAACCTGCAGCTGACTAAGTGTAGTAAAATAAGCAGTTTAATTTACATCTTTACACTTTCCAAATCTCAGACTGGAAACTGGCCTTTAACCATAAATACGGGAAACACTGCAGAGTGTTATTTTATCCCAGTAAAGTTCTGTTAAAATAAGTAATCAATTTTTTTTAATTGTATTTGTTTGATATACAAACGGTTAACCTAATTAACACCCAGTAGCCTTAGCATTAAAACCTGTTATACAGTACCTAATGACAGTTTTCTTGCTGACACTATTATAATTTCTTTTTCAGCTTCCCACTTTCAAACATGGAGACAATGTCATCAATGAATCTTATGCAGCCTGTTTTTACCTGGAGGTGAGAACGTCATTTTGACAAAATATTCACTCACACTGAATGCAACATCACAAAATGTGCCCCAGTTAAATGTGTGTCTTTTCCTAATGTCTTGCAGAGCCAGTTTAAATCCCAGGGAACCAAACTGATCCCAGATGGCCCAGCAGAACAAGCTCTGATGTACCAGCGCATGTTTGAGGGTCTCACATTCTACGAGAAACTCAGTAAGTGTTATCTGTATTTTCAAATCCTGATTTCTCCTTTTATTAATTATTCCTTTGAGCCTCAATTCTCTCAAGGAACTTAGGAATGCTGCAAAATGCATATCTCAGATTTTAAAGGAACCATTTTTAATCAGAGTATTGCATAAAGTCAGTTACACTTGTAGGATATTGATCTGGTCAGTTTAGTAGCAGAGGGTTTTTTTAAATCAGTTTCAGCTGCTTTGCTGTTGATGAATTTAACTGTTCACTGGTTTTTTTTTCACTAGTTTTGCATTTCGCTGGGGTCATTATCACTACTGCTAGTATGAGCTGATACCTGGACCCTAGAGGTAGCCCAACTCCTCCAGGATAGCACATCAATGCAAAACATTGACAGAAGGTTTGCTGTGTCTCCTAGCACAATCTCAAGAGCATGGAGGAGATTCCAGGAGACAGGAAGTTGCTGTAGGAGGCCTGTACAAGGCTGTAGATGGTCCTTAACCCATCAACAGGACCAGTATCTGCTCCTTTGTGCAAGAAGGAACAGGGCAAACACTGCCAGAACTTGAATATGACCTCCAGCAGGACACTGGCATGAATGTCTGACTAAACAATCAGAAACTGACTTCATGAGGGTGGCCCCTGTCCTCACTGCCTGACGCCATGGAGCCAGATTTGCTTTTGCCATAGACTAGCAGAATTGGCAGGTTCATCACTGGTGCTCTGTGCTTTTCACAGATGAGAGCAGGTTCACCCTGAGCACGTGTAACAGACGTGGAAAGGGTCTAGAGAAGCACAACTGTGCCCGGCCTCCTATGATGAGAGTATGCAGGGAGTTCATGGAGGATCAAGGAATTGATACATCAGCTTGCCCTCACACTCATCTGACCTAAATCCATTTCAGCACCTCTGCACACCATTTTGAGTTGCTGCTTTGACATTTCAGTAAAATGGACTAACCTGCTACATCGTCGTTTTCACTTTGGTTTTCAGGCATCTTTGAATTCAGCCCTTTGTAGCTTGGTGATTTTAATTTCTGACACATTTTCCTCCCTATCAGTGTAGATATCAAGCATGTTTTTCCCATTGAGACTGAGGTGTTTTCAAAGTGTTCCTGTAATTTTTGAGCAGTGTATTTCATTGACCATATGTTTTTTTTAAATTTCCAGATTTATCACTAAGTGCTGATATTATGTGAATATGTTAAAGTCAAGTGTGCACAACAATCTTTTGTTACACAAACAGCACTAGAAACAGTGCTGTAGCTCTGATGTGAAACCGTCTAAATGTAATTATTATGATCTCTGTCGGCTCACTGAAGTATTTTTGTCCTACAGCGGCCACCATAGGGACGATTATGCACTTGAATTGGGAGGGGTACGAGAACAGTTTTCAGTTGCAATCTGACATCTAGTGGTAACATTTTGCATCTGTAACGCTAATATTTTACGTATAAAGTTTTGTGTTTTCTCAGATGCAGTTATCTACTATGAGTGGTATGTCCCTGAAGGTGAGAGACATGAGTCGGCTCTGAAGAGGAACAAAGAAGCTCTGGTCACTGAACTCAAACTCTGGGAGAGTTACCTGCAGAAGGTATGTGCATGAACACACAAACTCAGACAGACTCGGCCTGCTTTGATTTGTTCCAACTGTATTTTTGTTTTTTATTTTTTCAAGCTGGGCTCAGGCTCTTACCTGGCAGGACCATCTTTCACGCTAGCAGACGTGGTCGTTTTTCCAACAGTTGGCACTCTCTTCAGGTTTGGGTAAGCACGCAGAGGCTTTTTGCATTTCCATGTGGTCTCATCAGTAAAATGAAAGATGATCTGTAGACACGGGACTTGAAAGTCTTCTTAATTCTGATTCGTAGGTTGTCTCCAGAGCGTTATCCTAAACTGGGAGAGTACTACAATCTGCTGAAGGAGAGACCCAGTGTCAAAGCCAGCTGGCCTCCTCATTGGTTGGAGAACCCCAAGGGCCAAGATACACTGAAAGACATCTGATATTCATACACAGATGTAAACATGATGCTGCATAATGACAGAGCAGCTTTTGTTGCCCTTATGCATTCTGTGTATATCTAACAACAGTTTCTGGTTACTCATACATGTTCAGCTTTGTCTAATAGCAGAATAACTCAGTCACACTATCGTAAAGTAAAGAACTAGTTTTCCCTGCTCAAAGCTAGCTCAAATGCTTTGTGTTTCCATGACTTTGCATAGTTCAATAATGCATCCTTTCCACAATTTGGCATCTTTTTTTTGTCTTGTCAATAAAAAAAATGTGCATTAGCTTTGTAGAGATGTTTTTCTTTTGTATGTTTGAGCACTGATTCAAGACTTGCACATTTGTAACAAAAAATCCATACACATACAAAGTCACCTCATGTTTTATTCTTTGTTGGATCCATTTCTTGAGCTTTTTAGACATTTTCCTGAACTTGCTGTGATAAACTATCCATCCATCCATTCGCTTCCGCTTATCCTTTTCAGGGTCGCGGGGGGTGCTGGAGCCTATCCCAGCTGTCATAGGGCGAGAGGCGGGGTACACCCTGGACAGGTCGCCAGTCTGTCACAGGGCTAACACACAGGGACAGACAACCATTCGCTCTCACATTCACACCTAGTGACAATTTGGATTATCCAATCAACCTATCCCCACAAGCGGAATGTCTTTGGACGGTGGGAGGAAGCCGGAGTACCCGGAGGGAACCCACGCAAACACGGGGAGAACATGCAAACTCCACACAGAAAGTTTATATATTTTATTTATTGTTGACTATTTAATTTGTAAAATATGTCTATACACACACACACACACGTAGAAAAACATTTAGTATACACATCCAGAAATTTTTTTATTTTTTTTTTTGCATATACTATTATACATTGTGCATATATTTATTAGTTTCAGATTTAGCCATTCGTATATTTTGCCTGTTTATGTTATTGTATTTTGCACAACTCTGTTGCTTGTGAAGCTCGCACACAAGAATTTCACTCGCATGTGCTGTACCAATGTACCTGCACATGTGATGTGACAATAAAAGTGATTTGATTTGAAAGACCCCGGCCTGATGTTGGAATTGAGCTCAGGACCTTCTTGCTGTGCGGCAACGGTGCTAACCACCGTGCCGTGTTAAACTACGAGTGGCCAAATCCAGTCTGGCACATTCTTAAAAAGAAGGAATGCACAAAACGCCTGAAAACCACAGAAGACAAAGTGACAATGATGATGATTTCAATTCAGAATTCTTTGAGCATTTTGTCTACATTTCATCTGTCGCAGGAGCTGTGACCCCCTTCTCTCCTCTGTACATGATGTACGTTGTATAGCTGAAAGCGAGCCACAAACCTACAAACTCAATATGTTATAGGCAATATAAAATATGCAAAAAACAATGTGGGAACGTTTCTTCTGTCTTAAATTATTTTATTCACTGGCCTTATACATTAAATATTGAGATAACTTTCCATTCTAGTAATATTTAAATATATTATATTGTGATAGAGGGTGACCACATTTGAATATGGAGGGGGGGGGGGGGCAGGGAGTGTCTCCTGTCAAATATGATTGTTTTATCACCGACAACAAAATATAGAAGGTACACAAGCAGAGACAAAGTGTGATAACAAGTGTTCTTTTTTTATTTTGCTTTGAACCAGTGACGGCATGCAACACAGAGCCCCCTGAGCCCACATTATTATAAACAGCTACATTTACTGTGAGGACAGGACAGGGATGGGTCTGAATTCTGGGGTTCAGAGGTTTGGAGAAACTTTCTTTCATCACAGCTGAGCTGTCCTTTCAGGAACATCATCTGTAAGCTCATCGCAGGGAACAAGCAGGACTCTCCATCTTCACCAGCAGCTCCCTCAGAGGACTTCATGATAGTGACCTTTGCTCTGTGTAATGTTAGAAGCTCAGAGGCTCTGGACTTTTACACAATGATGTTATATTCAGTCCTGTATCACTTTATATATTTCAACGTGAAATGATCCTCTCTGGTTAGTCTTGTATGAATTGCATGAGTCTCAATTACTTTATAGCTGCTAACACGACATTAGCAACATTAACACAGTGTTAAATAATTTCAGATTAAAGTTTCTAGTTTATCATACAAATGAAGATCTTTTATCTGTCATCAGACAGATTAGTGTTGTCAGAGAAAATCTCATGCAGCTTCATGCAGCTTCATACAGCTGACTACATTCAGTGTTAAAAACAGTCTGAGATCTTTGCTGCAAAAGAACATTTCCAAATAAGAAACCAAATTTACATCATCATTACTCAATTTTGGGGGTTTTCTCTTAAAATAACTTGAGGCAATGGTTTCTTTGATTTGGAACCTTCAAACCATAAAATTATTTCTTTTACTGATGATGATGATTACTATTTTAAAACATGTAATCAATACATAAAATTAAGAATTTTTTCCATCTCATGTCTCAGCATGAGCCTATTTTAGCTTGTTAGCTCAGAGAGTTCAAAAAGCAATCCTGGGAAGAAGGTTTTACTGACAACTTTAAGAGGGAGCTATAGTATCTTACAAAGTAGCTTTGTGAGTGCTTACATTGTAATGAATTGTTATTAAAACTACATAATGATTTTTACAGTATGCTTAAAAAATGTTTAATACACCAAAGTCCACTAAGCCCACATCACCCCTTTTATGTTGACGTGAAGAAATATAATGCAAATTGGCCCCTAAAGTTACTTTTTTTGTTAGGGAGGATTTGTTTGTTGTTGAGTGCAATGTTTTCACTAAAAGAGTTTTCACTAGCAGTCAAAAACTAATGTGTGTACTTATGTCTGCATTTTTATTCTGTTAAATACAAACAAAACTAGAAAAATTTGCATTTCCTGCGAAAATGCAGTGTGGATGCCTTAACGCTGAAGATATCTGCTGAAAAAAGCTGAAAAAGTTGAAACAACAAAAAAAAAAAAAAAAAAAGCGGCCCTGAGCAGGATTCGAATCTGGCCCTCCTGGTCAAAGGGCAGCTATTTAGCTCACTGAGCCAAACACTTTCTCACAAAGAAAAGGTGGAGAGATTGACAATTGTGCTGAAATGAGCAGAAGCTGCTGAGAATTGTGCTGATAAGAGGTGGAAAGGCTGAAAATGTTTCAGAAGAGGTGAATAAGCAGAATTTGGGCAAAAAAAGAGGTGAAAATTCTGCTGAAAAGAGTTCAATCAGCAGAATTTCTGCTGAAAAGAGGTGAATGAGCAGAATTCTGCTGAAAAGAGTTTTTTTCTGAAAACAGCAGAAAAAACTGAAAATTTTGCTGAAAAGAGTTGAATGAGCAGAATTCTGCTGAAAAGAGGTTTTTGCTGAAAACAGCAGAAAAAAATGAAAATTTTGCTGAAAAGAGTTGAATGAGCAGAATTCTGCTGAAAAGAGGTTTTTGCTGAAAAAGAGCTGAAAAAGTTTGGATTTGTGCTGAAAAGGGGTTAAAAAAACTGAAAATTTTGCTGAAAAGGGGTGAAAAAGATGAAATTTGTGTTGAAAAGAGTTAAAAAAAAGTTTAACTGTTAAGTGAAAGAAATGTTGCCATAAGCTGGATTTGAACCCAGGCCTCCCAGTCTGAGAACGGATGCTTATCTCACTGAGCTAAAACACAGCTCAGCCCATCATGCAAAATCAGTGACCACATTGATAATGTGTTCCATTCATTTCAATGGTCAAAAGTCATAACACACATCAGCAGAAATAGCAGAATTTTTTAAAGTTTAAACATAGTATTTCTGCTAAAACTTAGTATTTATACTAAATAATATTTTTTTCCTGCCAAATCATAGCATTTGTGCTGGAACACAGAAAGTTCTGCCAAATCATACAATTTGTACTAAAACATTATTTATGATTTAGCAGAAACACTGGGACTTGGTAGAAATACTATGATTTACATGAAATACTTTGACTTAGTAGAAGTACTACAATCTAGGAAAAAAGTACTACAGCATAGCAGAAATTCTATCATTGAGCAGAATTACTAGGATTTAGAAGAAATACTAAGATTTGGCACAAACACTGATGTGGCTCAAGAACCTTTATTGTGCAGTTATACTATGATTTGGAAGAAATACTATGCTTTGGCACAAATACTATGATTTGGAAGAAATACTATGTTTTAGCACAAATACTATGATTTGGCTCAAATACTATAACTATCCTCGGTCAGAAGGAGAGGCTGACATCCAGGGATTAGATTACCACAGGTGGAGTTTATTGCGGTCAGATGGATGGTACAGGGAGGTATGGCATACAGTAGGAGGATGTGGAGAGGTGATATGGTGTGGTTTCTATGATTAAGAACAGGGTATGCATTACAACATGCATACAGATTAAAGATTAAGAAAACTATGATTTAGAAGAAATACTATGACTCCATACAAATACGATGCTTTGGGACAAATACTATGTTTTGGTTCCAATACGATGATGTGCAACAAATACTATGATTTGGCACAAGTACTATGATTTAGTACAAATACTATGATTTGGCAGCAATACTATGCCTTAGTAGTAAAACTATAAAATAACAGATATACTATGGTTTTGCAGACATACTATGTTTTTGCACAAATACCATGATTTGGCACAAATGCTATGATTTAGCAGAAATACTATGAATGGGTACAAATACTATGATTTGGCAATAATACTGCGTTTTAACAACAACTACTGAGATTTGATTGAAATACTATGACTCCATACAAATACGATGCTTTGGCACAAATACTATGTTTTGGCAGAAATACTATGACTTAGTAGTAATACTATAACACAACAGATTTCCTAAAAAAACTATGAAATTGCAGTAATTCTATGACTTGGCAGAGATACTACGTTTTAGCACAAATACTATAACAACGCAGAAATACTATGACTTAGTAGTAATACTATAACATAACAGTTCAATGTTCTTGCACAAATACCACAATATGGCAGAAATACTATGTTTTAGCACAAATACTGTGATTTGTGAATACTATGTTTTGGTTCCAATACTATGATGTGCAACAAATACTATGATTTGGCACAAGTACTATGATTTAGTACAAATACTATGATTTGGCAGAAATACTCTGATTTGGCAGAAATACTCTGATTTAGCAGAAGTACTATCTTTTGGTAGAAATTCCTGCTAAAAGGTAGTATTTCTGCGTTTTAGCAGAAATACTGTAATTTGGCATAAATACTATGATTTGGCATAAATACTATGCCTTAGTAGTAATACTATAACATAAGTGATATACTATGGTTTTGCAGACATACTATGTTTTTGCACAAATACCATGATTTGGCACAAATGCTATGATTTAGCAGAAATAGTATGACTTAGTAGTAATACTATAACATAACAGATTTCCTAAAAAAAACTATGAAATTGCAGTAATTCTATGACTTGGCAGAGATACTACGTTTTAGCACAAATACTATGATTTGGCACAAATGCTATGATTTAGCAGAAATAGTATGACTTAGTAGTAATACTATAACATAACAGATTTCCTAAAAAAAACTATGAAATTGCAGTAATTCTATGACTTGGCAGAGATACTACGTTTTAGCACAAATACTATGATTTGGCAGAAATACTATGACTTAGTAGTAATACTATAACATAACAGATTTCCTAAAAAAAACTATGAAATTGCAGTAATTCTATGACTTGGCAGAGATACTACGTTTTAGCACAAATACTATAACAACGCAGAAATACTATGACTTAGTAGTAATACTATAACATAACAGTTCAATGTTCTTGCACAAATACCACAATATGGCAGAAATACTATGTTTTAGCACAAATACTGTGATTTGGTATAAATACTATGATTTGGCACACATACTATATTCCGCAGATACACTATAACATAACAGATATTCTACGACTTAGTAGTAATACTATAACATAACAGAATTATTAATTGGGCACAAATACCACGATTTGGCAAAAATACTATGATTGGGTACAAATACTATGATTTGGCAATAATACTGCATTTTAACACAACTACTGAGATTTGATTGAAATACTATGATTTAGAAGAAATACTATTACTCCATACAAATACGATGCTTTGGGACAAATACTATGTTTTGGTTCCTATACTATGATGTGCAACAAATACTATGATTTGGCACAAGTACTATGATTTAGTACAAATACTATGATTTGGCAGAAATACTATGCCTTAGTAGTAATACTATAACATAAGAGATATACTATGGTTTTGCAGACATACTATGTTTTTGCAGAAATACCATGATTTGGCACAAATGCTATGATTTAGCAGAAATACTATGAATGGGTACAAATACTATGATTTGGCAATAATACTGCGTTTTAACAACAACTACTGAGATTTGATTGAAATACTATGATTTAGAAGAAATACTATGACTCCATACAAATACGATGCTTTGGCACAAATACTATGTTTTGGCAGAAATACTATGACTTAGTAGTAATACTATAACATAACAGATTTCCTAAAAAAACTATGAAATTGCATTAATTCTATGACTTGGCAGAGATACTACGTTTTAGCACAAATACTATAACAACGCAGAAATACTATGACTTAGTAGTAATACTATAACATAACAGTTCAATGTTCTTGCACAAATACCACAATATGGCAGAAATACTATGTTTTAGCACAAATACTGTGATTTGGTATAAATACTATGATTTGGCACACATACTATATTCCGCAGATACACTATAACATAACAGATATTCTACGACTTAGTAGTAATACTATAACATAACAGAATTATTAATTGGGCACAAATACCACGATTTGGCAAAAATACTATGATTGGGTACAAATACTATGATTTGGCAATAATACTGCATTTTAACACAACTACTGAGATTTGATTGAAATACTATGATTTAGCAGAAACACTATGATTTAGCAGAAGTACTAAGATGTAGTAGAAGTACTTTGCTTTAGCAGAAATACTATGATTGAGGAGTAATACTTAAACATAGGAGAACTATTGATACACAGACACACATACACAGAGAGTAAAGGGAACAGGAGCTGTTGAGAGTCTGGGCTTGGTATATGTAGGTCAGTTAAATTGGCTGCACCTGCTGTAGTCAGCCCTTACACACACAGAGACAGAGAGAGGTGTGAGTTTTCTTCAGTGTATTTCTGACATTCAGGATTCCCCTCGAACAAATGGCCATAATTTCCTAACCGTAGAGGCTAGAACGGTCATTCAGACATCGTTTTGTTCAGAAGAGATGGGGGAATCTTCAGGTCTTCTTAATTCAGAGATAAAACATAAATTATTAAAGATATATGACTTGTAATACACTGTAACTGTGTAGAGGCGAAGCAAAAACTGCCTTGACTTGCTCTCACACAACCTTTGGTAACTCTAAATCTATATGGAGCATCAAAATCATTCTTTCACCGTAAGAAACAGCAGGCTTTGGTGAACAGTCATGGAAATTTTCAGGGCTCTGTGGAAATCCATCGAAAAGATATGATGAGAGAAAAAAGTGCCTCATTTCCAGAGATTGAAATCTGACGAAATCTGAGCGAGGGACAAATTTCCACCCCTCAATCAAGTCTAACTCATCTCAGAACGGTAATAGGTGAGAAAATAATTCTTGAATTGTGAGCATCAGGAGTGTCTGAAGATATACAGGGACAAGCCTTATGTCTTAACTTCGCTTCGTTAAGGAGATATGACAATTTGAAAATGCCTCTCATTAGAGAAATCCAGCGGTGATTTTGAACAAACTCTCCATTGAGTTTATATGGAGAGTTTTCACACTTTGTGTTACTCTGAGGAGATTTGCAAAATATCTATGAGTCCCACAACAATGATAGGGACATTTTCTGAAAGCCAGCAAAAATACCTACGTTTTGATGTATAATTTGTGCAGCTTGAGTGGAAATTGAGCGAGTAGCAAGAAGTTGTTTGGACATGAAGAGAAAATTCAAACAGTTTCACTGTCCCCTCTGAGTTAATTGCATAGCAACCATAGCAACGCATGTATTTTCTGAAAAATCACAATTTTGCAACTGAAGACTTAAAGAGAGATAAGATGAAAACGGTAGAAGATCTGAAAAAGCTGAATCATACAGGAATAGCCCAATCATTTGAGAACGTTTTAAAGTTTGAATGGAGTTTCTAGGTGAAAGTATGAGGCAGTAGTTAAGTTTCAAAGACAAGAAAGTTTTAGCAGAATTGTGGAAGTTTCCCATTCATTTCAATGGGACAAATTAAAGGAAAAAAGTGTAATATTTTAAAAAGTATAATAGTAATAAACACCAAAAGTCATAGCCGGCATAAGCAGAAAGAGCAGAACAGTTTAGAGTTTGAACGGTGAAAATAGCACAAAAATTGTGGAAGTAGATCCACGGCGAAAAGTGTACGGAAACACCCGGAATAATAAAGAATAAAGAGAAACAGGAACTCAATAGTGTGGATGCCTATTAAGGCATCCACACAATTATAGCAGAAGTGCTGCCACGCGTGTGGCCCGATAGAGAGTACCAGTTTGTTTATTTGGTTCAATGAAAGGCTTCAGGTAGTTAAGAGTGAGAAACTTCTGCAGTTATGTCTTGTTATACAATATTTAAAAAAATATTTTTGAAAATTTGAAAAGCAAACACTACACTACATTTTTGTAAATATTTGGCATTGTTTTCTTGTTTGTTTGTTTGGGGGTTGTACTACTTGAACACTAAAGTGTCCCTCAAACAAGGTGACAGCTCCAGCAGTGGCCCACAGCTCAGTTAAGTTTGAGATCCCTGCCTTAGAGAATAAGTATAGCTCGTATTATGGCCGCCACGCAGGTTCATCCGGGTCTCCTAAGGATGACCTTCCTAAGTATAAGTGACCACTGCAGTGCACCCTACGAAAAAGTCAAATGGATTCGTGACAATTGCAGTTACTTTCTCCAACCAGTAGGTGGCAATACGCGCTTTTTTAAAAGCTGGACAGCGACACACTTGTTAAGAGAAGTTCAAATGTGCTGTTGTGTTTTGCGTGACGCCGTGAATCTCAAGTTAAAGCCATGGCCAAGGACATGACTCTGCTGTGGGGAAGCGGCTCTCCTCCCTGTTGGAGGGTGCTGATCGCTCTGGAGGAGAAGAGCCTGCAAGGATACAACCAAAAATTGTTCTCCTTAGAAAAACTGGAGCACAAGTTCAAAGAAGTGTTAGATATAAATCCCAGGGGACAGGTAGGGTGAGCTATTTTGCAAACAAGCCCTTGTTACTAACACAACACTGACGAATATCCTTGAATCTGATCCTTTTGCATAATACATTGCACAATAACCTTGACGACATCACGGTCATTAATTAACATTGAAATATGGGTTGTTGCTCTGGCGGAAAAGATTCCGTTATTCAAGTAGACTTTTTTTTTTTTTTTTTTTTTTAAGACGCTCCAAGAGACGCCTTGCAGCACCTGATTGGACGAGCACTTATCGTGAGCTGACACGTAGTGAATATGGGTGTAGAGATAACTGAGCTCTTGTGTTTGCAGCTGGGTTTCAAACTTTTTCTTTCTTTTTTCTCACACTTGGTTATATAATAATGAATAAGAGCTTGGAGTTGAAGCGCCCTGCCCACAAGTACCATGATGATTTCCAGTACTGCCAAAGAACCAGTTTGAACTTGACGAGCAGGTTTAATCGAATGGCCAGACTGGCCCATTTTTAAAAATGTGTTACTGGGTTTAGTTTGTTTAGGGAACAGCGTTAAATAAAACACAGAAATGTGAGGTTTGGTGTCTGAATATGTGACACGTTGTGTGTAATCTCACTTGTTCTTGTAATTATTATTAAGGATTCCTGTTTGATCCAGCACAGCAGCTTATTGACTCTAACACACTTTTATAACTTGTCATTATTATGATTATTGTTATTCATTTCTTTATTTATTTTTCAGATTCCCACTTTCAAACATGGAGACAATGTCATCAATGAATCTTATGCAGCCTGTTTTTACCTGGAGGTGAGAACGTCATTTTGACAAAATATTCACTCACACTGAATGCAACATCACAAAATGTGCCCCAGTTAAATGTGTGTCTTTTCCTAATGTCTTGCAGAGCCAGTTTAAATCCCAGGGAACCAAACTGATCCCAGATGGCCCAGCAGAACAAGCTCTGATGTACCAGCGCATGTTTGAGGGTCTCACATTCTACGAGAAACTCAGTAAGTGTTATTATTCCTCTGAGCCTCGTCTCTCAGGAAATTTCAAGGAAAAAAATTAAGTTATTACACAGAAAACCTTTGGATCAACTTCCAAAATAATGCCTCTTTGGATAACTTATGTTTTAAAATGGAAAGATTCTCACATCATGTGAACCTGCTAACAGATGAATGTGCCATCTTTTAATGTTTTGTTTTTTAGACGTTGTTATCTACTACACCTTCAACTGGTTTGTCCCTGAAGGTGAGAGACATGAATCGGCTCTGAAGAGAAACAAAGAAGCTCTGGTCAGTGAACTCAGACTCTGGGAGTTACCTGCAGAAGGTATGTGCATGAACACACAAACTCAGACAGACTCGGCCTGCTTTGATTTGTTCCAACTGTATTTTCTTTTTCCAAGCTGGGCTCAGGCTCTTACCTGGCAGGACCATCTTTCACGCTAGCAGACGTGGTCGTTTTTCCAACAGTTGGCACTCTCTTCAGGTTTGGGTAAGCACGCAGAGGCTGTTTGCATTTCCACGTGGTCTCATCAGTAAAATGAAAGATGATCTGTAGACATGGGACTTGAAAGTCTTCTTAATTCTGATTCGTAGGTTGTCTCCAGAGCGTTATCCTAAACTGGGAGAGTACTACAATCTGCTGAAGGAGAGACCCAGTGTCAAAGCCAGCTGGCCTCCTCATTGGTTGGAGAACCCCAAGAGGCTAGATACACTGAAAGACATCTGATATTCATCCATAGATGATGCTGCATAATGACAGAGCGGCTCTTGTTTTTTTGCTTGCAGCTTTTGGTAACTCATACATATTCCGTTTTTTCTGACAGCAGTTTAACTTCACCGCAGAAGTCATGACTTTGCATCTTTTTCTATCCTGTCAATAAAAAACCTTCCAAGAAACAAAAACATTCACTAGTTTTGTGGAGTTATTTCTTTTTTATTAGGATTTTCACATTTAAAACAATGTAACTCTTGTGCTTCCATACAAGTTACCATGTATCTTAAAAAGAAGGAGAGAACAAAAAGCCTAAAAAACAGCACATTATGTCATCAAAAGGTTCAGTGAATCTGGAGAAAGCTCTGTGTGCGAGCACCCAGACCAAAAATCATTATAGGATGTTTTGCCTCAAGCGGCAATGCATTAAAAACTGGCATGATTCTGTCATGGAAATCACTGCGTGGGCCCAGGATCACTTCCAGAAATCACTGCTTCTTTTTACACCTCCTGGCTTTATTGTTGCTGCTTTCAGAGAATAGACTGAAGCTTGTTTCTAGTTTTAAAATGTACTGTAATATTGGAAGTAGGAAAGAGTGGCAAAATAAATTATCACCTTAAATAATTTAAATGATTTTTTTCATTAACAGCTGTCGATTTATTGTGAATCTATGAACTTCTATAAAAAACTGTAGCGCATATTTGAAGCCGTTTTGGTGTGTCTGCTTCTCTTTTCACATCTCGGGCATCACAGATATAGGAAACTGCTGACTGATCCGTTCTCAGGCATTGCACTCTTACTGTCAGTACTCTTTGTGTAGTGCAAAGCTTTCTCTGTTTTTCTGAAATGAACAAAAGTCTTAAGATGCTTATGGAACACAATGTTGAGCCGGACAGCCTGACTTCTTCTGTCAGTTTCTTTCTATTAGCTCCCTGCATTCACCCACGTGCAGCATGTTTACACCTCGATGTAAACAGCAAGAATTAAAACATGGAAAATGTTGAATATTTTCAGTTCTGAGAAACAAGCACTAATGTACCGATGCATGACGGAAGGTCTCACCCTTACGGGAAACACTGTATGCTAGACTTGCACAAATTCAAGCAGAAGCAATGAAGACAGTCACACATTCATGCTGGGAGTTCCTCACACTTAATGTAATATCACAGCAGCTTTTGTTACCCTAATAGACAATCTGTGATCTAACCATGTTCAGGTTACTTCAATAGTAACCCATGTAGTTATCCAGTTTCATCCTCCCAGTCACACCACAGTAAAGGAATTCTGCTACGTGACTAGAACTGGCTTTTCCTGTTCAACAGTTGATCAAATCCATTGTGCTACCATTTCTTTAGGCTGATAGTTCAGTAGTGCACCATTTGCATGATTTTGCATTTTAACAAAAGTTAGTCGTATAGTAGCTATCCAGGCTCATCCCCTCAGTCATACAATAGTACAGGAAAGCATGTGTTGTCATGACTTTGCATAAATCACATAGTTCAGTGTTACGCAATCTTGCATTTTGATCCAATAAAAAATAAATAAATAAACATGACGTGCTAAAGAAGACTTGTGCAAAAGTTCTTATTATGGAGAAAATTTTAATTATAATGTCAAACCCATTAAAAACATGAAAATAATACTTTGCAGGAGTGTGTTGGAGGAAAACCACGTGCTTTTGTTGTGGTAGATTATCATCTGGAAGCCACAACAGACCTAGAGTAGTGGAGAGTGATTGCGTTTTTTTCCACTGCCACACTGATTCTGGAACTGCTCAGGTGGACATTTACTCTGAGTTTTGTGAGGAAGCATCACAGAGAAACTGGGGTTGCTTTTACATAGGTGGCATCAGAGACATGCATTGGACAGTTTCCATGTACATGACATGCTAAGTCATCGTGAGTTTTCAACAGATATTAAGAGATGATCACGTGAGTTGTGAATGTTATCTGCCCCCCCGTATAACCTTTATCAGTTGTAATCATCCAGCGATATCACCAGTGGATGTGCAACGTGAAAACAGCAGGTTGTTAAAATGTAAACCATGATCAAGGACTATTTTGAGAGGTATCAGGAACTTCAAATAAAACAACTCGAGGGCTCTATAAACCTGAAATTAGCCACCAATGTGCACAGTGAAACACTCACTAAACTTTTGTGTTATATTTTACAGGTTTTGTCACTTTAAAAAAATACCGTTTATATAGTCATGTGAAAAAAAAGTCTTCTATGCAGTCCTATGAAAAACTAAGTTCAAACTTTCTGCTTCCATAGAAACTGAGAGGATAAGTCACAGCCAAGTGTTGGTAATTAAATGTTTAATTATATTTTTGAGCACCACTATAAAAAGGAAGGTTTTGGCAGTGTGCTGGTCACACACTGTGTTAACACAACGCCACAATCTTCTTAGCAGTGGACATCCCAGTAATTTCATCCCTAGGTCAGACTGGAAATGCTCAGAGAGACTGCAACAAAACACAAGACTTCGGGAACAGTGTCCTTTAAACAGACAAGACCAAATTGTACAGTCGATGTAATGCACAACGCCACATGTAGCAAAATCCAAATGCAGCATATTAGCACAAATACCTCACACCAGCTGTACAGCTCGGTTGAGGAGGATTTGTTTTGTACCCACAGGACCTCAGCTAGCATGTTAAATGTTGAGTCAACCATGAACTCCTCTGGATCCCAAAGTCCTCTAGGGTGAAATGAATCCATCTGTCCAACAGCTAAAGCCTGGCTGAATCTGGTTCAAGCAACAAGATGACGAGACAGCAAATCTATAACAGAAAAAGAAAAAACTTAATGTGTTGCAGAGTCCCAGTCAGAAACTTGGATTCAACCTTGAAATGCTGTCGCAGGCCTTTTAAAACAAAGCTGTCCATGAATGAATGCTTGAAAACCACAATGAACTGAAGCAACGTTGTAAAGAGGGAGCCACAATGTCTCCATGGCGACTCATAATGTAGTTAATAGTTAATCAGCAGTGCTGTTACTAAGGGGGCTGCTCGTGTTTGATCTGTCTTGTGTTGAGGCACCGATCTTTTTACGTAACAATAAAATGGGAAGGGCTGTAGCTTGCTATAAATCTGTCTGTGCTCCTCTAGCTGCTGTCTTCATTTCATCATCCCTCCACAACTTCACTCTCAGTTGTAAGAATTCCCTCTGAAACCATGGCTAAGGCAATGACTCTGCTGTGGGGGGCCGGATCGCCTCCCTGTTGGAGGGTGATGATCGCTCTGGAGGAGAAGAACCTGCAGGGCTACAACCAAAAACTGCTGTCCTTCGATAAAATGGAGCACAAGTCCAAAGAAGTGTTAGATATAAATCCCAGGGGACAGGTAGGGCCTTAAGAAAATTACACCTTAGCTAATGTACCATACAATATTATCATTAAGTCTAATGCTTAAAAACACTTTGCATAATAACCTCAACAACCTCATCCTCATCAACATGATATATGTATTGTTGCTCTACTAGCTAAGTAAAGCTGGTTACACAACATTATTCAGCCCGCCCATCTTAGTTTTTTTTAAGTTTTAGAAAGGCAGCTGTGAAAGTTGACCTTTGGCCAATGGTGGGCTGTGTCCCAAGAGCAGCTGTTTCAGTTCAGTGCCCTTCTGTCAACACTGATTGTTGGTATATTACAAAATCTTATCCAATGTAGATCTTAACATACTGGCCTGTTCACCTGATTTCTCCTTGGGCATAACGGATTAAAAGTTGCTCAGCACACGCGGGTTAGCACCAAGAACCTGGAGTGTAGTTAAAGCTGTCAAAGTCACGAGGATTTTTGTTTTTTACAACAGGGTCAAATACTTTGTGAAGCTAAAGGTTAGCAAGACGTTATTAGCATGACAGTACTGTATATTGACCTGTTCTGCAGATTGGAGGGGTGACACGCCTGCTACAGCTTTAGCAGCTAACTTAGGCAAAAACAAACTACAATATGTTATATGTTGCACTTTGTGATGCACTACAACATGTAATCATAGCAATCTGCTACTGGCGGCTCTCAGTGCAATTAACATAGCAAACTTCGGGTATCCAAGTGATTCAAATGGCAGCTTTGATAGTTTGTCTTGCTCACGTTCTAATTTTTTTTCCACAGCTTCCAACATTCAAACATGGAAACACTATTGTGAACGACTCCTATGCAGTCTGTTTTTACCTGGAGGTGAGGATTCTAATTCATTAAGAATTATACTGACCCTAAAACTAAATTCAACATCACAAACAGTAACAAGCTCATATGTGTGCGCGTTTTTTTCTTTCCTCAATGGCAGAGCCAGTTTAAGTCCCAAGGAAACAAACTGATCCCGGACAGCCAAGAAGAACAAGCTCTGATGTACCAACGCATGTTTGAGGGTCTCACATTCTACGAGAAACTCAGTAAGACGAAAACTTTGCCTACACAGTTTTACAGTTGACTTAGCAGTAGCAGCTTGAGGAGATATGGGTGAACTTTGAGGAAGCAGTCTCTTCCCTTCAGAGCCTGCCAAACTTACTAGACTGGTGTTCCATCACGTTAGATGATGATGGAGATAAGTAACTGAAATAAGTCCAGACCCAAAACAAAACATTTTAGACAGTTTATGAGCAGTGGATTTTGTATGTATTTGAAAGCCATTTATATCCTAGCTCTTACAGGTTTATGAATGTGTTTTATGATTGCAGCTCAGACAGATACAAAGGTCGCAGTCCACTTAAAAATCTTAAACATTAGCAATAAAATCTTAACGTCAATTCCAAAATGGACAGGGAACCAATGAAGGGACGTGTTCATGATTTCCAATACCAGTGAAAAGATGAACTGCTGTATTCTTGACTTACAGCAGGTGGCACAGAGATAGTTATTCTGTACCAAAGTAGAAAGTCGTCCAGGTGGGAAGTGATAAAAGGGTTTTCCAGGCCCTTTTGAGGAAGTCCGGACTTTATCTTGGCAATGACTCTGAGTTGATAAAAGAAATGGTACAATAGTAAATGGAGTGTTGCTTATATAACACTAACAAAGCACAGAGAGTGCTTTTTACTACAAGCCTCATTCATCACCCAGTCACACAAAAGCACTTTTTTCCTGTACCTAAATGCTTTTGTGCGCACATACAGATGCATCAGGTGGTCATCATCAGGATTTTGCTCGAGAAAACTGGAGTCTGGAGTAGTCAGGGGATAAAATTCAGTGACCTTCCAGTTGGTAGATGACTTGCTCTATCTCCTCAGCTACAGCTGCCCAATAAAATCAACATCAATATTGTAAAGAACAGTGAACTCAAAATCACAGTGTGGGCTCTTGGAGAGTGGGTAGTCTTTTACCAAAAATAGTGCTTGATAAAAATAGTGCTGCGATGCCTTTACAGTAAAAAATGTTTTTAGCATCATGTGATTGAGTTTTGTTTATTTTCAGATGCGGTTATCTACTACGACTGGTTTGTTCCTGAAGGTGAGAGACATGAATCGGCTCTGAATAGAAACAAAGAGGCTCTGACCACTGAACTCAAACTCTGGGAGGGTTACCTGCAGAAGGTATGTGAAGGCACACACACACAAACACACACACACAGAAACACAAGCTGACATCGCCTGCTTTGGTTTATTCAAACTGTGCTGTAATTTGCATTTCTTTTATCCAAGCTGGGCTCAGGCTCTCATGTGGCAGGACCGTCCTTCACACTGGCAGATGTGGTCATTTTTCCTACAGTTGCTTATCTTTTCAGATTTGGGTAAGAGTGGCAGAGAAGGAAATAGAAATGACAGCTGCTTCTCCTTCATGTTTCATCAGTATAATAAGTGATGATCTGTAGTCACTGAACTTTATATTCTATATTCTACCTTCTGCTCTGATCTGTAGGCTGTCTGCAAAGCGTTATCCTAAACTGGGAGAGTATTACAATCTGCTGAAGGATAGACCCAGTGTCAAAGCCAGCTGGCCTCCTCATTGGTTGGAGAACCCTGAGGGACAAGACACACTGAAAGACATCTGACATTCATGCAGACGTGAATGAATGTCACATAATAATATTGCAGCTTTTGTTTGTGTGTATATCGAACAACAGTTTCTGTTGACTGATACAAGTTCAGGTTCCATTAACAGCAGTTTTTTTTGTTGTTTGTTTGTTTTTAATATGAGATGTCATGTAGCATCAACCAACAGTCAAAAAAATTAAATCTACACTTTTTTTTAACCTTTAATAAATTTATATCAGTGAACTGGAGTCAGAACATTTTTTGCTAAAGAAGAAAAGGACTAAGAACTAGTTTTCTGTACACAAAGGGAACTCCAATGCCTCATGCTTCAATTTGATATCATTTGCATGATTTTACATTGCTACGTTAAATTCACAGCCTCATGTATACCCACTGAGTGTACTGTATTTTGGCCATTGTCACTTCAGTTAAAAATAAACTTGTGTCAATCAGCATTGTTGACGTATTTCATTATGCTTGTGAACATGAACTCAGATCCTGCACATCTAGGCACCACTAAAACCCTTTTACGTGAGGGTTTTTTTGCAAAGCATGATCAGAAGCTGAGTGAGGTAATTTCAGGATGAACCCAGCCTTTTTAGTTTTATAAAGTTGGTCAACTTCTTATCAGGGAACTTGTATGAGAGGGACACAGTTAATGTCAGCTCACACAGGTTTTATTTCTCTTTTGCTTTGCAGCATTTTGTTTGCTTTTTTGTCGCACACCAACGTCATTTCACTCATTCTGACATCAGCAGTTTTGTTTTTCGCCTGGTGTCACGCAGAATAAAGTCTGTATACGATAGCCTTCCAGTCGTAACCACGGCATTTTCAAGTCTCCACACATTCATGCAGCATGTTTTAATACTATACTGTAGTGTACTATACTGTACACTAGTGCTTCTCCTATCACACCCAGCAGCAGCAGCAGCAGCAGCAGCTGTGTTGCTTATAGCCTTTATTGTTCATTTAATCTCTTAATATTTTTTGATTTTCTTTGTAAAAAACAAAACAAAAAAAACCTCCCGTCTTCCTGTAGGAAGCAGTTTGTGACTGGTTATATGCTGCCAGCTCTGCCCCTTTCATGTGAACGTGCTGGAAAAAGCCTGGGCTGGATTACCAAGCTGGTAAACACTGCGTGTGACCGCTTATCCTGAATGCAGTTGTTATGGTTAAATGAAGCCAGATAAGGCCCAAGATATCACTACTATGCTAAACATGTTTCATAGTACGTGCCTCTGCTGTACCTGTTGAATTGAGTTGAGTCAGGTACTCAGTTCTTGGAGCTTCACCTGGTTTTGTACTTGCTTGGAAAGGTTAAAGTAACTATCATGGAGCTGCACAAACCTGCCCGAAAGCCTCTGCCGAGTAGGAGAGCGCATACACATGAATTTGAAATGTTCAGATGTACAGTCGATCAGAAAATACTTCCACCTAGTGACTTTGCCCTCTCTTTAGCCTCTCAGTTAACCTTTATTCATATAAGGTGGTACACTAAGGAGTTCCTCTATTTTCAATGGGAGCCTTGTGTGACAAAGAAAACAAAAGAACGGATATAAAATTCCACTAATGGACAAGTAATGCGTGTGGCATGCAACCAGGTTGCCAGGTTATCAGTGGACCTGATAAAAACATCAGAAACAAACTGTTGCTGTAGTCAGCAAAAAATGCTTACATCATGCCAACTAAGCAAAATGAAAACACTGAAAGTAATGCACAAACACAATATATGTGTATGTATGTATCAGTCAAAGGCAAGAAGAAAAACGTGCTTCTTATTCTGACATGTATGGGGAAATCTTGCAGAAGTTTATCCCACAGCAAGCTCTTCTTTGAAAAACAGCCCAAGATAACAGAGACAGCGATCGCAGCAAACATGCAGTTCTCTTCACCGCTGTTCATGCAGAAGTCCATGCTGCCAAGTGCACACTAACATGAGAAAGAAGCACAAAAGAAGAAAATAAAAACAGAAGCAGGGATTTGGTGAAGCTAGAAATGTGGATGTCAAATGAAAGAATGCATTAAAATCAGGGGTATCAGACAGAGAGACGTGAAAACTGTGCCAGTGTTGCGTAAGTGCCTGCGTGTGAAGTTGTAAATACACGACTGCTGAGTCACTGTGAGTTTCAAAATATCAGCAACAACACTGCAAGAATCTATAAAGCACGAACAAGGATGATAACAGTTTTTAACATACGTATAACAGATGGATGTCAACTATAGCTGTGATTGTTGACATGCAACCGTAATAATAAAGCCCACAGGAATAAAGTTGGGTTCTGATAAACCCCACAGAGACTTTCACTTTCACTTTAGTTTCTACACCTGATTTTAACGTTATAAACATTATTATTCACTGAAATTCAGAATATTGGTGCGGTTTTGCAATAGCTGTGAATACAACAATCTTTATCAAACAAAATGTTTCAAACTGTGCTGCTACAAAAATGTTCCGACAGCAGCATGTCAGGTAAAATGCAGGTGCGTGATCTCGCTCAAAAAATAATTCACACCCCGCTATCTGTGAGAAATCTCTTGTCAGAGCATCAAAATGGGACGGGACTTAAAGCCACCAATCCGGATGTTGAGGGCTGGAGTTTTGCTATATAATGAGGCTCTTTACCTGCTCTAGCTTCAGTCTTCTCATCTTTAACCTCCCTTTAACTTCAGCTCCCAGGTTAACCTCTGAAACCATGGCCAAGGACATGACTCTGTGGTGGGGCTCCGGCTCTCCCCCCTGCTGGAGGGTGCTGATTGCTCTGGAGGAGAAGAACCTGCAGGGATACAACCAAAAACTGCTCTCCTTCGAGAAAGGAGAGCACAAGTCGAAGGAAGTCATGGATGTAAACCCCAGGGGACAGGTAGGCTTGCATCACATTCATACCTTTAAACTGCACTCAAACCCCCACCTCCTGAAGTACTTTATATTCACTGTGCAATTACAAATAATAATGCCTAATTTTGAAGTATATATTAATAACATTCATTCTACTTTATCTTAAAGCTTCCTGCCTTCAAATTTGGGGACATAGTGATCAATGAGTCGTACGGTGCATGCTTCTTCCTGGAGGTGAGAACCTTACTTAAAATTTCATGTCACTGAGGAGTTGTTAAGTTGGAGGGCGACTGGTGATTGCATGCTCTGCAATGCTTTGTATAAGCAGACACCCTACACCGCAGGGTGCACTGCACCTCAGAACAGTTGCTCGTTTCATGTGTTTCCGTGTGCTTTCATGTGTTGTTTTCAGTCCAAGTTCAAGTCCCAGGGAACCAAGCTGATTCCTGACTGCGCCGGCTCCGACAACAATTGCGCTTTGATAGCTTTAATAATGCAGCGTGTGTTTGAGGGCAACACACTTCACCAGAAAATGGGTACGTTAACTCTGTCATGGCCTTCTGAACATACCTGTTGAGCTCGATATCCCTGTATGCTGATGTGGACACTGAAACCAGGGGATTTACAGAGTTTATAAAGAAAATCTTATAAAGTTCTTTCTGTATAACTTAGCTGTTGTTGTTGCCATTCAGAGATTTGCCTTTTGGGATTTTAAACAATGCTTGGCAACATCACGCACAAACCTGCAACCTTTAACCCGCTGAGACTTCATGTCTTCAGCAAACCTCCTCAGAGGCTTTGACATCAACTTTCACCGACGTGGTCCGAGGTGTTCAAAACACATGCAACACACAAAAGAGCTGTGCCTTCACTTAAGAGTGTTACATAATGCATTATTTCTCTGGGGAGTAACCCTCACAACATGCTGGGATGTTAATCTCTGCTCAAATTAGCCTTGCAAGTAAATTCCTGAGACAGTGTAGAAATGACACCAGAAAATCCCATGTAACCAAAATGAACATTTGCTTAACATGATCACTCATTTTTAAATAAGCTGCTATAGATGTTATTTGGGTACCTTTTTATAGTCTTCAGCCTGATGTTAGACAGTAATTGTCTGTTCTGATATTTTGCAGCGGATGTTTTTATGTACAACCGGAGGGTCCCGGAGAATGAGAGGCACGAATCTGCCTTTAAGAGACTCAAGGAGACGCTGACTACTGAGCTGCAGATGTGGGAGGGACACCTGAAGAAGGTATGATGCGCATGCACTCACAAGCACCCAGAGCACGACAGCTACAAAGCTGCAGAAACAGGCAATAACCCTAGCAGGAAGTTATAAGCTGTTGGATGTAATGGGTGCTACCGTGTAAAAGCACTTTGTCTATTTTCTTTTCTTTTTATCCCCTCGGTATTTTGACTCATTATAATGATTTAAAGGGGAAAAAAATGTCCAAAACATCTGTTCACAGAGATATCAATTGATGTTGAACATTTGATGTTTACGTTCCTGAAAACACCAACTCACAGTACAAGATTGTGCAGGAAGTCAGTGTAATGTTTATTTAACTAAGCAAGTCATTGGCAAAACCTTCCTATTTACAATAGTGGCCAGACTGCCTCAAGAGGAAATAGAGGCAAGTCAAAAAAACAAGTACCGAATGTTGACAGTTGGCCGATGCACAGTACTTGGATGATGACGAGCTGATTGTCTGAAGTCTTTTGTTGAGATTTGCTCAGCAGCTGCTGTTAAGGAGACAATATATGTAGAAGAATTAGTAAGCCAAGTTTCACCAACTATTTAAAAGATTTTTTTAGCTTCCAACCAAAATCTTTTTTTCTTTGTCTTCTTTTTTAAGACACCAGGCGGTTTCCTGGCAGGGGAGAACTTCTCCATGGCTGATGTGATTGTTTTTCCAAGTGTTGCTCTTCTCTTACGCATGGGGTAAGTAAGCTAAATTTGCAAAACTGACTTGTAGCTGCCTGGATTGAATAACAAACAGCAACAAACTCACACCAACTTTCGTCTTTCTTGCAGGCTAAGCGAGGATAAATACCCCAAACTGGCAGAATACTACAAAAAGCTGCAGGGCAGACCAAGCGTCAAAGCCACCTGGCCTCCTACTTGGAAGGAGACCCCAGGACAGGAACTTTTAAAAGATATCTGAGACTGAGAAACCCATCAGCTGGCGAGCACATTTTTCCTGTTGCATTTTTAATTTGTTACCCTGTGCTGCTCTGCAGTGGATATTTGAACATTTGTTACTGAACATGCCATCTTATTTCTGTTGTGCTGTGAGTAAAAGCAATAAAAACTAAGTTTTATTTTTGTTTGCTTCATTATTTTCAAGTTAAATTTCCACCAATAAAATTTGACCTTTGGCGTCAAACCTGGCCCGTCAATGTAAATTTAAAGTTTTGATGCTATTTTTAACGAGGTACCACTCACATTAGTGCTGCGTAGTCTTGACAGGAGAGATCACCAAACAGAAACTTTAAATTAAACTTTTTGCTTTGTTTTCTCTGAAAACATCGCACAATCATGTTTACGAAAACATTTCTATAATTATGCTGCCGTGTCACAATCAGAGCAGTGGCAAAGCCATCAGATTTTTTGTTGGGGTGGCCAGGCCTTTGCTTACATTGCAGTGGTGCAGAAACTGCTTTTGCATTCATTTTGCAGTAGAAGTCATAGTAATTTCTTTTCTCACCCACTCTTTTGATATGAATGCATATTAATGCCTACATTTTAGGCATTCATGTGCAATAACACTATTATGCCTTCAGCTGATCAAAAAAAATCAATAAAACCCTCTATTGATTGTTGAAGTTATTGTTACTAAAGCTACGATAATTTCAGTGGTGTTGTGCTGCTAAAATATAAACAGGCTTGCTTCAGCAGAAAAGCTTGAATAGCCTAACTTTATAGTAAAATTCCTTTTTATAGCATTTACAAGCTTAAACAAATAAAGCGCAATGAAAGGTCATCATATCAAAAGAGTCCTTTATCTATTGGGTGTGGTGCAACCACTTTTCTCTGCACAAAGGTAACTCAAATGGCCCGTGACAGCATGAGGTTGCATACATGAGGCACTTTGCATTAATCCTTTTTATGTCATTTGTGAATTTTCACTGCTATGTTAAATGCACATTCTCCTTATTAAGGATCAGTGAAAGCTCAGTTTGAAAATGCATTTGCAATATTATTTGGATGAGGTGTCCAAATCTGTCCACCAAGTTTGCTGTGATCACAGTTTAAAACCTCATAGGCCCATTTGGTTGTCTTTCGGTGGGGTGTGTTTTTTGGCTCAGCTGTTTGAAGAGGGAGAGAGCAGGTGATTCAGGCTGCAAGGCTATGGGATAGAGGCTGTGTGAGACACCTGTTACACATTGTCTAACCTGCCTCCATTATTTATTCAGTAGCACACCAGACGGAAGCGGGCTTACAATGAGAAGGAGAGCTGGCAGCAGTTTAAAACAGGCTGAATGGAGTATGGAGGTGACCAACAGGAACAAGGAGAGTACAAAGACCAAAAAGCACAATTGTTTCTGAGTGTGTGTGTTGGGAACCCACAACAATTCTGACTTGTTTGAAACATTGCTGCATGGTCCGTCTGAATATACGCTTGCTCAAAAAAGGAGTGTGTCATGCTACGTCTGCAAAATGAAAATACTGAATTAATGGAAACACAGGAAAGCACATTTTCAAATTAAATTCTCGGCATATGCCTTTTCTTTCCTTTTAGGTGTAGAGAAATCCCGATGCAGCCTATTACTGTTGAAACTTGCATGTAATAATATTGCAGGGCTGCAGCTGTGTGTGTGTGTGTTACTTGGACAAAGGGACTTCAGTAAAAACCACGAGTTTTGCCTTTCCTCTAGCAATCATTCACTCAGGAAACAGTCCACTGAAACGGACCCAGAAGAGCAGAGATAGTGATCGCAGCAAATGTGTCCACTGTAGCTTATTTCACCGCTATGTGACATTGGCAATTGTTCAAGTGCACTTTGACAAGAATTCAAAGGCTTACAGAATGAAGCACAAAGCAACTAGTATTATATTGTGTATATTTTAGTGCTAGATGAAATTTGTATTTCAAGTACAAAGATACATAAAATAGTTGATATTAGACACATTCAGAACTAATGCGATTGATGGACGTGAGAGACGTGCCAGAATCGTGTGTGCATTGTGTGCATGTGTGAAAACAAAGTGCTAAGTCACCGTGAGTTTCAACAAATCAACAGCATTACTTGTAAGAATATATGAATGCATGAAGAACGATCTTTAAGGGTTTAACATATGCACATTAGATGGATACCAAGGTTGTGACTGTTGACATGCAACCGTATTAATGAAGCACACACAAGTAACGTGCAGGAATGATGACATCTGAACGAACTGCACGGGAGCACGGCAGCAAAGCGCCCAGTGTCACTTTACTCTGTGCACTTGATTTGATCTGAAGGTGAATTGTTTTGTTTGCATTTCCAAACGCTTTTCAACATAAAAATGACAGTTTTGCACACCTGTGAATACGAGCAGCTTTAGATTAAATCACAGTCAATAAATTTAACTGTGCTGCTGCAGAAATCTCTGACTTTCATTATCATGTCATATAAACTGTGGGGTTGTGATGTAAGAGGGTAAGAGATCTCTTGTCAGAAGACCAAAATGGGACGGTACCTAAATCCACCAATCCGGATGTGGAGGGCTGGAGTTTTGCTATAAAACGAGACTGTTTCAGTCGTTGTGGCTTCAGTCTTCTTATCTCTAACCTTCAGTAATTTCAGCTGCCATACTAAGCTGTTCACTCTGAAACCATGGCCAAGGACATGACTCTCTGGTGGGGCTCCGGCTCTCCTCCCTGCTGGCGGGTAATGATCGCTCTGGAGGAGAAGAAACTGCAGGGATACAACCAAAAACTGCTCTCCTTCGAGAAAGGAGAGCACAAATCAAAGGAAGTCATGGATGTAAACCCCAGGGGTCAGGTAGGCTTGCATCACAGGTTTCAATCTGGACTTTGAATGCTTGAACTTGAACCTATTCATATTTTTTCCACTTTGTCTTAAAGCTTCCTGCCTTCAAATGTGGGGACAAAATCATCAACGAGTCCTACGGTGCATGCTTCTTCCTGGAGGTGAGAACTCGAGCAAGGTACTGCCTTGTTGTCAAGGAGATAGGTTGTTGGAGGTCAAGTTGAGGGATTACTAGGTTTACCATGATTGTTTGGACATGCACCCTACACTGCAGAGTAAAAGAAACCAGAGCTTTTTGCTGCTCTTTATAACACTTACTGTTTTCCTGTCTCGACCAACAGTGTGAGTACATGTCCCAGGGAACCAAACTGATCCCTGTGAACTCCAGCGAGAAAGCCCTGGTGCTCCAGCGTACCTTTGAGGGTAACACGCTTCACCAGAAAATGGGTATGTTAGCTTAAATCTTCTCTCTGGTTTTGAACCACAAAGACATAACTGTTGAGTTCCTGCACTTTCACGTCCGATCCCCCAAATTACATTTAGTGAGGTTTTAGTGGGACATGCTCACTCTCTACATGACTTATCTGTTGTTGTTGCCATTAAAAGATCTGCCTTTTGGGATTTTGAGTCAATGATTGGCAACATCACGCACGAACCTGTCACCTTTAAACCACTGATACTTCATGCGTTCAGCAAACCTCCTCAGAGTTGGTTCCCCTGCTCTTCCCGAGGTCAGCGTTGTTCAAAAAACATGCCACCCAAAATAAGTTGTGTGTTCACATAATTAGGCTCTGGCATAATGCACTATTTCCTTGGGAGTAACCCTCACAACAGGATGTTAATCTCCGTTTATCAAAGCAAGCATTTACAGCCTACAGCCTGATGTTACACAGCAATGCACAGACATACCAAAAATACAAAATATGGAAGTGGATGCTGTGCAGTGTGTGGAAACTTTCTTTTTTCTCAAAGCTTTAAATCCTCAGACAGTGGATATATTCATGAAATGTCTGTTCTGATATTTTGCAGTGGATGTTTTTATGTACAACCGGAGGGTCCCGGAGAATGAGAGGCAGGAATCTGCCTTTAAGAGACTCAAGGAGACGCTGACTGGCGAGGTGCAGATGTGGGAGGGACACCTGCAGAAGGTATGTGAATGACCTGCACGGACTTTCACTCTACTGCTACAAGCATCCAGTGCACAAAACTTATACCTACATAGCTGTGTTGCTCTGGCTTTGTGCTCCAACTGCTTTGTAGTGGGAGAAACAGTCTGGGAATTTTTTTCTGAGGAAAGTTTATGTTTTGACACAAACATAATCTTTGCAGGAGGAGGTAAAATCACGTACTTTACACCCAAACAGCCTATTGCACTGTGTTACAGAGATGCAACTCTTTTCTTTAACCAGGCGAGTCACAGGAAAAACCTTCCTACAATCTGGCAGATTCTAAAGCCTCTTAAGAAAACTGGGTTAAGGTTAGAAAAACACCAAAAGTTAAAAAACAAAGCAGCAGGACATGTTTGGATGATATTTGGACAAAGCCAGGCAGACTATCTGTACCAAATTTAAACAGTCAATATATACGCTAACACTGTTTGTGTAAAAATCTTACCTAAAAATTTTACTTATGTTTAAATGTAAAGACACACTGTGGAATATTTAGAATCTGAGTTCTGCACTGTTTTCCCCTCACAGCGCTTTATTTTTTTTCTCTTAGACACCAGGTGGTTTCCTGGCGGGAAAGAGCTTTTCAATGGCTGATGTGATTGTTTATCCAACCGTTGCTCTTCTCTTCCGCATGGGGTAAGTAAGCTATTTTACTAAGGCTGACGTTTAGCTGCTTGGCAAGATGAATGAATGCAATAATAAACAGCAGTGAACTCACCCTGATTTTGATCTCTCCTGCAGGCTAAGTGAGAAACGTTACCCCAAACTGTCAGAATACCATAAAAATCTGAAGGACAGACCCAGCATCAAAGCCACCTGGCCTCCACTTTGGAAGGACACCCCTGGACAGGACTTTTTGAAAGACATCTGAGATTGAGAGGCTCATCAGCTGACAAGCCAATCTTTTCTTGTTGTGTTTTTAATTTGTTACTATTCCTCGTATTTCAGTACAATATGATGAATATTTTTTTTAACATATACTTTTCAAAGACCTTTTTATATGTCCACTTAGGTGGACAACTGATGTGTATGGAGTGACACATCAGTGTCCAATGTAGTGGTTTATTTGCAAGTATACCATCAACACTAACACAAATACAAAAAAAAGCCTTTGAATTGCTGTCCACTGCAGTGACCACTATGTGTGAAAGGGTTAAATCCATCCTGCAGCTGTGCAGTTTTGACAGGAAAGGTCACTAAATCAAAACTTTAACGCTTTACTTGATTGTTGTCATTCTTCTCTTTGAAACTGAGCTTTCCTATCTAGGTAGCAACACTTGAGCAATCACTGTATGGATTTGTAAAGACATCAAAGTCACATTAAATGAAACACTGATCTGTTCTACAAAATCCAGGGGACAAAAAACAAACAAACAAAACACCAAAAAACAAAGATCTGATATATGTTGTGCTTCAAAAAAACAACCTGCTACCCACAGTCCAACTCACAAATTATAAAGATGTTCTACAAACACTAGAATTATATTCAGCATCACAAACAAGTGTGTGTGTGTGTGTGTGTGTGTGTTTATTTCTTTTTAATTCTTAATGGGATAGCTAGTTTAAGTCCCAGGAGAACAAATGTATCACAGGATTTGAAAGAGAAATGAAAAAGAAGCAGAGATTAAAACATAACATAGGAAACACAAACAAAGCATAGAGAGACAGAAAAAACAGAGACTACAGAAGGGAAGACAAAATGTATTGACAGAATTTTTGAGTTCCCAGTTGGAATTTTTATCTGGAACACCCCCTTAACCTGGATTTTTCATTTGGAAAGTTTGAGCAACTCCTCCACCAGGAGGTTAACAATCTATAATGCTGGCAGTGAATGTAAACAGCAGTAAAACTATAACTTGCTGAATAACCATATGCCGAGTCCACAGACGTGCTGCAGCGAAGCACAAACAACAAATGTTATGCTGTATTGCTTGTGATACCCAAATAGCTCTACCTGCCAAAGAAGCAAAAATAAATCCTGTTTTTCCTTCTTTTTCCAACTTTCCTACTGCAACCCACTAATGCATATACCTGACATCACTCCAGAGTTTCAACATCTGACTTCTGAAGTAATATAAATTTAGAGAGTTGAAAATAGCCATCTGTTAAAATATAATATTGAAAATAAAAAGAGAAAGAGAGTCAAGCCTAAAGGTTTTTTTTGTTACATTTGTATTTGGTAACCTGTCATTTAAACATTATTGTCGGATTATGGCAGTTTTAGGTATTAAAATGCTATTGAACTTTCGGGCGCCAGAGGGTGCATAGTGCGCTGTTGGTATTGAGTAGTGTTTTGGGGCACAGAAGAAGAGTAAAACTTCCTCTTATGAAGCTCAACTTGTGTACTGTTTCTACTCTTTATCACAGCATTATACGTTGCTGGCAAAGGAAACCAGTTGCCCCTCTGACCACCAACTTAGGGAGAAAACAAATTTGGGCGCTTGTCCGGTACTAGTGCCGTGGTAGTCAGGTGCTGATCAACTAAGAACCGTGGGATTCATGTCCCTATGCTTAACAGCACTACTATCCAGAGCGACAGACTTCAGCTATCCAGGCATGGCCACTTGGCACGACCTACAATGGGAGATCCAGCAACAGCTTAATCAGCTGACCAGTGGCTCCAACTCGGAATTGCTCCATAAACTTGCAATATCATGTCAAGAAGAAGAGGTGGAAAATCTTCCCCGTGATGACGTAACTGAGATGGAGCTCTTTGATTTTATATTTGACTTTCTGAGAAGTAAATGACTGAAGAGCCTCAAGGATCAGGGGATGTCTCGCCTGCTGATCGGGGGTAGGTGCATGGTAAATTGTTATCTAGATGGGGTCAAACTTTAGATGTTATTGGATAGTGGGACCCAGGCAAGCATAGTGGAGAATTTTTGGGTGCAGAAAGCCTTGCCAAATGTGACAATTAAGCCACTTGAAAGTGTACTCTCAGACCACCCACTCAAAGTTACTGTAACTCATTGGATAGCTGTTCCACTTGATGGGTGGATAGAAGTTCTTAATGAGATCACAAGTAGCAAATAAGCCTCAGTTGCTCTTTATGTTCCCAAGCTAGTAAGTCAACAAGGTGTGAGCAGCCCATTACTAGGCTTCAGTGTAATACAAGAGATAAATGCAGGGAACTATGATCAAATAGATAACACCAACTTAGTGTATCTTCTTTCAGAGGCTTTGATAATTCAGAAGAGTGATGCTGAAGGTTTTGTCTGTGTGATCAACTCAAAGCCACCCCCGGAAGAGTCACTCCCAGTATTGAGAGTATTGGCTCTAAAATAGGGAAAATTCCAATCCAGAATTCCACAAGGCATGATGTTTTGGTTTTTTTTAACCTCCAAAAGCATTTACTGGGGAAATTGTTGAAAGTACACTTGTAAACATCCATCCAACTACACAGAGGCTCGCAGAACCACACAATGATACCCTTCTGTGCGCTACCCCAGTAAGTTCAACCAGTAATAGACACAGTAATGGGAAGAAATAATTGCAGGGCTGACAACGCAGAAGAAAAATGGCAACCAAATGTTGATTTAGATCACCTGCCTGAGCATGACCAGAGTAAGGTACAGCAAATTCTCTATGAGGAATCAGACATATTTGCTCACAATGATGGAGACACTGAATTGATCTCTTAGTACAGACCTTCCTAAAGTGTGGGGCCCGCCCCCTGGGGGGGGGGGGGGGGGGGGGGGGGGGCGCAGAGCCATTGCAGGGGGTGCGCGGTATAAAAAGGGGGGAAAAAAACAAAACACTTGGACACTGCTAGCACGGGGCTCCCACACAAACGCAAAGCAGGAGATGAAGCATAGCTGAATATGTTTCCAAACCAACTTCATTCTAAGCCAAAGACTAGAAAATATGGTGAAGCATATCTGCCCTTTGGCTTCACCTGCACAAGTGCCGAGGTAGGTCTTCCCTGCAGAATTAGTTTTCCCTGTATCGGGAGCATGCGCTGGGCTCTTCAAATCACAGGCAAACAGCATCCCACATTCTTGATTTTTAGTTCACAAACACTTCTCATAATGACTAACTACTCCTGACATTTTGGAGATGTTAGCTCTTTATACAGTAAAGTTACAGTGGGATACAAATAATGTCAGGCTGATCCTGCCAAACAGTATCCCACAGTTGTTTATGTTTTTAAACCCATTTTGCACAGAGAGGCATTTTTGGAAAATGAATTGACAGCAATGTTGAATATTATTACACAGGAAAAAACACAACTACACCTAAAGTAATCACACTGTGACGCCTCTGTCTTTCTAAATGGACTGCGTGTATATATGTAAGCGTGTAAAACCTGAAGATAGTCAGATTAACAGTAACAGTATTTTGCCTCTATCTGCCATTCTGCAATTCATCTCATGTAAACAATAACGTGGCGCACAGCGTGACGTGAAAAAAGGCACATAAATTTCAAATCAAATCAAATCAAATCACTTTTATTGTCACATCACATGTGCAGGTACATTGGTACAGCACATGTGAGTGAAATTCTTGTGTGCGAGCTTCACAAGCAACAGAGTTGTGCAAAATACAATAATGTAAACAAGCAAAATACAAGAATGGCTACATCTGAAACTAATAAATATATGTACAATATATAATAGTATATGCATTTCTGGATGTGTATACTAAATATTTTTCTACGTGTGTGTGTGTGTGTGTGTGTGTGTGTGTGTGTGTGTGTGTGTGTGTGTGTGTGTGTGTGTGTGTGTGTGTGTGTACACATATTTTACAAATTAAATAGAGTAAACAATAAATAAAATATATAAAAATATACAGAGTTGAGACATGTGCAAAACAGTGGCATTACTGTACAGTATGGAGTGCATCATGTTAAAGTTCCAGTAGTGAAGCTGAGGTGTCTATGACGTGTTCAGCAGTCTGATGGCCTGATGGAAGAAGCTGTCTCTCAGTCTGCTGGTACGGGACCGGATGCTGCAGAACCTCCTTCCTGAGGGAAGTAGTCTGAACAGTTTATGGCTGGGGTGACTGGAGTCCTTGATGATCCTCCCCGCTTTCCTCAGGCACCGCTTCCTGTAGATGTCTTGGAGGGAGGGAAGCTCACCTCCAATTATCCGTTCAGAGCACCGCACTACTCGCTGGAGAGCTTTGCAGTTGTAGGCGGTGCTGTTGCCATACCAGGTGGTGATGCATCCAGTGAGGATGCTCTCAATGGTACAGTGATAGAAGGTCCTGAGGATGCGGGGGTTCATGCCAAATCTTTTCAGTCTCTTGAGAAAGCTGCTGCGCCTTCTTCACTGTTTTGTTTGTGTGTACTGACCACGTAAGATCCTCAGCCAGGTGTACACCAAGGAACCGGAAGCTGCTCACTCTCTCCACAGCAGCGCCGCTGATGGTGATGGGGGTGTGTACTTCTCTGCACCCCCGGAAGTCCACTATCAACTCCTTTGTCTTTGCGACGTTGAGGGTGAGATGGTTGTCTTGACACCAGTGGGTCAGGGCGCTGACCTCCTCCCTGTAAGCCGTCTCATCACCATTGGTGATAAGACCCACCACTGTAGTGTCGTCCGCAAACTTCACAATGATGTTGGAGTTGTTAGTGGCTGTGCAGTCGTAGGTGTAGAGTGAGTACAGGAGAGGGCTCAGTACACACCCCTGTGGAGCACCAGTGTTCAGTGTGACGGGGGATGAGGTGATGCTGCCCAGTCTGACCACTTGGCGTCTGTCAGACAGGAAGCTAAGGATCCAGCTGCAGAGGGAGCTGCTCAGTCCTAGATCCTGCAGTTTCCTGTCCAGCTTCGAGGGAACGATGGTATTGAATGCTGAGCTGTAATCTACAAACAGCATTCTCACATACGTGTCTCTCTTCTCCAGGTGTGACAGGGCAGTATGTAGTGTCAGGGCTATGGCATCATCAGTGGACCTGTTGTGGCGGTATGCAAACTGTAGAGGGTCCAGTGAGTCGGGTAGTGCAGAGCAGATGAAGTCCCTGACAAGCTTCTCGAAGCATTTGCTTACGATGGGGGTCAGGGCTACAGGTCGCCAGTCGTTCAATGAGGAGATGGTGGAGGATTTGGGTACAGGGACGGCGGTGGCCATTTTGAAGCAGGCTGGGACTACAGACAGAGAGAGGGAAAGGTTGAAGATGTGTGTGAACACTCCAGCCAGCTGAGCCGCGCATGACTTGAGGACGCGGCCGGGAATCCCGTCCGGACCAGTAGCTTTGCGTGCGTTCACCTTCCTGAAGCACTTCCGCACATCCTCCTCAGACACAGTGTGCGCACTGACGTCATCCGCGGTGCGCACACTGTCCGGTCTCATGGTGTTCGCTGTGTCGAATCTAGCGTAGAATACGTTTAGATCCTTACACAGAGAGGCCATGGTCTGCGGTGTGCTGGTTTTCCCTCTAAAGTCTGCGATCGTGTTTAGTCCCTGCCACATACTCCGAGGGTTGTCAAACTGTTGCTCCACCCTGTCCCTGTACTCACGTTTGGCTGCTTTGATCGTCTTCCGGAGTTGGTAATGTGCGTGTTTGCAGTCCGATGTGTTCGCGGAGGCAAAGGCGGTGCTCCGTGCCGCCAGTGCCGCGCGAACATCTCCGTTAATCCAGGGTTTTTGATTTGGGAAGGATTTAACTGTTCTGGATGGGACGACATCTTCCACGCATTTCCTGATAAATCCGCAGACTGAGTCTGTGTACTCGTCAATGTCCCTAGCAGCCACGTGAAACATTTCCCAGTCCGCCTGATCAAAACAGTCCCGCAGCGCAGACTCCGATTGGTCCGTCCAACAGTGCACCGCCCTCCGGGTTGGAGCTTCCTGTTTCAGCTTCTGCCTGTAGGCGGGCAGGAGCAGGATGGAGCGGTGATCTGATTGGCCGAATGGGGCGCGGGGGAGGGCTTTGTACGCATCCCGGAAAGAGGTGTAGCAGTGGTCGAGTAGCCGGTCTCCACGGGTGTTAAAATGGATGTGTTGGTGGAGTTTGGGTGAGACTTTCTTCAGGTTTCCCTTATTAAAGTCTCCGGCTGTGATAAACGCTGCCTCTGGGTGTGCGGTTTCCTCGCTGCTGATCGCGCTGTACAGTTCCCTGAGTGCACGGTCAGTGTCGGCTTGTGGGGGAATGTAAACAGCCGTAATAATCACTGCTGTAAATTCCCTCGGTAGCCAGAATGGCCGGCACTTAATCATCAGGTACTCCAGGTCCGGTGAGCAGAAGGATTTGACCGGGTGCACGTTCGCATAATCACACCAGCTGTTGTTGATCATGAAACATACACCACCGCCTCTGCTTTTCCCAGTAAGATCCTGTGACCTGTCCGCGCGATGCACGGAGAACCCCGGTAGTTGCGGAGTCCGGTACCTTGTCCGATAGCCAGGTTTCTGTGAGGCAGATCACGCAGCAGTCCCGCATCTCTCGCTGGAATGAGATCCGTGCCCGAAGCTCGCACAGCTTTTTCTCCAGAGACTGCACATTAGCCAGTAATAAACTGGGTAACGGTGGTCTGTTAGTGCGCCGTCTCAGTCGAACCAGAACGCCAGATCTTCTCCCTCTGCGTCGGCGTTTGCGGCCTCCAGGGCCAGAGAACAAAGGCGTCTCAGGTGAGATGAATGGGGGGTTTGCAAACGGAGCGTCCGTGTTGCAAAACTTGAACTCCGGAAAGTTATAAGAAAGACCGTCTTTTATGTCCAGTAAGGTTTGTCGGTCGTACACAAGGAGACATGTGCTACTCGCGAAAAAATGAAGGAAAAGTAAAATTAAACACAGAAAAAAGCTGTTGCTTGGGGGAGCTCGCGACGAGGCTGCCATACTCGGCGCCATCTTGGATAAGCTTCTCTTTTTGACGTTGCGTGACGAACTCTGTATTCCTCATCCACATGGAAACGCAAAAAAGGAGTTAAAAAAAAATCTCAGTTTTCAGTGATTTGAAACGCTGTTTACGTGTGAACGAAACAGCTGCATTTTCAAAAATACCCGTGTAGGTGTGGACGTAGCATAAAAGAGTTAGTAGTTTATGTTCCATTATTTGAGGTTATGGATGTTATTTGACTGGAGGCATAACTCACAGACACACAAGATGCGCCATTACTCCAATGAGTGTCCTTTATTATTTTTCATCCACCCCCCACACAACAGCCCAGCAGAAACGTTCCTACCTCTTAACATTTACCTGATACTACATCCCCCCTACTAAATAGGATGTGATGCTGGGATATAACCAAGAAAACAGATTAGACCCGCACGCTTTAACCCTTTAGAGCCGATCGGAGCGGGAACGCTCTGTTATGCGTAACTATTTTTAAATCCCGGTAGCACTGCAACCACGTAAGCTAGCGCAAAAATTTTTTTTGCATATGAAACCGGAGGAGTTGTACTTACATATTGTGCCATCAGCTTGTCCTAGGTCACGGTTTCCTTCCACATAAAGCTTTGCAAAAACTGCATAAAAAGCCCTTGCAGGAACAAAAACATAATATTCCAGAAACACGCTTTGCCGGTCCGATCAGCTGTTCAAAACACTTCCTACGTTGGAATAGACGTCAGCGCGAACTTTTGCATTTCCGCCATTACCTGGCCGAAACCGGAAGTGACGTCATTTTCGTGGAAATGTAGTCTTTTTTGCGATCAGGGCCTCAGGGCCTATACTGCTCTTTTTAAAAGTTATCTTTGACTTTATGACTTTCTGTGTCGTTTCTGGGATGCTTAGGACTCATATTGCACTGCTGGAAATAGTTTATTTTGATGCATATGCTGCTTTTTTGCAAATTTGCAGTATAATATTTATTTTTGTTTTTCCTGCAGTGTATAAAAATTGGTGTATTTCAAAAATAAAACTATGAAGACACTCAAAATAAATTTCCTGTGGTGGGAAACTATTTTGTGCAACTTTTTTGTATTTACAGTTTTGAGGGATAAGCCTCTTAAATTTCTCTAACTACAAATATATGTTAAAAAATCAAAAACGATTTTCAATTTTTTTGTAGTTTATTGCACTTTTTTGCAATTTATGTAATTACTATGCACTTAATGAATACATATTATTAAAATCTGGGCTATAATGGTTGTATTGATGTATAGCAACTTGAAATGCTCCCAAAAATGGCTCCACAGCATGTAAAAATATAATATAAGCTCTGGCGGACTTGGTTCTATGGTAGGTCTTAAAGGGTTAAAGTATACTATTTCCTTGTGCTTTATCTGGTAACAGCTTGTTTACTGAACTCGTTTGGTTTAAACCCAGACTACTCAGAATGTCCAAAAATAAACTCTCAAAGTATACAACTCTGAACACTAAGCATAAGTGCACATTTCTGAACTATCTGGTGCAGCTACAAACAACATGTTTAAACAGTGCAACCATTTGCTTTATTTCTCATTGTCTCTATGAGGGATGGTGTAGACTACCCAACCCTCTAACTGAGTGTGGGGATTATTCTGCCCCATTGCTCACTCAGTTCCTAGCCCTATGAGCAAACATAGTCTTTTAGATATGCTGGAGGCCTCCTAGACCTGGGTGGGATTTGGCTCCCAGCTTCAGGAGTCTGCTGGCTGGCCTCCTGTGAGATAGTGTCTGGAAACGACACACTCTGTGCAACTGGAACAGAGTTCTCAGGTGAAGCCTCTGGTGGATCGCCAGAAATCTCTGGTGCCCCAGGTCTCAACAATGTAGGACCTTGGTGAGCCTGCCATGGACACAACTGTCCCTCTAGTATCCATGTCTGAGACCCACACTTTGTCTCCAGGATTGAGCTGTAGCATATCATGTACTCTGTGTCTGCGGTTGAAGTTTTGTCTTTGTTTTTGTCTGTACGTTTGTTCTATAGCTTTAAGCTTGTCTGTGTCCGTACCTCTTGGATTTAGCTGTGATGGGATGACAGGAATAGTTGTCCTTATCCTTCTACCCATGAGAAGCTCAGTCGGGCTGTAGCCATTTGCCAATGGAGTAACCCGGTATGCCATAAGGGCGAGATAGGGATCGCCAGACTTTTTAAGAAGACTTTTGATGGTCCTGACTGCCCTCTCGGCCTCCCCGTTGCTCTGAGGGAAGTGGGGACTGGATGTCTCATGGCTAAAACCCCATTCTTGTGCAAATCTTTTGAAGGAATCAGATGAAAACTGAAGTCCATTATCAGAGCGAACCCGCTCTGGTATGCCATGACGTGCAAAGATTGATTTACAGTGCTCGATCACTGCCTCTGATGTTGTAGATGTCAGTTTGGCAACTTCGAAGAATCTGGAAAAGTAATCCACAATGACCAGGTACTGTTTATTCTCTATCTGGAACAGATCAGTTCCAACCATGGCCCACGGTCTTTGTGGGAACTCCGTAGGTAGCATGGTTTCTTTGTGGTTAGTCCGCTCACGGCAGCAAGTGTCACAGGTCTCAATCACTTTTATCAGCTCACTGCTCAGGCCTGGCCACCAAACAGATTGTTTAGCTCTCTCTCTGCATTTCGCTATTCCTAGGTGTCCCTCATGTAGTTTAGACAGAATGTCTGCTCTGAGTGATGTGGGAATCACTATTCTGCTCCCATAAAGAAGCAAACCATTGTGGACTGTGAGGTCACCTGAAAATGGCAGGTAAAGCTGGAAAACCCTTTCAATGGAGTACTTATCTGGCCATCCGTCCACACAGAACTTCTTCAGTTGGCATAGACTGCTGTCATTGTCCTGATGTGTCTGGATTTCTCTGAGTCGTGGCTCTGTGGCTGGCAGACTTGCTATGACGGACTCCACATACAAGTTGATTTCTTCCTCCGGCAAACCCTCAGTTGTGTCACATGCAGAAGCTCTGGACAGTACATCTACTGTTGCAATGTCTCTACCAGGAACATGAGATATGGTATAAGAGAACCTCATCAATCGCATGCGTAGACGTTGTATATGAGGTGGAAGCTCGTCCAGGCCCTTGGAGCCAAGCAACGAAACCAGAGGTTTGTGGTCTGTTTCAATGTGGAATGTTTTCCCAATTAGGAACTCTGCAAACCTCTCACCGGCCCATGTTGAAGCGAGCCTCTTTCTCAATTTGAGCATATCGCTGCTCTGTCGCGCCGAGAGCTCTTGAAGCGTATGCTACTGGTTTCCACCCTAAATCAGCGTGCCGCTGGAGAAGCACTGCTCCCAAGCCATATGAAGATGAGTCAGCTGATACACACATTTCAGCACTTGGATCATACAGAGCAAGCCCTGGGGGTGTTGTCAGTTCTTTTTTGATGCCGTCGAAAACCTGCTGCTGCTGTGGCCCCCATGACCACAGGTTGGACTTCTTCAGCAGATCTCTTAGGGGGCGCGTTTTTTCTGCCAGGTGAGGAAGAAACTTTCCTAGGTGATTCACCATGCCCAGGAACTGTCTGTCCTCACTTATGTTGCTGGGCTCATCCATGGAACTCACGGCATGCACCTTGTCAGGACCTGCGCTAACCCCCGATGCCTCAATGACCTGCCCCAGGAACTTTATCCTGTTCTTGGAGAACTCACACTTGTCGTTCAATGTTACTCCAGCCTCCTGTAGTCGAACCAGTGCTTTTCGAAGTCTCTCATCATGCTCTGCTTGTGACGTCCCCCAGATGAGCACATCATCCATCTGACAGAGAACTCCTTCTAAGCCCTCAAGAACGTTTCTGGAAGTGTTCTGGGGCTGATGAGATTCCAAAGCACAGACGATTATAACAATACCGACCAAAAGGTGTAATAAAGGTCGTGAGCAAAGAAGAATCCCTGGATAAGGGAATCTGTCGAAATCCTGCATTGGCATCCAGCTTTGAAAACACTTTTGCTCCTGCAAGCTGTCCTAGTGTGTGTTCTACTGAAGGGAGTGGATGTTTCTCTCTCATGACATATTTGTTTAGTTCAGTGAGATAGCTGCATATTCTCACCTTGCCTGTGCGCTTAGGAACCACCATCATAGGCGCGCACCAATCAGTGGGCTCCTCCACCTTGGAAATGACACCCTGCTGCTCCATCCGGTTCAGCTCTTCTTTAACCTTTGGTAAGAGTGGAAGAGAGATTCGCCTAGGGGTCGAGAGGGAAAACGGCTGTGCCTCTGGTTTCAGAATAATATTGTACTCCCCCTCCATTTTGCCTAAGCCGCTGAAAAGCTTGGGGAATTCTTGTTTGACAGCATCAATAGAGTCTAAGCTAATATGATTCACTTTAGCAACCAGCTGTAGTGCCACTGCAGCATGCCCGCTCAGCAGCGTTGTGCATAAACCCTGTACGACATAAATGTCTTCTTTGGTTTTGAGGTTGTTCTTGCTGAGAGTGGCTGTGAACATGCCTTTTACCTTCAGACGTGTTCCTCCTGGGCCCTGCAGAACCCTTTTGGACTTATCCAATCTCCTCAACTGATGCTGTGTGTAGAAAGTCTCTGGGACTGCTGTGACATCTGCTCCGGTGTCGATTTTAAAGAGTGTGTTGCATTTGTCCACATGTATCTCTGTTACCCATGGACTCTCTTTGGTGTCCACAGAGAGGGAACCCAAGAAAGTGACCTCATCATCTGTATCGCTGTTCTCTGAAACTGTTGCAGCATTGACTTCACACAGTTTTTTGTTTCTGCACATCCTGGCAACATTTTTTTTCTTACAGTAACTACATGCGGCTTCCCTCGCGGGGCATTGTTGAAGATTGTGACCTTTTATGTCTCCATACGGGAAAAGTGAGCGCGAGAGCATTTCATTCATAATGATGTAAATCCAAGCCCATTATGTATTCCTGATCTGAATCCTGGGTTGTGTGAAATCCCAGAAATACACGTTAGACAAAGTGAATCTGTGAACTAAGGTGTAGGTCTATTAGGTTATATTGTGGTGATCCTCGAGTTGGGGGATGGGTGTTCATACTGGAGTGCAAAATGAACACCAATGGAAGATGGACAAGAAAAGTTCAAAGCCATCAGGTGCTCAGTTTAGAAAAAATAGAAAAGAAGAGGAGGAGAAACGAGCAAAAGATACAGGTAAGCAGATGTGTCATTGGATAATGGCAGGTCATGTATCCTGAAACAATCAGAATCAGAATACTTTATTAATCCCCAAGGAAATAATGTGTGTTACAGTTGGTCCAAGAAGAAATAGTAGCAGTAACAGACTAAACTCCAAACAATACATTATGTTACAGATTTTAATATTAATTAGTCATTGTCAACTGTTGATTCTTCTGTGTGTGTGTGTGTGTGTGTGGTGGTGGTGGTGGGGTGTTCGCCCGGGGCGCCAAACAGGCTGGGACCGCCACTGCGCGCCACTATCGCAGAAAGAGCTGAGGAGAGTCCCAGATGAGGGCTCACTCAGCAGCCGCGGAGCAGAAGCCAGGGGGGGTTGCATTGACGTGCCCGTGAGCTCCGCCAGCAGCCAGCTGTGCCAGAGTGACCGAGCCCCAGGCCGAGAGGCCGAGGGCACCCCACACCCAAAGTGGCCCAAGCGAGCCCCAGGCTCCAGGCCCCGACAAGCAGTCACCAAGGAGTGAGCCGGTGTGTACCTGGACGCCCATCCCCGGACACAAAGATGTCTGAGGGAGTCCGCCACTGGCAGGGGAAGTGGTGGGGGGAGATAGGCCTCCATACCTTGGAGGGCCCGAGATGTCCCTAGAGATGTGGCGTCTGATACCCGACCTGACATATGGACACAGACATACAGGTACACACAGATACAGACATCCATTCCCACCCTCATGCTCTCATATGCAATTACTCAACACTCACTGTTGAGTAATTGCATATGAGAGCACTGCAACTCACTGCAACCCCCCCTTGGCTTCTTTGGCTCTCGGAGGAGGCGGACGCACTTTTTCGCTTCTCCCTTATCTTCCCTGCTTATGTCCTTGTCTAGTCTCGTGTTTTTTTTGCATTTTCCCTGGAAAATTCTTTCACAGTCTGTTCTCTATAACCTAAAAGAGGAATTATGGATTGGATCAACTGGTCCCTAAATGCAATTGACACCCCTTTCTCAACGAGAAGTTTGGGCCTGAGTGCTGAAGATATCTATTCAGAACCATGGTAACAGGGTTCTGGCTGATCGGAGCTGGCTTGGCCCTGACTTATCGAAGAATTAAGAAAGCGGAACCGGCTGTTCAAACCCCCACAAGGCTGCCTGCTGGGATTGGAACGATGGGAGAGGCGTGAGTTTCTCAAAATGGGCCCATTGAGTCAGCACGGATAAGATCTTGGAGAGGCTACGGCTGCTGTGAATACTCAGAATAAGATCTCTGACTGCAGACTGGATACATCTCGGAAGGGCTAGCCCGGAATAACATCTCTGGGTGCAAAATTGGATGACATCTCAGGGAGGCACACTGCCGTGAGTTCTCAGAAATTGGCTCCTTGAGCACAAGAAATGACAACATCACAGAACACAAGTATGGCGAAGCTCGAGGCTCTCCAACGGGAGATCGAGAGACCAGTGTTGGACTGTAGAACTGCTTTGAAATTCATATGAGCTGTTCACACTAAAGTAAAAAATAACATCACTTATGCGGATACCCCTTCGGCGCCAGCTGCAAGGCCGGAGCTGAACAAAACACCCTGATAACGACTGTGTTTAGTCTGTTCCTTCCCATTCCATGCAAGGCCACCTGGGTTGGCTGGAAGACTGTTTACTTAGCCTGGCAGGGCGAAGGACACTGTCTCAGCTGAACTATGGACACACATACATATACTGATACTGATAAGCACTCACTGACGCATCACCCTCCCTACCCCGGATCCAACGCCACCTCCAACGGTTACCTCCCCTCTGATGTGGACATCGGGTCAGTTGGAGGCGCAGTCGAAGATTGCAGCGGTCCCAGATCAGATGTACACACTGGAACTCTTTCCCATGTTGCTTGTCTGTGTTTATTGTGCTATGGTGTGTTGATATCTGTGCATTCCTGTATTATCCTTTTGTGTTACACATTTCGATGTTTTTTTCCTCGCTACCTAGCCTGACCTGTCTCCCCAATGTGATGTTTGTGTATTGTATGTACGGTCGGCAAGGTCTGTCATCTCGGTTGTGGGCAAAAGACCTGCAACTGACAAATAAAGGCTATCTCATCTCTCATCTCATCACCCAACGTGGAGACAGACATAGAGAGACACTGTACACACAATCACACTCCCCAAGCGTACTCTAAGCCCCGGGTCTAGGTACCCCTGCCCCTGGAGGGGGAAACTGCACCCAGACCCAGGTGGTGTTACCCTTTTCCCTGCGGTGGGGAGAAACAGACCGCTCCGACTCCGCAGCAGCAGGGAGGCCCCACATTCCAAACCCCAGTCGGACGGCCAACTCCTCCTCCTAGCCCCCCGCTCCAGCAGGCCACAGAGAACGGGGGTGAGAGAAGACTCCAAACCTCCCTCCGCCCCCTCATATGTAGTGTTGATGCATGTGTGTTCTAAGATGCATTTAAAACCCAGGAGGGCATGGAGCTACCTGCCAGAGAGCAGCAGGTAAGCGCATAGCCCCTCCTGATAGCCCTCAATGTCTACGTGTATTTAAAATTGAGAGGTGGGCAACGACACCAGGGGTGAGGCATACACCCTGATGGTCTTTTGTGCCCACCCCCAAGATCCTATATGTATGTGTTATGAGAGTGTGAGTAATGTGAATGTCTAAGTTGTGAGATAAAATTGAGGCACAGGCAGCCAGAAGGGGACAGAGGGGGGGGATGCCTCCCCTGCACCCGGGTGACACACCTTTACCCCAAGGCCCTGCATGTGTGGGTGATTGTGGTGGAGCGGGAAGAGGGAGGCAGTTGGAGATGGGGAGGGAAGGAAGGGAGGGGCAAGTGACCATTGATCAGTTTCATGATTGAAGTAGAAACAGGAGAGGATGAGAGAAGAAGAGGCAGCTGCGCAGCAAAGACACAGAATAACTCCAGCTTTGTGTCTTTTTCATCGTAGCTGAAGTCCGGGACAAACTACGTTCCTTTTCACCTCAATACGAAACGCGTAATATTTTCTCTGAATACGAGACGATTCCGTTTTTTAGGGGACGGTTGGCAACTCTAATAATTAACCTTATGAATAAAATAAAATTCAACATCAGTAACATCATAGCACCCACCCAGCTGTATAGAAACTCCGTCATCCTAGCTAGTACCCATTACAAAAAAGTCAGCATAATGGAAATAAACTCCACCTAAACTTGGTTCATATCTGACCCAGATAAACTGCAGGTCATAACTTCTTACCTGAAGTTCAGTTCACCTGACACTCGTACCGGCGGCCACCTCAGGTCTCTGCTCCTCCGGCCTCCCCTTTCCCTCATCCACCTGCTGGCCTCCACCACTTGCTAATGTTACTGAATCTGTGGAAGCTCCGTGATAGCTACCACACAAAGTAACGAATAATGACCTTACCTAAATCCCAGTAATGATTAACGCATTCCTGATTTTGGCATAATAACTAATTACCGTGCTCGTTACCACAATAATAACGTAGTTACTGTAACGCGTTACTGTAACGCGTTACTTAATAACGCGTTAGTCCCTACACTGCTAGTAACTAGTTGAAGAAGCCATAGGTCTCAGCAGATGTCCTTATTTTCTCTTTTGTTTTTTTGTTGAGGTGGGGTGGGATAAGTTAGCTGCAGTAGCTCGAGGAATTGCTTGTGGAGTGAAGAAAAAGCTGTTTGTTTGTTTAAGGGCCTGCCAAACTTGTTACTACATGGTCATGATATGTAGAAAAGTAAAAATGTAACCACATAAATATGTAGAGTAAAAACAAAGCATTTTAGACATAATATAGGAAAGAATAACTTAAAGAGAGAGAGAAAAGATAAATGAACAAAATAAAGCAGAGTCCTGAAAACTAAACTATACTAAAGGATGGAAAAGTTACACGTCATGGTAAATGTACAATATTTTCTTGAACATGCCCTCCCCACTAAAAACACACACACAAAAAAAACCCCACACAAAAAAACAACAACACTATCACAATTCTGAGTTAACGTATTTGAGTTATTTAAATGAAGTAGATTACATATTTGAGAGCTGTTCTTATGTGAAATAGCCACAGAAGGGAAAATGGAAAATAGATGTGATCATTTTGTCCGTATTTCTTCTAGCCCAAGTACAGTTTGCAATAATACCACCTACAGCTGAATTAAATGAGCTAAATAGAACAATGAGTTCCTTTGTAAATGTTTGTGAAGGCAGGCTGCAAGGCTAGATGCTTCATTTCATACACATGTGGCAATGAGACTGAAAACGCCTGAATTCCAAGATTAAGAGGTGTGGTCCTAAAATTTTGTCCACAGAGTATATCAGACACACTATTCAAGTCATTGTTTTGTTTTTCTGGGAGGCTTACTTAGAGAAATGTATGTATGTACAGCATAAACACAACTTCAAACTCACTAAACCTGCTTCGATTTTGGCCTGTACATTTTGTAGGTCTTAGACTGTCACCTGTCTGAACTGGCTCTCTCAGCAGTTATCCATCAGTTTATCTTTTCACGTTTGGTTGAGCACATGGAGACGTTACTTGCAGTATTGTCAGTATAATAAGTGTCGACAGGCACAACACTTTATAAATACTTTCCAGTATGATCTGTAGGCTTACTGCAAAGCTTTACCCTAAACTAGGAGAGTATTACAATCTGCTGAAGGAGACACGTAGTGTTAAAGCCAGCTGGCCACTGCCTACTAGGTTGCACTTGCATTAGGTTTAAATGCATTTTAACTCAGTTGTCAACATTAACCAAATAAAACAGACATTTTAGTGCTGAAGGAAAGCACAAAATCTAATGCTTAGAGTGGAGTTGGAACAGGTGCTGCAGTGTGTCATCAGAAGCTTCAGGTGTCCAATCTCATGTACCCTCATCTATGTGTTAACAAAGGTATTCAGAGTTTATTTGAATGGGCGTACTGGAACTACTTTTCTCTACACAAAGGTAACTCAGAAGCCGTGAGTTAGCATGACATTGCATAAATGAAGCACTTTGAATGAATCTTTTTTTATGCCATTTGCCTGAATTTGCATTGCTTTATTAAATGCACACTCTCTTTAAGGAACACTGAGTGTACTGTATTTTGGCCACAATGAGCTTTGTGAACATTTTCTTATCTGACATAGTTAAGGCACTGGTGGAAAGTGACTTCCTGTGACTTGGCCCTTTTACCTGTGCTATCTGCTGAATGTTCTGGAAATTTTTCTAAGCTTATTTTGGACTTGTTGGTTCTCCTGTTTTGTCCCATCAGCCCAGTTTGGGAAACATCTGTAATATTAATTAGAGAAGTAAAAAAATAACGATCATTAAACTGCTCAAATCTGTCTAACAGGTTCACTGTCATCACTATGACATGAAGCAGCTTATGAGATTTCAAAATAAAGCCAGGTAAAAGAAAACATGTCCATCATATGCAAAGCTTCATTGAAAACACCACACCCAAACATATAACGATATGAAAGGTTTAGACCTTCTTCAAAAATCCGGCATCCTTTAATTCAGACTTTGTTTATAGAGGGTGGTGCACTGAGCAGTCGCTCCCTTATTAATGAAAGCCCAGTGCGAAAGGCAGAACAAACCTCCACAATGGCAGCAAAGGAGGATTAATGCATGCAGAGCAGGCTCTAATTCAACATAACGAACAACTGTACAAAAACCCCAGCTACCATTGTCTATTTGTCATTCAGCACATGCTCTGTTTTAATATATGATCTCTCAACAGAAAATTAGTATAGTATGCAGTGTCTCGATGCATGCTGAATCATCCAGGTAAGGAAATTCAAAACTTCTAGTGAGTCTGAAGAAGTCACTGAAAACTGAATAGTGTGTCTGCTACGTCCAGATGAACAGAATGAACTTTTTTTGATATGTCGTGCAACGTAAGCAAAATCAGCATACTGAAAGTAATGCAGACACAGGAAATACCTTGATGTAAAATAATAATTTTAAAAAACAAAGGAGAAGAAGAAAAAGAAAAAAGGCATAAATCACACTTTCTCGATAAGCATTTGTCTGAAGTATGACTAAATGCAAATTGCAAAAGCTGACAAGATCCCTAACCACACAGGAGCACAGCACTATCATTCTAACTTCCACTCTAGCTACTTTATACACTGTTTCCCCCCTGGCTTCATTGTCTTTTATTATGTTTTAGAAAAGTTTTTCACTATTTAACATTCAGTGTCTAATGTTTAGTCCTGACATGCTGTAGTTTTTTCATGTTTCCCTTTGACTCAGATTTTTTTCCCATCTACCCTCAAATTCTTTGTCTGCCTTTGGATCAAAGAGTTTCTAAAAAAAATCAAGACAAGTCACCTCTTTTTAAAAATGTACATCAGGTTGACATGACATCACGTTCTCGAGTGTCATTTATCTTAGTGTGACAGATCTTTGGTAGGAGCACAGAAATGGGATGAGGCTTATTTCCAGGAATCGTGACAAAGCCGACTGGCGCTATAAAGCCAGGGCTTTCACCCACTCCAGCTTCAGTCTTAAACATTCCTCGACTTCACCTGTCAGGTTAAGCGCTTCACTCTGAAATCATGGCCAAGGACATGACTCTGCTGTGGGCTTCCGGATCGCATGCCTGCTGGAGGATAATGATCGCTCTGGAGGAGAAGAACCTGCAAGGATACAACCAAAAACAACTCTACTTTGAGAAGGGGGAGCACAAGTCAAAGGAAGTCATGGAGATCAACCCCAGGGGTCAGGTAGGTTCATATCACACTATGTAAACACTCATATTTGAAATCTGCATTTGTTTTCCTGAAATTGAGAAAAAGGAGTATTCACTTGGCATTCACAAAGTGTTTATGGTTTGCACTGTCTCTTAAAGCTTCCTGCCTTCAAATGTGGGGATGTACCCCTCAACGAGTCCTGTGCTGCATGCTTTCATCTGGAGGTGAGAACTCAAATGATGACTTGAATCTGAATGTTATGTCTCCACAGAGTTTCTAGTTTGGAGAACTACTTGTGATTATATGTTAAACAATGCATTGCATAAACAGACACCCCACACCACAGAGGTAAAAACAACAACAGTGCTTCTTACTGCATGTTAAAAATTTCCATGTCTCCTCCAACAGTGCAAGTACAAGACGCAGGGAACCAAGCTGATCCCTGACTGCGAGGTTGGGAGAGCGCAGATATTGCAGCGTGTGTTTGAGGTTAACGCGCTCGTTGAGAAATCATGTAAGTTTGTTCTGACGCACTTCTGATCCTGAACTCTCTTCATCACAGTGTGTGTACCCCGAACAACGTTAGAATCACAGGGATTTAGTGAGTCTGTAAAGGATATATCAAGGCTGCTAAATCTCTTTCTGTGTGACCTGGCTGATGTTGCCATTCAGAGGTCTGTGCTCTGGGATTTTGAACTGCTGAACTTGGCAACACTAAAAACCCATGTTGATGTTTGTTAATCCCGCCAGTGATCACATGCTCAGACTAGTTTTGCATGCAAAGTCACTTGTTTGTCTTGAGATTTGGCACTTTAGCACCTTGGCACAATATAAAATTCAGTTTTTTGCTTTTTACACATTTCCAGCAAGCGTTATCTACTACAACTTGAGGGTCCCAGAGGGGGAGAGACACGACTCTGCCGTTAAGAGAAACAAAGAGGCTCTGACCGCTGAGTTGAAGCTGTGGGAGGGATACCTGCAGGTGTGTGAATGACCTGTGTGCACGCGATCTCAACGACTAAACTAAACCCAGAATACAAACGTTGGAAATTCATAGGAGTAGATTTTAAACCTTGCCAGAAATAAGCTGGTCCATAAATTTCTTTTTAGATTTTGTTGTTTTAGCCACACATATATGTATGTGCTCCAGAATTACAAAGAAAATAGGTGCTCTGGAAAAAGTAGTGTTTTCTCTTTGAATAAAAACATTTAATCTTTGCAGGATAGGAGTGATGAGGCTTCATTTTAGTTCCCTTTAAGAAAATCCTTAAACAGTAGCATAAATGTAAATATGAGGTATAATTAAAGCAGCAGAAGTAGATGCAAAACAGCTGCATGGTGGTTAGCAGTGTAGCATCACAGCAATAAGGTTTATATCACAAAATCAATCTTGCCTTTGAATTTAAGAATATAATTTATATATCTTTTATTTTTAGGCCTCGAGCGGTTTCATTGTAGGAAAGGACTTTTCCTTGGCCGACGTGGTTGTTTACCCAAACGTTGCCTATCTCTTCCACTACGGGTAAGAGGACTAAATGACCAGACACATGAATGAATAGAATAATAGTAGAAATGAATTCACACTGACTTTCTTCTTTCCTGTAGGCTTTCTGAACAGCGTTACCCCAAACTGGCAGAATACTATAAAGGTCTGATGAACAGACCCAGCATCAAAGCCAGCTGGCCTCCTACTTGGAAGAACGCACCGAAACAGGAAACACTGAAAGACATCTGAGATTCAGGCGCTCATTTGTTACCACTCCTTGCACTGCACTAGTGATTCATATGCATTTTTTAAAATATAATTTGTGACAATAATGTGTGATTATTACTGTGCTGTGACCAAAATAAGCAATAAAAACTGAGTTTCAATTTTGTTCACTTTGTTAAGTTGATATCATTTAATGTTAACCAAAATCAAACATCGGTTTTCCACACCACTCACTGCAAATTTGATGTTTGGATGTCAGGCTAAAACTGTGTGATTTTTTCCCCCATTTTGAGACGACTTTTCAGTTGTGCGACCGTTTTGGGGATTGGCCTGGGTTTTGCCTTAATCGTGTGTTGTGCATCGTGTAGTATACATGGGGTAACGAGAAGCGATTAACACCTCACAGCCTGCTCCCAATCAGCAATCGTACGGTCGCAAGAAAATCAAACCTGTTTAAAATCCTGGTCGCCCCTCGTGAGGGTATTGCACTGTTGAAGCAGTGCCATGAGCAAAGACATGTGCAAACACAGAAATGTCGGTGAAAAAGACGGAGCAGCACGGCAGTGCAGCGTGTGATCTGGACACAAGCGATGGAGTCCCACCTTGTCGAACTTTGACAAATTCATCCGAGCCTTTTCAATATGGCCTCACAAAATTATCACGACCACAACAACCGTGAAAAGAGTTGGATGGACATTGCTGCTCAATTGCAGCTGCCAGGTCAATGTTTTTCATTAGCAATTCAGGAAAGTTGATGGTGGTGTGCGTGTATGTGTGAGTGAAAGACAGAGAGGGAGAGCGAGAGACAGGTTTTGTGTTATAAACTTCATGTTATGGACGCACAGTGTGAGCACTCAGCCCCTGTGATTCAATTGTACAGTTTGAGCAGGGGCTGAATAACATGACTGAAAAAATTGCACAGTGTTTGCCCAGCTTAAGAATCTGCATTACATCCTTCCTGCAGCTTTGCAGATTTGACAGGAGACGTCACTAGACCAAGCTAAAAAGTGTCTGTGTGGGAAACTGAATAATTACTAATCAAACTGTTTTTATTTCTTTTCAATATAAGTTCTCACTGCTGCTATAACATAGGAGATATAAGAACCCTTTTCATTTATGCTTCCCCAGCAAAGTAGAAGTAGTGACAGGATTCTACAGAGCCCCTTAAGTGAAATTGGAGAGAAAATAATTGAAGATGCATTTTTGCGAGATCCTGCAAACGTTTTTCATTTCAGTCCATGCACTTTCAACTCAGTAGTGAGACTTAGGAAACAACCATAGTGATGGAAGTCACACACTCGCGAGAAAGATTGAGCTCGGGCTAAACTATAAAGACTCAGTGCTTTGCAGTGCACATGGTTGTGTGAGAGACATCTGAAGATAGATGTAAATGGAAGGGGAAACACTTGGGGCCAGACATCCTCTGACTTGGTGGTCTTGGTTGAATTCATTGACAAGCAGCTGTGGTACTCTGGACAGCGCGCCAGTATTTTGAGTGACTGTATTTTAAACATTTACGGAGACTTTTAAAATTTGATCCTTTAGTTTAAGCCAAATAACTTGTTTTGCCTTTGCTATTACATTCCATTTCAACTTTATAGCAAATGGGAATACAATAATGTCAAATACTGTTGTTTGCCCTACAGTCTGCAAAAAAAAAAAGATAAGTCTTGTTTTTATTGGAAATCTTCATAGTGCAAGTGATCTATCAAGTTTTGAAGATGGAAACTCACTGCAAGGACAGAACAGTCATGTTGAGGCTGTAACTACAATTACTGAGTGCAAAGATTTTAAAGTGAAACTAAATGAGCAACAGATGTTTTATTATAAGCCACTTACGATATAGTCATCCACCCTCCCAAACAGAAAAGAACGCAGTTCTCTAAAACAGTAGATTTTAAAGTTTTATACATAAATCTCACATAAGACTTATTTTAACATAATATCACTTAATCAAGGCGTGTCTTTTGATTTGGTAAAAATAATAATAATAATGTGGTACATGTTGTATGTGAAATGTCAACCTGCCACCTGCAATTCATACTCAAAATACATTAAGAAGTCTGTCTACACATAAACTTCTGTGTGTGTGTGTGTGTGTGTGTGCGTGCGTGCGTGCGTGCGTGCGTGTGTGTGTGTCTTTTCGTTCTTTCTTAATGGGACAGCCAGGCTAAGTCCTATGGGGAAAAAAGGATCACAGAATGTAATTTCCATTACTTTCCAGTAGCTGTGTTTTCAGTTCGGTGCAGTTATACAAGCAGTTTAAAAATTGAGTCACAGAGCAGCTCACAGATGTGACTATTCAATGGGATGAACACATTCACTTCAGCTCAAGTTTATTTATATAGCACCAAATCACAACAGTCGCTTCAAGGTGCTTTATACTGTGAGGTAAAGATTAAGCTTATCTTTGGCTTAACTTTTCTCTTCTAAAAAGCACACACAAAACATAAAATGCTGCAAGATATATGGGCTGCATACAATAAATCCAGCCCTGTTTGTACTGAGCAGTGCACCGAGCAGTCCCTCCGTTATTAATGAATGTCCTCCCCGAGGAAGATTGATGCATGCAGAGCAGGTTGCAATACAACGCAACAAAACCAACAGCAATTTAAAAAAAAACAAAGAAACAAAAATTGTCATTCTGTACTTGCTCTCTTTTAGATTTGTGTAATACTGATTTATTATCAAACCAGATTACCTGCCGTTCTTTGCATGTGTGAGCAAACTGCCCTTTGAAACGGACTTAAAATGCCGACATAGCAACTGCAGTAATGTAGGCGCACACACAGTTTGCCTCATTGCCTTACTGATACAATGATACTCACAGCTGCTTAGGTGCCCGCTGCAAAGAGGTCAAAGATTCAGAGAAGCAAACTGCCGAGTATGCACCAACAATAAAATATTATTACTTTATTTTATTTGCATTGTCACGGTCCTATTAGATGCATTCAGTGTAATTGTGATTTATCGGTTATGTCAGAACTGTGTGCAGATTTGAATAAAAAGTGCTGAATCACAGTGAGTTTCACTTCTCAGGGCGTCGTTCACCAGCAGCAGCAGCAGCAAAACAACGAACTACTGCAGGAATCAGTTCAATATAACCACAATTCATTTTTACTCTTTTCCTTTTTCTAATCAATCGTTACTGATATGCAACAGTTATTAGCAATAAAATGTTCAGAGAATTAACTCCAAATAGCGACACGATCCCTAACCACACAGGAGAAGGCAGTAACACTCAAACTTTCATATCCCACTACAAAGTTAAGTGTTTAATGTTTAGTCACATTTTTCCCATCTAGCCTCAGATTTTTTTTCTGCCTTCAGATCAAAGACTTTCTGAGAAAAGCAAAACTAGTCACCTCTCCTCCAAATGCCTTTGGTGAAATTTGGGACTAGAGTCCTATTTAAAGACAAATCACGCAGAAATGGTTAATAAATCAGATTTTTTAAAAAGTGTCACATAAGGTTGACATGACACCAAGTTTAAACTTCATAAGTGTCATTTATCTTGCCTGCCAAAGACTGACAGATCTTTGGCTTGTTTCCAGGAATCGTGACAAAGCCGACTGGCGCTATAAAGCCAGGGCTTTCACCCACTCCAGCTTCAGTCTTAAACATTCCTCGACTTTACCTGTCAAGCGCTTCACTCTGAAATCATGGCCAAGGACATGACTCTGCTGTGGGGCTCCGGATCTCCTCCCTGCTGGAGGATAATGATCGCTCTGGAGGAGAAGAACCTGCAAGGATACAACCAAAAACTGCTCTCCTTTGAGAAGGGGGAGCACAAGTCAAAGGAAGTCATGGAGATCAACCCCAGGGGTCAGGTAGGTTCATATCACACTATGTAAACACTCATATTTGAAATCTGCATTTGTTTTCCTGAAATTGAGAAAAAGGAGTATTCACTTGGCATTCACAAAGTGTTTATGGTTTGCACTGTCTCTTAAAGCTTCCTGCCTTCAAATGTGGGGATGTACCCCTCAACGAGTCCTGTGCTGCATGCTTTCATCTGGAGGTGAGAACTCAAATGATGACTTGAATCTGAATGTTATGTCTCCACAGAGTTTCTAGTTTGGAGAACTACTTGTGATTATATGTTAAACAATGCGTTGTACAAACAGACACCCAACACCACAGAGGTAAAAAAACTAGGAAATTAAAAAGAATAATTAATGTCTCCTCCAACAGTGCAAGTACAAGACGCAGGGAACCAAGCTGATCCCTGACTGCGAGGTTGGGAGAGCGCAGATATTGCAGCGTGTGTTTGAGGTTAACGCGCTCGTTGAGAAATCATGTAAGTTTGTTCTGACGCACTTCTGATCCTGAACTCTCTTCATCACAGTGTGTGTACCCCGAACAACGTTAGAACCACAGGGATTTAGTGAGTCTGTAAAGGATATATCAAGGCTGCTAAATCTCTTTCTGTGTGACCTGGCTGATGTTGCCATTCAGAGGTCTGTGCTCTGGGATTTTGAACTGCGGAACTTGGCAACACTAAAAACCCATGTTGATGTTTGTTAATCCTGCCAGTGATCACATGCTCAGCCAAGCTTTTGCATGTAAAGTAATTGACTTGTCATGAGATTTGGCACTTTAGCACCTTGGCACAATATAAAATTCAGTTTTTTGCTTTTTACACATTTCCAGCAAGCGTTATCTACTACAACTGGATGGTCCCAGAGGGAGAGAGACACGACTCTGCCGTTAAGAGAAACAAAGAGGCTCTGACCGCTGAGTTGAAGCTGTGGGAGGGATACCTGCAGGTGTGTGAATGACCTGTGTGCACGCGATCTCAACGACTAAACTAAACCCAGAATACAAACGTTGGAAATTCATAGGAGTAGATTTTAAACCTTGCCAGAAATAAGCTGGTCCATAAATTTCTTTTTAGGTTTTGTTGTTTTAGCCACACATAGTGTTGGGGAGTAATGGAATACATGACATTTAAAATACAAATTATGAGTAACTGTATTAAAAAGGCAGTATTCAGAATACAGTTACTTTGTTGAAATAAATGGATTACACGGCCTTCTTTTCCTGTTTCATATGTTAGGCTATGCCCTCTCTATTTTTGATAATTCCACGCCAGTGGAAACCCAAACAAAAAACGCATTAAGAAGCTCAAATGCCTGTGTCTATATCTCGCGGCCCATGTCACTTCTACTTGCAGCCCGCATAATGACGTGACAAAATATTTTTAAAAATTATTGTTCAAAAATATAAAAATTATTTTATATGATGGCAATAGGCAGATTGTTACAGGCATAGCCCTAAGGCATAGGTGTCAAACTCTGGCCCGCGGGCCAAATTTGGCCCGCAGCCTAATTACATTTGGCCCGCGAAGCCATACCAAGTTACTATTAGAGCTGGCCTACTGGTATTATACAGCTAATATATATATTGTTTAGTATTAAGCTTTGCTTGTTCCATATTCAGTTTTTCAGCAAAACGTGTTTTAGTCCATAAGAAAAGATTCATTCTTATATCTGGAGGAATAAATAACACATGTGCTCCAGAATTACAAAGTAAATAGGTGCTCTGGAAAAAGTAGTGTTTTCTCTTTGAATAAAAACATTTAATCTTTGCAGGATAGGAGTGATGAGGCTTCATTTTAGTTCCCTTTAAGAAAATCCTTAAACAGTAGCATAAATGTAAATATGAGGTATAATTAAAGCAGAAGAAGTAGATGCAAAACAGCTGCATGGTGATTAGCAGTGTAGCATGACAGCAATAAGGCTTATATCACAAAATCAATCTTGCCTTTGAATTTAAGAATATAATTGAGATTGAATATTTATTAAGTCAAATGTTAACCATCTATCATAGTTAAATGATCTATATTATATGTGATTTCTAGGTTTTTACCCTCCACAACATTTTTCTTCTTTTATTTTTAGGCCTCGAGCGGTTTCATTGTAGGAAAGGACTTTTCCTTGGCCGACGTGGTTGTTTACCCAAACGTTGCCTATCTCTTCCACTACGGGTAAGAGGACTAAATGACCAGACACATGAATGAATAGAATAATAGTAGAAATGAATTCACACTGACTTTCTTCTTTCCTGTAGGCTTTCTGAACAGCGTTACCCCAAACTGGCAGAATACTATAAAGGTCTGATGAACAGACCCAGCATCAAAGCCAGCTGGCCTCCTACTTGGAAGAACGCACCGAAACAGGAAACACTGAAAGACATCTGAGATTCAGGCGCTCATTTGTTACCACTCCTTGCACTGCACTAGTGATTCATATGCATTTTTTAAAATATAATTTGTGACAATAATGTGTGATTATTACTGTGCTTTGACCTAAATAAGCAATAAAAACTGAGTTTATATTTTATAGCTCATCTGTGTTTTGTTTCTTTGCAGTGGGGATATTTATTGTTAATATAATGTTAACCAAAATCAAACTTTAGGTTTGATGTTTGGATATCAAGTTAAGAATCTGCATTACACCCTTCCATCAGCTTTGCAGAGAGGTTACTTCACCCAGCTATAAATCTTTGTGTTTTGGAAATGAAAAAGCTTCTCAGACCATAAGGGCTATCAGAACCTTTTACCTTTTTTATTAAAAGAAAGAAAGAAAGTGAACTTGGGGAAAGGCAGTGGCACAAGGTTTGTCTGTGGGTATCTGTGTGCACACTTGTGTGAACACCTCCCAATGCACCAAAGGCTCCTGGGCAAGGGCCTGGCCTCAGTGCATACACCAACCCACAACCCCGGTGGCACACCAGCCAGGACCCAAGTCCCACAGGCCAACCAAAACCTCAGCCCATAAGGTCGCCCCGGACAGATTTTATTTTTGCAGTTCACACTGACAGTCTTAGCAATGCATGAGGAGGCGAGAGCCATGTGGACTATGTTTATCCGAAATTGTAGATTTCAGACACTTTGATAAGTCTTCACATATCTGGCACCAAAACTTTTGATGGACAGAACCAAAGAGCGTGGCAATAGCATCAGACGGCTAAACGGTCTTCAGAGCGGACTGAAGCGCTACGGAAAGTGGCAAGATCCGCAGCGGAGGAACGGACGCCCTCGTCAAGCAATCGTGGTGTACTGACTGTAAGATCATTTCAAACTACTGAAAATGTGGAATTTCTGACTCCAAGGCTAATGCCGTTTTATTTGCCCAGAGAACTGCAGTGCATCATTGTGAGTGTCGTGTATATCCCTCCTCTGCTAAGGAGGAGGCTGCACTGAAGGAGATGTACGACATGATCAACGAGCACGAAAATAAACACCCAAACGCTGCTGTAATTGTTTATGGGAAACTCATTGTAATCTCAGGAAAACTATGCCTAAACTGCATCAGTTTGTTACCTTCCCCACCAGGGGAAATAAAATACTGGATCACTGCTACAGCAATATCAGAAATGCCTTCTCAGCTCAACCAAAACCTAATTTCGGAAAGTTTGACCACCTGGCAATCTGGCTAAAACCCACCTATAACAAAAAGCTCAAGACAAACCCAGTCACAGTCAGGACTATTAACACCTGGACTGACAGTGCAAAAGCCAGCCTGCAGGGCTGCTTAGAGACCACAGACTGGAGCATCTTCAAAGGAGCAGCATCTTGTGGACAACTTTCTTGTCTATGGTGAGGAAAACGACCTCATCTTCAATATGGACAAGATCAAGGAATTAATACTGGACATCAGGAAGAACCCCCCCTCCCCTGCAGCCTCTTATCGTCAAAGTGACAGAGGTGGAGAGGGCCAACGGCCACAGATTCCTGGGACTGCAGGTTGCATCAGACCTGAGCTGGACTCTCAACACCACAGCAACAGTGAGAAAAGCCCAGCAAAGGCTTTATTTCATTCAGCTGCTCAGGAAAGCAGCCGAATGACACAAAACAAAACAGAAACCCCCAGGAGTCCAAACACAAAATGTTCACAAAGGCAGTGGAGCTCGAAAAAACAGAGTCCAAAACATAGTTCAGAGGGGCAACCCGGAGGCCAATCAGCACAACAGTCCATCACTGAACAGTTCTGGAAGCCAACCGTGCCAAAGGCAGTGGCAGCATAGAAGCGGTTCAGGAGACTGACCACTACGTCAATGGAGGCTACGGAGCAGATCAGCAGGCCTACCCGGCAGGCGGTGATGCTGGCGACATCCTTCAGGAGGCCTGCCACGGGTCCGGTGGCAGCAAAACAGTTCAGGAGACCGCCCATGATGGCGAAGATGCCCAGCTGATGGCCTGGAAAGTGGCCAGTGCCGACGAGGTTCTGGCAAAGGACATGGACGTGCAGACTGAGCAGAAACTGATGGTGGCGTGGCAGCCGCAGGACCAGACAAGGCAGGACCAGACGAGGCAGGACCAGGACCGTTCAGCAGCGAAGATAGGCTGCTGAATTGGGCCCCTCGGACCCTCCAGCAAAGGCAGACGACTGGAAGGGCCCCTTGGACCCTCCAGTGGAGGCAGATGGCTGGACAGGCCCCTCAGACCTTCCAGCTGGAACGTAAACTGGCAGGTGAAGGGACCTCCTGAACAGGACAGAACCAGCAGGTGAAGGGACCTTCGGCAGGATCAGAACGGAACCAGCAGGCTGAGATACCTCTGGCAAACACAAAGCAGGCTGGAGCTGCGCAGGGCTTTTACTCTGCTCTGGCAACGACAGCAGGGTGCAGTCCTCAGCTGGCTTCTTAGCCTCCAGGGGTCCAGAGTCGGCTAAGGGTTGAAACTCAGTCTCTGGGGAAGCCCTGGAGAGAGTTACTGTCTCCAAGCAGGCCACCTTTTGAGGAACGAAATAGTCTTAACAGGTTTGTCTCTCTGCTTTGAATTAGTGGTTGCAAAACAGTCCTTTACGGATTGTATTGACATAATTTGCTGTACAGGAGGAGCAGATGAAGGTGATCGCTGAATAGGTGGTGGAGTAAATAGCCGAACTGATGGCTGAGCTAATGCATGACCTGCAACCTGAGCAGGTAACTGAGCAAGAAACTGAACAGGCCATGTTTCTGACGTCACTACAGCATTTCCGCCTGCTGTATTGTGGAGAAATCTACTCAAGGCTTTATTTATTTTCTAATGTGTGCCTCCTCAACTTTTCTGTCCTCTTTCCTCCAGCCTGTGATCCAGAAAGGCTATGCCATTTTTAAGGATGCTTTAATTCCTAAAACAAATGTGGGAATTGCCAGAGGAGAAATTATTGAGAATACTACGCTGTTTCCTTTGCGAAATCGTTTTATCTTTGAAAAGAAGTGTGGCACACACGGAAAACAATTTGTTCCCGCTGAATATAAAACCTCACTGCCCTCTGCTGCTGGATTCTCTTTTTTCACCATGTGGACTCAGCCTAGAGAGAAAACAGAAAACACGGTGACCTGTGTGTGTGCGTGCGTGTGTGTTGGTGTAAAGACAAGGTGAGTCTTGTTTCCATTGAAAATCTTCATAGTGTAAGTGATCTGTCAAGTTTAAAAAATGGAAACTCACTGCAAGGACAGAACAGTCATATTGAGGCCAGAGTTCAGAGAAGAACAGCTTGACACATTTGATCTGAGAGGAACAGCAACTAATGTAACCACACGTTACAACCAAGGTTTGCAGAAGATCGTCTTTGAACTCCCCAACACGCCCAGCCTTGAAGTTGAATTCATTTCATTTAAAATTTCCTCTTTATTTATGTACAAAAAACATACAGATCCAGCATCCCAAGCAGCTGGCCTCCTGCTAGGAAGGACACTGTTGGAGTGAGACTTTTAAAGGCATCTTCGACTGAGCTAACTTTTCCTGCTGTCTGCGCTGCTCTGCAGTGACTTTGTCACATTTGTTATTTGAGACACCCACCTTACATTCATCCTGCACCTGTGCAGTCTTGACAGAAGGGGACATTAAATGAAAATGTTCTTGTTTTTATGATTACTGCTGAGATGTCCCTTTTGATGTGATTAAAGAAATAATGTGGTACATGTTCTAATGTGAAATATCAACCTGTCACCCACAATTCATACTCACAATACATCAGGAAGTCTGTCTACAGACACAAACAAACTTCTACGTGTGTGTTTGTGTGTGTGTTTTCTTTCTTTCTTAATGGGAGAGCCAGCTTAAGTCCTATGGGGAAAAAAAGGATCACAAAAAGTCATTTCCATTATTTTCCAGTAGCTGTGTCTGCAGAGTGCACAGGAAAGGTTATCTGTGCAGTTATACAAGCAGTTTATAAATGTAAACTATGCTCAACCACTTCACTGTTGGAGAAAAGCTTTTTTAAAAAGACATAGTCGAGTCACATAGCAGCTTACAGGTGTGGCTATTCAGTGACATAAGCACATTCACTTCAGTTCAACTTTATTTATATAGCACCAAATCACAACAGTTGCCTCAAGGGGCTTTATACTGTGAGGTAAAGAGCTGCAATAACACAGAGAAAACAATCAACCCCAACAATCAGACGGCCCTTTCACAACACAGTCCCTTTCACTATGTGGTGCCGTTTGTAAAGTGAAACACGCTGAAATTAACGGCAACATTTCTCCACATTTAGCTCAAATCTTTACAAAAACATGTTTTTTTCGAGTCATTTTTTACAACAATTAGTAAAATATTTGTAACTTTTTATATTTAAAACACAATTTTAAATGTTAAATCTACATGTTCTCTGTCAGCACTCTCACTCTAACCCAACAGAGCTTTGGATTAACTGATGGCTGTTCTGGAAACTTTTAGAACAACCTGATGATAATGTATTACTCATTATGTTTATTTGGGGTTTAATGCAACTGCAATTAAAACATTTATGATCGTAGTAATTAAACCAGCAGCCTGTGGTTTACTTGGGCATGCTAACCTCTGTGCTTTGTCCTACTTTACTCTGCCTACAGTTGCATTGCAGGTTAGAACAAGCCTTGAAACGTGTGAACTTGTGGCTAAAGATAAATATCAGTACACACAAAACTTCTAAATACTTTGCTGCCATCTCAGCATACTGACACAAACATATGGGAAGAAATCTGTGCCATCAACAACTGAATTTGAATAAGTTAAATTTGAATTTGAATTGCTCGGATTGAATGTGAATTGTAACTTGAATAAATGCTTTTAAAAACTGAATATGAATTAGCCTAATTTGAAATTCAATTTATTGGTTTGAAAATGATCATCACTGAACTGAAATTGAATTTTATAGTTTGAAAATGAATGTATGTATTACATGTATAAGAACAAGCGTCATGTTAACAAATGATAGCCGTACAGTAACTTTTATGCTTATTGTAGCTGTTAGCTAAAAACGCTAATTTAGCGTAGTTTGCCCTTAATTCAGCTTTGACAAACAAATATGATCGACTGTTTCTAGTAGAATTCCAAAGTTGTCATCTTGTACCCTGTCAGAGCCCTGTATGCTTGCAGAGACCCCTACAGTAGGGAAACCAAACCTTTGTATTTTAGCTTTATTTATGTCTTACACAGCATCCCTTATACATGTAATACATTTATTACCAACCTGAGAGTTTATCCGCTGGTCAATCGACATGATGAATGACTTCTGAAGTCTTAATTCAGCTCAAGACGCTGTAGATTCCCGTCAGTAACACTTTCCGTCCGCTAGTAAAACGTAGTTCTATTAATCTGCGCTCGATTACTCTTGAACCAGAACCGGATGTAAGTCCCCAAAAAACTGAATTTTGGAACTGAAATTGAATTGTAGAACTGAAACTGAATGGTGAGAAGTGAATCTGAAATTATTCGAGAGCTAAATTTTTAAACAATAAAATACAATTACAAAGCAAATGAATTCATTTTCAAACTATAAAATTCAATTTTAGTTCAAATTAGGCTAATTCATATTCAGTTTTTAAAAGCATTTATTCAAGTTACAATTCACGTTAAATCCGAGTAATTCAAATTCGAATTTAACTTATTCAAATTCATTTTCTGATGGCACAGATTTCTCTCATACAAACACAGACCACATGATTGTTGCAATGTCACTTCATGAAAAAGCCTCACTAAAACAAAAGTGGGAGGAGTCATGAGCGAGTATCGCAGTCATGTACAAGTTATGAATTTAGTTTAAGCTGTGTACTAGAATACATTGAGTTTACATGCTTAAATACAGGAACTCTCTCATAACCTTATGAGTAGTTTTGCTTGATATTCCAAAATAAAAGTAAAATATTGGGATTTTTTTTTTTCAAAATACTTCAAAAAAACTTTTCTTTTCTAAACACCAAACACAAAAACATAACGTTCCGTTATTAATGAATGTTCGGAGTGAAAGGGAGAACAAACATGCACGAGGGTGATTGATGCATGCGGAACAGGTTCAACATGACAAAACCAACAGCATTTAAAGAGAGAGAGAGAGAGAGAGAGAGAGAGAGAGAGAGAGCATTTATCATTCTGTACATGCTGCCTTTGTTATTTTTGTAATACCGATTTATTATCAAACCGGATTCACTACTGTTCTTTGCATGCACGAACAAACTGCCCTTTGAAACGGACTCAAAATGCCGACATAGCAACTGCAGTAATGTAGGCGCACACACAGTTTGCGTCATTGCCTTACTGATACAATGATATTCACAGCTGCTTATGTGCCCGCTGCAAAGAGGTCAAAGATTCAGAGAAGCAAACTGCCGAGTATGCACCAACAGTTTAATCAGTCATACACATTTTATTTTATTTGCATTACGGTCCTATTAGATGCATTCAGTGTAATTGTGATTTATCGGTCATGTCAGAACTGTGTGCAGATTTGAATACAAAGTGTTGAATCACCGCGGGTTTCACTTCTCAGGGCGTCGTTCACCAGCAACAGCAGGAGCAAAACAACGAACTACTGCAGGAATCGTTGAATTATTGATATGCAACAGTTATTAGCGATAAAAGGTTTAACTGCAAAAACCTGCAAGAGCCCTAACCACACGGGCGCATAGCAGTAACACTCTAACTTCCACTATATCCTTCTTTAAACACTGTTTCCGTGTGGCTTCGTTGTCTTTTATTGTGTCTTAGAAAAATGTTCCACCCGTTAATGTTAAGGTTTTTTTTTTGTTGTTGTTTTTCCTGACTCGCTGGAGTTTTTTCATGTTTCCTCTTTCCCATGTACCCTCACATTCTTTGGCCGCCTTCGGATCAAAGAGTTTCTATAAAAAGCAAGAGAAGTCACCTCTCCTCCACACGTCTTTTGTAGTACTTAGAATAGAATAGAATAGAATAGAATAGAATTCAACTTTATTGTCATTGCACATGCACAGGTACAGGGCAACGAAATGCAGTTTGCATCCATCCAGAAGTGCTTTAGTGATATAGATATATTACAATATATATTAGCAATAATATAGATATGTGAGTATATTACAGAAATGGGTCTATTATGGTATGTTATAATGTACACGGTATGAAGTATGTTGTGAATATTCTATAACTATAAGTATGTACAGGCTGTAGTGAGTACAAGCTATGTACAGGATATGAACAGGATATAAATATGAAAAACTATACAGAATATGAAATGAAATAAATAACTTTACAGAATCTGGGATATACAGCTATACAGAAATGGGAACTATGCAAGTTGTAAACAGTTGTAGGATTAAAGATTATCGAATGTACAGAATGATTATTTACACAGAACTATACAGTAGTGCAGTTAAGATAAGTGAGGGTGTAGATAGTTTCTACAGAGGCTATATAAAGTGCTAGTGGTTGTGAGTGGTGGTTCAGTCCATGTTATTATTGTGTTTGAGGGTACAGTTGTCCATTGTGGGTGTGTGTATGTTCAGTCCATGAGTTAACGTGGGTCAGATGTCAGGAGGCAGAGTTCAGGAGTCTGACAGCTGTGGGGAAGTAGCTGTTCCGGTACCTGGTGGTCTTAGTCCGGAGGCTCCTGTGGCGCCTCCCAGAGGGCAGGAGGGTGAAGAGTCCATGTGATGGGTGACTGGGGTCTTTGATGATTTTCCCAGCCCTTTTCAGACACCGCTTCCTGTAGATGTCTTTTATGGCAGGAAGTGGTGCTCCGGCGATGCGCTGGGCAGTTTTCACGACCCTCTGCAACGCCTTCCGGTCCGAGGCAGAGCAGTTCCCGTACCAGACTGTTATACAGTTGGTCAGGATGCTCTCGATGGTGCAGCGATAGAAGTTCACCAGGATGTCTGAGGACAGGTGGTTCTTCCTCAGAGTCCTCAAGAAGAAGAGGCACTGGTGAGCCTTCTTGACCAGCTTGGAGCAGTTGGTCGTCCAGGTGAGATCCTCGGAGATGTGGACTCCCAGGAACTTGAAGCTGCTCACACGCTCCACAGCCGTCCCCTTAATGTGGATGGGTGGATGTGGGTCAGCATTCCTCCTGTAGTCCACGATGAGCTCCTTGGTCTTCTCGGTGTTAAGCAGCAGGTTGTTTCTGTCGCACCACTCAGCCAGACGATCCACCTCCTCCCTGTAGGCGGCCTCATCGTTGTCACTGATGAGGCCAATCACCGTGGTGTCATCTGCAAACTTAATGATGGTGTTGGAACCATCAGCAGGTCTGCAGTCGTGGGTGAAGAGGGAGTAGAGGAAAGGGCTCATCACACAGCCTTGTGGTACACCGGTGTTCATTGTGATGGTAGATGAGCAGCGGTTATCCAGCCGGACATGTTGGGGGCGGTTGGTCAGGAAGTCCAGTAACCATTTGCAGATGAGGGAACTGATACCCAGGTCTGTCAGTTTCCTGATGAGTTGTGAGGGGTGGATTGTATTGAATGCTGAACTGAAGTCTATAAACAGCATTCTGGCGTGGGTGTTGTTGTTGTCCAGGTGTGAGAGGACAGAGTGCATTGCGATGGAGACTGCATCCTCTGTGCTCCTGTTCCGGCGGTATGCGAATTGGTGGGGGTCCAGGGTGGGGGGGAGACAGGATTTGAAGTGTGCTAGGACCAGTCGCTCTAAGCACTTAGTGATGATGGGGGTGAGTGCTACTGGGCGGTAATCATTGAGGCAAGATGGGTTGGAGTTTTTGGGTATCGGGACGATGGAGGTGGATTTGAAGCAGGCCGGTACCACAGCGTGGGCCAAGGACAGGTTGAATATGTCTGTGAGCACTCCTGCAAGCTCCCCAGAACACGCTCTGAGAACACGCCCGGGGATGCCATCAGGGCCTGCAGCCTTGTGGACATTGATCCTGCTCAGCACCGCTCCTACATCGGTGGGGGAGAGAGTCATAGGTTGGTGGTCTGGCGTCATGTCTGCTTTGGTTGTGGTTGTGGGGTTCCCTCGCTCAAAACGAGCATAAAAGTTGTTGAGCTCGTTGAGGAAGGAGACATCAGAGGATGCGGGGGAGGGTTTGGTGGTCCTGTAGTCTGTGATGGTCTGGAGTCCTTGTGGCTGCATTCTATTTTAAAGACAATTCACACTGAAATGGTTACTAAATCTCACTTTATCTTGTTTTTTGAATACACATCTTAAATATTCATCAGGATCAGGTTGACGTCATGTCGTGTTTAACCTTTACGGGCATTAGCTATCTTGGTGTGACAGCTCTTTGGCTGGAGCACAGAAATGGGATGGGGCTTTGTTCCAGGAAACCTGACATAGAGGACTGGAGCTATAAAGCCAGCCTTTTCATCGACTGCAGCTCCAGTCTTCAACCTTCCTCGACTTCAGCTGTTAGGTTAAGCGCTTCACTCTGAAATCATGGCCAAGGACATGACTCTGCTGTGGGGCTCTGGATCTCCTCCCTGCTGGAGGATAATGATCGCTCTGGAGGAGAAGAACCTGCAAGGATACAACCAAAAACTGCTCTCCTTTGAGAAGGGGGAGCACAAGTCAAAGGAAGTCATGGACATTAACCCCAGGGGTCAGGTAGGTTCATATCACACTATGTAAACACTCTCATATCTGAAATCAGCATTTGTCTTCCTGAAATGGAGTAAATGGAGTATTCACTTGGCATTCACAAATAAGAAGACTTGAACCAAACAAAGTGTTTATGGTTTTCCTTGCACTGTCTCTTAAAGCTTCCTGCCTTCAAATGTGGGGACAAAATCATCAATGAGTCCTGCGGTGTATGCTTCTTCTTAGAGGTGAGAACTCTGAATCTGGCCCTACTTGAAATGCTATGTTGCCATGGAGTTCCTAGGTAGCAGAGCTGCTTGTGATTATATTTTTAACAGTGCGTTGTAAAAACAGACACACTATACCACAGATGTAAAGAACGAGAGCTTCTTGCTGTTTTTTTCCCCCCAACAGTCCAAGTACAAGTCACAGGGAACCAAGCTGATCCCCGACTGCGATGCAGAACAAGCATTGATGTTCCAGCGTGTGTTTGAGGTTAACACATTCGGAGACAAAATGGGTATGTTAGTTCGGAGATGCAGAATATGTCTCAGTTTTGTTTTGCTGTGCAGTGACATAACTGTTGAAACCTGAACTTCCTTCATCACAGTGTGTGTACCCCAAACAACATTAGAATCACAGGGATTTAGTGAGTCTGTAAAGGATATATCAAGGCTGCTAAATCTCTTTCTGTGTGACCTGGCTGATGTTGCCATTCAGAGGTCTGTGCTCTGGGATTTTGAACTGCTGTACTTGGCAACACCACACTAACAACTGTCACTTGTCTTCAGCAACCAACCCTCCTCAGCTTCCCCTTGAGACCTTTAGTTGTTCAAAACACACTGCAGACACTAATGATCTGTGCATTCACATAATTAAGCCATAAGAAATCCCTTAGTCCATTTCTCTGGTGAGCAACTCTCATAACAGACACTGATGTTAACAGGTCACATGTTAATCCCACCAGTGATCACATGCTCAGACTAGCTTTGCATGTAAAGTCACTTGTTTGTCATGCGATTTGGTACTCGTAAAATTCCCTGCTGGTGTGTGGGTAGATTTTATTTAGGTTTTGTAGAGATACACTTTAATAATTATATGTCAGGTTTTGTTGGTTTATTTTTTTTGTGTGTTATATTTTTCTAGGAAATGTTATCTACTACACCTGGAAGGTCCCAGAGGGAGAGAGACACGACTCTGCCATTAAGAGAAACAAAGAAGCTCTGACCGCTGAGGTCAAGCTTTGGGAGGGATACCTGCAGAAGGTATGTGAATGACGTGTATGCCTACAGTCTGTCGTGCTAAACTAAAACTCAGAATATTTCTACCAGTTTTTTCTAAAACAATTTTTAAAAATGAGGTAAAATAGCAAAAGGTTTTGAAATGGTGTGCATTAACAGCATTAACACTACTATCCTGGTCAGCAAGCTGTAAAAGAACAATTTAGCTCTTCAGACTTTAGCCCTTAAGGGTGTTACACAAAATTCTATGTGTTAATTATTGATCTTTAGACATCCATGTAGTTCTACTTGAACAAGGCCATGCTGGTAGTTTGAATCAGTCTGCAGTGCTAATCTTCATGTCTGTAGAATAAAGCAAGCCTTATTCATCAAAGTCAATCTTGCCTTGGTTTTTAAGGAAACATAATCAATGCAGAACATTTATTAAGCCAGGCTATAACCCCCTGTGATGGCTATTTTTCTATTTTTATTTTACTTAGTGTGCTTTCTAGCTTTTTTTCCAATTTTTTCTTACATAACTACTTCTCCTTTTCTTTTTAGACATCAGGCGGTTTCCTGGCAGGAAAGAACTTTTCCCTGGCCGATGTGATTGTTTTTCCAGCCATTGCTTATCTCTACCGCTTTGGGTAAGTGGACTAAATGACCAGAAACATCTCTTAGCAGCCTGGCTAGATGATTGGATGTAATAAAAATAGCAATGAACTCACTCCAGCTTTTTTCTTTCCTGCAGGCTTTCTGAAGAGCGGTACCCAAAACTGACAGAATACTATAAAAATCTGATGAACAGACCCAGCATCAAAGCCACCTGGCCTCCTACTTGGAAGGAGACACCAGGACAGGACATACTTAAAGACATCTGAGATTCAGATGCTCTTTGGTTAACCAGCTAACGTTTCCTGTTGTGTTTTTCATCTATTTCCAGTTGTTGTACTGCTCTATCCTTTCGTATTTTTTAACATCATTTGTTTCTGAAACTGTCTGATTCTCATTGTGATGTGAACAAACAGCAATAAAAAAAAGTTTCAGTTTTGTCTGCTTTATTAATATCATATTATTGACCACAAAAGACCTATTAGAGTTTATTTTAGGTTTTCACACCTTTCACTGCAGATTTTATGTTTGGATGCACTTTTCAAGAAAACTGACATGATCCTTCCTGCAACTTCTGTAGAGAAAGAGAGACAGCTCACTAGACTCAGCTAAATAATTGTTTCTGAACAATTTTTATTCAGATTGTAAATATTTCTTTTCATAATGGACTCAAGCAAAGAGCAAGCAAAGATCTCAAATTAAGAGCAACTTGATTTATTGGGTTCACCATGGGGATTTTGCTAAAGAGAATATTTACTGGGAGAGTGAGTATTTTCTCCAGGTTTGGTTATAGACTATCAATTCTATCAAGGTGTAGTTCAGAAAATTCAGGGCCCATAAATACTCGGTTGACCTAAAAGGGAGTTGTTTCCTTTTCCTCTTTTTAATGTGTCTCTTATGAGCCAGCAAGTTTCAAACCAGGTACAGAGGAGACCCCCATCACAAATTATGGCATTTGAGTTCCAAAACATTTAGAGCCATTTACAGATGTGCATCTTTTGGACTTGGTTAAAGAGGGATGTGATCACTAAAACTGTGTGAAATGTCTTATCCACTGCCCTGTTTGTCTGGGAGGTTGGAGTGGTTTCACCTGTTGAACCGGTTTTAAAACCTTTTCCCCTGAACAATGTTTGTTTTCCCCAAACAAGAAGGAGCTCATGAGCTTTCTGTGTTTTTTGGGGTGTTGCCATAATGGCGAGTATTCTTCACACGCTGAGGCTGATTATGGGGTTCCACAGGGTTCTATGCCAGGACCATTTCTATTCCTATTATCCAGGCTTCATTTAGGCACTATTGTCAGATGGCATAATATACATTTTACCAGCTTTATTTACCTATGAAGCCATATGATGCAGTCCAGTTAGTTAGTTAAACTCCAAGAATGTTTTGAAGACATTAGCTGGGACTACAATAAGAGAACATATATCTATTCCGTCAGCTTCTCTTGGTTTTCTGTTAAATTGAGAATGAATTTTAAAATCCTTTAACTTACATAAAAGGTCTTAGATAGTCACGTATCATTTCATAGTTTCATACTATCCCAACATAACATTTTTTTCAGACTCCTGGTTTACTTGTCATTCCTACAGTATGCAAAAGTAGAACGGGTGGCAGCACCTTCAGCTTTCAGGGCCCTGCTCTGGAACCAGCTCCCAGTTTGCATTGGCTGTCACTGTTTGGTTGCTGTCATAGAACTGAAGGCTAAAATCAAATATGAGTGGTCATCTTGTCAGCGTGCTTTTGACACTGTTAAAGCTATCTGGTTTCTCCTATTGTCCCAGGACCATGGTGACTGAAAGTGATACAGGGGCAGGTCTGAAAGTGATACAGGGGCAGGTGGTGGCTTGCTTCAACTGTCACCCAAACCATAGATTCGTATATCAAGAAAACGTTGTGGCCCATGCTTCAATTAGAGCATGCTGTTCTTGAGTTCATACTCTTGGTTTTGTATGTTGCCTTCTACGTCCCCCCCTCCCCCCCAGTTACTTCAGAAAATACCAACACAATATCATCTAAACTCTAAGTTTGTGTTCATGGTAGCTGTACATAAAGCTGGCTGTGCTTTTGAGAGAAGGACATTGCATGTTAGTTTTTATATTTTACACAAGAGAGTTTCAAAGACAAAAGCAGTTAAACTTTGATTAGAAAAGTCTAGATTTGTCAGTCAGTGCTTTTTAAAGTGCTCTACACTATTACTGATGCAAATGGTTTGAAAGGAAAGGAAAGAATAAACAGGCAAAACTGCGTCTTTCTGGACTTTCTGGACTTCCTAGAGTTCAGCTTTGGAGTTTTGATGGAGTGGTGGAGGCTATTTTTTTAAACACCATACCTATGTTTCCCTCCAGTGTTCATCATCATCTCGTATATCGTCTGGGTAGATTGACTGATTGATTGAGTGATTAGCTGATTGATAACATAAATTTCTTGTTCTGTCTAACATATAAGTGTCACATTAAATTCAGTTGATCTGACATAAACATACGTTTTAAATCTAAAGAACGTTTGAAGAATTTTTTTCAAGTGCACTTCCACCTTTTTGTGTTGAGAAACATCACATGGAAATTATTTGAGTATTACAAGTAATTTTAAGTGACACTATTAGAGTTACATTTTAAGTTTGATAAAGTTTAGTTTCAGCCAAATAATTGGTTTCATTTTTTCAGTTACATTCCATTTAAACTTTGTCATTTAAATGGATATAATTTGGATACAATGTATACAATTTGTAAAGAAAAGTTCAGCATATTTTCATTGGAAATTTCATTTAAAATCTGCATAGTGTAACTGATCTGTAAGTTTAACTGTTTGACAACAGACTAGGCTACGGTGGCTCGTGAAGGATTACATTTCAGAATTTGCAGTGTGTGGACAGATAATGTTCAAAAGTGGTTGCTTACATGCACAATTGTTTAAATACATATATTTTTGATTTTTAAAAGAAAACTAGTAATTCAGGTTAAATCCAGAAAACATGTTATGTTTATTAATCTGTTAAAGCCACACTTTTTGTAATTTGAGGACAGCTGTACTTCCGGTGTCTAATTCGCAATGTTGTTAATTTTGTGTTGTTATATTGCCTGCTCATCCTAAAGTTACCAAAGCCACCAATGCTCTGTCAAGTTTCACTGTTAAAAACTGTTTTTGGAGGTATCTATATGTGTGCACATATATGACTGAGACACGGTCAGCATGGGTTATCATTTATTTTATTTATTTATTTATTTTTTGCCTGTCCCATATGGTTTTTTAGCCATCAGAATTGATGTCTGAAAGGCAACAAAGATACCTAATGGATTTACTTTGCCAAGTGGGTCATCACGGCCTTGCTGTTTTGGTCCATTTGATCGACCTTTGCTGTTATTATTTATTTTATTTTATTTTATTTTATTTTATTTTATTTTATTTTCAGTTGTCACAGATGGGACAGACATGACTGGGGGATAGGAACGGGAGAAAGAAAGATGAAGGAACAAAACACAGAGGGGAAGAGGGACAGTGAGAAAGGGCACTTAAAAAGAAAAAAAATCTCACGGATCACCTGTTGAGAGAAAGAAAAGAGAAAAAGAGAAAACAAGTAAAAAGAGGGAGCAACATAATAAACACAGCACTATCGCATTAATCTAGCTAACAGTAAATAACAGTAAATACTAAATATTGAATGTTGTTATGCAGCATGCAGGACCGACAGCGCACAATGTGCTTTGAGGTAGCAGCCAAGAAAGGTGTCGTTTGTGTCTGTGTACACCTGTGTGCACACCTGTGTGTATCAGCGTGCTTGTATTCAAAAGGTTTCTCCACGTAATGATCTGCTAGATGGTCTGGGGAGCCATAGCCCCGTCCCCCAGGGCATGAAGCAGGTATGGAGGAGACTTAGGCCCCAGACATCCAGAGGCCCCAGAGTGCGAGAGCCCAAGGAGGACCACCAGGGGGGCAACTGTGCCACCCTCCTGGGAAGAGCTGAGGAGAGTCCCAAACGAGAGGTCACCCAGCAGCCACTGAGCAGAAGCCAGAAGGGGCTGCAGTGGTGTGCCCGCAGGCTCTGCCCGCAGCGAGCTGTGCCAAAGCCACAGGCCCAGAGGCCGAAGGCCTGAGGGCCCCCCACATCCCCGAAGAGGCCCGACCGAGCCACGGGCGCCACCAACACACTGACACCTGAGGCCATTGGCCACCAGCAGGGAGTGTGGTGAGGGGAGATAGTCCTGAGATGTTGCCAGAGAGGTGGAGTCTGAGATCCGACCTGACATATAGAAACAGACAAACAGGCACACGCAGACACAAACGTGCATTCCTACCCTTATGCACACATATACAAATACTCAGCACTCACACAACGTAAAGACAGACACAAATGGACATTGTACACACAATCACGCTCCCCAAACATACTCTCTACCTCAGGTCCAGGTCCAGATGCTACCCTTTCCCCCGGGGTGGAGACAAGCAGGCCGCCCCCTGCATCCCAGATCCCAATTGGAGGCCAACACCTCCGTCCAGCCCCTCTGCCCCGATGGCTAACAGAGAACGGGGTGTGGGAAGACCCCATACCTCCCTCCGTCCGCTCATGTGTAGTTTTGCCGCGTGTTGTTCTAGAGTGCATTTAAAACACGGGAGGGCATGGTGTTTCCTGCCAGAAAGCAGCAGGTGTCCGCATGGCCCCTCCCGAGAACTCTTAATGTCTACATGCATTGAGAGGTCGGCACTGGCGCCAGTGGGTTATCATTTGTACATAAAGGAAGGACACATGATCCCAATGTTTCCCTCTAACATGTCACTGCGGCAATTTCTATCTAAAAAGCCGTGGCAAGCAAATGTGAGTTTTCAAAATTCTAACCAAGGCAAGAAAGAAAGATGGGACCAACAGGAGGCAAACAATTACCATCAACAAACCAAAACACCAAACAAAGGATCAAATCCGCATGTAAAGTAAGTGGGAGCAACTTTCACTGACCACACCTGGAAGGCTACTACCAGCTGGCGCACTAGAAAACCACCAGTGACAGGATTAAATCATAAACCTGTTCAAAAATCTATTCTAAGATGTCGAATACAGATGGAAAAAAAAATAATGCAAAAAAAATTAATGTTGGTAAATTAATATCAAAGGAAGAGCTAATCAGCTGCAGATTAGCTGTGAGGTCACATTGATAACTTGCCGTGTTTCAGTTAGTGCACTGCATTCCTCTGCACAAAGCAGCCTTCCTCTCTTTTTAGCTTTTCTAAGCAGCTAGTCCTTTGTGTACACAAGCTGTTTTACTCATTCCAGATGTTCGACCCACTGTGTGTGGGGGATCAAAAAACAAAACAAAACAAAATTGGAATAATATCTTATCACTGTATGAGCCATGTTGCAATTGTAATTACATGTAGCCCTGAATATCAAAGAAAAACTGAGGAGCACTGTTACATTTGACAGCATTACACGGCAGTAGTTGGGCTTTAATGAAACAATTTATGATGCAGCTGTTCCACGCTCCCCAAGTGGCCTTCGTTCACATGCCAGGTAGGAAGGACTAAGAGCCAAGGAGAGAAGACAAGGAGACAAATCAAGTGTGTGCAAACTGAGAAATAGGAAAGGAGGTGAGACTGTGGTGCTCCAAGCTACTGAGTCAAAACTCTTTTAAATTCATTTTAGTGCTTTGTTGGTTATTCTGTTATACTCTTGTATGTCATTGTTTCCTGAGTGTTTCCTTTCTGATAATGTTATCAACTGTTATCAAACATAAAGATGTTTAAATTCTGACACGAAAAGGCAGAAAAACCTTAAACTGTGCAAGACACATAACAGCAAAACATGCAAGGTTTCTTGCGGGCAGGACTATGACATTAACCACCTATGTTAACATTTCTTTGTGTGGGAATCTCCAGACATAACACCAGTCTGTCTTTCTACAGTTGGAGTCCTTTGTATCGTTCAACAGGATTATATAATGATAAGAGTACAACATCACTGCCCTCTGCTGATGGATTCACTTCATTCATCGGGCACTGATCCTGTTAGTATCTGTGATTGCATTTCAGTTTGTGTGTTGTTTGTTCTCTGCATTTGGAAAAGTCAGTGTCTGAAAGTAAAGAGCAATAAACTAAATTCTGCAGTTTGCTACTTAAACATTCATACACGCTTTTCAGTATGAACCCAAAATCAGCCTGTACACATGGGAGGCCAGCTTCATTTATGGAATATGGCAACAACCAAAGCTAGACACAATAATCAAAGCACATGATAAATTTTCACTTTGGTAAATGCCAACATAAAATTATCTAAACTCTAGTTGTAGGGCAGGTTATTGACTGTGCCAGAGATTGGCTGTGCAAATAGATCCGATTGCAAAATTGCCCTTTGGATGGCTCAAAGGACCATTTTCTATTTGCACAGCCTTTTCGTTAAATGTAGTCGTGTTTGATGAATTTCATTTCCTCTGATGTTAAACGTTAAAGATGATAACACATTTGATCTTCGTTGGTCTTCTCTCCCTCCTCAGCTCTTCTTTATGTCAAGGTATGATGCACTATGCAATATATTGTTATGACAGGGCTAAACGTATGTTCATGTACCATTATGCTTTTTTTGGCACTTTTGTGTGGTTAAATGTTTGTGATATATGAACAACGTCTTTGTACATGTAAATGTTTCCTTAAATATTTCCCTTTTCTGTTCTTCAGCATGTAATCCAAATATTCTGTTGAACATGGATTTCCCGGGAAATGACATAACATTTCTCTACTCCCCTGATGTTAACCACTGTCAGCTCCTGTGCACCCAGCACCCCTCTTGCCTCTTCTTTAGCTTTATTCGTGCTGATTGGACCCACGATGACAGGTATGACTGGCACAAATGAGTTGCAATATATACACGTACTTATCCAGGTCCATCTTGCAGTGGCAGGTTGTAAGGTGCAGCAGTCTAAGCAACACCACCAAAGTGTTCCCAAACAAGGCGACGAGTTCCTTCCAAATGACCTTTCTCTGCACCGTATCTCTAAAGTTGAGCTGAACTAATTTCTGCTTCTTGTATCTGTGATCTACTCCTGGTCCTGGGTGAGAGTGAGAAGTTAGATTGACAAAAATCAAAATCACCTTTGTGCTTGTTTCTCTTTCACCACAAAATTCAACAGACTGTGCTCTCCAGTTCCATGGCATATACTTTTTTGAGTGAGGAGGTTGATCCCCTTGAAGTTTGAACACACCATCCCTCCAGTCTGCCAATCCAGAGGCACTCTCCCCAACTTCCACGAGATGCTACAGAGCTGTCCCACACTGTATACCAGTATACTCACCCATGGTTACTGCCTCTCACTGATGGCAACTTAAGATTTCACAGAGTTCAGCCAAAAGTCTAAAGACCCATATCCAGCTATAGGAAGCACAGTATGTCATGTTATTTCAGGATCTGTTTTATATGTGTTATATTGGTTTTACTATGGCTCCTTCCACTTGTCGGTCTCTGCAGGCACTTCTACTGCTACCTAAAGTCCACTCCCTCAGGAGAGCCCAGTGCTCAGACTCCAGTACAGGGTGTCACTTCTGGTTTTTCTCTAAAATCCTGCAGCCCAGGCCCACGTAGGCTTACAACCATTAATAAACCATTTTAAAAATTAAGCAATTCATGAAGTATGTTCACCTCCAGTTTACCTTTCTCTATGCATGTTTCTATTGTTTGAAACAGAACCTTGCCTGTCTGAGCTGTACCAAAACATGGACTTTATCGGGGGAGACTACAGGTCCTTGTTCACAGGTGACCACAAGGAGTGCCAGCGAGTGTGCACTCAGGACCCTGCGTGTCAGTTCTTCACTTTTGTAAAACAGAATTTCTCAAATAGTAAAGTCAGGTAAATTTGAGTTAGGATAGTGTATTTATTTTAAACATGTTTCCATATTTATTTATTGTTTAACCACAAAAGATTTGTCCTACACCTCTGCATTTCCCAAAGTTCATCTTATTGCATTTTATTGCGTCACATCTTGTTTTTTTAAACTGCATGTCCATGTTTGTCCATGATATTTTGCACTCTAACAGCAAAGGAGAATATGATTTCTTGTTCTGTTTAAGGTATAAGTGTTACCTAAAATTCAGTTGGACTGTACCAAGGACTCCTGTTATTGAAAGAAAAGCTGGTGTAACATCTGGATTCTCCCAAGTAGCTTTCGGCCCACTTCCTGTTTGTTGCCTGTGTGTTTTCCTAATGTAAGTAAGTAAAATGTATTTATATGGGCCTTTTAAGACTAGAATCTATTACAAAGTGCTTCACATGGGAATATAAAAGCATATCAAACAAAACAAATGTCTTTCCTCTTTTATATTCAGTATGTCAGAGAAAGCTTTTTCCAAACACTGACATCCCAGGAAGTGACATTGAGTCTCTGCCTGCTGCCTCTCCTGAACACTGTCAGACTCTGTGCTCAACTCATCCGCGCTGCACCTACTTCACTTATAACAGGTAGTTGTTTGTGTTTCAGACAACGTCTCATCTGAGAGTGAAACAAATATCTTATGTGTTTTTCTTTTTCTTTCATGTCTAACAGGCAGTGTAATAAAACTGTACTTAAGTGCAGAATTATAGCTCTACAGCTCTACATTATATGCAAACATTTAGACCCTCTTACACATTTTGATTTTAAGGCTTTTTGATTTTATTTGTTTGTTTTTTAGGAATACCTTTGTTTGTTACCTGAAGGAAAACACACATGAAATAGTCACCAGGGCAGATACAGGCACTTCAGGGCTACCACACCATTCCTGTCAGCTTGACGACAGTGAGTAGCGCAAATCAACCTGTAATGCTCCGCATGAACGTGTTTGTGAGCGAACAGTTACTGAACAGCATACAGTGTTGTGAAAAGTATTTGGCCCCTACCTGATTTCTCATTTTTCTGAATATTTCACAGTCTTACATGTTTTAGATCATCAAACAAATTTAAAAAGTAGACAAATAAATGTGGGTGAATACTGAATTATATCACTGTTACATAAATGTTCAATTTATTGGAACCTGGAACACCTTAAGAAACACTCAATCAGGCAGTTCCTGGAGGATGAAGTAATTGATTCCCCCACCTCTAGGGCATTATGGTTCAGTCCCACATTGTCAGGTTGCACTGGTCCAGATCCCGGACGAGATACCCCAGGACACCATCGACTGTCTCATAAGTATGATTAGACATGCATGCCCTGATGTGGTTAGGCCGCTTCAGAACAGGCTTAGGCATGCACGTCTAGGGGCCAAACAAACTACTAAGGAGGATTTTGAGGTCATACAAGTATAGATCTGACATCACTGAAATCTGATTTGTTTTGAAAGTGTTTCTTTAGCTTCAAACAAAACAGAAATATGTATGTGGGGTAATCGGGTTGTTCGTTTTTAACTGTTGCAAATCGGCAACGCCTGCCTCGAGAGGGTTAATGTAAAAATTAGTATTTCAGACATGATGACAAACCAAATCTATGTCATTTTCCTCTAATACAACATGTGGATGTGAGACAATCATCTTTTGGGCTTTGTTCTGTAAAGGTAGCCTAATATTGTTAAAGACACTGTAATTATGCACAGGAATATTTTATGTGTCCATCCCTTCAGCACAGTGACATGTGTTTCTGCTAACAGACTGGGCCAGAGTGGCTTATGAAGGAGTAGATTTCAATGGTTCTGACATTCGCTATGAGTTGATGGATGATGCAGACACATGCCAGAAGACATGCACTGAGGACCCTCACTGCCAGTTCTACACCTACGTTGATGAAACCTTCTTTGATCGCAGTTATCGGTGAAGTATTACGAATACTTCTGTGCACACTTTAAACTAGTAATTCACGTTGCACCCAGAAACCACGTCACATTTATTAATCTGTTGTATTCACACTTTTTGTAATCTGATGACAACTATATCTCCAGTCTCTAATTTAAACTGTTGGGTTTTGTACTGTAGGCGTTGCTGCTACCTGAAGCGTGTCATCACCATCCCTGCTCCTCCCAAAGTCATCAAAGTCACCAATGTTGTGTCGGGTTTCTCCCTTAAAAACTGCCCATAGACTCAGGGATCTACTTGTAACATGTGTGAAATTAAGTTTGAAGACTTCACAGCTCTCAGTGGGATTTTTGTGGAACCTAAATAAATCATTTCAAACATGAGCTGTCTGTCTGACATGTTTATTAAACAAATATGTCCACTTTAGTCTCATCTGACCAAAAGGAAAATGTTCCAGAAATTTTTGTTTGTTTAGATGCAACACAGCTAACCTAACCTAAAATGTGCTGCTATGTTCTTTTTAGTCAGATGAGAGTTTTTCTCTGTAAACTTTCCAAACAAGCCACTTGTTCAGTTTTTTGTGATTGTGCTGACATGAACTTTAACATTTAAAATGTTAACTGAGGCCTTTGCAATCTATAAACGAACTCTTGGGTTTTATGTTTTGTTTGGGTTTTCTCAAAGGATTGCACGTTCTGTGTTTAGGGCGAATTTGCTGGAATCTCTGCTCCTGGGAGGATTATGGTTTTGTATTAACACACATGTACATGCTCCAGCCCCAACAAGCTCCCAAAACTTCTGCCCGGGTAATTAGTTGCCACACAAGACACAATAAAAGGGGTTCTTACAGCAGTTTAATGACATACAGAGAACATTCAGAAAGGAGAAAAAAGCAAAAACATACTATGGAAAATATGTACAGGACATTTGGCAGTGGCTCTGGCTACAAAAGAAAGGAGAAAACAAAGGAGAAACAAAGCAAATTAATGCCAAGCCCAGACCACCAAATCATAATGGGATATCTCTACACATGTGAGGACATGGCAGTCTCTAGCCACATGATCTCTAACACCAACAGCTACATAAACATATACACCGGCCTCTTTAAAATATTGCCTGAAAATTGCAGAGCAAGCCCACCTCCAGCTTAAATAAACATGACACAAACCATAGACCAAGATGGCAAAATTTGTAAAGAATAACCACTCCTCTTTGCAATGCTTCCACCTTGTGGCGGATGTTTGTAACCTCAAGTGAATACTTTACACCATGGACGAAGAAAGAACATGTTTATCGGCATCCTAACATCTCAAGAGAAACTTTGTAGTCCAGACGGGACTCAGCGTTAACAGCGTTAACAGTCAAATGCTCCCAGATACACACATTTCTCTCTGTTCTAGTAAATGTACCCGTCTTGTTTTAAATTTGGAGGACTTTCTTCTAAACATCAGGAGTTGAACCACTTTGCAGTAACAGGTGTAATGGAAACTGCTGTCGGGGCTACAGCACTATGTTCACATAAAATCAGCTAAAATTGTGGTTTTAAAGTTCATGCAACAAATATAATGTCCACTATCCTGAACAAACAGTGACATGAACAGAGAATATACGTGCAAGGTGGCAATTCTGGATGAACATTGTTTTAATGAATTTTAACTGTTTACAAATGTTTGTTGTTATATGTTTATAAATGATCAATTTTTGCATTGTGCAGTTTATTTGTTTTATTACATTTTGATAGAAGGAAATGAATCTTTGTCCCTACATGTTCTTCCTTTGCTTTTGCACCTTTGTAGTTTTGACAGCAGAGGTCACTAAATTAACTGCATAAACCACTGGTGCTCATACTGTGTTCAGTATAGACTTTGGACATTTACTTGCCAGTGGATGTGCTAATCACTTTAATTTTCAGTGATCTTTTTAACGTTAGATTTATATGCTAGCACTACCATTATCTAATAAGTAAACCCTATTGGGTAATAGTGTTATACAACGTCTGGGGATCCGAATGCTTCTTTAAACCTTTAAAACATGGGCCTGAGAACAGTACGGTGGTGCAGTGGTTTGAGGGTTAGGGTTAGCCTGGAAAAAGACTGTATAGTAAGGATGGACATGGCTATTACATTATCAGCTGGTTTGTAGTCGGTCCGCTTGTCAGTTTGATTTTCCTTCAAAAAATAAAGAACTGATGGCTTTTTCATTTTCTGTTCATTAGATAAATTTAAAGTTGAGTTTTTGGGGCCTTTTGTTTATAGTATTTGTCCGTCATTAGCTGACAGGCAGTTATTCACCCCAGATAAATTAGATGTGGGGTGAGACAGGAGGAATTTATCACTTGGAGTTCATGATAATCAGATTTATTTGATTTCAATGAGTGCAACAGCTGCCCCACAAAATCCTTAAGAAGTAACAATGGGCTGGGGTCGCCTAAGCTAATGTTAGCCACATATATTTAGTTATATATATATATAAAATTATATAAAAATTTAAAAAATCAATAGTGATGCATGCATGTCATCTGCAGGCTGGCCATTAGAAAGACTGGCTTTTACTCCCCTGTCTATGGCACAGACAAACAAAAAATGAACCATGTTCCTATTCTCGGAAAATTATATCTATAGACATGTAATTTAAAAAAATCAGCTGTGATGCATTGATGTGGCTGAGTTTACTTTGTTCTCTCTCCGATTTGTTTCGGCCATCCTTCCTGCTTGCTGAACCCTCCTCTTTTCTTCACTGAGTTTGCACCGTGTCCTGTTGCCCTACATGCACACTCACATACACACAGCATTTCCCTCCTTCTTTCTCCAAAGTTTCCTTCCCTCCTTCCTTGCACATCCCTCCACCCTCACTCTCTCCCCTCCCCCGTGGGAAACCCAGCACAGTGTGACTGTGGTTGTCCTTCCTGGAAGCTGTGGTGGTGACTCTGGCTCCTCCACGCAGGGGCTAGAATAGTGCCAGCCAGCCTATGTGTGTCTGTGTTGTGTGTTGTCTGTATGCCTGAGTGCGTATCTGTGTGTGTATATGTGTATGTGTGTGCGTACACCCTCCACAAACATTCCACCACCACACTGTCCGTCGGTCCGACCGCCGGCCGGCATCGCACGAGAGCCACGCCGTCACCGCGGTTCAGTCCTGACGCCAGCCCTGAATACTCACATTACACAAACACATACACACACACGACCATGCACACTGCATAAACAAAACACTCAACAAAACACACACACACACACACAAAGAAGAAAGCGCAAGAGACTGGCTCGAGCCCACAAAAGCACACTCACTCAAATAAACAATATGCACTTTGCGGAACACACACATTTTTGGACCACAGACCACAGACATTGCATCCTGAAGTAGATCAAAGCGTTCCCCAGCAGTAAACACACACAAGGCTCTTCTCTGCCCTCTCATCCCCGCAGAGCAGTTTTGGTGAAGCATGGCACAATTATGCTGATGTTTTTGAGAAACAAGCTTGTTGCAAGTGTCATTCATCAGCTTTCGGGTGCTTCTCGTGCACCCCGTACACGCTGGCCCACTCTCTGTGATTCACACTGCTTCTTTTCCTGTCCTTTTAAACCCTCGCAGTCCCCGTAACCCTGTCTCCTGCCTCCCTCCCACCCTGTTATTGAACGTCTACACCAAATCAGTCACTCAACCACAGCCCTTCAGATCTTTTCCTTTTGTTTTCCCCTCTCTCAGTCTGTCTCTCCTCTCTCTCCATCCCTCCCTTTTCGCCCTCGTCTTTTCTGTCTCTCCATTGTTGAGGAGACAGTGGCGCAGACAAACAGGGAGAGAAGATATCCGCTGGTGTACCGCAAGATTGGAGAGAAAGAATGGCAGAGAGACAGCAGAGGAGAGGAAGATACATTGACTGATACGAGGGTAAAGTTAATTACAGGGGACCGCCAATTAGAGGGCAAAGTGATGGGCCTGCTTGCCTCGCCGCGGCATCCCAAAAACATCACCATCTCCCACCATGTTTATCCTCTGCAGCCACAAGACCACAGCTCCCATCAGCCGTCACTGGAAACAGCTCAGATACCAAGTGGGTTATGGCTGGGGAACATGCAGGCAGTGTTTGCAGACATAGTTAATATACGGATAAACGCCTAACATGCAGTCTTTTTTCTTTTCTTTTTTTAAACCATTCCTTTCCCATTTGTATTGATAGCAGATGGCATATCTGCAGTTACATGTTTGCGTTTACTGATATAATCGGAGAAAAACACAGAAAACTTGAGCAAAGAGATAAAGGCACTTGGTCTTTATAGAAATTTTGTCAAACATTCAGAAAGCATGATCAAAAGTATAAATGTTTTGGAAAAACAGAAACATCACAGTTCTGGGATCAGTAAAATCTCAACCGCACTCTCTGTTGAGTGTTTTACTGTGATTATGGCTCTGGTGGACACTCTTCTTTGTGTGTATTTGTCAAGCAAAATCAACAATACGACTTTATTCAGAGCTACTCATTCACATTCCCTCTTTGTTCCGTAACATATGATTGTGATCGTCTGAAACTTTACCCATCACCGGATATGGCTTTTTAGAAGCAGAAACAATCATCAAAGGTTGAATACTTCTTTCTCCAAAGGAACCAATATTTGCTACATAGAGCACATGGGAGGTCCATGTCCGCTCAAATAAAGAGCTGACCCTCAAAAAGCACCGATCTCAGTCCCCCATCCTTGGGCCGCCTTGGCTGATCCGCTCAAGCCCCTGCGCTGGACTGTGGGAGACCCCATAGGTGCAAAGGGCCTGAAAGAGACTTGTGGAGGGGCGGAGGATGAGGAAGTGGAAGAGGAGGAGGTTGAAGGAGAGGAAGAGGAAGGGGTTGAGAGAGGTAGAGGTGAGGCCCTGCTGGAGCTGTGAGGAGACGGCTGTGGCGGTCTGGAGGGGGCTAGGACTGGAGACGCTGCGAGGGAGGGCACCCTGTGGACGGTGGCAAGAGCTGTAGGTGCAAGGAGCTGTGGTGCACCCTGCTGGCACCCGGCCAGGGGGGTGAGGCGTAGGGAGGCGGGCGATGGGTAGCTCCCTAGCAGGGCCAGATCCCTTCGCCCACTGGGGAAAGGAGGGGAGGAGGAGGCTGGGGAGTTAGGGGAGATTTGAGGGAAGGATGCCCATGGCCAAGGAGCGAAGGGCAGGGCAGAAGCAGGGGGTGACTGCAGGAGAAGAGGGTCTAGCTCACTCGCGCAGTGAGAGAGGTGGGAGACCAGACGAGCTCCTATAGGGTCTGGGGAGTCCCCCTCAAGTGAGCTGAGGTACCGTACCACCTCTCCAACGCATTCCCTGAAGCCCAGGGTCCTGTAGTCGACTGCCAGAGCCCTCGCATCAAAGTATCCTGAGGTGGAAAAACAGTTCAGTTTAGTCTTTGCTGAATAAATGCAGGGGGAGGCAGTAAAAATCTCTTTTCTAAAGAGGAGGATAATAAATAATTATGAATCACTGCTTTATGTGGAACGGCTGTTTGGGAGAATCCGAATAGGGCAGCAAGCAAGAGTCCAAATTGTCACCTTTTCCTCCCATGGCATGCAGCAGTTTGAGGTGGTCCACTGTCATCTGTAGAATCTCTGCTTTCTCTAACTTTGATGAACCCTGCAGTGAAAATTAGCAACATTCTGATCAGTGGCACGATGACAGAAAGCTGCTTAGTCTTTTAGTTTTATTGTCTAACTATGACAAAAAATATCATCATCTCAAATTCATTCCTTACCTGTTTTTCAAAAGCGCTGGGCACCAGTCTACGGAGCTCTGACAAGCTGTGGTTGATGCGGTCTCTGCGCCTCTTCTCTATGATCTGCATAAGAAAAAAAAAAGCAAACTGAGTTGCAGACTCAACTGAAAAAGAGACAGAACCGACTAACATCCAATGACCTAATCCACTCACCCCTCTTCTCTTCTTTCGAGCCAGAATCTGCGAGGCGCTGCCTGGAGACATGGACCCAGTGACTGGGCTGTACCGCGAAGATAGTGTTGAAGCAAGAGAGCGAGATGAGTAAGAAGGGACACAGAGGGAGAAAGAAAGAAAAATCATTTGATTTTCCTGCATATTGTTATTATTACCCTCCTTAATATGACACAGAGGCAGGATGGCACACCAACTCCCTTCAATCTAATTTGTTTTTTGGGCACAGAAAAGAAGAGCAGTGCCCGGGAGAGGAGGGAAATGAGATTGTTTTCACTTTAATGCATTTCTGGACATTAGTCTCAGTGAAATGACATGCTGTTCTCCTTTCCGTCTGAGCAAAAGCACTTTTAGAAAAGATGATTATATAGCCTCGAGGCGATGCTTGCGCTCACATGGGGCTCCAGCACGCTGCAATGGGAGCATGAGCTCCTCCGAGTACAGTCATCCAATATGGATTGTGTTTGTTTGTGAACTCTCATCTTACAGGCCTGAAAGAGACTCCGAGCCTCACAGTTCCCTCCAAACTGCCCCGCTAGAGACTTATTTCTATTAGATTTTAACATGAGGGCTGCCAGTTTAGCTGTGTGTTTTTGTTTAGGTTAATCTTTGATGGGGTTGACTTGAAAAAGCAGCGCTGTCTTCTGTTTGCATGTCACATGGCAATTTAATTTATCTAAACCGTCTTTAGCGTTACTGGCTCGCTCAGCGCCTGTGATGTAAGCAGCACTGCTGGGAATGAGTTTTTGTATACTGTTACAAATACACTTTAATGACTGGCGCTTTGAATCCAAATGTCTTTTAATGCTAAGTCAAGGAATTTGACAAATTTATCTAAGAAGCAAAACGCTTTAATGACTTTAAAATAGAGTGTGCAGCGTTCAGAGTAATTTTACTGTTTATCGGGCATTTTCCACAACAATGGAACAAGTTACATGCAGTGGACTGCACTTAATCACCTTGGCACTGCAGGCCGCGTTTGCATTCAAAGGTTAGAAGATTTTTTTTTCCTCTTCCAGAAGTATTTTAGCGTTTAACCAGCCATTTTAACTGTGTAGTTCACATTTTTTATCGGAGTTTTCCAGTGCAAAAGCAAGATTTCAGTGTTGGGATTATAACTTTATAATAAAAGCATAGAAAAACTCATTTGTTTGTGAAAAAGCAGTTTTTCTATGCCTGAAAATGCAGTCTTGGAAATGCAGCAAAAATGTGTGTCTGACATAGACGAGGAGATCTTTCATAAAGTTGCTAATTAAATAACACACTGTTTGCATGGAATAATAACACTAAACTCAAGTGGGAAAATGCACTTTTTTCATATTTAATGTGACGTAAAATATTAAAACTATTTTAGAGTTGTTTATTAAAACCAACTCATGAGCTTTCACTTGTGTTTCTCATGTGAAGAAATTTTCTACATCAACTGCAGACATTTCATTTTAAGACATAATACTATAATCACTCATTGTGGTTCAAATCAATAGATTTTTTATAAATATACATATATACAATTAATATTCCTGAGTGAATGACTTCCTGCTCATGTTTTCATCTCCTGTGTTGACACTTCAGCGTTGACAGGCCTTTTTTGTTTTACATGGATGGTCATGCACGCAGCTTTTTCGACTAACCCCTACACTTACATGTGCAACAACCGCTGTAAAGCTTCTGTTTTACACAGAAAGTGAACACTGTATATCTTACCTATCTATCTAACATAAATCTATAATAAATCTGCTTTTCTGAACAAGAGAAATTTGCTGATTTGAGCCTCAAACTTCGTTGACACGTCAGTTTTTACACTGACATCACTGACGTGGTTGTTAAATTTGCTTAAAGATTTATAATATGCAAATTAAACCGTGTCAAGACTTAAAAAATAAATAAAAATAAAAAACTTTGTACCTGAATGCAGGAATCTTTAAATAATAAGAAGTTCTATTTTGCTGTAATTGCTTTATAAACACAACCTTGTGGGACCTCAAACTTTTCCCACAGTCTTTTAAACTCGTTACTGCGCAGCAGACTGGAAAACATGCTCGGGGCAAATTTGCCTTTAACTTTGTCTGCTAAATACAGCCGCGCGCCATGTAATTTTCTTTTCAAACATGACTGGAGGGAACGTGTTACAATCTCAGGTGTGACTGAAGGAGGCTCACCAGTAGCTATCTTCTTGGCCCACGTCAATGAACTCGTCGGTGTCCGAGTCCGGAGAGCTGTAATCGTGAGGTCTCTTCATTTCGCTGCCCCTTCCTCACTGGCTGGAGCGATGACGACTGATGACAGAAGGACGAGGAGACTGACAGGTCTGGCTGGATGATCTCGTTGGTTCCTGCCTCTGCCTCTTTAGGAAGTCTCCCTCTGGATGAAGCACTCACCCTGCGTGCCCGTCACTCTCTGCTTCTCTTGCACGGTTACTTATAAGAGCTCTGTTGTCCTTAGTTACTTCTTGTCACTCGTGTTTGTTGTTTTCGCTGTCGTCGGTTCTTCATGCGTCTTCTTTTTTTCTCTCCCTCTCTGTGAGTCAGTGGTGCCACTTGATCAACCCCCAAGGGCCCATGACAACTAAGAAAATTCACAAGCTGCTTTAGTCTTGTACTCTATCACTGGCATCCAATCATAGTCTCTCTCTCTCTTTCACTGTTATTTCTCTCTTGGCTCGCTCGCTCTGTCACAGCCACCCAATGACAAAACAGGACTTTGGCAGTTTGGGCAGGGTTGCCAGTTTTGGCTCCCCCGCCTCCTTTCCATGTCCCTCCTCTCTCCCTTTAATCTGCCCTTCTCTGGCTTTTCACCCTCCTTCCCTCTCTCCTGCACCCCCCTCAGCCTCATCTTTCCACCCCTTTGCTCAATCATCCTCTGTCAATTAGCCTCCAATTTCATCCTGCTTTCCTTCCTTCCTTCCTTCTGTCCTGCTTTCTTTCTCATTCTGCTCCTTTAATTATGCTGTTCCATAGAACAATGGCAACAGGAGGGAGAGCGAGGTGAGGAGTGTGGGAATTATGAACTGTGAAAGCACTCCATCATACAGAGGCGATGCACAACATCTGATACTTGCACAGTCTCACGAGTCACTTTTGACTCGAGTTCTTGAGCAATTTTGTGTTGTGAGAGAGAAACGGCACAGAGTGAAAACACGCCTGCAGAGATGAAACGCAGCCAGCGCCGACCTTTGAGCTCCATAAATGATACAAATAGAAAAGTTTTATACTTGTATAGAAAGATTTTATGGGAATAATTAAGCCGTGTCAGCAGTTTAACTAACAGTGTTGGCTGTTTTTTGCTCTTGTTTTAAAAGGTGATATTTAAAGTACCTAAATCATTACAAGAGTATACTACAGGGATTTACAAGCAATGCCAATAATTTATGTTCACCTTTGAAAATAACACTTTTATCAAGCATCAATCTCCAGTGTGACAAATAATGTCAACAAAGTTTTAGAAAACTTTAAAAGAAAGCATATCACTGTGTAGAAGAGATGGACATATTGCTTTGTGGTTGTTTTATGGAGCCAGAACTGACCACACAGCTCAGCTATCAGTTAACACTCATAGTTGACGTTTATGAAAAATTGCTATGAAACGATAAAAATTGGCAATAGTAGGCTACAGAAAGGATCTGGTGGGAAAGGGTTTTGGTAACAAGCTGTAAATTTCAGAGAGTGAGTGAGTGATTTTTTTTTTTCAATGTGGAAATCCACCATAGACTGTATAAAAAAGATAGACATAACCACTGTGATATCAGCTATCAGTTAGTGTCCCATTAGCTGAGTTTTTTTTAGTATTGCCATCCTGTTACTAGGTGGATCTAACTGTGAAATCAACGGTCAGAGTACCATCTTCCTTTTTTACTCTAATGAAGACAGTAATGTATGCCAAAAACATAATGTTTCCTTCACTGACTTGAAACTAGCAATGGACCCCAAAAATTACCAGGAAACTATTATTGAGTAACTGGAAGTCTTTTTAAAGAGTTGCCCCTGCTGGCCATTAAAGAGACTGCAGAACCCAGAGGCTATGCCCATCATTTATATACAGTATATGTAAACTATACATATAGATGTGTGGGTCTAAAAACATGCCATCTTGCCAAATGATGCTGCTAGCGCTATCTGAGGACTCAGCATTCCACTTTCTCATCTAAATATGATTGGTTCTGGCAACAGTCGAACAGCATAAACAGGCTTTAAAACAGTTATCCAGAAATATTGGGATATGTAACCATTTATATATTTAAATATCCAACTAATTATACATCTATCTTTCATATGCATTCTATGTCAAGATGTAGATTTGTCACTATCTTTTTGAAATTACAGCTTCAAGTATTTCAAGATAAGAAGTGAGGCACAGATAAACCCAGCTTATTCAAATCGTTTTTATTCAGCCTGTGTGTGCAGAGATGAGGGCAGGTACTGAAGGGTCAAGGAGAGAAGTCACCCCACTGAGTGTCTGAACATCTGGGCTCTTCACTGGACAAGATAGCACTCTCTATACACTCACACACACAGAGCTCACTCGCGGCACTTGTTTCCTCTGCCACCGTGGGAAGATTGCTGGTGCAGATTGCCATGGAAACATGAGACCCAGGCGCCGGTTGTTAGGAGCGATGCCTAAGTGACCCAGCAGTGTGCGCATATGTGTATGTGAAAGACTGAGAGAGGCCAAGTGGCATGCCCTCTTGCACACAATGCCCAGCTGAGGGTGTCTCTTCCTGCCTGGCAGACTGGAAGGGTGTGTTAGTTTAAACATAGGCTGCGACAATGAATGAGTGCGAGGTCTTTGTGTATACTAGTTGGGCAAGTGAAGTCGTTTTTAAAACTTTAATTTGGTCGTCTTTTAAATGGATTTCCAGTAGTCTTTATGTTCTTTTCAGCTTCATCTTGCTCAGCGTGACGACAATTGAGCCTTTCCTACAATCATTTTTGTCATGTCGCATGTGTAAAGTAGTGGAATAACTTAAAACGTGCAAGTGAGTGTGTTTGCAATAGCCAAGTGTGAGTAATCAGTGTGACCATCACCAGGGGGCTCGCAGTGTGGTGGATATGAGTCAGGACTAACAGAGTGGAGAAATCCCTTTTCTCTCCCAGCAAACAACCCCCACTACCCAGTTCACATATCCTTTCATTACTAATCATTCTCTAATTCAGATCTGGATTTCATTTCAGCATCAGAAAACTGGGGGGAAAGAAAGATGAAACGACATCTATGAAGTCAGCCTTCAGTGTTCCGTATTGCTATTTTTATCACCCACTCTTTACTTCTCTTCAAAGGTTTACTTTCCCATTTGTATCGCACGTCTCTTTAAAAACAAGAGAGAGAGATCGCTCTGGTTTGCCGGCCACACCGCCCAGCTGTTCCGAGATGAGGCAAGTTACAAGAAAAGAAAAAAAGGGAAAAGAAATGGAAAGTAATTAAGGAGATAAATGATTAAATAGAAATATTAATTATGAAAATGGTTTCATGGTGGGGGCGTGTGCGAAGGAACGGTAAAGCCAACATAAGAGGGAGACGAGAGCTGGCACTGGGTGGTTGGATGGAATTCTGGGAGATTTCTGGCGATCTTGGTCGGCCACTTCAAGTACTCTCCCTCCCTCCCATCCCACCAAACCACAACAAGGCAAAGTCCCTTATTGAAATTAACAAGCTCATACTTTTACAATTTGCATACACACGCACACATGCGCAACTCAAATATGAACATGAGGACACGCACGCACACACGCGCGGGAGGCCACGCACTGATTCATACAAGCTAGCGCACACATGAAACTCCCTGACACGAATGTCGACAGCACATACCCACAATTTATAAGGCACAAACATTCAGCTGCAATTATTCTTTCTGATGCATGACTGCTGCTATTGTTTGAAACTCTGTGAGATGGAACAAGCTCAGCGGGGTATTGTGTTTGTGACTTTTTTTCTCCGCATTTTTCAGTGAAACTAAATAACTGATCACTGATACGTCTCACTGCATGGTTTGCTTTCATTAACAGTACACCAACAAATTTTTTTTGTCAAAATGTAATGTACATGCACCAGTTTAAAAACAAAAAAAGGGACCTAAACCTGCTGAAAAAAGAGACATGAAAGTAAAATCCTATGTATCATAAATCTGAAGGAGGGTCTTTTTAACGCATTTTTTAAATTTCTAATAAAAGTGAATATTTGGAAACGATGCAGATTTTCTAGAAAATTTGATTAACTGTATGGAAATCAAAAAGAGTGCTGTGTTATTATGTTAAAATATTAATAATAAAATGTAAATCTTGCAAATAGAACAAGCTAAAAAAACGACACCTTCACATTCACAATATAATAATAATATAACATCTTATTCACAGAAAGTAGAAAATAAACAACAAGAAAACAAATATGTTTCCAAATATGTTATTTAAATTGAAGGTGGTCCTTAAAATGCTAATATACCATCAAACCATCAAGCAAGTTAAATATTTATTCACTGTCTTGAAGCCCCGTAGTGAGTCTGTGAAAGGCCAAATGTGGTCAAAGGGGCCCTGCATGGTGCCCTGCTGCATGCAAGCGCTATTGACACATGCCCTCAAAATCAGTTGATTCCGTATTGGTATGAGGCCTTTATAATAGTCCGACTGTGGCTGGCTGCTCTGTCGCAGGGATCAGGAATGGATTGGCATGGGAACTGGCATCAGACTGGCTTGGCACTCTCTGGGCCGGACCCATGAGGGATTTATCTGCCTTTCAGACACATAAGGAATGCTGGGACCTGATGCACTTGCTGTCTGGCTGTCTTCACAATTCACTCCAAATAACCTGAATATATGAGGCATTCCTGGGAACGCCAGGTTTGTGCCCACAGGGTGTCTCCAAAGAAACCCATTGTGTTTTTATGATCTGATTGAGCTAAGATGAGCTGTGAATAAACTACCAAAGGAACGCAGCAAGACGCAGCCAGAGCGAATGACTGAAATAGTAGCTGCCGTGATTTAAGGTGTCAGTAGGGCAAAATGGCTGCGGCTACGGGTCGTGCCGTCTATCGGAGAGCGAGAGACACAGAGAGAGAACAGGGAGAGGGCGAGAGAGTCCTCCCTCCTCATCTGGCTCCCCCTTTGCAAAGATAAATAAAGAGGCTAAAAGCCGAAGAGAAGAAGCAGAAAGGAGCTTTTGTGGCTTCCGAGTGGGGTCCCTTTCATGACGGTTCCCACAGCACTGGGCCTGTGATGACATTCACCATGTTTCACACACACAGGCACACACACACGCTGATGGGCCCTGTGACTGCGGTGACTTTCGCTGGTGCCGGGCCCCAGACGGGACGGCGAGGGCCCCGAGAGCCACAGGCAGCCATTGTGCTGTCGCCGCGGAAACCAGCCTCTTTATGTCAGACATGTTTTTCTGTTTGTTTTCTTTTTTATGTCTTTAATGTGGGCAAGGGGAATGTTTCCCCTCTCATCTACCACCCTCCACCCCCCCCCCCCCCCCAATCCCTCCACCTTGCACTGTGTTGCACCACCCCCTACCCCCACCAACCATACCCATCTTCCTTCCCCTCCCACCAATTCATCCACATTTGTTTCTCCTCTTCGCCTCCTCTTCTCCCTTATGTTGTCCCCACCCCACCCACTCTGTTTCCCCCTGGAGATCGTCATTTGTAAAGCTCTTTGCTTAGACAGCCCATATCTTTGTCGTGGTGTTGCGGCCTCCCTCTCACTCAACTCCTTTTTATCTGTGCTTCGTGAGGGTTTGGCACAAGCTGGCACTTTTTCTTCCTCCTGCACTGAAAAAAAAGAAGAAGAAGAAGAAGAAAAAATGTGCACAACTCTAAAACAAGAAAACCTATCCCCAAAACAATCTCGCCTTTCCCACGCTAAGCCAATTTTCTTCATAAGATTAAACAAGCTCACCAATAACGACGTGAAAGAAAATTGAAGGCGGGGGGTTGGGGGGGTTGAGAGAATCTGGCTATGATTACAGTCTGACAGAGGATGCCCCAAAGTCATCCAGTGAGGAAAAACAAACCTGAAAAAGCTCGACTGTTACTATTTTTAAGCACGTGAAGAATGCTGCTCGGTGCCATGACTCAAAGGCACGTTGGCCCTCGTCCGTAATCAGTTCACTCTGACTGCTCTCCTCTGCCACATCACACACAGGACACAATCTTTAACGAGCCACAGAGAAAGGAGGAGAAGAGAGAAAAAAAGGAGTGTGGGGGGGGAGTGAAAAATGAAAGAGTTCGAGGCTAATCCGCAGTGCCCCTCAGCCATGCATGTGACTGTGCCTGATTTTGATGAGTGTATGTGTGGAGAGGGGGGTGTTTAGGACTCAGCTAATATTAGCCACTGTAAAACAAGTTTGACTAAATCTGCGTAGGTTCTCAGTCATGTCCAGGTCACGGTAATCTAAGGAGCTTAGAAAGAACAGCAACTGGACTTCTTTAAGTTTCTTGGAGATGTTTCAAACTTTTATCCAAGAAGCTTCTTCAGTTCAGTTCAGTTTTACTGACTTTTGACTTGGAAGCTGCCCATCGTTTAGATTTATGGAGGAGATTGATTGAATTTACATATATGTATATTAATCCAAGCTGTGCTTTGCACTCAGAGATGAAAATAAAACTGGATTCTCAGACAAAGCCAGGCCACGCTTTTCCCCGTCCCTGTTAGACACCCCTGTGCTGCTGCTCTTTGACAGCCTCTCACTTTCCCAAATCCCTCGTTTAACTTTACACCTCAGATTACAGCCTTATCTGGGGGGCGACCTGCCGACACCTTGTTCCGATGGCAGCTCAGGAGAGCGAGCGTAAACCCCTGAAAACCCAGCATAAGAACTCACCGCCACCACACTGCTGGGTCATTTTTAGACGGGGATTATGGTGAGTGTGCGCGAAAGGAAGAGAAGATGCTGATGGAGGAAGGATGTGGGCAATAACAGCCATCATTCTCATCCCCTTGAGGGAGTTGGTTTTATTGGTGTCAGTACAGTAGTGTTTTGTTTTTTGTTTTTTGAGAAAACTGAAATACAGGATACACTGAAGTGGGTTTGATTGAGCACTTTTTTTTCCAGATGCCAAATCATCATTCCATAAAACTAATAAATTAGACAAAAATAATCTCACTTTAAAAAATAAACACAAGTAAAACTGTTGTGACCGCCTGACCTTTCTGGCAGCTCAAGCACCACTTATAGACATGTTTCAAATTCATCTATTACAAACGGGCATTTTTTAAACACATTTTTCTCCTTTGTACAAATTTTTCACGTGTCTCTTAAAAATAGAATCACAGTGTGTGTGTGTGTGTGTGTGTGTGTGTATATATATCTATATATATAGATATATATATTAGGGGTGCAACGATACACAAAATTCACGGTTCTATATTTTTTCGATACAAAAAATGTTCATGCCTTTTTAATTTGCCATTTATTAAAATTATAAATATATATTTTAACTCAAAAGTTCAGTTTTTAAATTTAACGTTGCTGAAACAACAAAGTAATAAAAAAAATAAATCTATCTGATTGAGAAATCACTCATCTTTGGAAAAGAGAGTTGTCTCTTTCCAAAATAAAAGCTATACTATACGCTTCTTCTGGGCTATATTCTCAGCAGCATATTAAACATATCAGGTCCCCATAAGGAGAATCATGTGCTAACGGCTGTCTAAATGACTCGGGTAAAGTTTGTAGCATGCGTGCTTGTTGTTTTTGTCTGCTTCCACTTGTCTTTGCACTAGGATGATGTCGGAGTAAATGTGCAGTCATATTCATTTTGTTCCCACTAGTGCTGTCAGCGTTAATCTCGGTGAAATGACGTTAACGCCACAACACGGCAAATATCCGTTAACGAGCTACCGCGGATCGCCCCGTGCGTGGGGCTGGACGGCCAACACGTTAATGAGCAAACTGCGCTAATGCAGTAGTTCCCACCCATGTAATTGAGCATTGCGTGGCACATCCACACTGTTTTACTTTTGTCCATGACGCGCTTACCATCAGGGTCATGCTTCACATGAAGACCAAAATAGTTCCAAACGCCAGATCATCTGAATGAGGGTGGGGGAGGTTCAATTTGCCATGTTGCAACGAGCTTAGCTTCTGTCTTGCTAGCTTGTGCTGCGCTCAGTGGATCTGCGTTCGACTACTCCGCCTAGGCTGCACTGTCGAGCGCAGATCCACTGAGCGCTCAACACAGACAGCATCGTCAGAAGGAAAGTTGATAAAATAAATTAAAAATTTTGTATTGTTCGAACCGAAAGCACTGTATCGAACGGTTCAATATCGATACAAGTATCATTGCACCCCTAAAAAAAAAAAAAAAAAAAAAAAAAATATATATATATATATATATATATATATATATATATGTGTATGTGTGTGTGTGTGTTGTGTGTGTAAATATATATATGTAAATATATGTAAATGTGTATATGTATGTAAATGCAATGCTGCCTGCTTTGAAATCAAACAAACACAAGACAATTCCTCATCCACACAGACATATGCATTCAAAGGACAGGCACACATTCATAAAACTGCCCGTAACAGATGCTCATACAAATGTTGAAAGGCATACTTGTACAGTAGACTCACTCTACACACTCCACGTGTATCTTGGGCACAAACAAACACTGTCTATCTCAGACATGAAAACTTGCTTGAGGTCATTGCTTGAGAGCGCCTTGCTAGCTGTATATGGTGCAGAAGGCTTTGATCTCTGGACTTGGCTGTGGCAAAGACAGCCAGCGCTGCGGCCCTGCGATACCGGAAGCTTGTGGTCTGGGCTGGCTCCATTTACTACTCTGTTCTGGTGCTAAATATACAATAATAAAAAGGCTAGCAGATTTATTTCAGACTTATACATTTCCTCTCCAGCGAGGGAAGAAAGGACAAAGCAAAGAGACAGACGTCTCCAGATTACCAAAGAACATTAAGTGATAATTACAGAGAGAGATAGAAAGAAAGGGACGAGGTTTCCCCCTCTCGCTTTTCTCTTCCTCCTTTACTGCCACCACAGACTAAGAGGGGCGCCCACTCTATTAGACTTCGAATGATTGGCTATGATTGCATTATCTGATCTCATAAGGGATGAAACACACACCACATGCCTGCATTTCATTGCTCAGTGATCACTCAGAAGTCAAACATGTTTTTTTTTTCTTTATATATGAAGCCATAAAAGAACATGGGATTCAAATTCAAACATTTTCCTAATCTTTTTCAAGTTAGTTTCCTGAAACACACAAGCACGCGTGCACACACACATTCATACTCCGCTATGCACTCGACTTCACCACGAGTCCACCGCACTCCTCTCAAAGCTCTTTGATCCCCGGTCGAGGGTCCTCTCCGTGGTGCCTCAGTCTGAATTCCAGAGATTCTGGGATAATTCAAACGTTTCACGGCACATACTTGGTCCCCCCAGGAGACAGCGGCAGAGATGGAAAATGCCACCACGGTCCCTGTCTCTTTCTCCCTCCATTGTCCCTACTCTTTAATCAGGCCCTCTCTGTGGCTCACGCTGCCACCATGGTGTGTTGTCTCAGCCTGGGAAAATGCCGGCCTAAGTGGCTGTTATGTGCTGAGGCGCAGACCACAGGGACCCAGAGGGGTGCTGCTGGAGCCCTCTGTGCCAGCCGTGGGTCTCAGAGTGGCTAACACACACAATGAGTGAGGTCCCAAGTCTGGATGTAACCTTACATAACAGCCATCACTTCATCTATTTACTTTTTGTCTGGGTTTTCAATCAGTAAATCATCATACGACGTTGTAATCACAGGGACAGGCAAGAAACCCAATCATGAATCATGAATGTTATTTGTTCCTAAGAAGTTGCTGGGTGTAAACCGGCGCTAAACTGCCACACAGATAGGGCAGTATTGTAGAAAGTCCAGTGTGATTGCTTGGCTACGATCTGCAGAAAGGGAGTTTCTTGCCCTGAAGTCAACAAATGACAAAAACAAAGGCCTTGTGTTTCCCTGAGTCACAACCAGAAGAAGGTCAATAAGCAGAGCAACATCAGTGTTCGGCCCATTTTAGCTTTGTTTTGGGATGGACTCGTGTTAGGGCTGTGCCTGTCGGGTCAACTGACAGCTGGACTTGCCTGCAGCCGGACACAACGCTCCATCAGGTCAAGTTTATAAGAGCTGAGTGAAAGCCTTCTGCTTTATACTGGTTTATATTTAGTGCTTATAAGCATGAATAGAGTTTTTATGAGGTGCTATAAATTTCATTTTCAAAAAAAAAGAAAAGGGGTGAGTGCTTAGGCTCATGTACGCCTACCCTGTGGTTTCCACAGGCCACCACGAAGCCTTTGTATTCACTCTGTTTGCCATGGGAAAATATCTGAAACAAATAAGTTGCCCAGTCGGCACCCATCAGTGTAAAAAACACTTCTAAGAGCTGTGGATTGTGCTGAGAGGGTGTGGTGCAGCGCTAAAGGAACTACTTGTTTACTCTTGCTATGTCTGAAAATAAAATTAAAAAAAGGATCTATTTTCTCTCCGAAATGGGAGGCAAATAAACAAGTATTCTTGAGCAGACAATGTGGGCAGGCGCGAGCCGCCTGTGGTTGTACAGCGGCATGCTGGACTTGGTAAGAGATGGAGGGTGACACTTGGAGGTTCTTCCTCCAAAACATCATTACCATCATCATCATCATCATCACAAAAAACGGTTTTGCTCTTTATGGATAGTTTCCTGCTTTGTAACAGCTGTGTGCTGGATGAATTTGTTAAACGGCTCTCCAATGGATTATGTTAAAACTTAAAGTCAGGGGTGTGGCCACTTTGACTGGCAGGCAGCTGTAGCCAAAAGCTGACTTCTAACTCAAATCACTTAGCTGGACCTTACTTGCACCCATCTGTGAGTGCAGTTTTCTAGCCAAACCTGATGGTGAGCTGATCATTTAGCTATTTTAGCCAGCTGTGGCCAAAATATACTGAGACTTCAAAATGCCGAATCCAGACACTAACGGTGTGCTCATGATGGTCACATCCATCTTTGATATACAGTCTCTCCTGGAGACATCTAGAATTGAATTGTAAGCATTAATCAGCTGGTTTGGTTTTTAATGAATACTGCCATATAGTAAGGAAAAAAAAGTTCAGTGCAGACAGTGTTACGAAAACGTTTTAGATTATTTCTGTATTTGTCCAGAAGCTTAACAAATCCGTTTTCTAATAGTTAAAAGCATGGCATCATCATTTACTATAAAGTAAAATATGCATCCTGAATTAAGAGCACATGGAAGACAGAAATCCATTTTCTTGGGGTCAAGCTTGCCATAGTTGGTGATCTCACTACTTAACATATTCCTGGTATTTTTGCAAGTCATGTTGTTTTATTCCTTTACACAAAGAAGTCAGAGGCACATGTACAGAACAAGATGTAAATCTGTCAATCTGACCATAACTTCCTCCAGGTAAAAATAGTACAGCAGACGCAGAACTGGCCACTGATTGGACAGATAAACAAAAACGTCACTGTTTTTTTTTTTTCTTTGGCCGAAAGCGGAAGTTGTTGGCTAACGTGGATATGGGACAAAAGAGCCTCGCTTCTAGCGGTGCTACTGTAAAAGAGTTGTTACGGTCAGCGTAATTAAACAAGTGAGTCGGTATTTCACGCCTTTTTATTTCAGTTTTTTCACAGGTTTTGTAAAAAGCAGCTGGTCTCGTCAGTCGGCTATTTTAGGAAAAGTACTGCCAACTAGCTACCCAGCGTTAGCAACACACACTAGCTAGCAAGCAAGCAGAGAAAAGTGATTCCACTTTTGTTAGTTCAGGTGTGTCTGAGTTAATGTTTGCGTGTTTAAACTCCGTTATCCTTGTTGTGTTTTTAAAGTGTCAAGCGTCAGTGGTTACAGTTTGTCAGACCCAGTGTGTGTTAGCTGAGTTAACTGTTCACCGTTAGGACTAAAGTCTATAATCATTAACGTTTGTTTACCTGGAGATTTTAAACGATGTATAAGTCAAGCTTGTAATACAACTCTGTCGGAGTTGACTATTAAGTGGTAATACGATTGTAAATAACACACCTCCAACAGTTAATGATCACAAGTGCTTGTTTACCTCCGTTTACCCGTCTGTTCCCTCATCCTGGCAGAGCCGCCAGGAGTTCAGCCATGGAAGTGCCTTGCTATCTGTCCAAACTACTGTTCGAGCTCAATGAGCAACGGAAGCGTGACTTCTTCTGTGACTGCAGCATCCTTGTTGAAGGCCGTGTCTTCAAGGCGCATCGGAATGTCTTGTTTGCAGGAAGCGGTTATTTTCGAGCTCTTCTCGTTCACTATCTACAGGTAAGGACATAAGCACGGATTCCATTGTTTTCTCTGAGTGTTTAAGGAGAGCTGACTAAACTAAGGTGGCTTCTTGGACGTAAATTCAACAATTTGGTCAAGAATAATGTATTTATTATTGGACTGGCATATATTACAGTCAGTTTCATCTTTAGTTTCAAGGTCTAGTGTGTTGTGTTATTGTGACAGCTGTTTCCCAGAGTGTTCTTTCACATACCGCTTGTCGAAAGGGGGAAAAGGCTTTCCAAACCTGCAGTGGATATAAATGACTTACACTTTTCCCTAAACCTTTTCCTAAACTTGCATAATTCAACTGAAAAGCAAAAAAAAAAATCTTGGAGGAAAATATAAATAATAATGATTAAAAAAATGTACAAAAAGCTTTTTGCATAAGTGGGCACACCCCTACACTAATAATTAGGCAAAGCACTTTTTAAAGAACGCAGTCAGGCTCCTTGGGTAGGAGACTATTAGCATGGCACATCTTGACTTCGCAATATTTGCCCACCTTTCTTTTTAAAAGTACTCAAATATGTCAGATTGCTAGGGTATCTCTTGTGAACAGCCCTCTTCAGATCACACCACAGATTTTTCCATTGGATTTATGTCTGGCTGGGCCATTACAGACTTTAATTTTCTTCAGGTGAGGTCATTCTTTTGTTCATTTGAATTGGCTTGGGATCATTGTCATGTTGAAAGGTGAAATTCCCCTTTATCTTCAGCTTTCTAGTAGATGCCTGAAGATTTGGGGCCCTCCATCTTGACTAAAGCCCCAGTTCCAGCTGCAACCCCAAAGCATGTTACTGCCACCACCATGCCACCAGGAAACTCCTACTAGGACAGTTTAACTTTACTTGGGCTTAATCAGTTCAATTCAGTTTTATTTATACAGTGCCAAATCACAACAACAGTCACCTCAAGGCGCTTTATATTGTGAGGTAGACCCTACAATAACAACACAGAGAAAACCCCAACAATCTTATGATCCCCTATGAGCAGGAAGAAACCTCCAGCAGTGGAGAGGAGTCTCTTTTATTGATAGTAGGTGTGTAGAAGACTAAATGCTGTGATTAAATCAAAATTTGCTTCACCAAAGTAGTGATTTAAGGGTGTGCTCACTTATACAACCAGCTTATTATGTGTTTTTAACTTTTAATATTTTTCAGATTTGTTTTTTCAATTAAATTGTACAGGTTTAGGTAACATTAAAGGTGGGAACATTTTAAAATGATGTATTGTAGTAATTCTTTTTAACATCATAGAAAACCTGGCATTTCAACAGGGGTGTCTACACTTTTTATATCCATTCTACCTGGCCCTGTGTTTAAAAAAAACAAAAGTAATTGCCCCCACTTGTTAAATTAAGCTCACACCCAGGCCTGATTACTGCCAGACCTGTTCAGTTGAAAAATTACTTAAAGAGAAGATGTCTGACAAAATGAAGTAGGCTAAAAGTTCTCAAAAAGCAACACATCATCTAGAGAAACTCAAGAACAGATGCCATTTCTAAGACTTTGGGACTCGCAACGAACCACAGTGAGTGCCATTATCCATCCATGGGAGCGTTCCAAGGAAAAAAACGATTGCTGACCGAAAATAACACAGTTTTGTCTCACATTTTCCAAAAAAACATCGTGATGACTTTTAAGAAAATAGTTTGTGGACGGGATAAAAACATAAACTTTTTTGGAATGTTTGAATTGTGTTAAATCTAGCATAAAACTAAAACACAATATTTCATGAAAAGATCATCATACCAATAGTCATAGATGTTGGTGTTTTGATGGTCTAGGGCTTTGCTACTTTGCTGCTTGAATGTTTGGATGACTTGCTGCAGTTTATGGAACAGTCAGCTGGCACCTGCTCCCTATCAGAAAATCATGAAGCAATCAATTCATGGCCTAAAGCTCAAGCACTTTTGAGTTATGCCACAGGACAATGATCAAAAACAAACCTGACTGGCTCACAAATAAATAAATAAAATAAATGAACAACTTAAGGTTTTGGAGTGGCCTAGCCAAAGTCTGGATCCAATTGAGGCACTAGGGCATGACCTTCACCAGGTGGTTCAGGTTTGAAAACCTTCCAATGTGGCTGAATTAAAACAATTCTGGGGGCTAAAATTCCCGCAGAAAAGTTTGGAAGACTTTTGTTTCCTTTTTATATAAATTAAATCATAATTTAAAAAAAACTCAATTTTGCATTTACTCTCTTTTTATCTAATTGAGATTTGAAATTGGGAAGGGGGCAAATACTTTTTCCACAGCACTGTGTTTTGTCAAAGTCACAACTAAAATCTGCAGACAAGCAGTATTTTTTTATATTGTTCTTTTCTCAAACAAGAGGCAGAGAGTGCTTCACAGAAAACAAACATAAGCAATGTAAAAATTCCAAAATGAAGGGAGGTCATATTTAAACAACAGAAATAATGCATTAAGTGCTACAAATAGAAAAATCTGTGTTAAAAGTAGGGCTGAACGATTATGGAAAATAATCTAATTGCGATTTTTTGCCCCAATATTGCGATTGCAATGCGATATGCGATTATTTTTTAAGGTCTTTGTCTTCTGTATTATTAAACAAAGACAAGCAATACATCATATAGTATGGCCAATACTATATTACATTAATTTTAAACTGTTCTTTCCTGGAAGACAGACCTCTGTTATGATGACATGAGGTGATGCATGAATTGATGACTGACATTTTTATTTAACTTCTTCAATCACAACAGTATATTTGAACATACACAATAGTTTATTTTTAGCTTACAAACATCTGAGCATAAAGTGCTGACAAGGAACCCTGGTGTAAACATTAAAATGAAAGTCAGTACAATGTGCAGATTGCAGAAATATACATAAAAAAAATCAGTGGCTTTACCACACTCAGTTTTTCGACATCTGTGAACTACTAGACAGTCATTCAATTAAAAAATAATATTAAATAAATAAAACTAATAAATAAAAAATACACACATCTTACTGATCTCTGCAGTCAGTAACATTACACATAAAGTGCAAACATAATAGCAATTGTATAAACACACACACAAACACGCCTTTAAAGTTTAAAGGCGTGAAATTGGACGGTCTAGCCTTCTGATTAGCTAATCAGAAGGCTAGTTCTGATTAGCGTCACCGCTGTCTCGGTGGAGTTTAATAAACTCGGCCGTCTGCTTCTTGCTATCTAAAATATAACCAGACACTGGCGTAAATTCTCGACTGTCTCATACTTCTGTTTAATAAGTTTTCTGTTTGACGTTTAGTCAGCTGTGTGAAAACCAAGGAGGAACCCACCCGGGGGATTAATAAAGTTTTATTTTATCTAATCTAATAACTTTAATCTCAGCCAAACCGATTTACTCACGAACAAACAAAACACTGAAAAAAGCCCAACAATAACATTTTTAGGTTGTCTAAGTGACTTATATATTACGTTTAACCCGAGCAGCGAAACTCCGCGGTGATCTGAAAATGATGTGCCGGGAGTTGTGCCGTTCTCGGCCGCATCAGTAACCCTCGAGCTCCCGGCTAGCTGTCGAGCTGGTGGGTAGCAGACGCCTCTGAAAACGTCGAAGCACTTTTGCAAATATGGGATATCTTGATAAACCGAGCAGATATTTGATGTTTACACAACTACTTTCTCGCCTGAAAATATGTTAAAAGTTTATTTTGTGACCCAGAAAGATTAGTATGAGTAATTTTAAAACTTAGTAGCGGCCGCCATTGCTGGAAACTGGAGTTTGGCTGGGCCGCGCTATGAATTCTGGGATATGGTAGTAATTTGGACAGCCTTCGGTGCGTCGCTGTGACGTAATCGGTCTACAAATGCGGCCTCAGGAGGATGCAGCCCATGAATTTGGACATGTCCAGAGTATAATCGCAGCCTTTGCGGTTAGAAAATTGCACTTGATCATGTCGCGATATTATTGCAAATGCGATATATCGTTCAGCCCTAGTTAAAAGCAGTACAAAAATTAAGACAAATTATGCATTTTACAAAAGAAGAACTGATATAAATATATTACTAATATCCGCACGTAAACAGATTTTTAAGAGTCCACAGAAATGACAACTCACCCAGCATACAGGCAGAGTTACACAGGTCAGGTCACAGCCTCAAGTACTCTGTCACAGTGTGTCCTTCGGTGGATGTGGGGGGAAAACCTCCCAAAAAACATTAATTTTAAATTGTTTTGACTAAAGGGAATGACATGAAGAAGGTCGGCCACAAGGGAGCCTGACTGTGAATGCTGTATAGGTAAGGATGAGAATTTTAACTGGATACTTAACATTACTGAGGGCCGGTGAAGAGACATTGGTTGGGTAATATGGGAGTAGCTCTATGACCTAGAAAGTAGCGTAACAGCATTTTTGAAGTCAGGAAAATGGAGATCTTGAAAACCTTCAGCTGTTTTGTAAAAACTATGATTTGAAATATACCGGTATTTCTCTGGAGCCCTGTTCCACTTTCTAAATATCTTCTGTTCCAGCATTTGTTTTCCGATACATTTGGCTCAACATTGTCTATCTTTTGAAAACATCTCTTTTCAGGACAGCGGACAGCGCTACAGCACAGCGTCGTTGGACATTGTGACAGCTGACGCCTTCTCTGTTATTCTGGACTTCCTCTACTCTGGACGCCTGGCTCTGAACAGGAGCAATGTCATCGAGGTGATGTCAGCAGCCAGCTACCTGCAGATGACGGATCTGGTGAACTTCTGCAAAGAGTACATCCGGTCGTCTTTGGAAATCTGCAGCAAGGAGAAGGAGAGAAACACGGAGAAAGAGAATCAGACAGAGGATGGAGGAATGGGTCCTGCAGACAGTGGCACTCCTTCTGCAACAATTTCCAGTGGTGCTGGGGTTGCAGAGCCTCATTCACAGGTCTCAGAGGCAGATAGGGGGTCAGGTTTAGGTCAGGAGTCTGTTACATCAGGTAGAACACCTTTGTCCATTGTTGTCACCACCACTCCAGGCGCTACCAGGGATATGGACACCTCCTATCCCTCTCGGGAAGAGTTTGCACCTGGGAGTGAAGGGCAGAAGGGACATATGGATCAGACTAATCTCTCATCATCCTCATCTTCTGCTCTGACTCCAGAGTTGGTGAACCCTAAGATAGAATATGACCCTGATGAAGAGCTTATGGAGTCACCAGACACCAAAGTCATCACATCCTATCCTGGGCCTCCTCTGCACAATACTCATCATAGCAGGCTGCTTCCCCCAAGTCCCTCTCCATCTAACGAACGCTCCCCCTTGGGATACAGCTCATCCTTTAATGCTAGGCAGCTGATGGAGGCGCTGGCCAGAGGTGAAGGTCCCAACTCTTTGGGGGACAGAGTAGGGCAGCGCTTCACCCAAGGGCTGGGTAGCAGCACTGGAGGAAGCAGACTGGACGAAGGTCTGGGATTTGTAGGATCATCAATTATGGAGATCCAGTCTGATTGGCTTGGAGAGGACACAGGTAATTAGCAGAATAAATACAAGGACATTTAATCGATTAAAAAGCTATATAGCAATGTTAGTAAATTGTCAACCGGAATAGATAGGGGTAGGTTTGAATTGTTGCTGTGTTTTTCCTCCTTCAGGTGATGGCTTAGTAGTGCCAGTAAAACTCCACAAGTGCCCCTTCTGCCCATACACTGCCAAGCAGAAGGGGATCATGAAGAGGCACATCCGTTGCCACACAGGAGAGAGGCCATTCCCCTGCCCCATGTGTGGCAAGAGGTTCACACGACAGGAGCACCTACGCAGCCACGCCCTTAGTGTAAGAATTTCATGCACTGCAAGCAGGTCGACTTCATTCTGAGTTAACCTTATGCAACTTTAGTTCATAAATTTTCGAATAACCCAAACTATTAGCATGAACAGGTTAGATTTTCTTTTATTAAGTGTATCTGTACACAACATTTATATTATCTGAGAAGAGACACATCTCAGTTTTTGTTGCATTCCTGTGGCCTCTTGCACTGAACAATTACAGCAACATGTGTCAGTAATTACTACAGGAGTCTCAATGACAGAGACCTGATACAATACTAGAATACAGCTTCTGTATGCTAAGACTTCATTAAAGTATCTGTGTCATGCTGCTTCCAACTTACAATGCACCGTATTATGGATGGAAATATTTTACATTGTGCTCCATAGTACTCATTTTAAAGCTTTTCTACTTTAAAACATCATTCCACACTAATACATTGTGCAGTGTAATATTTTAAAGTCACATGAATATTAAAAATAGTCTCCAACTGCGACATTAAAGTGATACTGTAAAAGATTATGTTCATGTATCAGATTCATAATGAGTATTTTTTTTCTTTAGGTACTTTAAGGACATTTGATGCTAAACATTGTTTTAATATTAGGTGCAAGTATGACATTTTGAAGTAAATTTCATTAAGTGACTTAAAGAAATTCAGTGAAAACTGAAATTGCATTCACTGTTCACCGTTGTGTGACGTAAGTTTCATTAGTGCAGTATTTTTTTTTTTAATTTTTTTTTAATTTTTTACCCCTCAGCCATAAAAAGCTGATCTTACCCTGCCGGGCAGGCAGGTGGCTGGAGTGGACACCCAAGTTTGTGAATGTGATAACTTGAGAATGAAGCGTCATAGTGGAGTAGAGTTTCAAATTGGCACCATAAGTGCATCTGTTAGTAGTCTGAGGTTTAGCACTATCCACTGCTGGGATTTAAAAAAAAAAAAATAAATATTGTGCTGTTATTCTCATCTACACTGATGGAAAAGTTGGTATTGTCCAAACAGATGAATTCACATCCTCCATGTCTTGATCATCCACAGGTCCACAGACACTACTGGCCAGTGTCATGCAAGAGCTGCAGACGAAACTTCACTGGTTCTAGCGTTTCACCCGGACTCAGACGCTTCGGCATCTGTGATAGCTGCAACTGTGTGACCACCACTCATGATGAAACAGCCCCTGTTCACCCTTCCAGCCAGTCAGAGCCTGTGGAACGAGCAGACGGCAGTACGGATTGGTCCAGCTTTATAGATGAGGTGGAGGTCGGCAGAGTGGAAGACTTAGTGGAGAAACAGATGCTTGAAAGACAGCTGGCTGTCTGCAGTGATGTAGTTCACGCGTTGTGAATTCAGTCAGTTATACCCAGGAAGAAAGTCTTTCTCTGAACTTGCTGTCTGAGCTAGTGTGTCATGCCAAAATGTAGTCCTGGACACGTTGGGGTTGTAGTTTGGCTGTATGTTTGTCAGATTTCATCACATTTGTGCAGGATGGCGTCACAGATCTTTAGTCAGAGGCTATGTGTCATGGCTGGTGCGATTCCCATCAGGGTGATCTCTAGTTAGTATTATTTACTGTAAGATGATTTATTTATTAACTAATTTGTATTTTAAATTTAAATTTAAAGTTTTTCAGATATTTTACTCCAGTGACTTGCTTGACTGGAACTAGGTTCATTGATTGTGTATGCGTGTGTATGTGTTTTTCTTTCTTTTAATTATTACTGTAGTCTTTCCTTTCCTATATTTGCACAACTGATAAAACCAAATGTGTGTGTGTGTGTGTGTGTGTGTGTGTGTGTGTGTGTGTGTGTGTGTGTGTGTGTGTGTGTGTGTGTGTGTGTGTGTGTGTGTGTGTGTGTGTGTCTTGTATGTAAGAAGAATGCATCCGTCCAGCTGGATTTCTGAATATACAGAGGACAGACAAAGCGTCTTCTCAAATGTTTTGCTTTGTCCAGAAAATTACACTTTGTGTATAAAAACAGTCTTGTTGATGTAGAGGGGCCACTGGAGTTATCACTGCAATAAATGTGTTCTCAAACTGTGGACATTGTGTCATTGCTTTGTCATTCTTTGTTTTAATCTTTTTCTTTCAATAGTCCCGGAGTCACTTCTTCTTTATTATTGAAGTATAAGTAAACTTTGTACTTGATGTAGTTTTGGATCATATACAAAACTAGCCTGCGGCGCACTCTAGTGGTTATTCAGTACAAATTCGTGCCAGCAACTGTTTTCTCGCGTTTCTGCATTAAATTAGCAGCTGCATTTGTCCTTTGCAGAATAGTCATTTATTTAGTGATCCAGAGGAGTGCAAACAGGTGTGTGTGTAACAGAGAGAGAGAGAACATTCTGCAGTGAGCTTACTTGGATCTGGATAGTACCTGCAGGTGAGGATCACTATATTTTATATTTTATTTCTCAAGTGCATTTAACACACTTAAGTTAATGAGAGAAGCTACAGGAAATGACACTAAAATATAACTAATATCTCATGCATTATTAACTACTGGACAGGCCACAGTATCAGAGACTGGGCAGAATTTTGTCTGGTTTGATGATGTGCAGTACAGAAGCTTCACAGGGTTGTGTGCTGTCCTTGTTAATGTTCACATGATACAGCTCAGACTTCCAGTACAGCTCTGCAAATTAAAATCAGTCTGTGGCACACTAGTAGTTACTCAGTTCATATGGATGCAGTTGTAAACTGTAGTCTTACTTAGGTTCTGACTACTTGAATGCATATTTATATTATTTGAGATAAATTGAGAACCAATCCTGGCCATCTTCCATACATGGTTGTACACTATGGTATGCCATACAGGTTTAATATGTAAAAACCATGAAGACTTTACAAACTGGCACTTACCAGGCTCTTGGACCTGGATCATTGAGGACATGGGTTCTCACAGTAGCCTAGTAGCTAATGTTTAATCCTGTGATAGGTATACTGATAAAAATAATGGAGTGTCTGTCATTTAAGCAACCTTTTCAAATTACAAAACAGTTAAGTTTATAGGTTTAATTCATAATATCTTCATCATAATCATGAAATCCACTTTTACTTAACCAAATATACACAGTCATGTGTGACTTTATGCCTACTATTTAAATATCGCCTACAAATGGCCACTCAGTGAAACTTGAGGGAGAACGCTATTTGTCATAATAAGATTAACAAGCCGCACTGTTTAAGATCCAGAGCTCAGTAATGGTGTAAATGAAGTTATCAACAGGGTTTGAATGTCTAAACATCATATGCACAGCAAGACACTTTATGGCCAACCATAGGACCTAAGCACTCAAGTCGTTTTCTATAAAGACAAAAGTAGGGCTCCCTCATGTAATGTTACACGATGAAGGTTCACTGGAGAATGACACAACTTTTTATAAGTCTTTCGTTTCCCATCTTTTAATTTGAAACTGTAGCACTCAATGCACCGAGTTTGTTGCTATTGCTCTGCAGTGTATCTTATGTTCATAATTTTTGTTTTAATTTCGTTTTTTTCAGGATGTTATGTATAATTACATTTAAAAAAAATCAACGAGGCCGCTGAAGAGGGCGACACGTCGTTGAGGCCGAGGTACCGAACACCACAGAAGAAGAACCATATATCCGCAACGTTTTCCACAGGTATCGCGTAGAAGTGTGACGAAGTGGAGATACATGGGCAAGTCGCGGGACTTAAGTGAGTTTGAGCGGGGTATGATAGTAGGAGCCCGAAGAGCCGGTTGCAGTATCTCACAGACAGCGAACCTGCTGGGCTGCTCAAGGACTGCGGTGTCTCGAGTTTACAATGAATGGTGCGAGAAGAAGAAAACCTCGAGTGACCGCGCGACGACCGGGAGGAAGCGGCTCGTCGACGAGAACGGAGAGAAGTGGATTGAGAGTGTGGTGGAGGCTAACAACCAAGTTACGATTGAGGAGATACATGCAATGTACAACAGCAGCGGGGTGGAGAAGCCCATCTCACTCCGAACTGCCCGACGGACCCTAAAGAGGCTGGGTTACACGTGCCTTCTGCCAGTCGATGACCCCCTCACAGAGGGCGGAGCCAGCAACAAGTGACATGACAACAGTTTGCTCGCGTGCTGCGGCCTGGTTGGACTTTACCGCCATTTCGGTGATGTAATCAGCTGAGGAACTCAAGAGATTCCCAGGTTATACAGAAGGGGGTGCTGCGACGGCTTGACAAAAATCTGACTTTCTGGAGAAAATTCTGAAAATAGGTTTGAAGCAAATTCTTTACTGGCGGGTTCTTTTTCGCTCTCAGTGGCGACACGTGTCGTTCAGAAGAAGAATGCAGGGTGTCCGGTGAGGTAGGATCCGCAGGTGCAAGGGGAATGGGCAAGATATCCTCATGGCGGCAGACCTAGAACAGCTGGACACTTCAAGTGACTTACAATAACAGAAGCTAAACAACTCCAAGCCAAACACTGAGCCTTCCACGATGGACCGTGCATCCAGTAACAAGATTAACCTGGAAACATGAATGTAGTAATTAAAAACTGGATTATTCCAATATCGCACCCCTGTATTTAGAACTTGCCAATTGTAGAGTAATTCTTTATGATCTTTAATTTTTCTTTCACCTTATTTCCCATTTTTACAACATCTCTATAAGTGCATCAGTTTAATGAAATGTGCACACATGCATGGAAATATTGTAAGGTGAAAACAGAGTTTGTACATTTTTAACAAGCTTGAAAGTCAATATTTGTTACCTTTATTCTTCAACGCAGCCTGAACTCTATTAGGAAAGGTTTCCTGTTATTTCTTTCAGTAGTTTTCAGAAATAGTTCTCTAGGCTTCTTGGGGTAGATTTAAAGCTCTTCTTTGGCTCTTGGCTGCATTTTGTTCTCTCTGTCAAGATGATCCCGCACTGCTTCAATAATGTTGATGTCCGAGATCTGGGGAGGCCAATCGGTGACTAATAGTGTTCGAAGGTGTGTTTTTTCCATCCAGACAGCTCTTACCATGTTAGCAGTGCATTTGGGATCATTATTATAGAGAAAATGCTTTCCAGATGGTGTATATATAGTGGCCCAAAATTGGATGGTCCAGCAATTTTGAAAAGATCCCCAATACCACTGCTGCTGCCCAAATCATGGCAGAGCCTCCGCTCTGTGTTAGATGGCTGTAAATGCTTACTTTTGTACCTCTCTCCTGATATCTTCCATACGTACTGACAATGATTTGAGCCAAAAAAAAGTTAAATATAGCAGCCAATTTCCAAAGGAAAACCCTTTTCCTTTGGAAATTTTAAGAAAGTCTGTCTCCTCTACCTTTAGATTTTTGCGCAGTACTGTTAAAAAAATGTTTAGATGTATTATTTTATTTGTCCCTAACTTTCCCATACCAGTTGATGCCTGTCTCATATTGTGTTTTTACAGAGCAGAAATTAACCTTTTGTAATTCCAACTAAACTATTCTTATATTTTTTTCAAGATTTTGTGGGTGATGGCCTTATTCTTATCCCTTCTGACTATTTTTTGTTGCTAGTATCTTTGTCTCTACTCATAAAGACACCCACAGCCCAATCAGGCTGCACAGGTAGTCCAGCTTCTGGATACAGCATCTATACCATTGCAAGACAGTTTGCTGTGTCGCTGTAATAACTTCAGAAATATTTCTTTGTGTGAAACAAAGGAACTGAGAACCAGTTCCTTAGATAATTAGGAAGGGGAAAGAAAAGCATATAAGAGTATTTCAAGTAAGGTAGACTGCTGTTCATTTGATTTTTAACCTTCGACCAGATTAATGAGCCTGGCATAGTAAGGCCTGATTTATACTTCTATGGGAAATCTACATCGTAACTGGAGACATACACTGTAACCTTCCACGTAACCTGACATGCACTTCTAAATACACAAATTCAGCAGGGGCTCATTACATTATTGAGATCATATGTGATAAAAGGCCGAGGTCAAAACAGCTAGAACTTAAATGGATATTAAGCACTCCCTGCCTTTGCATTGCAAGCTATTTAAAGTAGCAGTAGGCAGTCCCAACATCAGCTACTTCTGAGAGATTTAAAAAGGTCAAAACACACTTGCAGAATCACATTTTGGCGTGTCAAAATAATATCTAGCAAAGACAGTGAAGGTGCATGTTGGGCAAGAACACAGGAGTCTTACTAAACGTTAAGAAAAATCCAAAACAGCCTGTGCTTTATTCACAGTAAGTGATCAAACTGTTGCAAATGTAACTTGAACAGCATCATCCTCGAGTTTAATGCACATGAAGACAAACCTTCAGCGCTCACGGTAAACATTTAAGGCTTCGAAACTTCATCGTGTGCAGTGCAAATACAGATCTTTTAGTGCCCCCTCCTGGCAGATGTGAATACATGCAGTCAGACCAAGGCTCATATAAACTCGCTTCATGTATGCTGAGCAAACTCGACAGGGAGGTAGAAGTTAAAGAGAGGATGACCCTTGCAGCACTGGCATACAAGTCCAGGAGCAGCATATGATGGGCCACTTTTGGATTCGGTGTCTCGAAACAAGTCCAACAACTCTGAAATTTGCCTGACTTTGTCTCCAGATTACAATACTATCAGCACTAACAAGCCGTAACTGTGCTTTTTCCCTTTTTGGGAGGGAAAAAAATCAAAGCTTTATTTTGCAAAACAAAGGGACAACACTGCTTCAAAACTCATAGGAATTCACCTGAAACTGCACTGCTTAATGTGCGATGTTTACTGTAATGTTTATGTCGTGCTTATTCAGCTGGCTGTTGAACAATTTCCCTGCAAGCATTACAGCAGCAGCTCTCCTTCCACACTAAAGGCAACTCAGTTCAGTTAGGAAGATATTCTCTGCACAGCTGATTACATTCAATGAAAACCTGCCTCCATTTGGAATAACAATAATAAGAAAAGAAAAATGTAAACGCTTGTGTCCTCTACAACAGACAACTATGTTTGGGAATACAGGGATGCCAAATTGGAATAATCCAGTTCTTTACAACTACATTCATGTCTCCGGGTTATTCTCGTTACTGCGCGCAAGCTCTGTCGTGGAGGACTCGATCTTTTGTTCTGAGTCATTTTGCGTCTCGGACTGTAACCCCGAGGTGTCCAGCTGTTCTGGCCTTGATGTCTCTTCGAGTAAAGCCTCCATCCCCGCCACGGTGGTCCTATTGCTGCGGCTGTAACCCAGCCTCTTCAGGGTCCGCTGGGCAGTCCTCAGTGAGATGGGCTTCTCCACCCCGCTGCTGTTGTACAAGGCATGGATCTCCTCGACGGTAGCCTCCCTGTTAGCCTCCAACATGCTTGCCAGTCTCTTCTCTCCGTTCTCATCGACGAGCCGCTTCCTCCCGCTCGCTCCGCGGTCGCTCGAGGTTTTCTGTTTATGACACCATTCCCTGTGAACTCGGGACACCGCGGTCCTTGAACAGCCCAGCAGGTTCGCTGTCTGCGACAGGCTGCACCCGGCGTTTCGGGCTCCCACTATCATACCCCGCTCAAACTCACTGAAATCCCGCGACTTGCCCATCAATCACCCCTCCTTCACACTAACACAGGTGTATGGGGAAGAGTAGCGGATATCCGCTAGTAATCATCCTTCTTCTATGGTTCTTGGTACAACGCAGGTCGCCCTCAGGTGGATCCAGGGGCGGATCTAGAGAAATTTTCTCAGGGTGGCATGGAAATTAAACGGGGTGGCAAAATGAAAACCTTTTTTCTCTCTTACACATATGCAGGTGTTGCATTCTGTAATAATCATTATATATGGTTAACATATATAAAAAGCAGTAAGCATAAGCATTTCATATAAACATAGTCTGTAACTTTATTTTCTTTGGCCAACATAATTAAACATTTCAGTTTCATAAAACATTTTAATTTTGATTTTATGTAGTGTAAAGGAATGTAATAAATAAGCATGTAGCGCCATAAGTATAAAATTTAGATAGCTACACAAATGGGGTGTTTCATTTACAAACATTATATTTATTTATGTTGATTTTTAGTTGAGAAGCCATAAAAGGCTGAGGTATACAAATGTACTACTCCTATAAACTATGCAAGAAAACTTTCCACTGCCAAGAGCAATGTTTTGTTGTACAGGGTTAAATAAATAACAATTAGAAATCCAATTACATGTGAATAATGTAATCAAGAATTTGTAAAGATATGCTTTTGTATTTTAATAGGCAAACCTTTCGCTGCCCAGTTTCACCAATAGAAAAACAAAGCAAGAGAAGTTCCAGATATTTCAAAAATAATTGTGATCATACCTTTAAATCTTTAAATGTCTATAAATTGATCCAACCGTGCTGGCGACTATCCCAACTCCCATAACACAGGAGGACTGCCTCTGCCTGGGCAGGTGCTTTTTAAAATTGTGGTACATTCTGTAAACAGGTGAGCAGGCTTAAAACGAAGAAGCTAAATTTCAGCACTATCTCTGTTTTTCCACACTCATTGAATTAAATTGACATTAAAATAAAGATAAAAGGGGATCCATTGTAGGCCCCCTCCCATGTATTTATTGTAACACCGGTAGTTGATATTAGATCTACAAATACTACAATTCCATTCATTTTAACTCCTGTGTAATACTGCCAAAATAATATCACCAAAACAGGTTTAGCTGGGAATTTTAGTGCTGACTGATGAGACAAGTTTTAAATAATCCACTGAAAATCTGACTGGGTAAAAATAACTCCCAGGAAGCACAGGGCGAGGGGACATACAGCACAGAAAACTAACAGTAACTTCTGTTAAAACGGAGCAGCTGAGTACACAGCAGTGACGGAGGAAGTGACAACGAACAGAGGGTGGAGGATAATAAATACTCAACAAGGTATGGGGGGAGTGGAAACAGATTTAAAAGGGGAAAACAGAGAGAGGAAGAAAAACTAAATATAGAAAACACAAGACAAAAGGACTCAACATGGAAGATAGACAAAAAGTTGGCAAGTCATGGGAACACACATGATAAGCAAAGTAGAAATATAAGTACACAGTAAACTGAGGTTTTCATCGTTGCCTCTTTTCCTGAAACGAGGAAAAGAGGCAAAACTTAAAACTTAATTTGCAAAAACATAAAAAATTTACAACTCCCCAGATTAAAGAGAAATATATATTTATTAATAATATACTTAACAGAAACTGGGAGCACAGAGGGTGCATATTTTATTACAGAGAGGTCTTTAGAAGGGACTAAACATGATTTATTGATGAACAGAATTCAATAATGCTATTTGGCAAGTAGACTCAATGTCCCCACATGCCAAATTGTATTAGTCAGAAGATACTTGAAAAGAATGAAACCTACTTAAAACACAGAAGCAAAGAAACCATAATTTTGAGAACCCCATTCTTAGCCCTCAGTGGCAGACAGGGAGGGGACAACTCTACCGCTATTTAAGCTGGTTTGCTAGTTAGCTAACATCAGTACCGTTAGCTAAAATGGTCGTTCACACTGGTTTTTGCTGCTGTCCCCATTGGGGAATGATGAGTCCCAGTCTGTGTTGATTTCCTTATTAATCATAGTGCTAATGTACTAAACAAAACTTTGAAAGAAAATTATCATGCTCTCTGTGATTGTGAATCCACCATGGTGGACATGATGAAGACCGCTTGGTCTTGATTTCTCATTGGCTGACCTCCACTTCCCTTCCATTTTTACAGAAATCTCCAGTTTTTCCCCCCGCTTAACTGTAACCCCCCCCCTCCAGAAATTACCATACTAGAAAGTGAAAAAGAGAAAGTTGTCCTATTTTCACAACGTTACAGAGGTTTTATTAGAGACACGGCTAAGCGGTTTGCAATTTGGAATAATTTGCGAAAGCTTAAAAATCTTCAGCATTGAATTGCACAAATGAGACATTCTTGTCAGAGGTCATTTTGGAAAAAAAATTAATTAAAAAACAGCAGCCGACAACACTGCACACAGACTGGTGCTTAATAAGCAAGCGAATAAGGCAGACATCTTTTTGTGGAATCTTTTTACCTGCTCTTTGATCGTTTGCTGTTGTAGCTGTTTGTTGGTTGATGAATTTTTTTTTGTGAGCTTTTAGCTGGGATTCTGACACTTCTGTGGATAGCACACGTCTGCATTTAAATAACAGATCTGGTGGTACAGCCCATTAAATCAGATGTTCTCCCTCTTGCCCCCGACACCGAGATCATTGGGGTTCAACGGGTTAATTGTTTATTGTTTAGTTACTTTATGTAGTATGAATGGCCATAAGGAAGGTTTTTATCAGTAGGAAAACCTGTAAAAAGCAGCTAAAAATCCAACATTTCTGCTTGTGCTTCATTGTGATGACAACTTAAGACAAACAACTTAGGAATTATAAATGGCTTCAAGCATACATTCAGGCCTGTGAGACTTATTTAGACATTGAGACAATGAGCCATGAGCCTCTGTGCTACATGCACACATTTCTGCATCTCTGCCATTCAAAGACAGTTTGTATATAGTTTATTTTATGTAATATTCAATACTGAACCGTAAATGCAGTGTTTTTCAGTATTTTTATGCATTTGCTAGTACTAGGAAGGACACATGAGGTTTATAGCCGGGACAAGTTTGAAACCGTTCGTCCTCCACAATGGAAAACGCCTAAAAATAAAAATGGTTCTCAAATGTTGCTCATTTTGTATTTCTTTGCTTTATGGTGGTGGTCAGAGGGCCCGGTGGCGCCAGTGTCCGGCAGCCTCGCCTCTGCCCCTGGGCAGCTGTGGCTACAATGTAGCTTGCCATCACCAGTGTGTGAATGTGTGTGTGAATGGGTGAATGACTGACTGTAGTGTAAAGCGCTTTGGGGTCCTTAGGGACTGAGTAAAGCGCTATACAAATGCAGGCCATTTACCATTTATCACGCTTGCATTTAAATCCGGCTCCCCAGTCCCTCTGAGTACCCAACCTGTACAACGGGGTGCCCAATCCCAGTCCTCGAGAGCTACTGTCCTGCAGCTTTTAGATGCATCCCTACTCCAACACAGCTGAATCAAATGGTTTGATTATCTCTTTGGCATGCCATGAAGTTTGGCAAAGGCCTGGTAACAAGTCTTTCATTTGATTCAGGGGTTTTTTCGTTGCAATTCTTCAAATGTCCTCTGGAGGGCAACAATGCAACTGTAATGCATCTAGTTTGCCGGATATACGACAAAAGAAGAAGGATGTTTTGGTTTTTAGCATCGGAAATATCCATGGTTTCACATATTTACCCCTGGGTAGTGTGAAGAAGCGGGGATTCATGGGCAAGTCGCGCGATTTAAGTGAGTTTCAGCGGGGTATGATAGTGGGAGCCCGAAACGCCGGGTGTAGCATCTCACAGACAGCGAACCTGCTGGGCTGTTCAAGGACCGCGGTGTCCCGAGTTCACAGGGAATGGTGTCAGAAGCAGAAAACCTCCAGCGACCGCGGAGCTAGCGGGAGGAAGCGGCTCGTCGACGAGAACGGAGAGAAGAGACTGGAAAGGATCGTGGAGGCTAACAACCAGGCTACGATTGAGGAGATCCATGCCTTGTACAACAGCAGTGGGGTGGAGAAACCCATCTCACTGAGGACTGCCCAGCGGACCCTGAAGAGGCTGGGTTACAGCCGCAAGACGCAGGGAGAGGACGTCCTCATCGCGGCAGGGCTGGAAGCTTTAGCCGAGTACACATCCGGCCAAGAACACACGGACACCTCGACGGACATAAAATGTGAGGTGCAACAGGAGCCAAAGATCGAGTCCTCCACGACGGAGCTTGCGCGCAGTAACGAGAATGACTTGGAGACATGAATGTAGTAGTAAAGAACTGGATTAAACCATTCTGATGTCGCGATATTTCCAGAGTTGCCCACTGTAGAGCTGTTATTTAACCCCCCCCCCCCCCCCCAGTTTATTCCGATGTCTTACAAAATATCCACCTTTGTTTTTCGCGCCAGATCAGGAGTTTTATTTCAGTGTAATCATGTGCAAACAACATCTTCCTCAGCCAATTTAGTCACTTTCAAAACCATTAACAAGAAAAATGCATCCAGATGTTGGACCCTTATCTTAACAGCTGTCAGATATTCTGTCTATACGGAACAGAAACGTGGATGTTATAATAAAAAATTTAAAATTCAAAACGCCAAAATAACCATTAATATATTAAAGATAGATCCTTTATTTTCCTCATGGTGAAATTTGATCTGGACTGTAGAAAACTAGACCCATAAACACAGCACCAGCAGGTACAGACACATTTATTAACAGCAGGCATCGCTCAGGGTGCCGTGTAGCCTCAGCTCATTTTAGGCTAACCTTTAAAAGTCTCCACAGAGGAACAAAGGAGTTTTGATTCTTGCTGTTAAAGTCTAAACTACCTGGCTGTCGGTAACAACTCATACTGAGAGTACAGGATGAGGGAAGGATCACAAATGACTCACTCTGCTTGTTTAAGTACCCACTGGTCAACAAACAATTTGAAGACTATAACAATCGCTCTAATCAATCATTGTTATTGCAGTCTCAACCAAGCACGTTAACTCTCCTGAACCATGGACATTTTCACATTTGAAATAAGGCGATCGCTGTCAGGGTTTGCACTGTCATTACTAGAGCAAACACCATTTCAGTCAACTGTAAAAATTAATATACCGGTAAGCAGTGGCTTATGGGAAAAGTCTCTGCAAATGCCAAATATGATTTAAAGTGGTGCTATTTATTTAAAGCGTTCAAAGGTCTAATAAATCAGAAGGAGCCGTGTGCTTTATTGCATTTCAACTTACTTAACTTAGATTAAACTTGGACTGAGGTAATCCACAACCCAGTTTGTTCACTGCAGCTGTAACGTGAGCACCCTGAGGTAGCATATCAGGGAAGTTTGCTATAATAAAAATATTTTAAGTGGTCTTTCTTGTTTGTTTGCTTTTCATTCATAACAATTTACAGAACTCAACCACAGCACCTCTTCAATCCGTCCTTACACACAGCTGATCGAGCTAACTCTGATTACTGTCCCTGGAACTGAAAACAAAAGTTAATCAACCTGGAGTTTAACATTAAACACTTTTTCCCCCCAACGTGCCATCTGGAGTCATCCACTCGTGGGGTTGTACTTTGGCGTATGTTTGCATGTTTGTCTGTGAACAGTTTCGTCACCCTTATGCAAGATGCTGTCACAAATCTGTTTGTGTTACAGCTACAGTTCCCATCAGGGTGATTACACACAAGTGTGTACAGTTACATCTTTATCTAAATGTATTTATTTATATAAAAATGAATTCAAACAGGAGGTTGTTAGTTTGTGATATTATTCATTACTTTGACTTAAATTTACAGCTGTTGTATTGAAGTTTGCATATGACTGTGTTGCATTAGAGATTTATAGCCAATCCCCTGTGTTGTTTATCTTTTTGGAATAAAATTCTCAAGGAAATGCATCACTTTCTCTTGTATGTTGATTAGAGTGAAGATTTAAAATTAGGTGGGTCCCATGGGATCTTCTGTTTTCTAAGTTAGACCACAGCACGCTTAACTTTAGGAATGGTTGCTTTAAATCATCACTGTAGCCTTTTCTTTCCTGAATTTTCTATAATTGCACAGCTGAAATAAAGGAAAATGATTTTCTGTGTATTTTGTACATAAGAAAAACATGACTGTCAGCGTGGGATTCCTGAGCTTGCAGAGAACAGACAGTGTTTACTTAAACATTTTTGCTTTGTCCAAAAGGAAGAAAAAAGCACATTTGCATACTGAAAGTTTTTTGGGTATAAAGGGGCCACTCGATATTTAGTGGGGAGTCTAGCCTTGAACAAATTGCTTTCTGTCAGCCATGTATGATGTAAACCGTTTTAGTGCTGTGTCCTTGATTCCAGTGCTGGCCAGTCGTAATAACAGAAGATGACAGATGGAATCGAAAGCAGAACTGAGGTCAAGGATATGCATGTGATGCAAGGATGAGGTCCCTGGTGAAACAAAAGCTATTTTCCTGCTGTGTCTGAATGGCTCTTAAAGTTATTATTAATTAAGTAAGCCTGGACCTGTGATGCTGCAAGGCATGCTCCAGAATCTCAGAGATAAATGGAAAGCTGGAAATGGGACAGTATGACCTGTGACAGTATAGGAGTGCAGGCTGTAAACAGGGAATTAGACCCAGTAAGCATGTGAAAGTTTTCAGGGTGTTTTACGTGGCTTCATTTAGGAAAAACTGGAAGGGAAAATAAAAGTATGGATGACGATTTTATTTAATACTTTTACCCATTCACACGCTGACTGAATGTAGTGTAAAGCACTTTGGGGTCCATAGGGACTAAGTAAAGCGCTATACAAATATTTACCATTTACCATCTGTTTTTACCTATCCACGTGTAGTTTGTTCTCAAAACAACTACAAAAATACAGAGTTGCAACTGAAATAATACATAACTTTTAAAGACAACTCTTACACAGCAAAAGTTGCTGGGTAATGCATACAGACATAAAATGATGACGATTTGCAGAATCCTCTAGGTCACAGCTAGTATAAATCACCTTTCTGACGAAGATGATAATGTTGAATGGGAGAGATGATTTGTCACAAAATCATCCTGTGAATTAGTGGATTAATTTGTGATCTCTCATTAATTCAGGACGAGTCTGATGAGCTTTTTAAAGTTCTGCTGATTTAGCTTAAGTGTGTGTGTATGAACACATGAGTTAGTTTTAGTGGTGGGCCTGGTGGTAGTATGGCTGCATAGCTGATTTTCCGGGGGACTTTATGCATATTTTAAGAGCAAAAATCGAAAAATCACCAATGCAACTCAGGAGGGCGACAATAAGCCTTCATTCCAGCCTAATGTACCGAAAACCACCGAAGTAGAATGAGTATTTCTATCTGCAGCGCTTCTCACCGTTTGTGCACCATGATGGGCAAGTCTCGGGATTTAAGTGAGTTTCAGCGGGGTATGATAGTGGGAGCCCGAGACGGCGGGCTCAGCATCTCGCAAACAGTGAACCTGTTGGGTTTTTCAAAGACTGCGGTGTCTCGAGTTTACAGGGAATGGTGCCAGAGGCAGAAAACCTTCAGTCAGCGGGGACCGTGTGGAAGGAAGCGGCTCGTGGATGACAACGGAGAGAAGAGACTGGAAAGGCTGGTGGAAGCCAACAGCGAGGCTACGATTGAGGAGATCCATGCCATGTACAACAGCAGCGGGGTGGAGAAGCCCATCTCACTCGCAACTGCCCGGCGGACCCTGAAGAGGCTGGGTTACAGCCGCAAGACGCAGGGAGAGGACGTCCTCATCGCGGCAGGGCTGGAAGCTTTAGCCGAGTACACATCCGGCCAAGAACACACGGACACCTCGACGGACATGAAGTGTGAGGTGCAACAGGAGCCAAAGATCGAGTCCTCCACGACGGAGCTTGCGCGCAGTAACGAGAATGACTTGGAGACATGAATGTAGTAGTAAAGAACTGGAATATTCCCATTCGACATCCCAGTATTCCAAAAGAAAACTGTCCACTGTAGAGCAGTTCGTTATTAATTAAAGAAAGTTAAAGAAAATATGCCTTAGAAATATGTTTCCTCGAGTTTATTATTAAGTTTTTATGACTTGCAAAACGACACACTTTGTTTTGGGGCCAGATCAGGATTTTTATTTCTTTGTAATCAGATGTGCAGAGAACATCTTCCTCAGATAATTCAGTCATCTTCAAAACCATTAAAAGAAATCTGCCTCCAGATGTTGGATACTTTTATTTGTCCCTTACCTTAACATCTGTCAGGTGTTCTGTCTATAAAATACAGGTTATAATGGTATCTTGATCGTGACCTGTTTTTATTTGTTGTTGTTTTTTTTGTGTGTGTGTGTTTTGCAAAACTAGAGCCATCAATACAGCACCACTCATATCGAGAACACAGGAATAATGATGGATCACGACTGATTCATTTTGCTGGTTTCAGTACACACTGGTCAAAAACAATTTGAAGATAATTAATGATGGTTATGAGCCGTTATTGTTGCTGCAGACAGAGACTGAAGTCACTTGGAGGAGTGACCACTGAAAACTCTTCGCCCAGAACGTTATTTTTAAAGCACCTTTTATGAAAACATTAAATAAATTAATACATGAATACATATACACACATTACATTAAATTAAAATTACTGAAGAAAAATAACACAAAAATAAAAGAATTGCCTTTCTGTAATTTCCTGATTAAGAATAAATCAAGATATTCTTAGATTTCTTTAATTTAAAAAAAAAGATTTAATATTACCAAGAAAAAATACTGCACAAATACCCAAGTAAAATAACAGTAATCTGATTATAAAGCAGACAAGGTATAATAATTACGTATTTCTTTATTCTTACATGTGCAGGTGTCTGTTTGTTCTGGCATCGGTTTCAATAAAGTTGTAACAAAAAAAACCCAAGAAAAACTCAACCACGTGATAGTGACTCCGAGTCATATGACGGAAATGAAACTGGCACAGTTTAACGGAAAGGATATAAAACGTCGTCGTATTACCGAGCTGCCTGTGGGACATTTGGACTTTGTGTTGTTCCGTTTCTGGACACAGTCAGGGGAACTGTAAATGTGACGCTCCTTCAACATCCTCATTCGAGCAGCTGCAGTTTGCGGGGAAGCTCACCTGTCTGTCATCATGCTAACCGTGTTTGTTGTTGTCGTTGCTCTTGTTTCTCAAACTGCGGCTCACTACACCCCGGACTGGACGAGCCTGGACGCCAGGCCGTTGCCCTCATGGTACGACGAAGCCAAACTGGGAATTTTCATCCACTGGGGCGTGTTTTCTGTGCCCGGCTTTGGCAGCGAGTGGTTCTGGTGGCACTGGCAGGGCCAGCAGCCCCCGGACCAGAAATATGTGAACTACATGTCCCAGAACTACCCACCAGGCTTCACCTACCCAGAGTTTGCTCGTCAGTTTCACGCGCAGTTCTTCAATCCGGATGAGTGGGCGGATATTTTCAAAGCTTCTGGTGCAAAGTGAGTGTTTCTCTGTAACATTGTATCGTCTTTTTGACCCTCACCTTCTCTCAGTACACACATTATTATTATTATTATTATTATTATTATTATTATTATTGCACAGTACCCTGTGTTACTTGCACACCCTCGTCAATGCAGGTATGTGGTCCTGACTGCCAAACACCACGAAGGGTTTACTAACTGGGAGTCTCCAAACTCATGGAACTGGAATTCTGTTGATACTGGTCCTCACAGAGACCTGGTGGGAGACCTGGCAGAGGCAGTGCGCAACAGGTGAAAAACTTAAGTTACGATGCTAAAAAAAGGTGGTTATTGTTGACAGATGGGCTGACACTGGTATGCAGAAAAGGCCAGTCAGTTTTAACCCACTGCCTTCCTCCTACAGAGCTTCCTGTATTTTCACATCGATCAGCCTGTACAGAGCTCTTCACGTGTCAGTCGAGTGTCATTAACGATGCAGAAAAGCTTTAAAGCTTCATATTTGTGGAACTTGCTTGTCATAAACTTCTTTACCACCAGGTGATTGTTGGGTTAAGATTAATCATTAAAAATGTTGCGGCCATGTGTATCAGTTGTAATAGTTGGTTAGATCAGATGTGTTCCCAAGTAATGTCATTTAAATTGCACGTATTGCCTTTTTAAACAAATGTCTGTAATTTCCCCTTTTAGGTCACTGCACTATGGACTCTACAATTCCTTGTATGAGTGGTTCCACCCTCTCTATCTCATTGACAAGAAGAATGGCTTCAAAACGCAGGAGTTTGTGCTGCAGAAACTACTTCCAGAGCTTTATAACATGGTTGTAAGGTCTGTGGTGCTTAAATGTTGCGTCAGCTGGTCGCACTTTATACATGTATGCCAGCAGTATATTTAAACCTTTGCTCTACTGTTGCCTTGGAGGTATCGACCTGAAGTCATCTGGTCTGACGGAGACTGGGAAGCACCTGACACCTACTGGAACTCTACCGAATTCTTGGCCTGGCTCTACAACGACAGCCCGGTTAAAGTGAGTGTCTTTATGACAAGGTAGTCATAGATGGTGCACTTGCTTTTATTTTGAAAGTTCAGATGCTGCAAACCAGACATCCCCTGTGCTTCCTGGATTTTAGCTGTGGTGTATTGAACTGCAGGTAGCAAAAGTAGTCCTCATGATTGCCTGTCTTTCCTTTTCTTAGGATACCGTTGTGACTAATGACCGATGGGGAGCTGGCTGTGCCTGTAAACATGGCGGCTACTACAACTGCGAGGACAAGTACACGCCGGGCCAGCTGCCCACACACAAGTGGGAGAAATGCACATCTGTGGATACTCTTTCCTGGGGTTACCGTCGAAACATGAAGATGAACGAACTTTTGCCATTGGCTGCGATTATCGAGGTGATAGTAGCACAGATATTAGCTTCTACATTTAAAGTTAAGGTTGTTTTTATTTGTATATGGCTATTATAGAATACCTTTAATCTTTGCTTGTGCATGCAGCCTTCAGGAAATACTTTTGTAATCATAATGACTGTATTTAATCAATTAATCCAAGCCAAGTGTGTTGTCCTTTTGTTCTGTTTATTTCTGATGGTTAGGCCATAATGGTAATCTTTTGCTCATCTGGAATGTAACACTGTTTTATTGCCTGCTTCCTCTTGTGTCTGCTGTTGCTTTGTTGCAGGATCTGGTCCGCACTGTGGCTTTTGGGGGTAACTACCTTCTGAATGTGGGTCCCACACCTGACGGGATGATCCCCCCTTTGTTTGAGGAGAGGCTAAGAGGTCTTGGAGACTGGCTGGAGGTCAACGGGCAGGCCATTTACTCTTCCAAACCCTGGAGGGTGCAGTCAGAAAACACCACTGTACCAGTTTGGTAAGAAAAAAGGGAGATGTGACTCAGATCACTTCACTTTCACTGTATTTTCTTGACTCTCAAGATGAGTCTATCGACAATCTGTCAACTGTATGAAAGTTTTAGTGCAGTGGGAGAGCTAATCGTCTCTGAGGATTAATGCAGGTTACGGGGAGATACAGACAGGATGTGTACTGTTGTACTTGGCAACACGTATGTTAAATAGCATGGTGTTTGTTTCGATGTGGGGAAGCTGAGAATTTTCAGAGTAAAGTGCATAATAAAGCTTGCTATGATCGCCTGTATTGATCTAGTTAGGCAATGAGTCTGTGTTACCTTGCTTGGTCCTGGTGATTTTTCCTTTGTTTGGTGCTGGTATTTTTGTATGCAGAAAAAAAACTGTAATGCTCTTCACTGTTCTAGGTATACATCTAAGGGGTTGACAGTCTATGCCATCCTAACAGCCAAACCCCCGATGAGCACAGTGAAACTGCTGGCACCCAAAGCTTCAGCCATCACACAGGTAAAGAAACAATGCTGTCCATGTTTGTACTCAGAGTTGAAAAACATGAACAAATTTTTATTGATCTGCTTTTATCTCTTGCCCAGGTGTTCTTGGTGGGGAATCCCACACCTTTATCTTGGGCCCCAGTCAACCCCGGTGGTGGCCTTGTTGTCCTTTTGCCAGAGCTGCCTTACACTCCTGCTCAGGCATGGACGCTTGAACTGGACTTAGTGCAGTAAGCCAGCGGTCCCCGACCAGTACCGGGCCTCAGACCGGTACTGGTCCGTGAGTCGTTTGGTACCGGGCTGCGAGAGTAGAGGCTCAGGTGTGAAATGTATGGTTTTCAGGGTTTTTATCTGTTTTCAGCGTTATTTTGTTATCGTTTTTATGGTTAACTCGGTTTTCCTGGGTCTTTTCATGTGTGTTATGAACAAATCTTCTTTTTTTCGGTACCGGTACTAGTTTTATTTTGTTGTATTTTCCCGTGACACCTTAAAGGCCGGTCCGTGAAAATATTGTCGGGCATAAACCGGTCCGTGGCGCAAAAAAGGTTGGACTGCTGCAGTAAGCTACAAACGCCCAAAATGTTGAATTATTTTCAAGTGACTCGACTCAGGTTTTAATGATTTTAGATTAATGGGGAAACTTCCAGTCTGTCTTGAAGGGAAAATACCGGTGTAATGAGTTTGTGTGATTTCGCTTTGACGCTCTGAAGGCTTAAAGATTTACTGTCACTGTCTCAGTTGTGTTTGTTTTGTCATGAGAGAGTGTTTATGAATGAAAACGGGATTCTGCTGTTGAGCTTGTGGAGCTTTTCTGGCAGTTTCTCGGCTAAGTGCCGTTTCAGAAATGATTCATTATGCCTGCGGTTTGTTTTGAAAATGAGCAGATTATATACAAAGCACTTATTTTTTCTACTTGCCTCCTTTTGAAATTGGTGGAATAAAAGACAACTTGATTCATCTTCTAATTGTTCTGTTATTATTAAGCTTCCAATGCAGTCAGTCAGCAAGCAGGTATTTTAGCATTTGCTAAAGCATAAATGGTACTTTTATCCTCCTTCAATCTTTTTAATACATCAGTGCCTCAGTTGACAGTAACAAACCTGCGGGGCATGATAATGTTATGACATCTGTACTAATGGATGACTGCATTGATGTTCTAACCCCTGAAGTGCCACAGGAGGTCCGTATTCATATATAAGTAACCACTGACTGCTTTTAATTCCTAGGCTGTCCGAATTGACAAAAATGTCCCCTGAATGTGTCAGTCTGACTTTGCACTTAACTGAGAAGTGAATGGCCACAGGGACTGAGCATTTGACAGAGAATGCGTTAAATTGTTTTTGTCCTCTCCTTTAGGCTTTCTTAATAGGTTTATCTGGTCTACTTAGAATTTCTATTATAAATGCTTTCAGGCGGTGACGGACGCGAGAAAAATGGAAAATCGGTTTGGAGAATCCTTATCATTGACCTCTACTTTGCATTTTAGCTGTGTGCTGTCGAGGTTAATACATCAATGCTGCAAAAAGATGTGAATCTATAAAGTGATTTACTCTTGAGTTTAATCTGAAATATTCATCATGAAAAAATGTTTTTTTAAAACATCTAAAACTACTAAAAAGCTCAGAAAATGTATTCCATTTCAACTTCACCTTAATCCCACAAAGGGAAATCACATCACTGCCGAGACTATTGCGACCGTGTGTAATGAACAGAGATGGGCAGTAATGTGTTACTGTAATCAGATTACTTTTTCAAGGAACGAGTAAAGTAAGGGATTAATATTGCGAAAAAGTAATTAGATTACTGTTACTTTCCCATAAGCACGCTGCGTAACTGCGTTATTAAACCGTGATTTTGTTTGTGAGAGTTTCTTATGACAATGATGTCAGAGCGTGCGACACCTGTGGCAGCAACAGACGTGTGCAGATCAACAAGGATAATATTGAGTGTGGGAGAGAGAGTACGACCATGCAGCGTTTAGAGCGTGGATGTACTGACATTACTTTGAGTTTTATTCCATAAAAAGTGACAAAAACATTAGTGTCCGCTGTACACTTCTTTCTAGAGCAAAAAATTAAACTTCAAATCTGAACAAGCATCTACCAAGCCACCACAGGAATGTGAAATTCATAGAGAAACCCCCGGATCCCCCCCACTGACATGACCGCTGTGGCACCGGGCCCCACTCCTGCTGAGAATGATAGGACTTAGTGGCGCTGAATCTTTAATTTTATTTATTTTTTGCTGTGTTTTACTTGCATCTATTTGAAAGAGTGAATGTAAAAACAAAACATTTTATTTTATATGCTGGAATATACAGATAATAGGTTTAAATGCTAAACAAATTTCTTCAAGTCAGAGAATGTTGCATATAATTTAATTTTTGCTTGATGAATAAAGTTGCAGTTGCAAATATGCAGAAAAAATAGAATTGGGCTGAAAGGTCTATTGTTTATTACGTATTCAGGTTGTCTATCATGTAACTAAGTAATAAAGTAACTAATTACTTCTGAAAATAAGTAATCAGTAAAGTAACTAGATTACTTTCTTGGATAATTAATCAGTAATTACTTCTAACTAATAATTAATTACTATTTTCAAGTAACTTGACCAACACTGGTAATGAACTTGTAAACTTCCTCTTGCAGTGGTTGCTTCGAAGATGGGCATCAAATCCAAGAGCTACTCGGCTTCGTTTGTCTTTTACATACAGTATATATAAATATAAATATATTAGTGGCAATTTATCCTCCTAAGACCCGAACTCTTCCACGTCATGCATTTTTGATTTCTCTTTGATATTTGGGCATATTGGGACCCAATGAATGTAAAAACAAAGAATGACCAGATTTTTTTTTTTTTACCTGATTTTTGTTTCTAAGAAAACGAGAGCCACATATGAGGATATTTGTAGAACAGTAGCAGTATATTGTCCTCGTAAGTGGATATCAGGCCCTTGTAGAGCAAAATTGAGTATTTTGGTCTAAATAACCCAAAATGTGATGTCCACATATGTGGACGCCAGGTCCTAGGTGGTTAATTCTCCTGTTATCACATTTGTATTCATGTTAGATTCTTTTAAAAGTTGTTGCTAAAGTTCTTTGGGAGTTTTCCCATATAAGACACACATTTTCAGAAGTTAGACACCCCCACCCATGTTTTGTTGGTTGGTTCCCTGCTTACAATAGTCACAAACTGCACAAATTTATTCAGTAAAAAAATTCAGATCTCTTCCTGACATCTGACTTTCAGAATAACCCAAGAGTCAAAGACTATTTATGTCAAAACCAGCCTGTGACTTGGAGTCTCCACTGGTTGCATGCAGTGGCGGATCTAGAAGGGTGGCATGGGGTGGAAAGTGCCACCCTAAGATGATCCCTTGCCACCCCAAGTGCCACCCCAGTTTTCCATATGACAGTTTTGTTTATTAAAATAAGATAGCATTAACAGTTTGAGCGTAGTTACAATCAACAGTTAATATAAATGCTAAAACTGAATATATTGCATAGTGTTTCCCCCCTCCATCATTAACAAATGGTTCAGCCCATAGCAGGACTGGCTTTTTTCATCATAAGTGATGTTTATGATTGTGCCAGAGCACATTTTGAACAACACCATGGGTGGTTGGATGTTACAGTCTGGAAATGGAAGGAAGGTGAGTGTTATTAACCCTCTGTGGTCCACGGACACGCTGCACCTCCAAATCACATGACTGATGTAAGCTGACATAGAAACAGGCTGCAGCCACGCAGCGAGACAGAGCGAGACAGAGAGAACGAGAGAGTTTTTAGATGTGGGAGATTTGTGACGTTTAGTGTGGAGTGTATAAGTGTGTTGTGTTGTGTAGTTGTTCTGTTGTGTAGTCGTTTTGTTTTGTGTGTCAGTGAGGGCACTAATTAATGTCACAGAGGCACATTTGCAACGTAAACACTGTCACTAAGTAGAAAACCAGCGGAGTGATACACCTCCTGTTGTCAGGCCTGCAGGTTTATCCCTGTGCTGTTCTCCTGTTTTTACTGGCACACATCATTTGTGGGGCATCTTATTGCAACACCTGATTGTTCTCTCATTTTAGTTTTAGTAATATTTTTAAATGGTTGTACAAAATAAAAATAAAAAAACCGTCAGGTCTATTGGCTGCAAATTGTTGTATATGTTTACAAAATGTACAATTTATATTTGCATTTCAAGTTATAAAAATTTACTCCACATGTCTGTGGTTTTTTTACAGTAAAGAAATACTACTAGGATTTTAAGTTCTTTGTGTGATTTCAGATCAGTAATACTAATGCAGTATGTCAGTGAAAAAAACAACTAAATTCAGTTGAGCTGAAAAGAAAGATACCAAACGAGGCAAGGGGAAAAAATAAAATGAAACAATTTGAGGGTGAAATACAAACGTAAACTCAAAAGGAGTCAAAAATGGCCGGTTGTATTTCAGACCTCAGTGGGTTCATCCAACAAATCGTGAAAAATTAGATTTAAATTTTTGTTCATAACAGTGCAGATTTCTGACATTTTGTGTAATTTAAGCTGTAACAATGTGATTGTTTTCTAACAAAAAACAGTGTGAAACTTAAGTTAGACTTGTGTTTGTAAATGAACCGCCCCATGTTGTGTAGCTTTCTGGGTTTTATAGTTATTGGGCTACATATTTATTTATTATACAGGCTATACAGAAACTCACATGTTTTATGTAACTAAAGTGTGTAATTATGTGGGCTACAGACAATAATTAAGTTATAGACTATATTTATATGAAAAATGTGTATACTTACTGCATTTGAATTATTTTAACCATATGTAACCACCTGCACATGTGTTTGAAAAAAAAAAAGGCTTTGATTTTGCCACCCCATTTGATTTCTTTGCCACCATAAGAAAATTTCTCTAGATCCGCCCCTGGTTGCATGGCAACTGCGAAGGTCAAGACCATGTCATAATTGCCCGTAAGGCACAATGTCATTTTCACATTTCGATTTTTTGGATGAGTTGCATCAATCTTATCCTGTAATCCTAGCAGATCCATTTAAGTCAGAAGACTGTTTCCTGTCTTTCATTGCTGGCTTGAAGCAGGTGAGGCCGAGGCCGATGAAATATGATTAGGGTGACATGCACTTTATATATTCTCACCTACTTATTTGGTCATTAATCAGAAAAATCAACACACACAAAGAAGACGCAGCACCCACTCATTTACCTCGCTAAAATAGCTTTATAATAATCATATTAATAGTAATAATATTAGCCATTAGAAAATGTTTCGACAACGTTGACAGTGTTACATTCTGTGTTGGGGTAAACCACGTCACAGTGTGCCATCTCTCTGGGCTTTCAGCGCTGTCAGGCGTGCTCCTTTCGACACATCCAGACCCATGAGTCATTATGAAATCCAGAAAATCAATTTGTATGTACAAAATGAGAAGCACAACACAAGAAACAGAATCAGGATGTACACCGGGCATCGTCCTCCACCGCCGTCCAGCACGTCTTCGGATCGCTGTGTTCATGCACGTTGTGTACTCACTGGTGGCAATTCATATTTTATGGCATCTGTATTGCTATATGCTCCGGTCAATTCTTTTTCTTTATAGGATGAAAAAAAAAACCAAAACCCCCAAATAAAGCAAAACAAAAGCATTTAATGATTTAACTGTACAATATACTGTCTTGGCACTGAATCGAACGTGTATAAAACAAGTAAGCACAACAATAAAGCTGAGCTTAAAGACAGAAAAGCTTAATGTGTCAAACCCGTCTGATTTAGAAATCGTGGTGAGACATGAAAGAGAAGGAGAAGAGGGGGCTATTGTGTTTTTTGCTACATTATAGAGTAGAACACAGAGAGTGGAGCGTCTTATCAGTTTGAAGTCTGTGTTTCGTCTCTGTTGTGGCAGCACTAAGAGTTCAGAGTGGAGTAAAAGCACACGGAGAAAGAAGGTCTTAGGTCTGGGTCTTCTATTCGCTCCACCTGTTCAGTGCTTACTTTTCTCTCAGTGATCTCACCCCGCATGGGAGTGTCCATCCGTGATCCCAGAGAAAAATATCTTCCCAGAGTTATTTTCAGTTTCCTCTTCCTCTACTCCATCTCCTTAGTAGCAGCGATTTATTTACTTTCTCGTTAGATATTAAACCTTTTCTTTTTGTTTTGTTATTGTACACAAGACTCATCCTTGAATATAGAACAATGTTTACCCCATGGCTGTGACTAACAACACCGTTTGTAATAATGGAAGGGATGGCAATTATTAACCATTTTAATGACAGCAATCATACTAATAATCATGACGTAATAACAATATGTGCAATATTGAGAAGAGCAACGTCTGTTGGTAACAGGTATTTACATTGTTGTAAACACGACGGTGGCAGGGTATCATTTTTGTTAATTACACAGTAATTGCTCAGTTTTCTCTGATCTGCATGGCTAACCGTGTCTACTGTAAAGCGACATTACAGTGCTAATACGCACACATACAGAAGTACACCTCAGTGCTAAAGGCACATTGGAGTTTCAGTTAAACATCTGCTTGGCGCTGAGCTGCTCTGGAGGCAGAAAGGAAGCAACATAGAACATTTAAGGAAGCGTGCAAACATTTTTTTTTATTAGATATGGACTCAGCTTTTCAGGAATAGTTACTCAGTGTATTAAGACTGTAATCACCTCTGTTAATTCCTTAGTCTGAACTTAAATTTCCAGCTAAACACGAGTACGTGAGAAGAATTGATGCAATCCAGCACGCTTATATGTAACTGCTAGCAGTCTCAGTAGGCTGGATCCACATATACATTTGAAAAACAATTCTGTATGTAATAAATGTGTTTATTTTAGTTCTACTAGTAGAGCTTTGATCTTTTGATGATATATTGGGTCTTGATACAACCTGTCTGCTCATTTGTTTCAGCTTCAAATTCCTATAAACCAACTTTCCTCTGACTGGCCTTTTCTCGCAAACAGAAGGGTTGAACTGAAGGTGGGTGGGGCTTCTGTGCTCACAGCCATGAGCTGTGCACCTGAGATGGCCATATTGATACCTGATGTCTTCTATATCCTACGGAGCCAAGAACAGAAAAACCATCAGAAACCAGTGCTTATTTCAGTTTTTGTTTTGTATAGCCTTTTACCACTGTAACAGTTTATATAGGACCAAAACATGGAAACATATATTAACCCCCACCTCTTTAAATAAGCTAAGTTTGATGTATGAGTTTGAATAATGTTACAGCCTCCATATCTCTCCACACTGATCTTATTTTCCAATGGTTTCCAATTCGCTCTCCTGTATCCTAGCACTGCTAATGCTAAGCAAATATTTCCTATTGCTGTTGGTTAAAAGTATTCAAATGCTGATAATTGTCTGAAAAAGTTTTTTTTCACACATTTGATCACCTTTAAATATTGCTGAGAATAATGACACAAACGAAATGTTTTTAGAAAATTGCCCCCTCTGCTTCTCGTAATGAGGGTTAATTCAGTGACTTAGCTTTTTCCTCCAGAGCAGCTCTGTCTCACAGAAATGTAAAATTAAAACTCAAATCTGCTGCTACTACACCCCTACACCTTCAGTCTGTTGCAGATGCACAGCACACAGCAAATGCACACACGTAGCACATCGGCTACGATCGCCTCCATCGCCAGCACCTGCACGTTACCGCGCTGCGCTTTCCAGTCTCGGAGAATGGCTGAAAGAGAATCTGGGCTCAAATGACGTGTGATTTCCACACTTTCAGAGAATATTAACAACATTCCTGCAGGGCTGGTCTGACGCTGTATGTTCAGGGTCTGTTGGTTGAGAATCCCCTGAGGACAGAGGCCTGGGTTGGGGATTGGAGACACTGCTGCTAGAAACTGAGGTACTGAGAGTTGGCTTATCCATCTGGCTGTCCACGTGGGGTTTTTGCACTTACAGAAAGAGGTGAAAAGGTTCATATAGCAGTCTGTCTGTTGTGTCGGTGAGTGGTCAGGTCATGTTTGTACAACTCCAGTGTACTGTGCAGATATCGAACAACGAATAGATACAGTAAAGAACGCAAACCGTGGAAATCACAACCACCAGAAGTGTGTTTTCAGTGGACCTGTTATCACAAGGCAAGGTGGCTGGCTAACACCTCAAATTATGATAAACAATAGAGGAGAATGTCAGCGAGAACTGAAGACAAAGTAGTAGGAGTAGTTGTTGCTACTGTGGATAAATATCCAACAAAGCCTTTAAAGATTCCTGGAGCCCCTCGAGGCCAACTCATAATGGAAAGACCTTGCCATCCCTCTGAATGTAGCTTTGAGGATTGCGAGGGTGGAGTCAAGAGTCCTTCACAGTGGAGTTACAGTAATAAAGCAGGTCTTTGTGCTTTGTTTCATGAGGGCTGGGTCAAAAACGCAGCTGAAATGTTGTCAAGTTTCAGGGAGAGAGGATCATGGGGATAAAAAGGCCGCTCTCTGAACCGCACGCCTTCAAATGAATTAAACATAAAATCGGCCGTTTCACATGGAGGCTGTTAAGCGCATCGCCTCGGAGTCGAACCGAAACATCGATTGCGGTTTTCAAGGACATCGACATCAGTGTCCTCCGAGGATGTGATCGTTGTACAAAGACAGTGTAAAATCCTACCAATTTGTTTTTGTTTGAAATCACAAAAAAAGGCTACAAAAAGTGCTTTCCTTTTATCGGTCAAAAAAACAAATCCCATTAGATTCTGCTAAAGGGAGCTGTAATAAAGCATGCAGTATTAACATCAATAGAATTTGCCAGTCTTGTGTGGGTATTGCAAGTGAAAGTGGGGGAGATCAAAGATGGTGTGTCAGTACAGTAAAAAGAGTTTCTTTAACAATATTCTCTGTATATTTTATACTTTTCTATTTACATTTCTTTATATACTGTAAACTGTGTTCAAAGGAAACCTCCACATATAGCTGGTTAGGCACATGTAGTTGGCTCTAAAGAGGAAATACAGGAAGGGGATACAGCAGTATATGTCATTAGAACCACAGAAGAAGATATACAGTAGGCCTAAGGAGGCTCACACTTGGCAATTAACACTCTTGCCAGTTATACCCTGTGAACCTGACTCACACACTGAAGATAATAATATTCATTTGAGATTCTTTTTCACATGTACTGAGTCTGGATATGCCACACAACTGTAGTATCACACAATGCTATAATCTATCATAATAATACTGTAGAATTTCACATTTGATATATGCTTTTTTTAAATTCGTACATATACTGTACTCAATAATCTCTACTAATCTAGAAATGTGGATTATATTATAAAATATACATCTCCCAATAAAATATCCCATTTTTCCAACACATTCCATCCAAATATTAGAAAAAAAGAAAAAACAGGTCATGCTAAAAGATTTTTCAAATTTAAGTGTGTGTGGGTTTGTTTTTTTTTCTATCGTCAAAATGGCAGATTTGGACTTTTTAGTATTCGCCGGGCTTCGTCACATGTCCCTTGTGACTCGCAGCCCTGTGTAAGCATTAATTCCAGTGCATTCACACACACATGCCATTTTTCTGTGCAACATCCATACAAAACACTTGTGTCAGAAATATCTGTTATGAAGTAGATTTGCAAATGAGGCCCCCTTCAAAAACTCTTCAAATCGTGCTACACTTTTCAGAGCGGAGACCACAGAGAAGAGAATTTCAGGAAGTCAATAACGAGAAACAAAGCACGCACACGTCCACTCAATCAAGTATTAGCTAATTTCACCACAGTTGCCAGACTCTGTCTGGCAGCTCGGCGGTTTCCTGTGTTTGATGTCTCTTTGGGGAGGTTTCGTAGGGCACTGCTGTTCACTGAATACCACTCTTTTTTGTTTACTTCCCTTCAGAGAAATCATCCCTTCTTTGTAATCAGGGCTCTGTGTGATTGAGAGGACGGCACTTCGAGTTAGGCAAGCAGATTCTGCTGAAGACTTTGACGGTTCTTTTATTTTGCGATCTGCTGCCCTCTTAATTAAGCAGTAGGGGGAAATCCACTGAAACAATTTCTAAGAGAAGAGAAAATGCACTGCGCGCCAGGGAAAGCACTGATTAAGTGCAAAAAAAGCACGAAAAACAACAACAAAAAGAGCCCCACCCCACCCAAAACCCCCCCATCTTCCGTCATGGCTGTTTCATTGGGGTGTCTGTTAATTCCTGACTGAAGTGGCGAGAACTTCCTACAGACCATTGTTATTAGTTTGGGTCCTCATTTAACCACTTGGTGGTGCTATAGTCTCACAGTGAAAAAGGGGGCTTTCTCAGCAGAGTCCTGTATAGCCTTGGAAAATATATTCTCCTCTAAAAGCTCACAGAAACCCCACCCCTGAACGCTTGAAACTTCAGAAGGACTACATAAGAAGCAAACAGCTTCTCTCCCCTAGTTTTTTATTTATTTTATGTCTGCAGTGCTCTCTAGCCATCAAGGCTGTGATGCTACACTGCAAAAGCTCCTTCTGGCAAACATGACTGTGCACTCTATGTACAAATAGCACTTGCCCGTTCAAACAGCCTGACTGCTGAATGCTGAGGGTAGTCAAACGAAAACACGGGATTTGAGGAACGAAAGAGAGAAACTTAAAGTGATTTCATACTCTCTGACTGAGTGCTGCCGGGGACAGATGGCACCTGGGTGAAAGGTGCAAGCTGTAGTTGGCTGACAACGACTGGGAGGGATGTTCTTTGGGGTTTGCCAGCCATCTGACTTTAAGGGCATTAGAACCGATGCTCAATTCATCCATGTTTGTTCATCCACACCGGTAGCATCAGTCAAGCGAATGGACACATCTTGTATGTGATTAAGAAACCTCACAAAGAAGGATGAGGTTTTACTGCACACGGCATCCATACAGGGAGATTCTGTATGAGTTCTTGTATCTGTTAAGCCCTTGATTTTTCAGTGATGGAGATGTGCTCGGTAAACACGCACAGGCATGATACTACTGCGTGAACCTCGGTTGGTTATAAAAGTGGACTGCTGTTTGTCTTCAGCCATAATATTAATCAAAAACAAAACAAAAAAAAGACTTAAAAATGTCTGCTAGCTAGCTACCATTCCACGTTTAGGCCTCTGTGTCTGTAAAATATCCAAATTTCAAGACACTACGATGGCTGTCATTGCTTGTTTAATGAGTATGATAACTGATTTCGATGGAAATGCTAGAGGGGAGTAGCGCATTAACAGCGTGCGGATCCAAAACTGGGCTCGGAGACAGACTGAGATTGGCCAGCTTTGCAGGGGGTGAGGGTGGGTGAGAAGGTGGGAGGGAAACACCTCAGCTCGGTGTTCAGAGTCGAGTCTGGGCTTCGGGGATGTAGATCTCGATACTTTCGGCGCTCTCTGTTGCCGAATTCTGCCTGAAGGAGGCAGTGCGCCGGGTCTGCAGCAGCCGCCTCCTCGCTTCTGTCCTCTGACGGTCCCCGAGGTCCATTGACTTCTCCCTGATGGGCAGGGTGTGCCCACCGACGCGAGGCACCACCAGGCCCCCTGACCCACCTCCTCCTCCACCTCCAGCAACCCCATCCCCAACGCTATCAGCCCGGAGGCTGCCACTCACCCCACCTGCTGGCTTCTTTGGTAAGGGTGGAGGAAGCTTCTTGTCCTCCTAGCCCAGTCGTGGTGATCAGGTGAACAGGCAGTGGATTAACCGAGAGGGGGGAAAAAATATGGTTTTGTATGGTTGTGTAGAAGGAATCCCATGCAAAAACAAGAGGAGATAGAGGGAGGATGAAAACCCAACAAAAAGGTAAGAAAATCCAACATAAAGGGCAAAAATTCAAGTGAGGAAGAATCACGGACCGAAACATAACGACAAAGCACATAAAATCAGCAAAAAAACATCTCAGCATGCGTTGGCATTGGGTGAAGTAAAAGGCAATGAAATGGGAGAAGGTAAACAGAGGTAATGCACAAAGAAAAAGAAGAAAAGAGAAACAATTGTTAGTTTGTTGTTGACTGAATAATGTTGATCAGTGAGTAGCCAAACCTATATAGAAAATAATGTAATACGCTGCATTAAATGCAAAAGACGTCTAGCACATTTTGGATTTCACAGTCTTGTGGGCAGCTCAGCTCAGCTCAGTTCCTCTTGCTGTTCTGTATTTTCACAGCCTGCAAAGGCTTGGAGGGCACAACCATCTGCGCTACTCGCCTGCACACTGCCATCTTAGCTCTGGGGGAGTGCTGAAGGGAAACCAGGGTGGTTTGGACCCCCGGGTCTCTCACCTTCTTTTCAGGCGGGAGCCTCCAACCAGAGTCCTTGAGCCTCTGGAGATCCTGAAACTTGACCCTGACGTCCTCTATATTGAGCTGGAGCAGGTCCCAGAAGGCAGCCAGGTCCTGAGACGTGGGCTGAGGGTAGGCTGATGGGTCCTGGGTGTGCGGGGGGAGACAGGACTTAACAAGTAAAGCATTACATGGGGATTTACAGACTAATTTCACCGGTGAAGTGTTTGCAGCCGAGCAAATCTAGCCCTTTAGCGAATCACGGCAAAAATCATGCGCCATATGTAATGTCATGATTTCGCATGCAATCACACATACTCACCACACTCTGTTGGCAGAGGCGGAAGAACTGCTGGACTTTCTGAGACATGAGCATCTGGGCACTGCCAACTGCGTTTCGAATCAGTTCAAGAACTAGGTGGGAAAGAGCACACACGTAGTTTGAGAAACCCAAGAATTATTCATTGTTAATCTTCATCTCGAGTCGTCCTCTCTCACTCACTCTCCTCCGGAAGTTCGTTCTCCTCTGCTTCTCTCTCCATGTTCTGGCACCAGCCCTCCATCCTCTCCACCTCTGTCTGCAGGAGGCGTAAGAAGAACTCTCCATCTCTCATGCAGGGAGAGGCTCGGCCCGAGTCGGGCAGGCTCCGGGGACCCTCTAGGGACGGTGTCCCCGCCCAAGCTCGCTCAGAGGTAATGGGGAGAGGAGAGTGGGAACGTGGAGGCAGGTGCGGTTGCTGGTGGGGCCGTGTGTCAGCTTGACAGGCCTCAGTGGTGTAGCCAGTCTGGATAAAGTCCTGGGATAACATAAGAACAAAAAAGCCTGTTTTCGAACCACTGCTGAACCTCAGCCACTATTTATACTAGTATTAATGCCACAAATGTGCAGTGTGGACTCCACTTTTGATCCAGTTTAAATATACCCAATGATATTTTTATATTTAATCATGAATAGCACTACTGAATAATTAGTTTTTAAGCAAATCCTTCTGCCATGCAAATACACAAGGACACACTCACGGCCAGCTTCACTTCCATTGCTATTTAAAGCTTTTACTTTACAGACAGTACCAGTGAGAAAAAGATATCCTCCTAAAGGCAGGGAAGCTGACAAGTGCAATCTAGAAGACCCAGGGTACTCTTCCAGCAACATTAGCCAAGCTAATAACCAAGAAAGTTACCTGACAGCTAATGTTAATATACTAATGTTAATGTTTTGTATGTATAAATCATAGTAATTAAAGCTGTCAAACTCTTTCCTCAGAAATGAGTGGAACTATAAAGTGTTATACAGGGGGAAAAATGATGAAAGTGCAGTACTGATACCTCAGTGCTGTACCTAAATACAGTATTTGAGCAAATTACATTTCAGCCTTGACAAGATAAAATCTAACAAGACTAGAGAAAACCTGCCTCCAGTTGTCTTCAGCTGTTTCTGTCTATATTACTCTCAGCCCCAAGGCTGATCTGTCAGGTCTCCCAGCAAATGAGTAGTTCAGATTGCAAAATATTCAGAAAAAATGTTGATTTTCAGATGTTGTATAAGGAAGAAAATGTCTTTTATTGTAAGATTGCAAGTTAATTAAACACCGATTACACCATGAATTTCTATCCATTAACCCGAGGACATGCAAGCATGTTGGGTGTCCCCACAACCTGCTGTCAGTGTTGCCACTATCAAAATAATCATGCACATATAAGGACTTTGTCATTTACTATGTCTAAATGAAGCCCAGAGGAGCATTAAAGTGAAAGTGGCAAAAGTTTTCCTTCAGAGATCAATGAAGCTAAAATGTTTTTGTATTTGATTGTTTCTGTAAAACTTCAACAGCTGCCTGTGATCCTACAGGAGAATTGCTCACTGCTACCTCTTTGTAGGCCCACTGTCCCTGTGTGTGGACGGTGCGATGGCACTCTGTATACTGGCTGGCGGACTCGGGCTCAGACGAGTGCCTTTGGAAGGAGCAGCCAAACTGGAGACTTTTGTCCTGCATCGGCACAGCGATGCTCAATCCCGGGAAGCCCTCGGGGTCCAGGTCGGCCTGCACGCTCGCCGTCACGCTGTTGGAGCGCTTGAAACGAGCTCTCCTGCAGGACAGGGAGTCAATGCAGTCCCAGAGAAATCGAGTCACACAGAGAACTATATGCAAATGCTTTCTTATTGTGCTATTATTTTGGCTTCTGTTAACTGCACGTTCTTCTTTGAGTAAGGCTGCCATGTCACTGCACTCACTACTACTCACTTGGTTATGATAAGACCTGCTAAATCCTCTGGCATATGACGCACCAGTGTGGGCAAAATGTCACGTCGGTGGACTGGGCGATGATCGTTAACTCTATTACAAGTTTATACCCCACCTCCTCCTCACCCTTCTTTCCTGTCTGATGAGGGGTGACTCAGATTTCCGTTATCAGTCTGCTGTTTTCTGAGATGTCACGCTGTCGCGCTCGACGAGCAGGTGTGACGGGCGTGGGGGGACGGGGGGGACGTTGTTAAGGGATGCATGATCACAAACCGCTCGGGGGTTTGGAAGTATGCGATGCTACGAGTGTTTGCATGCATGCGTGCAAATCTGACCTGCAGGCAAAGCTGGATATAATTAGGAGATGGGTTGAGTCACGTGCGAAAGTCATGTAGAGTGTATGATTTGCAGTAGTCATGGTTACACTCACTAATGGCTGAAAAACAAGACATTCTTGGAAGAAAGTGTTGCCGAGTTCAAGCTGTGATCTCTGATGAAATGTTAAATGAAATAATAGGATCTAGCCTAGAAATCAACCATAGGTGGCTGCTCTGTTGGGCACTCAGGAGATGAAGGCTTTTTTTTCAAATTGTAAATGAAAATTATTCACATAAATTACTGTGCAAAGACCAAAAGTTCTTGATGAAGCTACATATTTTGGAGCAAAGATAAATTAGCGAGATAAACAAACACGTCTTATTTTGCAAGTTTGTTTCTTTTTATAATGAAAGCAGCTTAAATGTCAGGCAAAATAAACAGCTCATGTTTAGACTGGATTTCAAAGATGAGTAGTTTTTCTTTGATTTTTACTTTCCTGGTACCTTTTGTCGTCTTCCACTTGGACTCCTACAGAATGGACCTCGGTCAGAGCTTTGCCCTCCGTGTCGGAATCTGAAAGGGTCTCTGAGCTATCCACCTGCAGCAGAGGAGGACACGAGCACCACAGTCAGAGTGGAGAGAATGAAATCGGAAACCTCACCTGCCCTGCTGAACATACAGGGACTATATAATGCAGTCATTGTGTTGCATGGATGCATGTGAACAGCAGAGGTTCAAAACCGTTTCATCTGCATTCATATCCTCCTAAGAACCAAGAAAAAAGAATCTTCCCATTGAACTTTATTTGTGATTTCCTTCCTCTTTGGTGTTAAAAGAGGCAACCCAAACACATGAGATATCAATGGAAAGTCCAGGATGTCCTTTATTTAGTATATCATGACTTAGTAGGGTAGATAGGCTGATTCTCAGGAGGACACAATTCCATGCCTGAGAGTTTATAAGAGCATTTATTGAGAGCTCTGACAGGATGACCAGACACACCGATCGTGTTACAATCCTGGATTGAGCTAGTAATGACATCATAATAATGGGATACTACTGTGTAGTAGAAATAGTACTTAAGCTATTTGACTTTTGAGGTTAATTAGGTTTGACTGGTGATTCTTTTCAGGCCATTTTTATGTCCATGTGACTACTGTATGACAACTAGTGTTAAGGCTCTGTTCATTCATTTAGAGGGGACTTAAAAAATAACTAACCATCTCTGAAGACATGTCAGAGATGAATGTCCCTATTTAATAAAAGTATAGCTCTATAGCAGAATATTGATGCCACTCCCAAGCTTGTATGCTAATTATGGATCTATAGCCTTTTGAATAGCTAAGCTTTGCACCTAGATCGCAGGAAAACTCGACAAAGTCTTCACATGGAGCAGAAAATGGTTTGCAGCTACTAACGCTGAGGGATTATGCATGTTCTTTGTGTAAATGGACTGTATTTCGATTGGTGCTGAAACCATTTTTCTCTTGGCTTAGCTGAGTTGAAAATTAGCATCTGTAAAGCTTGCCTGTAAAGTTATTCACCAAGCCAAAAAACCAAACATCCTCGGGAAGAACTGAGGGGGCTGGAGTGCAGTGATTAGTTCACAGCCTTTAACTGTGCAAACTACTGCGCCTTCATCAGAGATTCCAAGCATCTGCTTGTTCGGGCTCGGTACACGTGAGGATTTGGTGCTTTCTGAAGTTCGTATCACTGCAAATCAAGTTTGGATTTGTGGACAAAGGATACAGTTTAACCAAAACAAGCAATTTGAAGACTTGCAGTTTTCATTATTTTTCTATATGTCTGTGAAGGTTCTCAGTCATCCAGGTCATCGTAGTCAAAGGAGCTTGCAAAGAATCCATCTATGTCCACTGTGAGCGACCATCTTTGAACAGAGGCGGGGGTTTACGACACCAACTCTCTGCCATCTATAATCAAGTTTTGAGATCCCTTCCCAGACGCCTTAACGCCCACTCACATCCTGGGCCATCTGACCTCAGGAATTCGCATGATAAGGTGGGGCCAGGTTTCACAATGAACACACCCGAAACTCTGGCTGATTGGGACCCACGCCCAGTTTCCCACCTTGGCTCAGGCGATTAGAGGATCATCAGGGGGTCCTTTTGTCCCTCTGTGGGGGGTCACTCCCACTAGGTTTATATCTGGGACTCTCCACCATTTGACCTTAGAACTGAAGAAGCTTCTCGGATGAGAGGTGAAACGTCTTCAAGCAACTTAAAGAAGTCCAGACGCTTTCTTTGCAAGCTCCTTTGATTATTTTCTATCATCTTTTAGAGAGCCTAATCTAAATAAATGAAAATAAAAGGCATATTTTTTTGTTTTCCTCTCACCTGCACAGCTATGGATGGCCTCCACTTTCTGACAGCACGCCCTTCGTCCTGCCCTCCAGCTTTACTCAGCATGATGCTGTTCTGAGGCAGAGAGGCTGATTTCCCCAGACTGCCTCCCACTCTGCCATCCCTCTCTCTTGCTGGCCTTGGCGGACCCTCCAGAAGGCTGTCAGCTGAGCTGCTGTGTTTGGCTCTCACCCCGACTCCAGGACCCCCTCCATAGGGCACCAGCTCTCTTGAGCCCCGAACCCCGTCCAGGCTCTCTGCGGAGTTGCTGTGCTGTCGGGAACGCCCGGGTCCGCTGCCAGTGTAGTAGCCTCCTCTGGAGGTGCGGCCCGATGGCCCGTCAGAGTTACCCAGGTCCACGGAGTTGCTGTGCTGCTTGGGGCGTCCGGGACCGGAGCTTGAGACCAACTGCCCGCTGCTCTGGAAGTAGGCATCCTGGGTGGACTCTGTGCTGCTCTGGGCTCGCACCGAAAGTGAAGACTTTGACATGCGGGGTGGGAGTGGAGGAGGAGCACCTTTACGATAAGGAAAGACTGAAGTGTCAGAAGAGCAGGGGAAAAGGAAGACAAAGGCACAGTGGGCTGTTAAAAGCAAAATGGGTAATATATCAACAGGGAGCAGGGGAGGTGGATACTTACAAAAGGGACAGACTGGAAGGAGAATGTGACAGGAAAGTTAAGGAGTGAAAAAAATAGGAAAGCGGTTGACATAAAGAGGCAAACAAACATGGAAAGGAGGAGAGAACAATGATAAAGCCATTAAGAATTACAGCCAGTGTAAGATGGAAGAGGAAACACACAAAAGTCCAACTTCTTTTCATTAAAAAACAGCTTTTAGTATAAATTTCAGTGAGTGGCAGGGAGGGATGCGCTGGAAAAGACAGACATGATAGCGAAGCAAAAACCTCTTCCCCGCAGCTAATTTAACTCTTAACTCATTCACTGCCATTTTTACTCATTTTTGAAGAGCCACAGAAAACTGTGTGTTATGATCATATAAACGCTGAACCTACCAAAATGAAGAACAGACTCTCTTCTTTCATCCAAAAAAAAAGCTTGTTTCTACCATTTTCCATTCTTTAGTAATCAGCTGTAGAAGAGAGGTGGGTTCCACCAAAAATGCCTGTTTTGACCACAAAAAGGGAGAAAACGAGCTTTTTGTGAAAAATACATTTCAAGCAGTCTGATGTTCACTGACAAGCTGCCCGAGGTTGTATTCTAGCCCCTCCCATTGAAAAACGTAATTGACGTCTATAGACGTAAATGGCAGTGAATGAGTTAAGAAGACAGAGCATTTTCCTGAGAGCAATATTTAAGAAAGACATCACTCACAGTTTCTTTAAATATATATTTGAACAGAGTTTATTTTCAGAGTGCAGAGATGCTCACTCCAAAGCTGTAACCCACCCTGTGTGCATACGCAGTGTTGCTGTGTGACTTGGTGTACCAGGGAGGGGTCTGTGCTGAAAGTGGATAACACTTCACAGAGGCTTTAGGAAACACTGGATGGATTTTGTGGCAAATAAAAACAGCCCAATATTAGGCTTAAGCATTATTGGGAAGACTTGTCAAAGCAAACATCATCAAGAGTGAAACCAAAAGACAGAGACAAAAAGCTGGAGACACTGAGCTATCATCATAATCACATGGGTTCCTGTACCTATTTCTGAGCCTGTGAAACCTGCAATCAGACAGGGGAGGGTGATCGGAGAGAGATGAGATACAAAGGCAAGGCAGAGATGGCAGAGAACAAAGAGCATGCACAAATGTAATACACACACACACACACACACACACACACACACACACACACACACACACACACACACACACACACACACACACACACACACACACAGCTGAGCCTATAGCATGCATATGTAGGCACAAACACAGAGGAGAGGGGTAAAAAACAGCTCATTAGAGGTTGAAAGAATAGCGAAGACAAGAAAAGGCTGTATATTAAAAATGGATGCAGCTGTGCAACGAGTGTGTGTGCACGTGTGTGCGTGAATTTGCTTTTGTCAACGTAAATGCACACAGCCTGTCATAAAGTTTCATCTCCCACTGTGTCTCCTGCCGCGCTGCTGCCACATAAAAGGCAGCCGCGCATCCAAACGCTCCACAGAGACACCCCAGACTTTTGCATACTGGTGGACTCAAACCGCACACTCACCGGCCCCGCCCTTGATGCTTCCCTGGGGGCCAGACATGGAGAAGACGGAGAGACAGTCGTCATCCTGGGAACATCCGGCCTGGATGGCGCGAACGTAGCTGTGGCTGCGAGTGCGGAACACTCCTGGAAGATCCAGGGCTTCGACAGCTTGAGACTCCACCCCCCCGAACATGGTCCCACACACGGCTTCGAACTGACGGTTTAACGTCTCTCCGAGCTGGAGGATGAGCGGGAAGGTGCAGGGGATGAGAGTTCCTACATCAGTACTTGTCTTACACATGTCAGATGCACAATTTATATCCCCAAAGAAACTGTCTGTTGAAAGCTTGTGAACCCAGTTTTGTCATTTTCTACACAAATATAACCTATAAAGTTATTGCAGCTTAACACAAGTCCTAAAGAAATTTAATTTAGATTCTAGTCATTGAGGAAATTTCGTTCATGATAAATTTCCTGATGTAAGTCAGATTTTTGCTGTGACATACTTTACAGTCGAGTTAACCTTGTAGGTTGACCTCTCCTTTGGAGGGTAACGGTGGTCTTGAATTGTGGACTGCATTCATTAATGTGCAAAGCTTCTCAGAAATCACCTTTGTCCCATTCATGATTGATCCCATTTTCATATCATTGACTGAAAATCCCTCATCTAATTTCAGCTTCAAATTATGCTCTTTACGCCCTCACAGACATGCACTATTGGATCGTTTTCCTCAATAAACGAATGACCAGATCAAATCGAGCTTATCGTTAGCTCGGTGCAGCTCAGGTGACATCCACAATGCCAGCCCACATCAGCTAATGCCTCCACTGATGCCATTCTGAACATTAACATCTCACAAAATATGCACTGTTTCAGCCATCCCGCAGTTGAAGACATCTGAAGATGCCTTGCAATTCACCTTCATCCCATCTATGCCTTTCATGCCGTATCTGATGTAATCAACGTCAAATCCATTGTCATCTGTGCCTGCTTTGTTCTGCACTGCAGCCTCGCTGGCTTACGTATTTCATGTTTGCACCCGGAAGGACAGGAAGGTCTCAAAACAGATCTCCTAGGTCATATCTATGTAGAAAAACAGGCAATTCTAGGAGCGGTTTACACACTTCAAAGCCTCACCCTGCTGTTTGTTACCTGTGTGCTGGTCAAAGAGCGGGTGTAGCTACGGGAGCGGGTGTGGGTCTTGGGTGTGGTTCTGCTGTTAGGGTAAGAATCTGTACACTGTTTACACGAGTGCCTGGAATAAACACAAGCATAAATGTTAGTATTGATGCTTTGTTGTGGCTGTAAACACGTCCGCCATTCGCGTTGCTATTTTTATCAAAAAAAATGTTTGCAACACAAACAGCTCACCATTTGGTGAACCACCAAATAACAATTCACTGCATCATGTGTCATGACTGAGCCAGCTGGAGTCATTTTCCGTGCTGTGACGGTGCATTTCCATGCCAATTAGGGAACCATCATTTTTGTTCATTTTATATGAAAAATAAAATCCAGACATTCCAGCAGCTATTATGATGTTCAAGCAGAGCTACAGTTAAATGTGAGAAGGTTCCCAAGGCTGCCTATGTGAAAGTATTTACTGCATAATGCAAGAACATTAACATCCTTTTTCAGTTTCTTTCCCTATAAATTGAAATCCGCTGGTGTTATCTTTTTACTGATGTTTACCACCAAGCAATAATTTAGTTTAATAATTCAGTTTATGGTCTAAAATCTTAATTTGTCTAAATAAATGGTGCTTGAATGTTACTGAAATGCGTCTTTATATATGTCTTAAAAGGGTTACTCACTCAGTTTCACACAGAGTGTGAAATCATGTGTACAGAACACAGTGTGCCTCGTCCTAGCTGATGTTTATTTTCCTCTGTGTTCTTTGATTCACCCACTTGTTAAGTGCTTGCTATTAGGGCATTGCTGGGTCACTGAGTTTCTATCTATAATCTCCAGAGTATTTACACGGGCGGAAACAATGATTTGATCGCCTGTTAAATTTGTAAGTCTGCTCACTTACAAAGAAATGAACAGTCTCTCATTTTTATGGTTGCTTCATTTGAATGAAGAGAGACAGAACATCAACCAAAAAGTATTTGATCACCAATCAAAACATGACTTAGTACTTGGTGGAGAAACGCTTGTTGGCCAGCACAGCAGTGAGATGCTGTAGTTGGTCACCAGGTTTGCACACAGCTCAGGATTTTGGTTCACTCGTCTTTAAAGAAACTCTAAATCAAAGCTCTGCAGATCTTCTATACGACTGAGGTCTGAAGAGTCGCGAGACCACTCCATGGCATTAATGTGCTTCTTCTTTAGCCACTCCTTTGTTTTGGGTCATTGTCATGCTGGAAGACCCATCCATGACCTATCGTCAGTGTTCTGGCTGAAGAAAGGAGGTTCTTGTCAAGATTTCATGGTACATGGCCCCATACATTGAGTCTCAATAGGAATACCTGTATAAATAAAGGCCAAATAAAGTAAAAAAAATAAATCTACTGCCCCCTCAATGAGCAGATGCCAAATGATGATGATGCCAAAGAGTTTGATTTTGGTTTCAGCTGACCACAGCACTCTCTCCCAAGTCTTCTCTGAGTCATGTTCACTTGCAAATTTAAGACGGGCCTGTTCCTTTGCCTTCTCGAGCAGGGGCACCTTGTGACTGTGGTCTCAGCTGCCTTCACGCCATTAACATGCTCCTCCTGTGTGGTTTTGTTCTGATCCACAGCCTTTCTCATGATCATCCTCACCCCATGAGGCAAGCTCTTACATGGAGCTTCAGACAGAATCTGATTGATGGTCATTTTATATTTCTTCCATTTCCAAATAATGGCACCAGCAGTTGTCACCATCCTGACATGCTTATTGTGGATGGTCCCGTAGCAGGTCTAAAATCTTGTCTCTGATGTGCTTTGACAGCTCCTTGGTCTTCCCCATGGTGGTGGGGAAGTTGGAATTTAAGAAATTGATTCTACGGAGAGGTTTGTTTTAGACATATAACAAGCTGAGAACAGGCATATCGGTAATGATTGATTAATCGTAATCTATTCGACACAAGCATACACACAGACTTCAAATATTTATTTGACTCAATAACATGCATTTCAGTTCATAAAGTTTATGTAACGTGTTTTTTTCTGGATTTTTGGCTGATATTCTGTCTCTCTCCATTAAAATGAAACCACCATAAAATTAAAGACTGTTGGTTTATTTGTACGTGAACAAACTTACAAATTGAACAGGGATCAAACCTCCTTTATTTACTTTAACTAAACAGACATGAATTTTCTGAGTCTGAAAGGATCTTTTTAAAGTCTGAAATTAATAGTTATCCCAAAATGTGTTTGTAAACATCAGATTTTTATCATGTTACAAACTGAAAATAAAGATTTTGGAGAGCAGGGTTTTTCTAAGGAGGGAGACTTAGACTGTCTAAAAGATATTATGAAGCTATGAGAAGAAATTATCCAATGGTTTTGTATTTTCACCCACACTGTGGAAAATAATGTTGTCCACATTTAAAGAGTGAGCCTTAAAGGCACAATCAAACAGTGTTGTGTATTTAAGCTGCAGCCTCTTATAAAGTTATGGAAAAGGAATGAATTCTAAATGCAAACCAAAAAAAGCTGTAAAGTAACATAATGCAGAAATCCTCCTGTGGGGAAATGTTCGCATAAACAGCAACCGTCCATACTAGGACTAACTTGCTATTTTGTTTTTCTGCATTTTGTTCCACGTTGTTGTTTTTTTCCCCTTTGTCATCCCACTGCTGTCTGTTTCTGTATTTTATTGTTTACTTCTGTCACATCTGTGCAATTCCTATTTGATATCCTGTGCTGCTTTTGCACTGCTTAAAAAAAAGACAACCAAACTAAACCAAATAAACGTGTTTTTTACGGTTTTTGAAAGCAGAGAGTTGAGTCGAGGGTAAATACAAGTATTTCAGCATGAATATAAAAGCTGAATTTGTGCCATCTGACCTTTGATCCATGCTGATAGATCGTCTGAAGGCTTCCCTCTGGGCAATCAGCGTGGACTTGGGCGAGGCTTTGGGACTCGTGTCCGAGTCGGCGCTGTCATCATCGCCCATGGCTTTGATGTAGCTGCCACTCCGCATGCGACGGCAAGGGATCTCCCCTCCGCTGTCAGCTGCTCCGCCACCACCATAACCACCTCCCCAGTCTTCTGAAGGGACCTGAGGCACATCCACATCCACCCAAACATGCACACGGTCACCATAACTGACCAACTTGTATTGATCTGAAATTGCAACAGGTAGTGAGTAAAAATGTAACAACCATGTGGGACCAACATGGTTTTAGTAGGTCAAACAGTTAAATGCGTTAAAAGTAAGTATGCATTCCTCTTCTACACCCACTGTTAAGGGAAAAGGAATTAGTCATGATGTGAATTAATCAACACCGAGATATTGAAGATGTTTTTCACCGCACTGTTTGCAGTTTCTTCTCAATATCTGATGTCAAGATCCAAAGGCTTCTCAAAACAGAAATATATTTCTTAATTAATCGAAAAATATTTCACACCTCGAATGGTAAAAGGTTTATTTAGCAGCACAGTTCTGGCCCACGTGCACACAGCGTTGGGTTGGAGGGCAGACACAACCGAAAAGTCAACTGCACTCGTGCACACACGCTCACATGCACATGTATGCATACACGAGTAATGATGCAAGAGAAAGAGAGAATAGGATGAAGGGACTTACAGAGAGAGAGAAAGTCTGACAGCTGGAAAAACACTGACGCAGAGAAGGAAAAACAACGTAAGCTCAAAAGCCGACAGACGGAGAGCAAATAAATAAAAACAGAGAAAAACAGGTAGACAAGAGAGAGAGGGCAGCAGACAGGAGTGGCGACACGGAGTGGGAGAAAGACATGAACGTGGTGGCAAAAACACGAAACAGAAGACGCAATTTAACAGACGAGCAAATGATTCTGATGGGAAAACAACAAACACAGCAGTGCAGTCAAGACAAGAAACTAAAGACAACACGAAGAGAAATATAGAGAATCAATGAAATTAACCCCAAGAATTACGCTGACATGTTCTCACAGTGGCCCTAATGTAAAATACACGAAGGCGTTAGCGCACCCAGGAAGAGATCACAGTGTCAGTGAAGTTTTGCAAATTCAGCAATTACAGGCAACCCTTCAGTGAGTGGGTATCATGTGGAACTACTCCAAAGTTGGGAAGCGAAGTCAAGCATGAAACACATGAGTTGTTTTTTTTTTACTTTAACGCTTTGAAAATGACCTTTTGTTTACTTTGAAGAAATAAGACAACATAAAACAACAGATTAAAAAAATTCTAATCAAACAACCTCAGCTAACTGATTAGCATTGAGATTCAGTCTGGAGCTGCTTTATTGGTCTCAAATTACACAAAGCATGAAAGATGTCTTGACTGGTATTTTCTCAGCTAATTTCTAAATGTGTGTTGTGCTGAAATGAGGCAAATGCTAAATGCTAAAGTAGCATTTGGCCAGTCTTTGGATCAACAACCTAAAACAAAGAACTACAGGAGGCTAATAATGGCACTATATGCTTAGACACCACTCTACATTAAATTATTCATTATTCCACAGTACCTCTCTTGTCCCATCTCCCTCCTCTCTCCCACTAATGCCACTAATGGCTGCTTCTGCCTAAGCCTGGTTCTGCAAGCAAGTTTTTTCTTGATCACAGTGAGTCATCTGATTGTTTTCTCCGTATTACTGTAGCGTCTTTACCTTACAATATAAAGCCTCTTGAGGCAACTGCTGTTTTGATTTGGCACTATATAAATAAAGTGAATAAATAACCAGATAATCAGACATTTGGATATCCAAATATCTAGTACAGAGAGAGTTTTGGTGACAATGGGCTGATCTTTGTTTAGCCTTTAGCGCCCGTCAGGAGCTGTGCACAGGTTGATGGAGGAAACTAACAACAACGGCTCAACACTTCGGAGAAATTTTCATGACCATAAAAGACAGCACAATGTAGTAAAGTTTATATTTATGGTCCAAGTATTATACTTCAATATACTAATTAATGAATAACTCGTTATATGTATAGACTATTATGTATTTACTTTGTTAGGAAAGTCTAAAGACTAACTTGATGTTGCCTTACACATAAAAAATATAATTACAGGACTCCTGATCGCAGTGCTGTAGACAGCGTAGGACCAGCGTTCGGTAACAGTCAAAACCCAGAACTGATCTGAAAAATCTCAGTAGAGCTGATGAGAAATGCAGAATTAGGTGATGAGGTCACAGGGGTATTTCTCGCCACAAGTGACCCCTTATGTTGACAAGCGCAGCTTTAATTAGCATCATAGCTCGTGAGTATAGCTATTAACCTCGCATGTAACATGCTACTATTGTGGAGGACCACTCACTTGGATATGTGTGTTTATATATGTGTGTGTTCACTCGTACACTAACAGCAGCTGTTTTGGCCGAAGGACCTCTCAGCCTTTCATTTTGGTTTTCATTTTTTTGTAAATGCTGTCAGGTGCAGCTTCATATACGAGCATGTGACCAACACCTGCACCCACACACACACATAGCCAAGGCCCCGGGGTTTGGCATCCAGCTGAGTGTGTGTTTTTAAGGTCATCACTTAAAAGATGATTCAGCCTAATCTCGTGATCCCCGTGGCCGTCCACTATCTCTCTCATTTCCTCAAACGCCCCTTTCTCTCCTCTTCTTGCTTTGCCCCTTGGCTACCATCACCTCTTTTATCTCTTTTCTATCCCTGAGCTTGCTTTACTGTCTCTGGGTCCCTCTGCATTCATCTTTTCTAACACTCTTTGTACCTCACCGCTTTGCTCTTCTTTTCATTCCTTTTACTCCATATTCAGCTTTTTTTTCCCCTCGGCCCTCTTTTCTTTTTTAATCATTTCATATCTATCACACACAGGCTGAGGGGAAGGTGAGAGGCTCAGGGAACGGAGAGCATCAGGTTCTGATGCCACACATTGTGATTGGCATTGACGCCATGGGGGAAAGTTTGCACATGTCCCTTTGCCTCTGACCGTAGACTTGCGAAGATTCACTTGCATTTATTGCTCGGTCCTGACTCTTTGCAGGAAACCTGTGTAAGTATTAGCTTGTATGTACATGTTTCCTTTTTTTACACATGGAAATAACATACAGCAGGTAGACTGACCCTGCAACGAGAGAGGGACTGCTGTAGCATACTTGAACTGATTTAAAACTGACCATGTGTTTTATGTTTTAAAACTGAGCATGTGGAAAGTTTTTTTTTCTTGTTTGTTTGTTTGTTTGTTTTGTTTTTGCTTTGTTTTATTATTTGCTTCGAGCCCTGTGTACAGGAGCTGCATGCAAAAAGATCTTTTGTTAAAAGGGTTGGCGTAATAAGCAAATGCTTCAGCTAATACCTTTTGATTAGCCTTGTCTCATGCTTTCTTGCTTTGTGGTAGATCTTTGTTCTGTCTTCACTGAGATATTTGAATGCTAATCAATAAAATCAAATCAAATCAAATCAAATGTTTCCAGGTGCTACAAAAACTACTTAGTCAACGCTTTGTAGAGTGTTTTTCTTAATGTGAACCAACCTACATTTAGCTCTTCACTTTTGACTGTTTGCATAAATCCAGCAGATGTAGAGCCAATTTATACTCAGTCGTAACATGGAGAAATTCAAAGTTTAATCTTGTGTGGAGGAGAGAGGAGGATGAAAGTGAGGCTGTCGATTTATTGACTGACCTAGGTCCTGACCCTCACCTACAGCTACAGGTAGTGACCAAAAGAATAACAAGTTGGACTAGAAAGAAAGATCATATTTTTCACATTGTGGCTGCTCAATTTCAATGCAATTAAATGCAGAACTGAATTTAAAATCCTTCTCTTCACATCCAAAGTTCTGAAAGATCAGCACCCATCGTATCTTAAACACCTCATATTACAATATTACCCCAATAGAGGACTTTGCTGTCACAGTTCAGGCTTACTTGTGGTTCCTAGAGTTTCCAAAATATGAAATAGTACTACTCCTCAGCCTCCTGGGGGATTTTCAGAAATCAGGTCATTGAGAATCGAACTTGTCAGAGATTTTTAGTAGTTGCACCTATAGTACGAATTTCATAATCCTACGAAAGCTCATTCTTGAGTTATCGCATTCACAACATTGGGTGTCCACGCCACTTGCCTGCACGGCAGGGTGACGACAATAGCCCATCAGCCTTTTAAAGCTTAGGGGTAGAAATGTGCAGCTGAGCTATCAGCTACACTATATGGATAGAAGTACAGTGCCACCTAAATATCACACCATAAGAGCTGCTCAGCCATGGAAACCCATGCTGTGAAACACCCGACACACTGTTTTTGTGCTGATGTCCATGTAAGAGGAAGTCTGGAGCTCTGCAGTTAGTGAGTCAGGAGAACGGTGGCAAACTTTGTGTCGACCGCGCTCTGGTCTGACTCACTTGGTTGAATTGCTGCGGTTCCTAAATGTTTTCACCTACAAATATACTAATTACAGTTGATTGTGGAATACCTAGGAGGGAAGATATTTCACAAAGTGGTTTATTACAGTGCTGGCATCCTGTTGAAGCACCACAATCAAATTCAATTAGCACTTTAGAATGAATGATTCTTTCACAAATGTTTGTAAAGGCAGGGTGCTTGGTTTTCCAGACCTGTGGAAATGGGATTTCTTCTTTCGGCTTCTCTTTTATGTCGCCACAGCAGATCATCTCCCACCATCTTGGCCTGTCCCTTGCACTCTCTTTCTTCATGCCAACACTCTGCATGTCTTCCTTCAGTAGAGCACTTCTGTGCATATGGTGACTCAGACCCCTCTGTTGTTGATTCAGCTTCCACTTTGGGTACTTTTAAGATTAGGCCTGAAACTCTCTGATTTTGATAAACTTAAGGTACTATATTGGTTGATCCTGAAACACCTGCATCTGAATTTTCAATAACTTTGTGTCTACTCTCTTCTTCTACTCTCAGGCAGTTTCAATTTGGAGTTGTTGCACCTGTGCTGCTGTTAGTCCTGACATTTCATCCTGGTGAAACAGACCTGAACAGCTTTATATCTGCAGCTCCAGTGAGCTGTCTGCTCTGAAGCCGTGGATCAATCTGGCCTGCCCTGGCACATCTAAACTGGGCACAATTCACTCAACATACTGTCTCTCCGCGCCTCCCCAAACCACCGGTGACACCTGGAGATACGAGAAAAGCTGCAGCAGGGGAAGTTCATTTCGTGTCCTAAGGTGAGAATGTGATGGTAGCCTAAAGCACAGGGTAAACTGTGTGGGGTTTGTCCTCAGAAAAGCACGAACACACAGACGACCCTGCTCTCGCTGTCTCCTCTATCAGCAGACCTCAGCTGTGTCTAAAGGATGAGAGTTGGAAAAACACCAGGGACTCCTGTGGCTACCTGCTGTTTCCGTAGAAACACAGCCTGCATGGCAGCTCTACCTCAACACAGCTGGAGGTTTCTGAGCTCGTGCTTGTGTGTGTGTGTTTGTGTGCGTGCGTGTGCTCTCTGAGATGCCACTGTAACAGCCAATAACAGTCTTTAATTAACCTTTTCTGCCATTTTAGGAGATAAAATGAGTGAACGGGTTCTCTGAAAATTGCATGCGGCAGATTCAAGCTTACAGCGTGTTGACAGGAGGCAGGTAAGCGACTGTTGTAAGGGACAGGTAAATAACACGGTGGGTGAAGATGATTATTGTTTTCTGACTCACAGCAAAATGCCAGGAGAGTCCATCTGGCCTCTTAGGCAGACATTTAACCAAGAAAAAATACTTTTCACTTGATTTTTTTGAAACCTTTATTTAAGAAAAAGGGTTTTTTATGCTTTTGAAAAATTCTTGTTAATTTCCCCATTAATCCAAAGGCTTTACCACAAGGATCTTACCCATCTTTGATTGTATTTTCTTCTTCTAATTTGCTTTCTTGAGCTTTTGAAACAAAAATTGGCTGTGTTGCTATTAAAGGTTTGTTTCTATAGCAGGAAGATGGCATTTTGAGTAACTGAATACCTTTACTTGTGTATTCAACTGGAAAAACCAGGGTCTAAACCAAAATTGTAGGGACAATGGTTGCTTTTCTTTCCTTGAAACAATTAACCTTTGGAGGGACAAAGCCTAAATTAAAATCAATGGGTATTTTACCTCCCCAGCAGTCATCACTCAGTGGGTAAAACTTTAGAAACTTAAGGACGGGCTTGTAGACCTAAACTTTTCTGATTGGCCACTTGAGCAATCAGAAAAGCTCTACAAAGCAGTCTGTCTTTGTCGTCTTTGACAAAGACAAAGATGACAAAGACATCTTACTTTAAGGAGTACCAGAGAGATTGCTGGTTACTACTTTCACACATACACTGTGCACTCACTACTAGATTTCTATGTTATATTTTTTCAGCTCTGCACCTTCCTCACATGGTGGTGAGGTAGTGTCTGCACTTTTTCCTATTTTTTTTTAAACGTTTAGCCAATTAGTACATTAAAGCATAAGCTATAACTGGATAGCCTATAGGTCAAAATTCAGTCTGGTGGTCAATAAGGAGAAAGACAGAAGACAGGCAGCCTATAGGAGAAATGTCAACTTAGCATGTCGGCAAGTGTAAACTGTCAGCATCTGACAGAGCCTACAGTCCTGCCTCCTGGGGAAGATCTTGGTTGTGGTGTAGCAGTGCTAACACTATTAGACCTGGGAAATCTGGAAGTTGGCTTCACTCTCTGACATTGTTTGTGGAAGAAACGTGTGTATTATATTTAACAATTTCCTATAGTTAAGGCTATTTGATGTTCGCCAGAGAAATGCAGAGAAAACGAAATCGTTTGTCACTTATCACCACTGAACCTTGGAACCTTCTGGCAGACTGAGTTTTAACTTTAAAGACATCAAATACTCCAAAGAATGCCATGGGGAGATGCCAATCATGGCAGCATGTTTTCCATTTATTTATATTAAAGCATGTGTTTCATACCTTAAATCATATCTATTGGGGTGTCTAGAACATAACGCATAAAGCATAAAGCAGCAATTAAAAAAACAAAACAAAAGGAATACAGGGTATACTTGTACTGTATATTCTTTGCCTGTGGCAAATTGTTGCCTTGATCTCGTGGACGTGATAATCCATCCATGGAGAATGTAAATGTCCAAGGCTGTCAGATCACTAATCATCTTTAACCTGCCAGCTTCCAAATACAAAGTCTGTATGAAGTCCAATTGAGACAATTTACACGAAAAGCTGGAGGTAGTTTATGCAGTTTTGATGAATTCACAGCGAGTAAGTGGGTAAGCAACACCCTCACTTAAATCAAAGTGTTTCCAGTACTGACATGTGTGTGTGCTACATGTGTTGTTTTCTGATTGTTTCACAGCACTTATGTTCTAAAGCACAGCTATACAAGCCCATACTTCCCCACAAGCCTGTGAGAAGGCACTGCATTGACAGATTTTGTGTTATAACTGAAGAGCAGGCTTCATCTTGTCTAGATGCCCTGCGTCTGTGTGTCTGTACTGGCTGTCAAATATACACATGGAGATGCAACACAGACTGAGAGCAGAGGCAGAAGATGTGAGATGGTCGACACGTTTTTATAAAGTCCCGTACACAATGATAGTTGTCGTTATGGCAGCGGACTAATTAGCCTAATCTTCAAGGGTCTGAGACAGTGGAAACAGAAAAACAAAAGTTCAAGACAATCTTTTCATTCCTTAAAAATAAGTTTTGTTTTTTTTTGCTTAACACCAAACCACATATATATTTGATTACACATTTGCTGATATGTAGGGACAGACACACCTGGAGATAGTGGAAGGTCCTCTCCTTGAGCTTGCTCTCAATGGGCACCAGGGCTTTGTCATAGGCTCCTCCTCTGGTAGAAGGATACACCTCTCTAGCCTGACTCACTGTCATGGCTGACCAGGTGCTCCTCTTCAGGGAGTGACCGTGATGCCCGTGCTGTCCTCCTCCTCCCTCACTCCCCACCAGAGCCATTGTTGTGCAGGCCATGCACTCCCCAGACCCCGGTCCGCCGCCTCGTTCCTTGGGCTTCTTCATGGTGAGCTCCTGAATGGCAGCATCCAGGCTCTCATGTCCTCTGGGATACCCCGGTCTACCCCCACCTACCAAGTAGCTGCTGTCACTGTCGAGGTTGTCATCGGAGCTCCACCAGCCCGCTGTCCGGCTGCGGTGGCGTCTGCCTGACTCATGCCGCGAGTCTCCACTCTTGCTACGTTCTCGAGACTTGTTCCTCCTGGTGGAGCGAGACTGGTGGCCTGAGTAGTGGCCCTCCTCCCCTCCACTCCTGTGGCCCCCACCTCTCTCGCTCCTGTAGTCCCCTCCTCCCCTCGTACCGTTGTACTCCCGTTTGGATGGCGCCTCCAGGGAATGGGACTTGGCAAAGAGGCGCTGCACCGAATTGACCAAGTGGCGTATGCGCGAAGGGCTCTCACTGCGTTGCTCAGCACCCCCACTGGCAGTGCGCTGGTATTGCAGTGTGTGGAAGCCATCATGATGGAAGGGCACCTGCTTCTCAAACTGGTCCATCATGTTTGAGGGCATGCGGTGCATCTTCCCCCCGTGGCCTGAGGATAGGCACTCTTCACAAGAGTCAAATGACTGGAGAGGTGGGTGCTGGTTGGGGTGGGAGCGGGGAAAGGTGCCTCCTCCAGAGTGACTATGGGAGTGTGAGCGGGAGTGGTGCCTCTCCAGCGCCAGGGCCTCAACGGGACCTCCCCCAGGGTAAAAGTGGCCATCGCTGTGACCGTGGTAGTAGTCTCTGCCTGGACCGTCACAGTCATCAGGCGTGCAGTGGCAGGGACCTCCTCCACCACCACCCGAGGAATGCTGAGACATGCTCCGGCTGACATGGTACCCTTTCATAGGCGCCGGGGCATGGTGTGCCGTCCGGGCCGAAAGGGGGCGCTGTGGGCGTGACAGGGCTGCACCTCACTCACCTGGTGAGAAAAACAAGAAATAATGTGAAGACATTTTATTTAAGTGTAGCAAAGGAACAACAATTGCAATGTTGTAGACTGTTTGGATGAGAGTCATTTTTTTTGTCTAATTAGGCCTCTCATACCTGTCAGAAAGGACTAAGACCTCAAAGGGGTGTTTTTTTTATAAAACTTTGAGTACAGGTATAAGGTAAGATTAGAGGCTCACATATGGGAGGTGCAGCGATGGGACATTTGTGGTAGGAAGTAGATTTTGATGATTGATGTCAGGATTATTTTCTTTCTTCTTTTCTTCTTTTTAATGCGTGAATTGAAAGTGAAAACAATGCATTGTTTTTTTTCTGATTAACATTTTTATTGATGTTACACTTCATTTTTTACCTAACCAAAGACAAAACAGAGCAAACGCGAACATTCATCCCGCGGCTGCAATAAGCGGCCGGAGACAGCTTTCCTCTTTTTATTCATCTCTAAGACTGCAGGGCTGATAAATCAAGAATATTAGCCTTTCTTTCTCTCTCAGTGTGTATCTTCAGTTGTTCTTCTCCCTCTATCTAACAGCTTTTGCTCCTCTTTGACATTTATCGTTTTATTCATCTGCCCAGCGCTCCGTGTTATCTGTCGTTTTCTCCATCCAGGCCTGCAGGGAGTCTTTGAGCATTCCTGTGATTTAAAGCCGAGGAAAGCAGGTTGTATATTGATCACCTGCATCCGAATGCAAAGGAGCTAGAGAGTGGCTGCAAGCATCCAAGCATACTGCAGAGGGATTTTGGCAGATGATTACCAAATGAACAGCAACGTGATATCAATGGGACTAGGTGAAAACCAACCCTACTGTTGCCTCGAGAGGATGAAAGTGTAGTGGATGATGGGATCCTCTCCACAAAGCTAATGCAGGACCTGAAACGAGTGTACCTTGTCAAGCAGCAGTAAAACCTAAGTAAAAGTAAACAGAATGTAAACAGGATGAGGGCTATCTCTGGGTTTCCTTTCTCCTCATGACATGGATAACAACTGAGATTACATTCCAAATGTGGTAATCATGTATTTCATTGGACTGGCATTAATTGCTGCTGGTGTAATCACATCCTCTATTAACCACTTCTCCACTAACTATATAATGAATCACGGGCACACAGCCTGTTCATAATGCACACGAGCATTTGCCATCATTTCTAAATTTGATTAAATTGAGATTGAATTACTCGATGCGAGCCAATATCGGGCTGCTCGGCTGGATGGGATTCACTGAGCTCCTGCGAGTGTATTTGCACTTGTGTTTGCTGGCTTTCACGCTGAGATGAGAGATAGGGGACAGATGCTGGGATAATCATTAAATAGAGCGTGGCCTGTTTGCCTTGATTGGCTGAATGAGAGCTGCCACCCAGAAAGCTCACCCACATCTAGCCGTGTCATTGGTGTGGCCGTGACGACGGGCCTCTCCAAGTCAGCGTCCAACCATGGACAGATTTTAGACAGTTGTGCCACCTGGGCGGACCGAGCCACCTCTCATTAACTCTGTGGCTTTATGATCATTTCACTGCCAAAAAATAAAACCTGTAAGCATTTTCCTTTTTGACAAGGTATAAGCAGTGCACAATTCCTACGGGGAAATGTAACAATGCTGCCATTACTGTGCAATACTCTGCATGTTGCAGTGAAAACAACAAAAGCCCAGAAGCTAATAATGACAGTAAAGTCAGTAGCTGTGACATTATGAATTATTATCATCTTCCTTTTGTCGTTCTATCCCTCATTCCATGGTTGTGTGTTTGTGTTGCTTCCAGCAGGTGTGTTTTGATGATTTTTAAAAATCAGGTGGCAAATGGTGACCCCTTAAAAATACTTGAAAATTTTGATAGTGGGTAGATCTTGTGTCTCCATAAACATGAATTAGAAGATGGGACTGCCCTATAACAACACAGTAGTAATGCTGAAGCACAAGATTTAACCTCAAGGTAATTGAGCTGACAAAATGCACTCTGGTTATGTTAATTTCTAGTCTTTCAGCTAAACTAGTAATAAAAAAAAGTGGTGTTTTAGATCCCATTATTAACACAAACATTTCAGTCCAAACCGATATAGTTTGGATTATTCAACATTATATAACCACAGTTAAAAAGATTAATCGAGAAGGAGAACTACTAATACGACCATACAGTCAAGATAGTATCTATCTTGGTTGAACAATGGGACGGTCTAAGGATCTCAGTGAACATTTAAGAAGGAGAATGATAGACTCACATAAGCTTGTAAGGTCTCTTGGAGTGATTTCAAAACAACTGCAGATTCCAGGATTATCATTACAAGCAATTCTATGTAGGTACAAGTTATTCAGATATATCTCCAGTCTGCCAAGGACTGGAAGAAGACCTAAACTGTCACCCTCAAATGAGAGGAAATTGGTTAGGATGTTCAAGAACAACCCAGGAGCTGTTTACCCTGATTGTTTGCATGTTTGGAGGCTTTCAGACCTAAGAACACTGTACCAACAGTCAAGCATGGCGGCAGTAGGATCATGGGCTGGGGCTGTTTAGCTGCCAGTGGTACCTGTACATTGCACGAAAGAACAATGAAGAAAGAGGACTTCCTTCTTCAAATTCTTCAACCTCACCTCAAGTCAACAGCTAGATGATTGAAACCTGGACACAATTGGGTGCCTCTACTGGCCAATACTCCTTTTGTTTGAAATGCAGAAAGCAGACTAACCTTAAGCTTCTTGGTCTGGTCCAAAAACCAAAAAGTTTAAATGAACATTAACAATTGAAGCAATGTTCGGATAATATAGCAGCTAGCATTGGGTATTAGTAAGGCCCCAGTAAAACAGGCTTGGAGACTCGTTAGCAACCATTGGTCTCCCTAACCGACTGTGAGTGATTGCTGAGAGCTGCTGTGAAATCGATTGCTAAGCTGTCACACAGGCCTAAAGACCAATCAACGATCCCATCGTGAAAACCTTGAGAATGACGGTAGCACCATCATTATCTACTATGTCATCACTCTGTGATAAAATGGAGGCTAACATAGCATTTAGACGCAAACGCATTGGTAGTGCTGTTGGAGCTTGAACACAAACATCAATTTCTTCTGTCATAAGTATACAGGTCAGATAACATCAAGGATCTCTTGTGTATTCTGTTTTACATATAAAAATGAATGTTGATATTTCATGTTTTAACAGCGATTCAACGTTGAATCTGAATTCAATATCAAATAACTTATTGAGAAAGATATTTTATGCAGTGTGTTGTACTAGCAGACTGCAAAGTGAGCACCACCACTCTGCCTGAAGGAGTAAATTAAACCCTGTTCTGTTTATTATGAAGTCTTTGGCTTTGGAGCAAGCTGCTGGCTGGGAGCTGTCAATCACAATGACACACACACACACTGAACATGTGGCTGTGCACACACACACACATACACACACCAAAAGGAAACATATGCACACACAGACCGCTAAGATAGTAAGGTATGAAAGACACATCTGAACTTTGGCTGTCACTTTCTCTTTCACTTCTTCTCTCTCTCTTCTCAGTCTCTCTTTCTGACCTACTTCCATCCATCCTCCAGTCATGTCTCCTCCTCCCCAGCTCCTTGTTTTTTCTTCTTCATTTTTTAAACTTGTCAGTATGTCTGGCCCTCTGCATGCCAGCACTATGTGTTGAGTTAATTACAAAGTTTGTTTCCATTCTTCATCTCATGGCCTCTGCCATCCATCAGTGTTCTCTTCTGTGCATGTCTTCTGAGATAACTGAGGTATTATAGCATTATTTACACAAATGTTACACAACAAATACAAAAGAGTTTCAAGGTGCTTCTTTAGTTCTATCGCAGCCTTGTTCTCCATTATTTCTACAAAGTGTTTTCAACACTATTTAAAGTGATTCTATGCACTTTCCCCTTTTCCCCCCGTTTGTCTTTACCAGCTGAGACATCATGATAGCTTTTATTTTCTTTTTTTGCATGCGTGTATGTTTTGATGACACAACGTTTAAGCCACAGTATAGCTGTAACTTACAGTGTAGCCTGGAGTGTACTTTACCTGAAATGTAACTACATGTTGCGAGCACGCAGAGCTAAACAGCTGTGATTGATCTGCTTCACAGAAGCATGCCTTGTAAACACAGTATATTGATTAGCAGAGGGAAAACGCCTAGCTGAAACAAACTGTAAAAGGCTCTAATTGCATCTACATTGCCCACAATGCCAATGCCATAGCTACTATTCTGTCAGAGTTGCCACGTTTCTTGTTTTTATATCCCTGACAGCAAGTGAATAGTTTCCAGTCTGACATGAAATCTTCTGTCTTTGAGTAAAAGTAAAAGTGAACATGATCAGCTCAGGTTCACTCCTGATGGACTGAAAGCAACACCACAGAAATGCAAACAATAACAAAGTCAATACGGTAGTGACTCAACCCAGGGCTGCAAATAAAGGTTTTTTTGACGGCTGTTCTGTCTGTTTGTGGACTGTTTTTGTCACTGGGGCAGGATCGCCAAAACTTTTTAGGGGACTACTTCAGATGAAAACAAAGGTTGAACTTGAAAATAGGGACAGGCACTGGGACCATTGCACCCTTTCCCAACTTTTTGTCTCACACTTGTAACTTTAAATTTGACCTATAGCTGTTTTCTTTTCTTTTTTTTAAGTCTCTGATGGATTGGATCGTAGAACCGGATGGCAGGGCAGCTGGTGCGATGGTTTCTAGTTTGTGTTTTCCTTCAGTAATTCTATTACTGTTTGGTAACCTTCCCCCTCCTTTCAGCGTAGGCAGAAATATTCAGTAACTGCTCAGTTGGAGCCGTACAACACGCTGCTATTGTTTAACACTGCTTGGCATCGAAGTGATTGTTACAGAGGCTTTAGTCTGGAGCTGTTTCATTTTAAATATTCATGCGCTCATGCCAGCTGCTCTGACCCACTTTGCTAACAGCTGAGTCTGCCCGCTCTCCACTGTGTCCGTAGCTAGTAGGTCAAAGGGTGTTTCAAATCAGTGAAATGTAAAATTTAACACCTGGAAAAGTCTAATTGATAAATGTTTTTTTCTTTTAACTATGATTTTTTATTGCTTGTCTGAAGGCAAGGTAGCTCAAAAACATCATAGGAGATTTTCATCAAGATTAGTGGGGAGACAGATTTTGTTTCAAAGAAAAGACTTTCCTTAGACTGAGATGGCAAACCAGTTGTAGGCAGGAAAAAATATAGCTGCATGATATATGCCCACTTCTAATCAGTCATCAGCATCTACAGCGTGGCTGGAATTGTTTCCACTGTGAGTCTGTATGTGAGTTATCATGGCAAAATACGGCTGTGTCACATGAGGAAACAGAAGAAAAAAGAGGAAATCAGGATGCACAAAGTACAGAGGAACAGAGGAACTGGGGGAGAGAACAAGAGGAAAACACTTAAGAGCAACATACAATCACAAATCCCCCAAAAAGTTGGGCTGCTGTGTAAAATGTAAATAAAGACAAAATGCAATGAACTGCAAATCCCATGAACCAATATATTATTCAGAAATGAAATAGTTAAGCTTGGAAAAAAAAGTAGTTTTGAATTTAATGGCATCAACGCATTTAAAAAAAAAAAAAAGGGACAGGGCCATTTTACCATTGTGCAGCTACTTGTTTGCAGGTTGGCAACAAGACATTTGGTTGTTTAGGAAGAGGGGGGAGTTTTAGGAGTGGCGGCGAGAGAGAGAGAGACAGCAGAAAAAGAGAGAGAGAGAGCGAGTTTTGAGATGTGAGAGATTTGTGACGTTTAGCGTGTTTGGAGTGTGTAGTTAATGTGTTTTCTTTTGTAGTTAGTGTGTAGTGTTGTGGATAGTTTTGTGTTGTGTGTCAGAGCAATGAGGTGACTGCTGTCTCCAGGTAGAGAACAGGAGTGCACAGGCTGTGATGTTCTCCTTTATAGTGGACAGAAATGTTTGGAGTGACACAAATAATTTGTGTGGGATCTTATTTAATGCAGAACAGCTGATTGTTATGTAAATAGTTTGAAATGGTTATAACAAAGGGTAAAAGGTAAATGGCTGCAAATAACTTTGTTTGCAAAACACGTGCATATGATTTTAAAATTGAAGATTTAGATCAATTGTGTTAATACAGTATGTCAAAATGAACACATGAATGTAAATTCAGACACGTGAGGCTGTGCTGAAAAGAATGATACCAAACAAGGCAAAGTAAATAGTTTTTAAAGGTGAAATGTAGAGGAAACATCAAAAGTAGTTAAAAATTGCCAATTATACCCTGGACCCCAGAGGGTTAAACACTTTTTTTTAAAGTAATGCAATAGTTACTTTTCAAGTAATTAATAAATTTTAGAGTCTTGTAACTCAGTTACTAACTCAGTTACTTTTTGAAGAAGTAACTAGTAACTATAATTAATTACTTTTTCAAAGTAACTTGCCCAACACGCAAAAACATGTAAATTTTAAAGTCATTTAGTCTCATCTGCATATATCATGAATTAACAGTTTTATATATTTCTCCCCATATGTTTTTCTACAGACAGTAGCTTAATGGGGGACAATAGCAGACAATCATTTGGACAAGGCAGGCACAACCTTGGCTTTCACTAAAATGGGCTAACGCTGTGAGGCAGTGGGTATTGTGTGCCTGAATACTGGCTTTGTTTGAATGCAGATACAATGAACCAAGCTAGAACGTGGTCCGAGGCAGATACGTCGACCCATTTAAGAAAACGAGGTGAACTTGCATAGAATGCTTATAGAATTGTAGTCAAACAATAGGAAAGTTTTTGCTAGTTTGGTGTCTGCCCATATGTGCTGGTACTTCAAAGATACTATTAACCACAGGCACTCTGAAAGCCCATAATGGCAAGTGGGACAGACAATAGTGAAATGTATGACTATGGGAATAGGAAATAATAGAGGATTGGCTCAGCTATGTGTTGGCATGCACTTCCTTTTTTTCAAGCCAGAGACATGCATGCTGGGAAACTGGCAGAAGGACTGATTTGCTCTTCTCAGCTTTTAGCCATGAATGATCTATTTTCATTTTTCCACTGTCTTTCTCCGATATGCACACAACCACACCACACACTCGCTCACACACACACACACACACACACACACACACACACACACACACACACACACACACACACTGTTCTCTGGCAGCTGAGTAACTGCTGTAGCTAACCCATCATGATCCAGAAGGAATCAGGGATGATGGGAAAGATTGAAAATTTCAAGGATGACCTGGAGAAGAGGACCCATAAAAAAAACACAACTACAGAGCCAAGTTGACCTACTGCAGTTCATTATCTCTGTGCATACAGACTGGAGAGCACAGGTGGGTAAAAAGGGTGTGAAATTTTAAGAAAAATAAGGAAAAAAAATGTGTATATAATGGCTGTATTTGCAAGTTTGCAAGGCGCTGTAGACTTTTCAGTGGGAAGTGGCAGAAGCTAATATATAAACATGGCGGTGCTGAAAGGTAGGTTGCACATTCGCATGAATGTGTGCCCACATACACACTCTAGATGCTGAAATAGTTGTTGGTGAAGGCAGCGGACAATTGAGTGGTGCTGGAAATGCCTATGAGGGACAATAAAGAGTGAGAAGGGAGAAGAGATGTAGCAAGAAAAACAGAAGGGTAATGCTAGAATGAGAGGCAGAGGGAATATGACAGTGGATGTGTGTGCGTAAGACAGAGAGATGATGGTCACAACACAGGGGAAATATGCTCCCATCATAAGGGCAAAATTGAAGAGTGCCTAGGGGGCAATTCCTCTATTGCGCTCTCTCCGTCTCCTCCTCCTCTTGCCCTGTTTTCCCATCTCTCGTCTTTCCCATATTCCCTTGCACAAACCTGTGTTCTCCTTTTATTCTTCTACTCCGGTCTCTCAGAATAGGTTGGCAGAAAATGTTCAACAAAACCAACACCATTAGTTTAAAGGAGGTGCAGGGTTAGCACGATTTTTCTTTTAAAGCTACCTGAGGGATGTCTCTGTGGTGGAAGTCTAGAATATATTATCACAGATATACATCTCTGGAAGTCAAAGACAATTCTAAGAGATATGCAATCATCTGAATTTTCCATGGATGCAACATGGTGCTATGAAAACATCAAGTGTTCTGACACAATTGGTAGTTTTCATTGCCCTTTGCACACTCCAGTGACCCATATTAGGATTGTGCTATTTTGCATGCATGAATCTGTCCACTTTGGTCAATTCAAGGCACCAAAACAGTTTGGTACAAGGAGATACTCTGTCCATGACTAAGCAAGGTTACAAATAAATATAAGAACAGCATGCTGAATAGTTATTATATATTTAATGGTCTTCTCATTGAAGGTTGAAAGTATCCTTATCAATATATCCAAGGCAATAGTGGCTCACATAACTACTCATTACAACCAAATTATACAGGAGAGCATCTGTAAATGTGCAGGACATTGAGCCTTGAAGCATATGGGCTACAGCAGCAGAAGACCACACCAGGTGGCACCTCTGTAAGCTAACAGCAGGAAACAGGCTTTGTGTAGGCTCACCGAAACTAGAAAATAGAAGTTTAGAAAAATGTAGCCTGGTCTAATGAGTCTCAAGTTCTGCTGCAGCATTTGATGTAACCAAAATGAAAGCATGGCTCCATCCTGCCTTATATTAATGGTACAGGCTGAGAGTGGCGCTGTGATGGTGTGGGGGAGATTTTCTTGGCATGCTTTAGGTGCCTCAGTACCATCAGAGCATTGTTATTGACCATATTCATCCCTTTCTGACCACAACATATCCATCCTCTGATGTCTGCTTCCAGCAGGATAACTTTTGGTATCAAAAACATGAAATCATCTTGAACTGGTGATTAAGATTGATTAAGCTTTTACAATCCAGAGGAGTGCTGTGGCTTGAGGTCCCCAGATCTGGTGACCTCAACAATCACCAGATCTTAATCTTAAAAACCACCTTTTGGATTTGGAGGAACAGGAGATTCATATCATGTTCAAATTGGTTCTTAACCTAAGAAAAATGGGAAACACTGCATCATAACATGCTAGCAAGCAGGTTGAGTTTGGATTTTTCTTATTAATATTAAACACCCACTGCATCACAAAGAATGCAGACAAAATTTAGACTGTGCACTTGAGTATGCAGAGCAGTGCAGATCTGACGGTGAACACTGTTCTTTTCCTCAACTGACAGTTCAGCAGTTAAACACAGATTTTAAGTTTATACTCTGGAGTTTTTATGTAGTTTAGCAGCCCTTTTCTTGCATGTATCCTGCTCTCCAGCTGAGATCTTGGAATTCAGTGTCTCAGTATCTGACAGATCATTTATATTGACTTATATCGCAGACCCCCATGAGAACATATCGATTCTGCTTCCCCTTCCTCTTCACGATCTGAAGATTTCCTGAGAGAGACACATGCATGAAACAGACACTTATACTGTATTATTTCTCTATTACTGTGTTACTCATATCCTCATTCCATCTACATAGTTAGACACTCTAATTTGCTCTTGGTCAGATCGTGCCGGTCTTTTGTAAATTTAACTGCCTGTCTGTGTACTTACATTTGCACATTGTTAGTGCATCACCTGGAAAACTTCCATTCCTATCTGTGCTATTTTTGATTGCAATGCAATGCTAATTAGCCCCACTTAGCCCTTAATTGTCCATTATAAGGCAATGAACTTCCCACTTACTTTAACAGCCTCTTGAAATCCACTGTAACGAAAATCCCACTATTAGCTGTAATGCATCTTCTACGCTTAGAAATGTTTTTAAACTTTAACATTAATACCAATGGAATCTAGAGCAGGCAAGAAGAATATGTAGAACTCAATACAATGCTTTTGATAAGCACTTGCATCCGACCAGTGTTGACTGTTGACAGAAGTCTGTAACCCAAAGTGGCCCATAGTGTCAGAGCTCCTGGTATGCTGAAAGACTGAGGGGCACACAAATAACTTCACACTAATTCCATCTGTGCTTCTCATAAATACACAGTTAGTTTTTTATTTAACTGATGGTAATTTTTTTCTTTAATGAACACTTTAATCTTCATGAAAACTGTATGTGTGAGAGGACATCCTTCATGATTTAATGCATCTTTAAGACAATCGGTTGCCTGTTTACGTACAAATTATTTTAAAAACCTAATGCAGTTGGACTTCCTGAATTTTCTGTGACTGTCAAGACTTTTGGAGAATTTGAACACCAGCTAACTTATTCTTCATTTTCTTCTCGCCACCCTTTCAACCTTAAATATAAAAACATCAAATTGATAATGTCAAAATGCACTCCTCTCCTCTGACCATCTCATCTAACATCTATTAGTCTGATTCAGTGAGCGCGATAAACCCCCCCCCCCACACACACACACATTTAGCATTGAGCTGTATGTTTATGCCACTGAAAACGGCCTGAGAGAGCTTCTGACTGTGACTTAATGAGAAGGAAAATACCAACACCACTTAGCAGAGTGCTGCTCACTTGTAATTGGCCTTCATTTTCCCTCTCTGCCTCAGATAACATGTGAGGACATGAATGGGTGTATTAGATGGGGATAAACAGGGATCACAGGTGATGAAAGAACAATGTAACAGGCTCGTTCAAAAATCCGCCGTCAGACATCAGGGGTTAACCCTCTGATGGTGAGTCCTTCGATACCGACATGCACGCGATGTAGCTAGAGGCTAAGGCCATGATTATACTTTCCATGTCCGCCAGCCTGCCTGGGTCAGAGTGACATAAATTTTGTCATCAGACAGAGAATGTGTGGACATCCATGTGCTTGCCAGATTTTTGTGACTTTACATCATAGTGCAAGAACTGAGCATGAGCCCCAGGCGACGGACTTCAGGTGGTCTTCAAAGAAGATAACAGGAATGTCTAGTCGGCCATTGTGTCTCCATCTGTCCACAACAGAGTATAATCAAGGCTTAGGTGTCCCTCCCTCCTTCCTTAAGGTATAAAAAGGGAGTACCTGAAATCAATATTTTTTTTAAGTTGAAAGATGGGTGTGGTACGAGACCACATGAGGGGCTCCCACATTGGATTTCATATTTCACCCCCACCTACTTATTACATTCCCCCCCTTTCCTTTTTTTGTTTCCTCCTTATTTCTCCTCTGCGTCTTTAACCTCCTTTTCTCAGCTGTTACCTCGTCACTTTACAAATATCTTTCTTTCTTTTTACCTCCACCTCACTTTTTGTTTCTGCCACTCTCTCTATGGATTGCTTCTCTTTCTTTTCCCCCATGAGTACCTTGAGCCGCTTGTGTTGTTTTACAAACTCTCTTGACAAAAAATCAAAGGTAGATGCACAGACCGAGGCTTAGAAATGAATTAAGTCACACACCAATGGCAGCTATTATGTTTTCACAGTGTCATAAAGAACAAAAGCCTTTGAATTGTTTTTTAAACCTTTTAAAGACATCTTCGGTTTGTTTTTTTGTTTTTTTTTATCTTGAGTGTGTTATTTAACTTCTTTCGTAGCAAAAAGTCCTTCAAGAAGCTATCTTCACAAGTCCTTGTGAACGGCCTCAGAATACATATTTGGGCACTTTTTATAATAATACCAGAACTAACTTAAACTTAATTGTTTATTGGGATACAATGAACAATCATAAAATTCTAACAGTCAAATCTGATAAAAAAAAAACCTCTTAAAAGTTTGCTGATTTTTCTCCAAAATAGATTTTAAGTTTGACTCATTTTGGGGGTTTTTTCCCCCCTAAATTTGGGATTTGTGGAGTGCCATGTCTCTCTTTTGTAGCATCTTATGAAACAAGGTAAAGAATGAACTTTAATTCTGAACTGCCATTATAAACTGGCAGGAACAATTTGCTCTTCCCAGCTTTTTGACACAAATTAACTCTTTCATTTCTCACTCTCCTTATCTCACACGCACAGACATAAACACAGTTTTCTGACACATAGAAGTCCTTCTTATGCAAATTTTGAATATCTACATTTCCCTGACTAATGACAAAAATAACATCTGCTCTGGATGATTACGTGATCTGATCAAAATGCTCCAGAAATTCTTTTACATGCAACTTGCACTCACTTTGTTCTACATTTTCTGAGATAGAAAAAAAGAAATGTAAGTTATTATATGAAAAAATACAAATAAAAATCCAACTGCTTATGATGTTCTGGGCTTATTTGACTGACAGGTGAGTAGGGATGGGTATCGTTTAGGTTTTATCTGATACCAGTACCGGTACTTTTGAAACGGTGCCAGTGCTTAAACGGTGCTCGAACCGGTGCTTAAAGAATGGAGAACACACACTTTGTCCAAAAACCTCTCATGTTTAGCTGTTTTTTTGTAAAAAGATAACAATGTTAGCCTTTTCTGCAGCTATGGGGCATATATGGTATCACTCTTGGCTGGAAGCAGTGCTTAATCAATGGAAAAAACACCAAGTTTGTCCAAAAACCTCTCATGTTTAACTGTTTTCCATTTTTTCTTTGGTCCTTTTAGCCTTTTTGGCCAGGGTGAAGGGAGTATCTGCCATCAAACAAGAAGACAGCCACATGTAACTACGATGGTGTTTGCTAGTTCACCTTACGTGCATTAATGTAATAACGTGGTTAGCACGAACAACACTAAGCTACTCGCCCAGAGAAGAACGCCTGCTGCCATCATCATCCGTCATCATTTCTGCTACACTGGCAGGGCTAGGGGCCAGGACTCTCCTCTTCGGGTTCTTGGGAGATGTTGCTAACTCTGGGTCCGATAACAGGCACCACTCCCGCAGTAGATGTGCACGGTGTGAGGTCTCACAGCAAGCTATCAAATATGGCGCATTTCTCGGCTTTTAAAAAAACGCTATGCGCCGCCATGTGTTTCATCAGATTCGAGGTGTTACATCCTTTGACCGTATCACAGTATCACCTTAAAGCACTTGTTGCAGGCTGCTGAGTTTGCATATTTTGCTGTGAAGTACAGCCAGCCTTTTTATTCTGTAGCTCTGCTCTAAAAGAACGTACATACCTGGGCCCGCCTACTATCCTCGGAAAGGTAAAATGATTGGCTAGAATCCAAAGTGTATGACGTCTCAGGAAAAAAAGCACCGAAATAAAGCACCAAAATGTGCGCTGCTTTTCAGTCTGGTTACTACCATTTATGTCAGAACCGGTACCCATTCCTACAGTTGAGCACCGAGATGCAAAAAATCACAGCAAGACATACAGGAGTAAAGACAAAATCAGAGGAAGTAACTCACAAATAATCATCACATAGTCACTCTGGTGGCAATTTACAACTTTAACAGTAATGTAGTTTTGATTCCCAGACACTTTAAAATCCTCCATGTTCTGCACATGCATGTTCAGTGCAGCAATGTCCAAGATGGTCAAGAAGAGCGATGAACACATACAAACACACACATACATCCATACATTCAAACAGCCTTCTAACCAGCTGACTCTAGTGTTGCTAGGTTACTTGGTGAACTAGACTACTACATGTAGAATAAATTTGCATAAATGTCACACAATTGTCAGTATACCATGAAACAGTGGAGCAGAGTATGCTTTGAAGAGTAATGCTGATGAGTCTTACTTCATTTTCCAAGTGTAAATCTGTGATCAGGAATCAAATATGTGTGTGTTTACTGATTTGAAGTACAAATTTCAGCACGTTTGAAATGCAAATGAAGTATACATGCAAAATGTCTACATGTATTTGCATAATGCATGCATGTCTGCATGTGTGTGCCAGCTTAGGCTGGTGCTTTGATCTAGGACTGCCACATTAGTTGCAGTGAAGGAACGTCTGCTCTCCAGACTTTTAGCTGTGAGTATACTGTACATTAATATTATTCATGTTTTATGCTTGAGCCAGTGCAGTGCGAAGGCAGTCTGTGGACAGTCACGGACGGCCTGTCTACCTACAGAGTGTTTGTTGTCAGACAGAGGCAGTATCACAAACATGTGATACAACTGATCTGTGGACTATTCTTGCTGGTGCTGTTGTTGATCTATCAGTCAGCCACAGAGAAGAGCAAAGTTGTAACATACAATAGAGAAACTGCGAGGTTAAAAATAACGATGAGTGTCCACTGCAGCTACTCTCTGCACTTTTCCTGCTCTGTTCTGGTTAATTTTTTGCACTTGTCCTGTTCTTTGCAACTTTGCTGTTGCAGACAGATTTGTGGGACCATAATTTAGGCTTTAGTTATGATGGTAATTCTACTTCACCATCTTGATTTGTTTACATCATGGGACATCATATACACAACTATTGCTGACCTACTGCATAAACACACACAGAGCCTTTAATCACCATCCCTGGTGATTGCAATCGTGTTAATCTGGACTCCACTCTGCCAACTTTTAGGCAGGATGTATACTGTAAAACATGAGCCAGTAAATCTCTGGACCTTCTGTCCAAACACCAGAGATAGATACAAAACCACTGCTCTGATCCTACTAGGTAGAAAAGACCACAACCTGGTCCTGTTAATACCTATCCCTGTCCCTGTGGTTCAAACACTTCCAGCTGTAGCGTCAGGAAAACTGCAAGGCCTGCTTCAACATTGTAGACTGAGGACAACATCAACATACTATATAGACTACATCACAGAATATATAAACTATATACAGTTTTGCAAACATGTCACCATCCCAACCAGGACTGTGAACTATTTTCCTGATAACAAGCCATGGATTACCCAGATGAATGAAAAGAAGACCGTCTAAGTGTAAAAATTGGTGGGAGCTGGAGACCAAACTCCAGCTGAACTCAAGAGACCATTAGTAGCAGGGAGACCTGGACAGGGTTGCCCTGCTGCTAAAGCCATTCTTCAGTGGATTCAGTACTGAACACTCCTTTCCACGCAGTTCTAATCTTACCACCTCCTCAGCCACCTGACCATGCCACCTTCCACCAGTCATCCCCTGTGCCCCCAACCCCCAACCCTATCTGTTCTCAGATTCCTCTGGCTGTACATATGACTGTGACAGCTAGTCAGTTGAGGAGACAGGTGGAGAGACTACACCAAAGCAAAGCTCCTGGCTCTGACTGCATAAGTCCAAGGGTCTTGAAGTTCTGTGCTACCCAGCATCTCTTCAGCCTTAGTCTGCTGCAGGAAAGTGCAGGACGAGGAGAGTGGAAGTATCGAAAAAAAGACCCTTCTGGCCTTAACAACTTCAGATATCACATATCATGTAGGTGCTAGAAAGACTAGTTGTTTAGCTAGCAGATGAAATATGTTCTCGACCCTATTCAGTTTGCTTACCTAACTCATGCTGGGGTGGATTGTGCAATGTGCTCACTCTCACCTGAACAGTAAAGGTGGCATTGTGAGAAGCATGTTTTCTTTCTCCAGTGCCTTTAATGCCATCCAACCACTTCTGCAGACTGAGAAGCTGCTCAGTGCATCACCACTTCCTCTGTCTCCTGGATTACTGACTATGTGCCAGAGAGGCCTCAATTTGGGGCACCACAGGGGATGATCCTGTTTACTCACGCACCTCATATTTTTAAGTAAAACAGTAAATCATGCTATCTGCAGAAGTTCTCTGATGGCACTGCAGTGCTTTGGTGCTGGTGAAGAGCTTTGTGGAGCAGATACACATAGTCCTGAATGTCAGCAAAACCAAAGAGAGAGCGGTTGATTTTAAACCTACTAAGTCCAGAGACTGAAACACTGGACAGCCACAGGTACTTGGGTGCTCTCCTGAATGACAGACTACACTGGAGGACCAACAATGATGCTGTGTACAAGAAGGATATGAGCAGAATCTACTTTCTGAGGAGACTCAGATCCGTTAATCATTTTAGCAAGATACTGGACATCTTCTGCCAGTCTGTAGTAGCAAATCCCATTTACTTTGCTGCTGTCGGTTGGGGGGAGTGGAGGTGTTTGAGTCACTGAGATAACTACTCTCCATCATGGACCATCCATCGTACCCGCTCTGTTCCACACTGCAGGCACAGCAGAGCTCATTCTCCCTCTGACTTATCCAACCCTGCTACCATATAGAACCCTTCAGGAAATCGTTCATATCGTTCTCTGTAAAACTCTGCGACAATCCTCCTTTTTGTAACAGATGAACACACCTATCAGGACATAACACATTTCTGTATCACACTTTCTTGCTGTTTCTTGATTTATTTATAGTGTAAATATTATTTATTAATGGCATTTAAAATACTGTATGCTAAAAAAATCTCAGTCTTATCTATTTTTCTTCAACTTAATTTTTATTATTTTATTTATTTATCACTTTTTCTGTATATGGTACTATTACTATTAATAGATTTTTTATTTTGCGCATTATGCTATTTCTATTCTTTATGCTGCTGCTGCTGTAACATAGTAATTTTCTTTTGAGGGCTCAATAAATTCCATCCATTCATCCAGCAGCTTTGAGGGTAAAGCTAATACAGAGGCAGAGCTGACTCCACTGCTTTCCTTCCCTTTCATTTCTTTCACTCCTTTACATCCCCTCTTCCATTTTTTCTTATTCTTTATTATCCCCATCACACATTCCCTTCACACCAGTCTCCCTTACCTTATTACAGCCAACTAATATCAGTGCTCAAAGTGTAGTGCACGGTCTGAAGAGTTCCAATATTGAAAATACGGAGGACGCTTATTAACACTTAATGTCATTAAGGTGCAAAAGAAATAGTTTAGAGGTCACTAAATCGGATGTGTATACATCATTTAGTCAAAAGGCAGGCTGTGTCCGCTGTGCCACATGCTGCGTGTGTCAGTAGTCAGATGGATTTTTACACGTGCACGTACACATTTGGGAAAAAAAACACACACGCATGCACACAGCACACAACGTACAGATACACACAGAAAGATAAAAACCGTGTTGTGTTGAGAATTGTTCTGTCACTCCTGCCGATAGGGACGCAGTTGTGCAATAGGTGAGAAATAGCAGGCAGTGAAAGTATTGTGTTTTGAGGCAGAGATAGTGTGTACATGTCTGTTTCCTTCTACTAATGGCTTTAGTTGTACCCCATCAAGCCACTATACCACCAACACACACACACACACACACACACACACACACACACACACACACACACACACACACACACACACACACACACACACACACACACACACACACACACACACACACACACGGTTATGACACAAAGGGAAGACTGAACGTGGAGCTCTGCAGGGTGTACACTATAGTAGTTTTATGACTGAAAAGCCCCACTCATGTTTTACATCTAGCCATTTATCCTAATACTGAAAGAAAATACCCAAACAAGTGCTGCGGTAGGCTGTACTTCTCTGCTTTGAGTTCATATCTTGACACAATAAATGCCTGATGTGAGACGAGAGCAAAGCTGTTAGCTTAAGGATGTGGGGTATTTAGCTTTTAACTGCATTGACATTTGGCATACAAATATGAGGTTGTGGGCCATATTATAAACATTGTATGATCCTCATCCCAGATATGACTCAGAAGTGGGATATAAATACAATGTGAGCAGTTCCAATCATGCCGTAGTGAGTACATTAGTAGGTTTTACCAAAGAAAACTAACAATTAAAAAATGTACACCTACGTGTACACCACTGGTGCTTCAACTGGGAGACAGGACTGAATATCTTACTTTGCCTTTCTAGTTAGACTAAAGAGAGAATAAGAAAAAGGAAAAAAACAAAAAATCAAAACCAAACCAAAAAAAAAAGAACTTTTCCTCAGGATTAAGACCAATTTTAAATGAGCTCTTTGGTCTTCATGCATGCTCAGTAATACAAACATTTCTAACCCTTCTTTCAGCACTTTAATGATTAGACATGGGCAATAAACCAATGAGAAGACCCGTTAAATAGTCCAGAAAAGAAAGGGGATAATAGTTTATCAGTTTTTTTATGATTGGTCAGGATTGGTCAAGACAACCTGGTTAAGTTCAAACTGAGCATCAGAATGGGGGAGGGAAAGACTTACTTCAAGCTTGAACATGTAAAAGTTACTGGTAGCAGACGGTCTGCCGTGAGTATTTCATAAACTGGGTCGATCTCTCGGGTTTACAGAGAATGGTCTAAAAAGGAGAAAATATCCGGTAAGCAGCAGGTTCCTTGAGGCAGATGGGATACAGAAGCAGAAGAGCTCCTGTGAGCTAAGAACACGAAACTGAAGCTTTATTCACACGGGTTCAACAAAATTGGACAACAGAAGATTGGAAAAAAGTTTTGTGGTCCCATGAAAGTGTTGTGGTGGGCAGATGGTGGAGTCAGAATTTGCCATAACCAACATGAAAGCATGGATCCACGTATCCTTTATCGATGGTTCAGGCTGCTGATGGTGTTGTAATAGTGTGGTGGATATTTTCTTTGCACACCTAGGTCTCCTTAGTACCAAATGAACATCACTTAAACGCCTGTCTGTCCACTTATATGATCAGAGTGTACCGATCTTCTGCTGGTTGCTTTTAGCAGGATAGTGCTTCACATCACGAAGCTCAGATCATTTCAAACTGGTTTCACAAATATGTCACTGAGTTTGCTGTACTCAACTGGCCTGCACAGTCCAACTTTTGGGATGTGGTGGAATTTGAGATACATATTATAGATATGTATTCCTCAAATCTGTAGCATTTCTTTGACACTATCATGTCAATGTGGACCAAAATCTCGGAGGAACATTTCCAGCACCTTATTGAATCTCTGCCAAAAAGAACTAAAGCAGTTCTGAAGGCAAAAGGAGGTCCTACCCTTTACTAGCAAGAGAGGGGCTGAGCTGTCAACTGATCACCACCTGGTGGTGAGTTGGGTCAGGTGGCGAGGGAGGACGCTGGACAGACCTGGTGCACCTAAACGCGTAGTGAGGGTGTGCTGGGAATGCCTAGCAGAGGCCCCAGTCCATGAGATCTTCAACGCACACCTCCGGCAGAGCTTCAACAGCATTCCGAGGGAGAATGGGGACATTGAGTCCGAATGGACCATGTTCAGCATCTCCATTGCCGAAGCTGCTGCATTGAGTTGCGGCCGCAAGGTGGTTGGTGCCTGTCGTGGTGGTAATCCCCAAACCAAATGGTGGACACCAGAGGTGAAGGGAGCCACTAGGCTGAAGAAGGAGTCCTATCGGGCTTGATTAGCCTATGGGACTTCGGAGGCAGCTGACAGGTACCGATAGGTATGCGGCTCGAGCAGTGGCTGAAGCAAAAACTTGGGTGTGGGAGGAGTTTGGAGAGGCCATGGAAAAAGACTTTCGGACTGCCTCGAAGAGATTCTGGCAAACCGTCAGGCGTCTCAGGAGGGGAAAGCGGTGCTCTACCTGCACTGTGTATAGTGCTGGCGAAGCGCTGCTGACTTCGACTGAGAAAATTGTCGGGCGGTGGAAGGAATACTTCGAGGACCTCCTTAATCCCACTGAGTCTGGGGATCAGGGGGATGACCCGCCAATTTCCGGGGGCAAGGTCACTGAGGCAGTTAAACAACTCCTTGCTGTGGATCAGGTCCGCCCCGAGTTCCTGAAGGTTCTGGACGTTGTAAGGCTGTCCTGGTTGACACGCCTCTACAATGTTGCATGGAGATCAGGGGCAGTACCCCTGGACTGGCAGACCTGGGTGGTGGTCCCCATCTTTAAGAAGGGGACCACCACCCCTTCTTAAAGATGGGGTGGTGGTCCATCTTTAAGAAGGTGGACCACCTTCTTAAAGATGGTCCACCTTTAAGAAGGTCCACCAGAACACACAACTACAGGGTGTGTTCCCCTGTAGTTGGAACACACCCAACCCCCAGTGTGTTCCAACTACAGGGGGATCAGCCTCAGCCTCCCTGGGAAAGTCTATGCCAGGGTGCTGGAAAGGAGAGTTCGTCCGCTAGTCGAACCTCAGATACAGGAGGAACAATGCGGTTTTCGTCCTGGTCGCGGAACACTGGACCAGCTCTTTATCCTCTCGAGGATACTTGGGAGTTTGCCCAACCAGTCTACATGTGTTTTGTGTACTTGGAGAAGGCATTCGACCGTGTTCCTCGGGGTGTCCTGTGGGAGGTGTTGGGTTGGGTGTTGGAGTATGGGGTGTCTGGCCCATTGCTACAGGCCATTCGATCCCTATACAACCGTTGCAAGAGCTTGGTTCGCATTGCTGGGAATAAGTCGGACTCGTTCCCGGTGGGTGATGGGCTCTGCCAGGGCTGCCCTTTGTCACCATTTCTGTTCACAATTTTTATGGACAGGATTTCTAGGCGCAGCCAAGTGGCGGAGGGCTCTCACTTTGGTGGCCTCAGAATCTCATCTCTGCTTTTCGCGGATGATGTGGTTCTGTTGGCTTCATCGGGAGATGGCCTCCAGCCCGCACTGGAACGGTTCACAGCTGAGTGTGAAGCAGCAGGAATGAGGATCAGCAAATCTGAGGCCATGGTTCTCAGCCGGAAAAGGGTGGAGTGCCCACTCCGGGTCAGGGATGAGTTCCTGCCCCAAGTGGAGGAGTTCAAGTATCTCGGGGTCTTGTTCGCGAGTGATGGGAGAAGGGAGCTGGAGATAGACAGACGGATTGGTGCTGCGGCTGCAGTGATGCGTACACTGCACCAATCCGTTGTGGTGAAGAGGGAGCTGAGTGTAAAAGCAAAGCTCTCAATTTACCGGTTGAACTACGTCCCTACCCTCACCTATGACCACGAGCTGTGTGAGATCGAGAACGAGATTGCGGATCCAAGCGACAGAAATTAGCTTCCTCCGAAGGGTGGCTGGCCTCTTCCTTAGAGATGAGAAGTTCAGCCATCCGGGAGGGGCTCAGAGTAGAGCCACTGCTCCTCCACATCGAAAGGAGCTAGCTGAGGTGGTTCAGGCATCTGACAAGGATGCCTCCTGGGCGCCTCCTGGGTGAGGTGAGGCTGGGGAGAGGGAGGTCTGGGCTTCTCTGCTTAGGCTGCTGCCCCCGCACCCCGGCCCCGGATAAAGCAGAAGAAGATGGATGGATGGAGTTATATTTACAAAATATACAAAATGCCTCTGTCGTAAAAAAAAAAAAGCAGAATAGGATTTACTATTCCTCTTTATGTGCCAGTAATAACTAGTCACTAAATGAATTACCTAATGAGATTAATGATGCTGTTCCATAAGGGTAAATGAACTATCCCACTTTGGGGATGCACCCCTGGACCCCGTGAAGCTGCAGTAACTTAATAAACTCAAACAGCTGGAAGCAACCAAGCCAACATTGGGTCTCATTAATATTTTGTCAGATCAGTTACAATTCATCCGTGAGACTCATTAACAACATCTTACAGATGGACAAGTCTGTGAGCGTCTGCAAATCAAGCATGTAAAATTTAGTTTGCATATTTGATGTTTATAGTCTTGGTAAATGTGTCGAGCTTCTTAATTCACGAGTGAGCATGCTGTCATTTACTCATTAGCAATAAACACAAAGTACCACTGTTACCATTAATAGTGTGCTGACAGGGAGTAGAAACAGAGAGCATGTTTCTCCCATATTAGCTTCTCTTCACTGGCTCTCAGAATTGAATTAAAAAACTTCTCCTCACATACAAGTAGGGATGGGTACCGGTATCCGGATTTGATAACTTGCTGCGAGACCTCACACTGAGCACATTTACTGCGGGTGTGGTGCCTGTTGTTGGACCCGGAGTTAGCAACATCTCTCCAAGAACCCGAAGAGGAGAGTCCTGGCCCCTAGCCCTGCCAGTGTAGCAGAAATGATGACGGATGATGATGGCAGCAGCAGCCGTTTTTCTCTGGGTGAGTAGCTTAATGTTGTTCGTGTGTAATTTACGTTGTGTAGGCTAACCACGTTATTAAATTAATGCATGTAAGGTGAACTAGTGAGCACTGTCATAGTTACATGCGGCTGTCTTCTTGTTTGATGGCAGATACTCCCTTCACCCTGGCCAAAAAGGCTAAAAGGACCAAAGAAAAAGTGGAAAACAGCTAAACATGAGAGGTTTTTTTGACAAAGTTTGTGTTTTTTCCATTGTTTAAGCACTGCTTCCAGCCAAGAGTGATACCATATATGCCCTATAGCTGCAGAAAAGGCTACCATTGTTATCTTTTTACAAAAAAACAGCTAAACATGAGAGGTTTTTGGACAAAGTGTGTGTTCTCCATTCTTTAAGCACTGGTTCGAGCACCGTTTAAGCACCGGCACCGTTTCAAAAGTACCGGTTTGGCACCGGTATTGGATAAAACCTAAACGATACCCATCCCTACATACAAGGTCTTGAAAAATCAGGCACCATTGTATCCTAAAGACAAGATCATCATCCCAATATAGCACTTTGTTCTAAGACTGTGGGTATTTAAAAGTAGAATGGGAGGCAGAGCCTTCAGCTTTCAGGCCCCTCTTCTGTGGAACCAGCTCCCAAACGTGGGAGACAGACACCCTCTCTACTTTTAAGATTATGCTTAAAACTTTTCTTTTTGATATGGCTTATAGTTTGGGCTGGATCAGGTAACCCCCAGTCCTGATTGGTTTTTACATGCAACACATGTGAGCATTTATTAGCCTGCATCAGGTGTGGAGAAAAAAATAGCTACAATGGTATCCACAGGTATAAAAACACCTCTAGGACATTACAGTGGTCCTGAGAATGGTCTCATTTACAAAGGTGCCAATATATTCCAGCATTAGAGACTTTTGCTTCCGGTAGAGATGAGTGATCGATGTAATTCCACCGCTGCTTACATGCAGCGTTGCCAGACAATCGTAATCTGTTTCACTTAGAGATGAATTTGTTCCTGTTGAAACGTGGCTGCTTCTTGTTATTACGGTACTCTTTTGTGTCAAGTGTGCATCAGAGAAAGAAAAGAGAGAGCGAGAGATAGGAAGCACATGAAGGGGGAAGAAAAAAATCCTTGAAATCCAGTCCATCTAACATCCAGAGGTTGCAGCTGTGTGCCATATGAACGTATAATTCTGTGTGCTCAATTGATATTCATCACAGAGGCACGCATTTCTATTATCCGAATATTATCGAAATCAAATTAACTGAGGGTAATTTCAGTTCTGTAATAGATACCATCTAATGGGATACGCACATTGCCATGTAAGAATACAAAGAAAAAGATAGATTGTTACCCAGCGCTTGAAAAATCTGACATTTAGTCATGTCAGCTTTTGAATTTCATAAACTGCTGTTTCAGTTTATAGCCATCCTCCCCAAACAACACACAGTGAAAAGTCACCAGCAGTATAAATAGAAATGGTTCCTCATTCATACAGTCACCATTCATGGTTAAAAATCAATGAAAATGCTCACATTCAGAGAGATTTAAAAAGACAGAGAGTGACATTCAGAAGTCATTCATTGACGACGCAGACAAAGGGAGAAGTACTGCAAAGGAGGAGAAGTGAAGAGACAAAAAATAAAAAGTCCTGCTATTGTTCGCACTCTCATTATGAAGCAGGAAATCAGTGCAATCTAACCGGGCAAAACAATGAGAGCAGGCGAGAGCGAGAACGAAGAGAAGAGGGAAAACAGGAGATAATGAAGACTTCATTAATCAGCGCTGATACAAGCCTTCGTTTATCACGCCATTGTTGTAACCAATACAAATGTAACTGCTGAGATGTCCTTAAGAAACGCCTGATTGTGGAAACTTTTCCACCTGCTGTAGCACTGACATAATCTATAAAACTCTCATAAGCAATCAAAAGAAAAAAGTCTAAATTTACAGGTGTTATAAATAGAAGATTTGCAATCAATTCAGTAGAGTAGAATGGGATGATCTCAGTGCAGGGGTGAAAGGAACGAGAGGATCTCCCTGCTGTTTGTGGCTCACTGTGCCTTTGATTTTTTTTGTTTTTTTTATAGCAATCAAAACTGCCAGTTCAATAAAATGTTAGTGAGATAAAATGAAAATGAGTCTGCAGATCTAATAAAATTGTCAAAGAAAAGATCAAACAGACCAGTAGAGTTTGTGCCGGCTTATCTGGAATGAATAATGCAAGAAAGCTCATTTTGTTTTTGGGTGGGCTTCTAAAAAAGATGCGAGAGTCTGAGATGTTCTTCTGCAGTCATGTAGTTATATAAAAATATATTTATGGCCTCCATGGAATACCTTACCCTTAAATTATGCATGCTAAGATTCCTGTCAATGTTTATGTAACCTTAAAAAGGTTGGTAATTTATTTTAGACCGGATAGAATTACATAAGCTAAAAACACACAAACCACACTTTTACAAATGCCTGTTGCTCCACTGTTTGTCGTACTTTGACATATAACACCAGCGATAAGTATCACGCCTGAAACAATAATAATTCCAGAATTGTGTTATTATGTAAGTCCAGCTTAACCACCCAATTAGTTTGCAGATATCTGATCAATGGTTTATAGAATTTCAGCTGAAAGTGGCACATTGAAACAAACTTGTTACTGTTATTAGAGGTATTTTGTAATAAAAAACTATGCTGATGTAGGACAGATGATGAGCATAAACTGCAGGACATCTAGGAAATCACTATTATAACCAGAATATGCTTAGAAGAGGTCAGGACTTCAGATTTTAGAGCTTTGTCAGATAAACACTCACCAACTTACACTGTTAACCTTTGCTGTATTTTTCACAGTAAAATACCACAAAATGCCCAGTAACTTACCTGAAAACATTTCTACAGTTAATTACTGTAATTTGCTTTGCATTATGGGTATATTAAGGTTATTTACATTTACTTACTGTATTTTTTAAAATTGCGGTAGTAGTTATACCTACCGTTAACACATTAGCAGTAGTGCTACTGTATTATGTGATTTGAATGGTTCATCATACTGTTTGTGTATTTTTACTCTTTCAGTGGTTGGTTGCAATAGTGCATTACATTTTAACTCTTTCACTGCCAACCATTTCCAGATTTTCCTCCAACCTATGCCATTTGTCAGTATGATACCAGTGAAAGTATTATGGTTTTGACTTTTTAGGGGACTTGCCTGTGTGTAAGGTTCAAGAATTCTGATCATCTAATCTGCTGCATGCAGTTGTATGCACATGCACAGCTGCTGCAAATGTGTGCTTGCCACTGCGTTGCCAAAGGCGAACTTCAGTCAGTGGAGAATATTGTAATAATTTGGCGGAGGCTTCTCAGTCGAGCAGTAACTGAATTGCTCATTTACTGAACGTGCAACATGTACAGAACTCTTCTGGGAACTAGTCAACCCAACTTAGTGAAACACACACTGAATGCATGCTGGCCCCGCCCATCCACCTACCTCTACCAACCACCACTCCATATCCTGACTGACATGACCTGTGATCCAGTGATTGACAGGAGAGGAAAGACAGTCCAACTTTGTTAACTCTTCATTACGATATGCTCGAGAGGACAAAAGATTTTGCACCTCGTTATTGTTGGACCTCTGTGTGGAAACTGCAAACGGGACGTCATAAGGTAATGCAAAGGACTCTCCTACCTAACATACTCGTTTATTAATTCTTAAGAGCATATATATTTTTTGTGTGGGGGGGGAGGGGGCTTAAAATCGGTGTTAGCTTGGTCGAAATAGCACATTAGCTGAATTATTCTGGAAAAAATAGGTTGTGTGTGTTTTTTTCTTTTCTTATTTAAATATATATTTAGATATATATTTTCCACGGGGAGGGGCGAAGAACACAGGCGCAACGACAGTCTTTGTCTTTTTCCCGCCGAGTGTGGTGCATTGTCCTCCTGCGCTTCTGTTCTATGACTATTGAGAAGCTGGCCATGCTAACAGTGGGACATTTAGCTTCAGCTAAAGCAGCAGGTAAAAATACACATTTAATGAGAATAAAGAAAGACAACTTTTTTTTGGAAATTTAGAGACTGCTAAAACAATCTTATCCAGTTTTGAGCTTGCTCATGTAGGTTAGCCTGCTTTATTTAATTTTGTGTGAGCTGCAGTACACAACATTAAAAAGTTAATATAACATTAGGTTGGTGGCGTGAGGAACTCCAACCTAAGTTTAATATTTATTATTTTTTTAAGTGGGAAGGGGAGCATGTTTTTTTCCCTTTAATACAACGTCTTCCAGGGTCTTTTTCATAGGAAAACCGTGTAACGTCTGTGTTAGGTTGGTCAAAAGAGCAATTAGTTGAATTATTCTGGAAAAGATGGGTTGTGTGTTTTTTTCTTTTATTTACTTATGTAAATATATTTTTCAAGGGTTAAATAAATGCAACATTAAATTAACAATTGTCTCTCTGTCTTTTCCCGCCCAGTGTGGTGCATTGCTGTTCTCCTGCCCTTGCTGGCTGCGCTGACAGTGTGATGTAGCCTCAGTGTTTGTGTTTTAAATGCTTTTTCCACCAAGATGTCTGTTGAGAGAGAGATGACCTTACCCATCACACCAAGGGTAATAGCGCTTGGTAAGTAAATAGTTTCAATCCTCTTGTAATATTTTTGTAAAAAATCTATGTAATTATTGTGGTATTTGTACCCACAACAACTTACTTAACAGGGGTTTGTCTGTTTTATATTGTATAAAAATAGAATACACACAGTTTGCTGCTGTTTCTCTTATTATTTATTATACACAATGACCAACAGGAAAAAACAGCCTAACATTTCAGCACAGGCCAAAATGCCAAAACATTAGGCAGTTTTTTCCTGTAATTGATCATAATTTTCATTACATAATAAATAATAAGAGAAATAGCAGCAAACTGTGTGGATTCTATTTTTGTACAGTGTGAGGCCTGCTATCCAACATTCTTGTGGAAACCTTATTTGTAACGGTGAGCACATTGTCTTATTGGACTCTTGTCTGTTTTTAGGGAATAATTTCATGTCTGCAAGCCGCTGGATGATCAGTTTGGAGGGCAAGGCATTTTATGAGCCTGAGCAGATGCATGACTTTGCCAGCACCCTTGCTGTCTTCTTTGCGTCATACTACGTTTTCAACCTTGAGTATCAGGAGTCAGCGTCCATCACACAGGAGATGATACAGAGGTAAATACTTTACACCATTAAAGCTTACACCATTTAAGAATGAAATATATGTGATAGCTTGACTACAGTTGCAGAAACATATAGGTGATTGCTGTAATGTATGTTTTAATTTTGAAATTAAAGCAGCCTTTTTTCCGTTAAAAGGTTCTTTGTGAGGATCAATCCAGACATGGGAACAAAATGCCCTGCAAATCTTGGTACAAGCTGCAAGACAGGTTGTGTCGTAAAGAGGAAGGTTACAAGCATCAGCCCTCGGATCACCACCTTCCTCCAGCGGCTCTCTGAGTTTGAATGGAGGACTTCCAACTAGGTAAGAATACAGAGATGATAATATCTTTTACATAGCTGATAATTATATACATACTGTACACACATCCATACAACAGTATGAATGATCTCAGACAGATGTGAACAAGTGAATAACCTGAGCAAACATGAATATTGATGATGTGTCTTTGACAGGTGGTGATAAAGACTACGCTGAACCCGACCATCCTGGTAACGGAAATCTAAATCCCATGTCACATTCTATTTCCTGGGACCCACTGATAATTATTACATTTTTTAAATGATTTTTGTTTTACAATTGTAATAGTTTATTTAATGTTCATGCTGGTGGGTTTGTCCTGTTTTTAGTGGAATGAAAAACAGTTTTCCTTAAAAAAATCAGACACGGAAAGGTGAAGGACTGTGTAGTTTTCATGTACGCTTCTATTTATTTTGGTTATTGACATTGTTTTTATTCAGTTGAAAAATGTTTTTCTTGTTAAAAAAATATCAACAATAAATGTTGGTTTAATTCACTATTCTGAGACTACTTTATTGAATTATATTGTTTTTTGTAAATGTTCTTATATTGAATATGAATGTTAATATTATTTTATATGCTGTAAAACACAATTACAGTCTAAACAAATTATACTGTACACAATTACAGTGTTATACCATAAACCACATTTGCAGTACAGTGATACTATAAAACTTAATCACGGTAAGTCTTTCTAACTGTAAACCACGTTTACAGTAAAGCTGTTATACTGTAATATATGTTTACAGTAAAGTGGTTGAACTGTAAAACATCACAACAGTAAAGATACTGTAGATCAGTAATTACAGTAACTTACTGGCAATAGTGTTGCCAGTAAGTTGCTGTAAAAATACAATAAAATGTCTAACAGTGTATAGTAAACACACAGCTGATCCAAATGTATTAAACTTCATCTTCTGGGAATCACACATATCTTTAAAAACAGCTGCTGTGCCAGTGTTTCCCTCACAGATTTAAATAAAGTTTTTGAAAAACATCAGATGATCCTGTTACGATCTGACTCAAAAACAACATAAATATGGAGACTAATACCAGAATTTCAAAGAGAAGAGGTTGTATTTTTGTTTACATAACAAGTTGGCTAAAAAAGCTGGTACCTCTAAGACAAAGACTAGTGAGCCTTCATGAAAGCCTGCCTCAGGTATGCCTTTATCCAAACCTCACTAGGTGTGATCAATTAGCAATAGTTGAACACTCTGCACTGCACTCTTGCAAAGAGGTTAGGGGCTGCAGAGGGGCGTAACAATCTGATGATGACGATCACACCTATTGTTATTATTTTTGGCACTTGTTGGTCTCTCTGTACACTCCTGTATGGTTTTTCACACCATTCACTTCTCTTCCCACTGTCACCAAGTGCTGCTCATAGAGGATGGCTTGATCAGAGATTGGGATTCTCTCTCTAAATTCGTAAGGACTTCGTAAGGACAATACAAGGACGGATAACTTAGTGTAAACTGGCACTTTACAAATAAATTAAACTTAAAATGAATTTTAAAAAAATAACTTTAAACACAGTACTTTATGAGACAGCTTAGCTTTCAGTTATAAGTTAAGTTAGTGAATGCATTAAAGAATTTAAGTGTCTTCTAATTATAATAAGAAGAGTTTGGAAAGTTGCACAAACACACATAAAGCAGAGTGTGGGGTTTTTTTTTTTTTGGTGCTGGTGGTGTTGGGGTGTACTTTTATGCATTATACAGCTGACAATAGGACTTGATCTTAAGCCTTTATAGGGCAACTCAATCTTTTTGTTAAACCCCTACATGTGGTGACTTTTAAACTTTTAAACTGCATGTCGAAGTTCACATCACAGGCCTCAAGAGGCGATAACCCCCTCAGTCTTCAAAAAAATCGAGTGTGATAAAACTGTACTCGCAGCTCGCCTTTAAATGTGCCCGAGAGTCTCTCGACTGGAATGAAATCAGATTTCAAGGTCATGGGGGTCACAGATTTTATTTCAGAGGATACCTCATCTAGAATCAAACATTAATTGATAACTAATTATCTCTAAAAGTAGGCTAGGTTTAATAATGAAATCTGGCTGCGTGCGCTCTTGATTAACGAGGTCTGTTGCATCTGTCCTGCTTTTTGAGGAAGCCTCTGTTCTTATAGAGCCAACTGCAGATCCACAGATAATCAGGATCATGGAAGTAGTGAAGAGGAAAACACTAATGAATGCTAATGAGGGAAGAACTCATGGAAACAACCACTTGATTAGCTGTCTGACTTGCAGTAGTGGAAGACGATGTGCCCGTGATTTGTGTGTTTCCAACAGTGAAATTGAATTCTATGTGGGAGTGAATGCACATACGTACTGTTTTGTTTACTGTGTTAGATGTAACAAAGTGGCTTTCCACTCTTTTAATCCCGGACGGCCTTACAGACCTGCACATTAATGTGTTTTGGTGTGTTTGCATGTGTCCCTGAGATAGCAAGACTGATCTGTCCATCACTCATCAATGGAGACAATGGAATAGACGGCCATGAGCCCTCAGAGAATATCTTTAATCGGGGAGAAACAACAATGCTTTGTGATGACTTAGAGGGATATGGTTAGTAAAACTTTGAGGAATTTTGTCTCTCTTGTGAGTTGGAGACTGCGTGACTGACAAGCCATCTGTGGAAAACAGATGAGCTACATAGCTATAGCTGAGAAAGCCTTCTACACAGAGGGAAAAGCTATATTCAGCGAGGTGGTCATGGGTAAATCCACCTTAACTCAAATTTACACATTTGCAAAGGAGTTTACCCATCTGCTGCAGATATATTCACGAAGAAATTCAGCTTATTTTCACTTGGGAAAAAGCCTTTACATTTCACTTCCAAACTGATGATGAGGAAATTATTTTTTTTAATGTGACATTTAAGCGACAATTTGTTTGTGCACTGACTCCAGGTACAGCAATATTAAGACACAACATCTGTCTACACATCACTTCTCCATCCACATATAAACTGTGTTTCTGGACAATCAAAACTCAATAGTGCCATATGCTAGGGCAAGACGGTGGTGGAGTGGTGAGAAACTTTGGCTCACAGTAAAGTTGTGAAATTTCAGTTAAATTTAAAAAAAAAAAATCTGTAACTGTGTAACCACACTAATCGATAATCATATCAGCTGTGATGGGTCCAATCTGTAATGTAGAACAGTGGTCCCCAACCTTTTTTGCACCACGGACCAGTTTATGTCCAAAAATATTTTCACGGACCAGCCTTTAAGGTGTCGCGGATAAATACACCAAAATAAAACCAGCACCGGTCCCAAAAAAAGCAGATTTATTCATAAAAAACAGGAATAGACCCAGGGAAACTGAAAATTATATAAAAAAATAACACTAAAAAACGATAAAAACCCTGAAAACCATGAATTTCCTATCCGAGCCTCAACTCTCGCGGCCCAATGAACTGCTGTCAGTTAGTTCTCAATAGTTCTCCTTAGGTCTATGGGACAGTTTAGCTGCTTTCAGGATTTATTGGGGTTGTAGAGCATACCAGCTGTTTTCAAGATGAAGCCTGTTTGGCAAGTCTCTACCTTATCTACCATGCAAATCTGCACAGTTGCAACGTTGGGATAACAAGAGGTGGTGATGCCCGTCAAGAGAAAAGATCCTCCAAAATAGCCCGGACACTAGTTGTACAGCACCAGACGTGCACGTAGAATAGCAAAGAGCCACAGTGTTCTGCAGCCAAAGGGTTGAAGTAAATCTGTGGGAGGAGGAGTGCAGACAAGGTGCAAATGCGCTAAGAAAGCTTGGTGTCGAGGTTCACGAGCCTCGTTAGTTCTGCATCTCACAGGAAGCTGATCTCGCTAATCAGAATAAGCAGCTTGTCAGCGCACACTTCTCATCATCTAATTAATCGCAATCAGACAAGAATCTACAACATATTAGCGCTACCTAGACATCCCACAAATTCACACACACACACACACACAGACAGAGAGAGAGGGTGGCCTTACCTAACAGTCTGGCTGGCCACAAGAGTTTTTTTCTCTTCCTCCCACTGTACTTGTATGTGTGCAGGCATCTGGAGTGTGACCTCACTAAGTTTCAAGGGTGCCATGAAAGCGGAACGATTTCGTTCATCAAATCAATACTAACCCTTAACGGCCTCAGCTTCCCAGCCAGCTGTGACAGGGGTGGGGGGAAAAGGAGTTGTGAATCAACTGCAGAAGCTAAGAATCAGGGAGAGGAGGGAGTGAGCGTTGGAGAAAATTCAAGAGAACTGCTCGGGTGGGGACACTCGAGGACGGCGTTTGGATTTACGGAACACCGTAAACCACTCGTTCCCATTCTTGATTCCTTGAGGATCAGAGGGAAGCTTGATGTCATTCGGCTGTCTGCTCTTTGATGTGTTCCATGGGAGAGCCGAGACTCTAGGCCCTTTCATGTTATACTTTGTATTCGAGCATCCCACCCCTGGCAAGAATTACAGTAAGATAGTCATTTAGTTCAAGCTCATCACATAGCCGATTTGCTCCTTCAAAGGCATTCCCGCTTTGCCGTGTTAAGGCTAGGGCCACTTCAACAAAGAAGATCAAGATCAACATGCAGATGGAAAGTATTAGGTATCATATAATTTTACAGTTTATTAATTCTCCTCTGCAGTGCCCTGAGTGCACCATAGCTGCCGGTATTCACAACAAAAAAATTCTTTATATCTACAAAGGAGTGAAGGGATTTTCAGTGAATCTTTAAGCTAAGGGATTTCAGTTCACAGTCCTCAAGTTATGTTTAAGGGTTTCAGACTGCAACACTGGCGTATGTCATCATCAAGCTGGGTCCCAACTTACATTACTTACAAGAATATTGTATTGAAAAGGGGTTAGTGTCTTATTCGAGTCATTGGACGAATTACATATACAAAAACAGAATATTTTATCACAGCACGGGGGTGCGGTCCTGCCTTGTACCCTAAAACAGCTGGGAAAGGCTTTAGCCGTGATACAACTCTAAACTGGTTAAGACAAAGAAGAGAGGTGGATGCACTTTTATATTTATTTACAATAATATATATATTTTAATGCCACAGACTTCATTCTGGAGTCATCATTTGATCTAAACAGTTATAAAGGGACAAATTTGTTACATAAGAGAATCACTTCTCTGTTGCAGGAGCTTCAACACACAAAATTAGACTGTTTGGTCTTTTCTGTCAGACACACACATGAAAGGAAGAGTTGGACTGTAAGGAGGACGCCTGAAGTTCAGCACCAGCTATGGATAGGCTATATGAGAGCTGCTACTTGTATTCTTAGGAAGGTATCATCTGATAAAACAGCTAACGTAGACTGGCATAGAGACCAGCTGATGACTTTGTGACCTGAAATAAAACTGCGATGGATATGAGGTTTACTAACACGCTGCAAAGGAGAGGCACCGTTTTAGCCAAAAGCTGAGCTTCACACAACAAACTTCACACAGGGACCATGTAGTCTGCAACACCCATTTCAGACAAAAGCAAAACAAGTACCATAAAAATGATTTCACGGTGATTTCTGGGTAGAGAGCAGCTAATACCACCGCGCTCATGAATCAGCCTAAATTGAAAACAATGACAGCCCTGCAGCCCTGCAGGTATCCTCACAGTCTTCATTCACTATAACTTGGCAAAAGATGAATATTTCCAAAAAAAACGTCAGTCTGTTCCCTGATCGTACTTTACAGCAAAAACAACTCCTTGACCTTTGATTGCAGCGACAACAAAATAAAGAGAGAAAAACTCTTGGTGCGCATCTGACCTGCACTTTGCGATCCAGCGGAAAGGTTATCGAGCAGCAGGCTGACTCACGCTCTAAACACGCCAAAAATACAAACACACACACCAACATGGCGCGCATGACAGGGTGAGTGGAAAATATTCCGAAAAGGTCAAGGGTTGTGGATCAATTGTGACAGGGCCACCGGGATATGGACACAGATGGCGCATAATCTCCCATCCCCCTGTGAATTATGCAGCGTGACTCTGTTTCTCCCTCTCTGGCCAAAAACGCAGCCAAAACATTCATTCAGACCTAGTTACAATGGAGTAAAAGACCCTGTTGTTTGCAGTCGAGAGTCACAACGAGGGAAGAAAGGGCCGATGACCAGACATCCAAGAAACTCAATATGAAGTCTGTCATAGTGGATCTGGTTTTTTGGATTATTTTCATGCATTTCCTACTCAAAATGAGGTTTTGGAGCATATTTACAAAGTCACATAAATGGTAAGACAATTTAGATTAGCAATTAAATTAGTAATAAAAAATATTGCTATTGAAATACTGGAGACTCCAATCTTGGCGCTCTTCTTTTAAAGTTTCAAGAAAACTGTTTTTAAAATCTAACCTGAAGTGGGAAAAAACACTAGATTAAAATGTAACAATGTACCTTTTCATTGAAATTCAACTCTTTTATGTGGCCAAAATTATTATTTCTGCTGTCGAGCAGGTAATTTAATTATTGATTAAAGTAAAGGGCTTTGATTCAAAGCGAGGCAGAGATCAAAACACATTCTTAGGACAAATCCAGGCCAGCTTTCTGTAGCCTATAAAAGCGCGGACAAAGGAAGAGAGAACACCAAGTCAGCTCACGATAGTTTATTTTGATGTCAATTGTCCAAAACAGACCAACAATGGCACGCGCATACATATGAGAGAAAATTACACAAAAAAGGAAAGAAAATGTCAAAGAAGGGGACATAGGATGAGCTCTGCTGCCTTTCAATTACTGTCCCTTCTCCTCTTATGCTCTTCGGCTCTCCTCTGAGACGGAGCTGTGAAGTTGAATTGCTGAGCACATCTCGGCAAACAAAGCAGCTCTACACCTTGCTGCCAACGGAGGGAAGGACCAGCGCCATGACAGCGACAACACTCCCATGTCAAAACCTGATAAGTTTACTAACTGTGGGAAAGAAAACAAATCTAAGGAGGCTTAAATTTAAAAAAAAAGGCACCGGAGCAACTAAATGCACCAGATGGGTGGAAGCTATCGACACACTGTATGAATGGTCATGGCTCTGTCCTCTGACACAGTTTCTGGTGTTTCTGTTGCTGCTTGTAGATAAATGTCAATGAATTCAGATTCATAAATGTGAAAAGTCGGGATTATTTTATGTGGCCACATGATTTTGTCATCTTCTTGAAAGTACAATTTGACATTCTGACTTATTTTGCCTACAAATCAGTCCTGTATACCTTTATACAGGGAGTGCAGAATTATTAGCCAAATGAGTATTTTGTCCACATCATCCTCTTCATGCATGTTGTCTTACTCCAAGCTGTATAGGCTCGAAAGCCTACTACCAATTAAGCATATTAGGTGATGTGCATCTCTGTAATGAGAAGGGGTGTGGTCTAATGACATCAACACCCTATATCAGGTGTGCATAATTATTAGGCAACTTCCTTTCCTTTGGCAAAATGGGTCAAAAGAAGAACTTGACAGGCTCAGAAAAGTCAAAAATAGTGAGATATCTTGCAGAGGGATGCAGCAGTCTCAAAATTGCAAAGCTTCTGAAGCGTGATCATCGAACAATCAAGCGTTTCATTCAAAATAGTCAACAGGGTCGCAAGAAGCGTGTGGAAAAACCAAGGCGCAAAATAACTGCCCATGAACTGAGAAAAGTCAAGCGTGCAGCTGCCAAGATGCCACTTGCCACCAGTTTGGCCATATTTCAGAGCTGCAACATCACTGGAGTGCCCAAAAGCACAAGGTGTGCAATACTCAGAGACATGGCCAAGGTAAGAAAGGCTGAAAGACGACCACCACTGAACAAGACACACAAGCTGAAACATCAAGACTGGGCCAAGAAATATCTCAAGACTGGTTTTTCTAAGGTTTTATGGACTGATGAAATGAGAGTGAGTCTTGATGGGCCAGATGGATGGGCCCGTGGCTGGATTGGCAAAGGGCAGAGAGCTCCAGTCCGACTCAGACGCCAGCAAGGTGGAGGTGGAGTACTGGTTTGGGCTGGTATCATCAAAGATGAGCTTGTGGAGCCTTTTCGGGTTGAGGATGGAGTCAAGCTCAACTCCCAGTCCTACTGCCAGTTTCTGGAAGACACCTTCTTCAAGCAGTGGTACAGGAAGAAGTCTGCATCCTTCAAGAAAAACATGATTTTCATGCAGGACAATGCTCCATCACACGCGTCCAAGTACTCCACAGCGTGGCTGGCAAGAAAGGGTATAAAAGAAGAAAAACTAATGACATGGCCTCCTTGTTCACCTGATCTGAACCCCATTGAGAACCTGTGGTCCATCATCAAATGTGAGATTTACAAGGAGGGAAAACAGTACACCTCTCTGAACAGTGTCTGGGAGGCTGTGGTTGCTGCTGCACGCAATGTTGATGGTGAACAGATCAAAACACTGACAGAATCCATGGATGGCAGGCTTTTGAGTGTCCTTGCAAAGAAAGGTGGCTATATTGGTCGCTGATTTGTTTTTGTTTTGTTTTTGAATGTCAGAAATGTATATTTGTGAATGTGGAGATGTTATATTGGTGTCACTGGTAAAAATAAATAATTGAAATGGGTATATATTTGTTTTTTGTTAAGTTGCCTAATAATTATGCACAGTAATAGTCACCTGCACACACAGATATCCCCCTAAAATAGCTCAAACTAAAAACAAAAACTACTTCCAAAAACATTCAGCTTTGATATGAATGAGTTTTTTGGGTTCATTGAGAACATGGTTGTTGTTCAATAATAACATTATTCCTCAAAAATACAACTTGCCTAATAATTCTGCACTCCCTGTATAAAGGTGCTTCTGTTAATTAGAATGGAAACATTTCATGGCTTCATTGTTGAACTTTTGCCCTTTTCCGCCATGAGTGAGAGTCATTTAAAAAAATGAGCTGAATTTAAATTTTGTCAGGCTGACAGCACCTTTTTCAGTACGGTGGAAATCATTTAGATGAAACTGAGTGACGCTGGACTTTTGCTATCAGACAGCCTGTTTTGAACAATATGCCGGTTTGATTTTAATGAGTGCAGCATAGAAATAGCGATGGTAGCACAAATGTGTCCCTTTAGACATTTTTCTTTTACTTGGCACCTCCACAGAGCAAGACTATGTAGAAAAAGTCTTAAATAAAAAAACATTACATATGGTATTATTACCGTTTTTTGTCTTATGTTTTGGCCCCTTAAGGGTAGCTAAAGCACAACCATGAACATGACATATTAGTATACAAACCTACCCAAATAATGTTAATATTCATATGAATTGTTGTGCTTCTGTCCATCTGTTAAATCAGTTTGCTAGCATGCAATGCAGTCCCAAGGAGTTCTTCTGTGCAGCACTGTATCCCTATTTGCAACCAATTTTGCTTTGCAACTTCCTGCGACTATTCACCAACCAGTCAATGAACGCACAGTAACCGGCTAGCCAGGGTGTTGCTGATCGGTCTCTAGGCCTGTGTGACTCGGGCTATACACATACATGCCAACCCTCCTGATTTTTCTGGGAGAATCCCGGATTTCAGTGCCCCTCCCGAAAATCTCCCGGAGCCACCATTCTCCCAAATTTCTCCCGATTTCCACCTGGACAACAAAATTGCTAAACCATCCTTAACTGGGCTGCCATTTCCGGCGGGACAATAATAACGGTGACACCTCGAAGTCAAGCGTGGGAAGTAGAACAAAGGAAGAGGAAGCAGAAGAGAAATGGCAACAACCAGTAAGAGAAGGAAATATGCATGCAAGTTTCAAAATGATTGGAAAAAAGAATTTGATTTGACAGCTATCTAATTTAACTTATTTTGTCTGATAAATAAACACTGTAGAATTCAGGTTTTTTTCTGTGTATATGTACATGACGACCCCCCACCCCCCAACAGGCCTTTTGAATGTCTCCCTAATACTGAGGTCTCAAGGTTGGCAAGTATGGCTATACATAATTTGTGGTTGGGATGTCACAGTCTGTCTCAAGCATTTAGCAGTCTCATAGAGCTGCGAGGGACATAAAAACTACATAATTAGTCTCTACAGGTTCATTTCTACAAGTGTCATATTTCACATTAATACAAATATATTATTGATAGCAGCTATAAAAATAAGTTGGCAAATCTTCACTGAATTATTTTCAGTTCCAGAAAGTGTGCAACAACATACAAGGAACATGCACCCAATATAACCCGCATGTAGTCCCAGTGTATAACAGCAATCATGAGTCAGAAAGTGCAGTTAAAGCAAAGATAAAAGTGTAGTTGTAGATGCTACTGCCATGTTCATCCAGGCTCTTTCAGTCCCCACTTTGTGTGTCACCCCAAGGCAAGCAACACACAGTGGACACTGTGCCTGGTCCTGCTTAGCCTTAAACCCTGGCCCTAAAGGCCCTAGGGCACCCCTGAGCCTACCCAACTTCCTTGGGCCCACAGTTGGTGATCTAGTTTTACATATGGGATCCCTCTATTATTCATAGTCCAGGGCAGTCTCGCTCTGTGGTGCCACAGTGGGTTATGTGGGGGGCAGAGGGGCTGTTGCTTCCTAGTACTTCTTCGTAACCGTGAGAACGCACATGCGCGCGCGTGTGTGTGTGCATTCATTATTTACACACTAGGGGCATTTAATTTTTACATGGGGTTACGTAACATATCCCCACACAGCTTCATTCATCCAGAAAATGTATAAATGTGCATGTATGAATGCAATGCAATCGAGGAGAAGAAACACACACATACTCACAGCAGTGTGGCTGAAAAGGTAATACAAACGCTACAGGACCCTCTCCTCATATACACAACCAGAAGCACACTCTCTCACACACATAAACACACACACACAGATTACTGATTACATCTCTCTGCTTGTACATGAGTGGGCCTCTGACCAGCAAAGAGGAGCTGGAAGTGAATTACAGACCATTATCCCGTGCACTAAAGCAGTTACAGCTGAAACCTGAGAGCCCTCACCGGAAGGGAGGCATGGAGAGAATACAGGGAGGAGAAATGGAGCGAGGGATAAACCACGGCTACGGTGAGAGTGACTTTAGGATGCAGAAATGAGGAGAGAACAGATGGGGAGAAGGAGACGCAGGGACGGAACTACAGGGGAAAAGACAGTGATGGAGGGCGTCGAGAAGGAGCGGGACGACCACTCTTGACATTTCTCTGCCACTTTGCATGAGTCGAGGATGACGGTGTGCCTTTACTTTCTTTTTTCTTATATTTTACTTTCCCCAGCCATTGTATTCTTAACCCAACCACCCTCGTTCTCACTTTCTTTGCCTTACCCCCACCCTCCGCACCCCGCCCCCCACACACACCCTCCAACACTTTGTCACAGGTTCATGGCTTCCTTGGAAAGATGACATCGCATTAGTCACAGCGTTTAATCAGATGCCATTATCATTTCACAGAACTCTTTCTGTTTGCCGGTGTGCATGGCTGTGTGATTGTCACTTCTAATTCTGGCAGGAACGCATGATTTATTTCCCTGAGAAAACACAGAGAGGGAAGAGGGGAGAAGAAGTTTGAAAAATAAAGGGAGGCTTCTTTTGAAATTAATCAAGTCCAGTCCATGTTAATTTAATTCAGGCTTTATATCGCTCATATTTATTATTCATATTTATTACTGCTGGTGCGTAATTATTTTACTATAATATTATAACTCCTCAACTCATTATCTGTTTTAATGCAGCTATTTGTTTGAACTACCACTGCTGCTGATACTTTGTAGTGGGAGTGCTGCAGGTGGTGATGGTCTTAATATTAATAATAGTAATAACCCATCTATTCCCACTCCCAAACCTTCTTAATTCTCTTTTAATCATGTTGTTCACCTTTCCATCACCACCTCCTTTACAATACAGTGTCCAAAGTCAGTGATGCAGCATTTGCCCTCTTTCCTCCACCACCAAGGGGACTCTGATGGAACTTTCCGGGGTGGACAGGCTGGTGTGCAAAGGTATTTCACTCTCCTAACAAAGCCAATAAATGCTAACAAAGTCAATCCCAAATAAACTGACCTCAGTCTCAGGGTTTGGAAACAGTCCTGAAGAGAAAAATCAGACAGAATAATATGATTAAACTGAAATACAGTCCTAACAGCGCAGGAATTATACTCATCTTCAAGATAAGATGAAGACAAGTAATACTGAAATGTCAGTCACTGAGAATAGCTAACCCTGCCGTCTTTGTGGTTCAGGAGCCCCGTCCCTTCGTCGTTATCAGTGGCCGTGGGCAGTGGACGTAATGGAGGTGGCGAGGACGGTAGTAATAACAGCAGTATGATTTTTTTTGACCTTTCATTCCCTCCTTTTCTTCCACCCCCTCCTGCCCCTATTCAGACGCAGAGGAATACAAGCAGGAACTTCTTCACATACAAGCATACATCCAAATACTCAGGCGTCACACACTTTCCTATACATAATATATTTGTTTTGCTTCTTCTCAGAGGGCAACATTAGGATGTGGGAAAGATCCAGAGAGTGAAGAAAAAAACGTTTGAAAAGGGTTAAGCAGGGATGAGGGGGAAGGAGTTAGGACAGTGATGAAACAAAAGACGTGTAAAAGGAAAGAGCTGCAGGAGAGAGACATGGACAGAAAGTCGAAGGGAGGATGCAGAGCTGCACTGTCCTCGTGGGGTGCTAGAGGTGGTGGGTGTGAGCCGGGGATAATCCTTGTATCCCATTGTCTCCTGTTTTCAAACCAATTATTGTCATCTGCATCCTCATGAAAGAGAGTTAATGAGGGGAGCAGAGCTTTGGAGTGTCAAAGCATAGTCAAGGGAACAAAGAGCACACAAAAAAATGAGGATAGAGAAAAGAGGATATGGGAGGACAAATGTGGCAGTGGTGGAAAGTGATGGGATGTAAAATAAGTGAAAGTCAAGTGCCAGGTTGGCAGGTGGCTCAGTTGTGGATTTCACGTATCATACCCTACCCTCTGTGCTCTGTCACGTGTCGTGCCTTTACAGAAATGCTAACCCTTCTTTTTGATATTCTCTTCATTTTTTTCTTCATTGAAAGGAATTGAAGACTGAGTTATACAGTTCCACCTCTTAGAAGCTACTAAATGCCTGTATAAAATACAATTCAGTATATATACAGAGACGTATACACACCTGATATACACCCAATCGATACTTTATTAGTTTCACCTTGCTAGGCCTGAGAGGCGCTGCATTTTGCCCTCACAACTGTCTTAGTTCTTCATGGAATAGATTCAAAATTCTTGAAAGAGTTTGGTCCATACTGACATGACAGCATCATGCATTTGCTGCAGATTTGTCAGCGCAACATTCATGATGCTGCACAAAGGTGCTCGATTAGGTTGAGATCTGGTGACACTGGAAGTCATTCGAATACAGTGAACTTACAGTGGCGTTTTTATCCTGCTGGAAGAAGGCATCAGAAGACAGAAACAATCTTTTTCTAAATACACAGTTGGCAAACAGCCCTTAGGTAGGTTGTGGTAATAAAATGTCCCTCACACCATTACACCAACAACAAGCTCAACTGTAGATACAAGGCAGGATGGATCCATGCTTTAATTTTTTTAATGGCAAAGTCTGACCCTACCGTCCGAATGCTGCAGAAGAAATCGAGACTCATCAGACAAGGCAACGTTTCTTCAATCTTCTATTGTCCAATTTCGGGGAACCTTTGTGAACTGTGGTTTCAGATTCTTGTTGTTAACTGACAGGAGTGGCCCATCAGCTTTGCAGTTGGATGTGTTGTGGGTTCAGAAATGCCCATCTGCATACCTTGGTTGTATTGACTGGTTATTTACTTTCTATCAACTCTGACCTCTGGCATCAACAAGGCATTTTCAACCAGAGAACTGCTGCTCCCTGTTAATTTTCTCTTTTTGGGACTATTTTCTGTAAAACCTAGCGATGGTTATGAGGAAAAATCCCACCAGATCAGCATTTTTTGAAATATTGCAACCAGCACATTAGCAACCAAAAACCATGTCACATTCAAAGTCTTTAAAATCACCTTTCCTCTTAATTCTGATGCTCAATTTGAACCTGAGCAGATACGTTTGATCATGTAAACATGTGTGTGTTAACTAATTGCTACGTAGGAAAAAAATCAGCAATATTATCAGAGAAGCAATAGTTGCTGCCCATCAATCTGGGAAGTGTTATCCCAGATAAGTGTTATCTCTGCAGTGAGAAAGATTATTCACAAGTGGAAAACATTAAAGACAACTGTGAATCTAGAGTCAAATGTGTAGCTGTTGGACAGCTGAATCTTGGCCAGAATTGGGTCATGCAACAGGACAATGATCCCAAGCATGACAGCAAAACTACAAAATATTTCACAACCTCATTGAAATGAGTGCCTTGAATCAACTCTTTCTGTGATTTGGTGCTATATAAATAAAGCTGAATTGAAAAATTGAACTAAATTGAACTTTACAGGAGCCGTGTATGAACGAATGCCCAGAAACCTCAGTGAACTAAAACAACATTGTACCGAAGACTGGTGCAAAATTCCTGCCAAACAATATAAGAGACTGATACAGTCAGACAGAAAATGAAGTTATTGTTGCTAAATGTGGTTCTATAAGATACTGAATGCGGTGGTGTACTTAGTTTTTTATGACTGTGGGTTGTTGTTTTCATAGTTTACAGCATAGTTAATGGGCTTTATACATCAAATTATTACCTCGTGTTGGCCAGACAAGTAAAACAACACATACTGAAAGTACATTCTTATATAATGACCAGCTTATTCGATGTCAAGAAAAATAAGTGCAATTTAAGCAATATGTCTTAGTTTTCCAATATTCAGTGAGACTGCAAACAAAGAAATCATAAACGCACATGGATACGGTCCCCTTTGCTTGAAATTAACAGCTCAGATAACCACTCTCATGATGTGATCCATTCTTTACACTTCAATGAAAAGTCCAAAAATCATGTTCCTCTTCTCAGCAATTTTCACACTACTCAAAGCCATCCAGTGGGCTGGACCTGACTGGCTGTATGATACTTCATTTTGGCTAACACAGTATCCCTGAACGCAGGTCTTGTCTTTTGAAATTTGCATAACTGTTTAACCCTCTCAGGCTCAAATTAAACTTTTTGTTGCTAATGCACAACCAAGTCCTGCAGTGGTACTTCTGAGTAAAAAAAACTCATAAAACATGTATGTGGGGTAATCAGGTTGTTAGTTTTTAACTGTTGCAAATCGGCAACGCCTGCCTCGAGAGGGTTAATGTGACATACAACATGCTGCACAATGCTGAAACCCACCATTCAGTGTGTATGTGTGTGTGCGTCAAACTCAGTGTGTTTCATCTATGTCAGTTTTCTGCGTGCACTCCGGCCACGCTGATTACGTGTGCAGTGTACATTGGACATGTTCAAGGCTATGACCACAGGGCTCTCTCTGCATTCTCTTGACAGGTTTTGTCTGCTATAAGCTGCTTTCACCATGGTAACCATAACTGCAATGTGCCATTTTTAACCTCGGCCAATCATTCACACTCTCTGTATTGTTCCAGATATAGAGCACGTATGTTATTTTAACATACGTTTCAAATTTCAAACGCAAACATGGTCCAAGGAGACAGACATTCGTCAGAGTCTGGATTTGTGAGAGCTATTTTAGAGTCGTGTTAGCTCCTTATTTGAGTCGGCAAAAAGAGATAAAGAGATGATAAGTTTGCTGTTCAGCTTTATTTTTTTCTGCCTGGCAACTTCTGGGACGTTTCTTCTGTGCAGCTGCAATATCACATCTCCGCCTTTCATTTGTGGTGGTGGCAAACACGAAAATATTAAAACCTAGGTTGCGACAAGGAGTTACACCCAAATTAAACAGTGTTATGTTCAGCTTTAAGAAAGCCCTCAAAAGCCGAGGTGTGTGTTGCTCATAAGTTGATCCAGTCACTTGCTCACTGCTGCGATGCCAATGATATCCAAGAATCCACCCACTCTTTTACTCGAGTAAACCGGTGATCAAGTGAGTTTTATGCGTGTGAGGATAAAAAAAAAAAGAAATCAGAAATGAAACAGACTTCAGCTTCTTTTAGATAGATAAATAAAAACACCCACTTTAGTCTCTTGATGCTCACACAACGAAGCGTTCACGCTCTGCATGTGTCTCTGTGTATTGCAAGCGTATGCTGCTTCACCAGTGACTCACAGGACAGATCACTGTGAGCGTCTACAAGCTGGACCTGTCTTCATGTCCCTCTTGCACAAGGCGCATGTGAGGACACACAGATACGACAAGCTGTGTGAAAAAGCTAGACCCCCCAATAGTTCCCCTTGCATCTATTTGTTGTTACGAGCTGGTTTCTGTGACAATAATAATCTGTTTTCTGCTCAAACCATCTTATTACCTGCACCGACAACTCGGTCACAAGCGAAAATGAAATGCAGCGTGAAAGGCTGCATCCAAAGAACAGTTTTCATTGATGTGATACTTTTTATTTTTTCGCAGCCTTTTTGCTCGAGAAGAGAAAAGGGAGAGAGAAAATGAGGGTTGTCGCAGCTTGGTGGGGGGTGAGGTAGAAAGAACAAGAGGAAAAACTCTAATCCGAGTGCTGCACTCTTGCAACTTGGTCACGAGATCAATGAGAATATGTGAAAGAAAAAAGAAAAAGGGCACGACCTCTCGGTGCACGCAGCAAGAGCAGAGCCTACTGCCATCATGCAGGATAAGCCACCACTCTACAGGCGCTGGCATGCATTTATTAGAGTAAGCACACATTAATTAGTCTATATTGTTTTTAAATTCCTGTGAGAGCCCATAAATCCACTGCTCTCCCCCACAACAAATCAATGCAAACCTAAAATTACCATTAAAACAGGATCACTCAGAGCGTTAAAGCCACATTGTTGGTTGATTATGAGCTAAGACAATAAAAATACATCTTGAAGGGATTAGTGCTAATCTCTAGTTGCAATACCTATCACATGACTTGCATGTAATTGGCAAAATCATTTTTTTTTTTTCTTTCGACAGGAGGATTAAGGCATCGGTGCTCCTTTATGTTTGATTTATTAAAATCAACAATTAACAAATGCAAAAAAAAGCACTTTAGTAAGAGCATCATTAAACAATCTGCGTAAAGACAGAAAGCGTTTCCAACAGTTTTCATTGAAACGCTTATTCATTATTTTAATATCAGGGCATGACAGAAAGCAGGGAGGAAGCAAGGCTTAATAAAGGCGATGTGAAGGTGCAACACATCAGCAACAAAGGACGTGAGTGGGAAATCATATTAGCACCAAGTCTTATCTGTTGGTCTGATGCACATTTGGGCATTACTAGAAAGTTGATTCCAATAGCACTGACTGTATCTACAGATTACCATATAGATAAATGTATAGATATTACACAGACACTCAAAACTTCATGGAAATTTCCACTGATTGTATCAAACAACAGATTTAATTGGCCATCAAGATCCATCCATTCATTTTCTTCTGCTTATCCAATTAGGATCATGATGGAGCTGGAGCCTATCCCAGCTGTCATAGGTTGAAAGGCTGGGTACACTCTGTACAGGTCGCCAGTCCATCACAGGACTAACAGCCCATCAGGATTTCATTTATTTTAGGTTTTTTTTTTTTTGGGGGGGGGGGGGGGGGGGGGGGGCGTTACACTGAAGGCACATCAAGCTTCAAAATTATCAGTGGCAAATTATAGAGTGCACCAAGGCTTGCCAACCTAGAAGCTAGGATCACTCTGCTTCCCTTAATACATTTCTAATGCAAGTTCTAGGATTTTGCAGTAGACATACAGAAAGCCTTAATGTTTCTGCCAGAGCTCCACATGGTGATGAACTGCATCAAAAATCCAGAATGAAAGCGTTTTGATTTGACTGGGTCAGTAACGCTGCCATGAGGAGATTAAGGATTCATCACCAGAGCAACGGTAAGCACTAATAAGCACATTTAATGGTGATCCATTTTTTTATTTGAGTTTATTTTCAAGCAGTGCTTTCCTCTACTTTTTGCTAGCAGTTGGGAAAACCTGATTGGATAGTCGCAAGTCCATCCGATATGACTACTGTCTGACCTTTAGCTTAACAAAACTGCTAAAAATAACTGTGTGAGGCCTCATTTTGCCTTTCCCATACTGATGTTAAGTCACATGAAAAAGGTGAACTGGCTGTAAGGTGTACATTCACATTTGGTAAGTCCACAGTTCAAAATCAATGTGGCAGCATTTAACAGGAAGTAAAGACCGCTGAGGCTTAGCTGGAGAGTTTTGAAGTATGTTGTTTTTTTGGTGTGACCATACTACGACAAACATGTTCTGCTTTGTTCTTTTGAGTTTGAATAAAAAGTCCAAAGTCCAAATCCACCTTAAGCTCAACTGCAATGTTTGGAGGATGAAAGAAAAGTCTTTTGAAGTGATAATAATAGCTGTTATAGTTAACAACAGCAGCACTAATCTTTCTCTCTCAACTACAATACTTATACTTGCTACAATTTAAACACCCTTGAGGCCCGCACTATTTAAGCAGCAGATGTTGCCTTGCAACACAAAGGCTATTTTCAAGGCTCAGGAAATGTATTTCATGGATCAAACCGAACCAAAAGTCACTAACAAAAGGAAATTTCAAAGCACAGCAAAGAGGAAATTATTTAAGCCACGAGGCATTTTTTTGGCTAGAGGCCATGTGATTTATGAAGCTGATGTGGGCAATTCAGCATTGTTTGGGGCCCAGTTCATATTTTCCTTTTAGTCTTCACTGCCATCTGAAAAAAAAAACCCACACAAAAAAAAAACACCATCTCTAAGAGGCCAAAGGCTCCTCTGTGTTTAGTCTGCCTGATATTTGGTAATGTAGATTAATTTTTTAGACCCATTTAGTGAAAACAGCTACCTACTGCTGCTCGAAATTATGTGATTAAAGTGCAGAGGCTCGACTACGGCATATAATGTTAAGGGCAATAGGTCCGAAACAGATTCAGGAGATTAATATGTGAGGGTTTGTTAAAAAGAGGTTAATACAAGTCCCTTTGCATTACACGTTATCATATAATTCCCACTAGTACGGCTTTAAACCTTTTTTGTGTACAGATTTTATCATAAAATCTAAAACACAATGGAAAGCTAGATTAGGAGTAAGAGTTTTGTTCAGTTTTTTTCCTCTTATTGCAAGACAGGTCTTAAGGCATAAATGACACTTTCTGACTTTTTTTGTTGACATTTTCTGCAGTCAGGCCGTGAACTCTGGTCATTATCTGGCTTTATGCGGAGTTCTCTGACTGCCAGCATTTATTCTGCGCAATTAATTAGCCATCAAGAACTGAAAGCCCCACTGACGGACACCAACTTAGGCCGACTCGCTCACACCGTTCCCCATTGTCTGTCGCTGAGTTATTATGTCTAAATTTTGTACAAACATGTTTTTGCTGTGACAGTCCTGAATGGATCCAGTGCTGACTGTGCTGGGTCCCTCCTCTCTTGTTTTCTGGATAGAAGTACAGATGGGTGTGAACGCGTTTGTGTGTACGTGCGTTCTAACTGATGGGCTCTGGCCGTGCGATCCATGCTGCTGTCTAATTATCCTGATGTGATGGATGGCTTTGATTAAATCATGTGACGGCTGAGACAGTTTCTGCCTCCCTTTGCCTTTCGTCTCTCGACTCCATCGCTCTTTTTCTTCTTCTGTGACACACTTGCACGCAGACAAACGCATTACATAGGCTGCAAGCCCTTAACTCTAGTCTCTCTGTTTTTTTCTTTCATCTTATGATACAGGTCTTCAGTAGTTCAGAACAGATGAGCGCTGCTTTTAGCATTGATGAAAGATATCCATAAATCATCCGGCGGGAGAAAAAGAGAGTGATGAGGGTGGGAATGAGACCAGGAGGCAAAAAAGATGGATACCTCTGGGGACACCTCAGGCCCTCCAAGGTTTGGAGGCCTATCTCCACCCACCACCACTTCCCCTGCCGGTGGCGGACTCCCTCAGGTGTCGGTGTGTTGGTGGTTCTTTGTGTCTGGGGGTGGGCGTCCGGGTACACACCGGCTCACTCCTTGGCGGCCGCTTGTCGGGGCCTGGGGCCTGGGGCTCGCTCAGGCCCCTTTGGAGGTGGGGTGCCCCCGGCCTCTCGGCCTGGGGCTCGGTCACTCAGGCACAGCTGGGGGCCGGCGGAGCTCACGGGCGCGTCACTGCAACTCCCCCTGGCTTCTGCTCCGCGGCTGCTGGGCGAGCCCTCATCTGGGACTCTCCTCAGCTCTTACTGGAACAGTGGCGCGGCTGCCCCTCTGTTGGTCTTCCATGGTCTCTTGTGTTCTGGGGGCCTCTGGATGTCTGGAGTTTTGATCTCCTCCATACCCGCTTCACACCCTGGAGGACGGGGCTGTGGCCCCCCCACACTCCCTAGCAGATCATTACATGGAGAAACCTTTGGAATGCAAGCATGCTGATCCACACAGGTATGCACACATGGGTATTCACAGACGCGGACTAAAGCTTTCTTGGCTGCTGCCTCAAAGCACACTGTGCGCTGTCTATCTTGCGTGCTGCACAATATCGTTTATTATTTAGTAAATATTGATATCTATGACTAGCTAGTTTATTGTGATGGTGCTTTGTTTTCTCTATTATTATGTTACTCTTTGTTGTTTGCTGTCTCCTCTGTTTGTTTTTTTTGTTTGTTTGTTTTTTTTCTCCATACAGGTGACCCAGGAGTTCTTTTTTTTTTTTCTCTCTCTTCCCCCCCCTTCTCACCGTCTCTTCTCCCCTTTGGTTTTCTTTCTTTCTCTCCCCCTCTTTCTCTCATTCATTCCCCCTGTCCTATTTATTAAAAAAAAAAAAAAAAAAAAAAATGACAAAGGATGAACTGAAGCTCTGCCATCACGTAATGTCGCATACTGCTGTTTCTGATGTCATTTAAAAAAAAGAAAAAAAAAAGAAAAAAAAAAAAAGATGGATAGATCGAGACATGGAAAATAATAGTTCAGTTTATAATTTTCATTGATTTCTGGACTGAATACAGCCACTGGTTCTGGTTGTCTTTTATCTCGACCTGGATCCAAATATCAATAATATCAAAACCAAAGCTGGAATTGGTATTCTTTCGATCGATGCTTTATTTTTATTCTTATAGTTTAATATGTATCCCACTGACCTGTGTTAGATTAATAATTGTTTTGGAAATGAAATGTGCCTATTTTATTTATAGTCTTTAGTACATTTAAATGACAGAAGCTGACCCAGCATGTTTAGAGACAGGCACATTTACATTACAGTCTCCAAAAACACCCAGTTTCAAAATAAAAGAAAAGCTGAAGGGTGTGATTTAGCAGTTATTCAAATGTGTTCAAGATTTGCAAATTAATGATGATTCGGCTCATAAATCATAACACGCTGCTCTCTCGTACATAAACTGCCTTTATAGGTTAAAAACTCTGGTATGGGTATCTGCAATATTTACATGGCATCAGATCGATACCAAGATTTGCAGTATTGCTCTGCACTAGACTCTATTTTATTTTCCTTGAATAACATTAAACAGAAAATTTTGCCTTTGAGGAACGTCCCTTCTTGTGCACGTTGGATAAAGAAGAGCGATAATAAAAAACTTTTATAATCCAAAAACTGCAGAAAGAGTCCTATTTGAACATAAAAGGAAAAAATGCACCTGTGAGAGAAATATAGAAATTAGAACATAAAATGGGACGATTTTATTCTCGCATGTTGTTGCTGGGAACAACGTTGGGATGAAGGAGTGCTCAGGGAAAATGATTTTCGCCCTAATTCTCTTATCTCCTTCCGATAAGCTCCACTGCAGATAATCAAAAAACTAAATTGATAACCTGCTCTAATGCAGGCTCGCTTCTGTCTGCAGCTACACACACCAAACTGCACACGTCCTAATGAGATGCTGTCCTTCAGTGCTACAAAGAGCTGCTGTTTGAAGTTACTCTCCCAGAAACCATATGCTCACAGCGGGAAGACTGGGCACAGATCCACGAGCCGCACAGGCACACGCATGCACGCAGTAAAGCCTGTGTAGCCACACACACCTATAACCATTCAGAAGTGAGACGTGAGTGAGGGAGAAAAATGGAGGAAAGTGACTCATCTCTGCAAAATACTCCTCACAAGTCATCAGTTAAAAGCTTCATGTGGACTTGTCAGTGAAACACGTAGTCACAAGCTGTATTGTAATTGATGTCAAGGCATAACCAGCTAAACTCAACACTTTCGCCCATTAAATATGCCCATAAATGAAAGGCAGCAAGACTTTTAATGTGAAAAGTCAAGAGGAAGTCCTTAGTTATAGCATTCAAATTACAAAAACATATCATTACTAAGGGAGGAAAGCCCGACGTGACTCTGATAGAATTACTGCTGCTGAAATGCACATAAATTTAAAAGATAAGAAGTAAAGATGCAAGAGGTTTTGAGTTTGCATCAGCTGACACAGAGAAATGCCCAAACCTCCCATTTCTGACCACTACTGAAGGTTAATGAATTGTCAACCCCAAGTTAGTAGCCAATGAGCATGCATTTTTTTATTTCTGCCAAAGCCAAGTCCAGCCTTTACTCGTCACTCCCCATTTCCCAAAACCAACATGTGGAAGCAAAAACACTCATGTCGGGGACTCATAATGGGACTTCACTAACCAATCGCTGACATCACAGTGGCTACATCCATCTTTTATATAAACTGTAGGGGTGGAACAGCTTTTCCAGCTGTTCTTGAAAGCCAGCCTAGTCCCTAGGGTACAGCACAAGAAACAGCATCCTGCTGCAACTTCTTCACAGTGAAAATCAAGAAAAAGCTCACAGGAATAATCAAGCATGCAACCAAAATCACCAGCACCACTTAAACCCAACTCTTAGACCCTCACAGCTTCCATTACTAAGGGCCCTGTAGACCTCCTTCACCACTCCTTACAGCTACTCCCATCAGGCAGCCACTAAAAAGTGCCTTGGGCCAAAAAGAGAACTTTGAAAAAGTTTTTCATTCACACCACAAAATTCATTTTACACATGGCCACAAACTCTATCAGTGTGTTCAAATGCTACTTTGCGAATGTGCTCTTATCTATTCATGGAATTGGTGTTATTAAATGTACTTTATGGTCTCCGATTTAACTTTGACTGTGTGAATTAGACTTTTCTCTGCAGTAGATATTTTGACTTATACCAGCAGGAAAAGCACAGATGCTGTGCTTTATTAATGTATTCCAGCCCCACTTTGTCAGTTGGCACCTGAATGAGAATCCAGCAAAAGTTGAAAGAAAACTCCAAGGACAGTTATGGATGTGTTAGTAAAGCCACAGAAAGGAACAGAATTTATAAGGTGGAAGGATCCTCTCATACTGAAAAGTGTAGTCAGTGCCGAGGGCGGCAAACCTGCATTCCTTTGAACGACCAGCAGGGGGGTGACTCCTAAAGTTCCTTTATTTGGTCTCTTTTAGACTGAAATAGATTCGATTCGATTTGATTAGATTAGCCTTTATTGGGTCACTTCTGAGAAATTTAAACTGGACAACAGAGGGAAACATAAAACACACATACAAACACTTATTTATATTTTTACCCTAATTACAATTGAATAATTAGCCGATATTGGCAATAGAAAATTTATACCTATTGAACTTACAGTTTGGTGCCCTAAAGCTTTTGCCTGATGGTGTCAACTGATACTTATTAAAGATGTGATTTTTGTCCTCAGTAACTTTCAGACCCTGCTGTATCACTGACTCTGAATGGGGAAATGAAAGGAGCACGTCAACTATCTTTCCAGCCCTTTTAATTTTGAACTTGGGATCTGAGCTTAACAGAAAGGTTGCCAAACCATGTAGCAATACAGTATAGTAATAAAGCATTTCCACTCCATGGACCCCAAGCCTTCTTAAAAAAATGCAAGTGTTGACTAATTCAGGCGCACACATAATCTACATGATGAACCCACTGTAACAGACAAAGTAAAGACCTAGATAGATGATAAACAGGGTATGATCTGAGGTGTGGATATATTTGACAAGTCACTAGTGTATCAATCAAAGTCCTTGGGATCTTAATAAGAAGATCCATCATTGTTGTTTTGAAAACCAAGACATCAAATGCACTTTAAAATTTGAAAGCAAACCAAAGGGGGACGTCAAGGTGACTAAATCAATTTTTAGGTAGAGTCAACTTTCCTAAAATCTAAACCACGTAAGTAAAAACGCCTGTGCAGAGACTAAGAATTAAAAGAGAGTCATCATTATAATGGGTGTTCTTGATTATGATTGACTAACCATCTTAACCATCTTAGGACTTCCTGAATTACCTGAATAGAGCCTGTTCTAGACCCTATGGTAAGAGGCTATGCCATGACAATGATCATTCAGTGACCATAGAAGTCTATCTGTATTCTTAGACATAGCAGAAAAGACTACTTTTGGTGTCCAACTTGTGTATTATTTTCTAATGTGTGTTATTTCATGCAGAGCACTCAGAATCTGTCAGAATATATATTTACCCTGATGACAATGACAGGAATGATAACGCTACTTGGCGACAGAAATAGGCCATTTTAGGCATGTTGCAGAGAGTTTCCGGTTCTGACAGCAACAATGTGATGCATCTGTAATTTTACTTATATAGAACATCCCATCACATCCTGGCCTTGTATTACATCAGATAAAATGCACAAACACAGGGCACTTAGCCTCTAAGTGGCCCTCTCTGTAGCTGTAATTAGGTGAAAGCTTCAGCATTTCATTAACATGGTAAATCCAACAATGGACAAAAAGAGAGGAGTGTAACTGTATTAGCTGAGGTGACGAAGGCTAAACAAGTGAACAGAGAGGATAAATAAATAAAATGACAAATGTTTGGGAGGTAGATAGATGGAAGTCCGTTGAATGGTTTTAGCCAATTACAGAAAAAGAGTAGATAGATCCAGGGTTCCTCCAAACACCAGATATCCTGTAGAGTGCTGACATCACAAGAGCGAATCAAGAGAAAGGAGGGAAGAGAAAGTGAGGGGAGATGGAGAAAAAGGAGGAGACTGAAGCTAAGAATAGTAGTACATCCTCGGGCCAGCACGATCGGTCAGTCATGCCAGCTATTTTTTACTTTACTACTGTGCCAGTCTGTACTTGTCTTGACATCTTTCCATCTACTGTTTCTATTTTCCTCTCGCCATTAGCCTCTTTCCAAAATGCAAGGCCAACAGTATGGCAACTTTGTCATGTCGATGTTTCTCAACCAACCCACGCAGGGTAGTGACAGTTTAAACTGTTGTATGTAGTGTTCAGCCATGACGGTCGACAGCAGCAAACATCTCCAGAGACGCGACTTAGTCAATATTGCTTCAAATGTGAGATCAAATACAAGGCAGGCAGGAGAGTGAGCGGCATGCTTCAGAATCCCACGTTCTCTGAGCTGTTTCACCGACGTGGGTTAATCCCCGAGGGATGGATTTCAAGGACGCAGAAGACAGAAGTGGAATTCGTATGTGGGTACAGGTGATGTGTAGCTGCAGGAGTTACATTCATGTGTGATTGTGCCTTCTACTTACCACAGTCTCATCAGGAAATGGTGCTCCATAGGTATAGGCAGAAAAGGATGGAAAAATAACTCGGTCCCAGTCACTCTGCAGACAGGGGGAGAGACAAAGACAACATCAGGGAAGCTCAAATAAAAATCTCACGTGCAGATTTGCGCCAGACTTATCACATGTGGATGGAAGCATTTAGTTCCATTTCTCTGCAGTACATCCTTCTCCCCGTTATGGGAAAAGCACCCCCTCCCCATAAGCTCCGACCTGTAAATGAGTGCCTGCAATGTGGTGGAAGATGTGCCTGCCGGTCCCAAAACAAGAAGCCTCCCCTGACTGCCTAACTAACACTTCAGCTCCCCTGTTAGGAATGCCAGGCCCCGGAGCCACGAATGGTTGGATGATAGGAGGATATGACAAGAGGAGAACGAGATAACAGCAGAGAGAGTGAAATTAGCCATGGAAATAAAGGGATGGAAAAGAGATACGGACAATAACGAGAGAAAGAAAGAGGAGGGGATGACTCAGAGGCTAACAACTTAATTGAGTGTGTGCTGCATCCAATTACCTCCTAAAAGCAGCAGAAACTGTGAAATCATTGAACTTCAGAAAAGAAATACACCGAGGCTTACACAAAGTAACACTGTGTCACCTGATGGGAGAACATGTGTGTGTAGCTGTGTGTGTGATAACACGCCAACAGGAAAATAGGATGCTTTGTCTGTGTGACATAAAATGCTAGCAAGCTAACTGTGGTGGTATTACAGGATGCCACAGGGTTGCCAACTCCCTGAAAAATAAATAAGGGACACCTCGTGGCCAGGGCCGGGCAACCCAGTTGTCTTCACCCTTCCCAGTGTGGTAGCTCTTTTTTTTTGTGTGTGAAATTATTTTTTAACCATTTGACTTGAATTTGATTTAAGCAGATGCATATTCTTTGTGATATGACCATATGGGAAACAAATGATCATTTAGCCGTTTATTTTTAGCTCACAATGACAACATTAACACAGTAAAACAGGTCTCTTTCTTAAACAGAAGCCTGTCATGCTTAGCTTTTGAGGATATAAGTAAATCTTTCTTTAAAAGAACTCTGTCCTGCTTAACTTAAAATTATATAAATTAATAGAAAACAATAGAACAAAATCATTCTTGTAACTGTGCACATTTAGTGCATTTAGTACAATTGGCTTCAGTTGAGGTATTATTTCAGCTTTTCTAAAGCTAATCAGGTTTGTAAACCCACTTGTTCCCATGATTACGCATCATAACTCATCATCATTATTAATCTATGTATTACTTTTATGTATTAGTCATCTATTTGTTGTAATCATCTATCCTTGCAGTTGTTTATTACACAAAATAAATTATATTATCACACTTCTGGCCACATAGCGCTGATATTCACTGCACATGCCCATATTAACCTTAACCAGAGGGTTTAAACAACAAACCAGTGTTTACATACCATATCTGCTTCTGCCGTGGCCTGGTGGACAAGAAATTGGTTAAGGGTTCCCCGAGCTTTCACGCCCCTCATGTTCTTCATGTGCCCACCACTAGAAGCATGCCTATGGAAAAAGTGCGCCGGCACACAGTGCAGTGCGCTTTAAAGGTGTTATGGTGTATTTTCCCAGCCAGGTGTTTCCCTTTTCCCATTCCTCCCAGTACTTTTGCAGCCTATTTTTCTTTCTCTGAGCGAACAAACATTGCTGCTCTAATGCTGGGCTTACACTGTGCGATTTTTGGCCCATTTTGAGCCGATTTTTGAGTCGTGCGACCGATTTGGTGATCGGCCCGATTTTGGCCTTCATCGTGCGTCGTGTAGTATACGTGGGGTAACGAGAAGCGATTAACACCTCGATCATCAATCGCTCGTGAGCCGCTCACACTGCTCACGCGCAAACACGTAAACGTCGGTGAAAAAGACGGCGCAGCACGGCAGTGCAGCGTGTGATCTGGACACAAGTGATGGAGGAACAACTTGTAGAACTTTGGAAAGCTCATCCGAGCCTTTTCGATGTGGCATCACAAAATTATCACGACCACAACAACCGTGAAAATAGTTGGATTTACACTGCTGCTCATTCACAGCTGCCTGATCATGTTTTTTATTAGCAATTTAGCAAAGTTGATGGTGGTGGTGTGTCTGTGTGAGTGAAAGACAGAGCGACAGATTTTCTGTTATAACCTTCATTTTATGGAGGCACAGTGTGAGCACTCAGGTCGCATCAGAGCATCGGGCGGTATAGTGTGAGAGTACATCGTGACCTACCAACTTCTAACCCCTGCGAGTCAATCGTGCAGTTTGAGCAGGAGCTGAATAACGCGACTGAAAAAATCGCACAGTGTCTGCCCAGCTTTAGGTGTACTGTCGTCCGAGACTTGCACCGCAGTGTCGGCGTTTGTTTCCCTGTTGGCCATGCTTCTTGTTGTGGTCATCTGTTGTCTTCCGGTATTTTCTCCGTAAGCGACCTTTCATCGACCAATGAGATGAGCGGTAATCTGAATTGTCATACTCGAATTGTCATAAGTGTGCTGTCAGCTCATTGGTCACAAAGCAGGAGAGGGGCTGGGAATTATGCTTTCCAACAAAGCGTTAATTCCATTAACATTTATAGACTACTTTTGATTCTCACTGTATTACGGGACAAAGTGCGTCCCTTATTAGCTCAATACGGGACGTGTACTTTTGTTTCTAAATACGGGACGATTCCGTATTTTAAGGGACGGTTGGCAACCCTACTATAAATGTTAATGGAATTAACGCTTTGTTGGAAAGCATAATTCCCAGCCCCTCTCCTGCTTTGTGACCAATGAGCTGACAGCACACTTATGACAATTCGAGTATGACAATTCAGATTACCGCTCATCTCATTGGTCGATGAAAGGTCGCTTACGGAGAAAATACCGGAAGACAACAGATGACCACAACAAGAAGCATGGCCAACAGGGAAACAAACGCCGACACTGCGGTGCAAGTCTCGGACGACAGTACACCTAAAGCTGGGCAGACACTGTGCGATTTTTTCAGTCGCGTTATTCAGCTCCTGCTCAAACTGCACGATTGACTCGCAGGGGTTAGAAGTTGGTAGGTCACGATGTACTCTCACACTATACCGCCCGATGCTCTGATGCGACCTGAGTGCTCACACTGTGCCTCCATAAAATGAAGGTTATAACAGAAAATCTGTCGCTCTGTCTTTCACTCACACAGACACACCACCACCATCAACTTTGCTAAATTGCTAATAAAAAACATGATCAGGCAGCTGTGAATGAGCAGCAGTGTAAATCCAACTATTTTCACGGTTGTTGTGGTCGTGATAATTTTGTGATGCCACATCGAAAAGGCTCGGATGAGCTTTCCAAAGTTCTACAAGTTGTGCCTCCATCACTTGTGTCCAGATCACACGCTGCACTGCCGTGCTGCGCCGTCTTTTTCACCGACGTTTACGTGTTTGCGCGTGAGCAGTGTGAGCGGCTCACGAGCGATTGATGATCGAGGTGTTAATCGCTTCTCGTTACCCCACGTATACTACACGACGCACGATGAAGGCCAAAATCGGGCCGATCACCAAATCGGTCGCACGACTCAAAAATCGGCTCAAAATGGGCCAAAAATCGCACAGTGTAAGCCCAGCATTAGAGCAGCAATGTTTGTTCGCTCAGAGAAAGAAAAATAGGCTGCAAAAGTACTGGGAGGAATGGGAAAAGGGAAACACCTGGCTGGGAAAGTGCACCATAACACCTTTAAAGCGCACTGCACTGTGTGCCGGCGCACTTTTTCCATAGGCATGCTTCTAGTGGTGGGCACATGAAGAACATGAGGGGCGTGAAAGCTCGGGGAACCCTTAACCAATTTCTTGTCCACCAGGCCACGGCAGAAGCAGATATGGTATGTAAACACTGGTTTGTTGTTTAAACCCTCTGGTTAAGGTTAATATGGGCATGTGCAGTGAATATCAGCGCTATGTGGCCAGAAGTGTGATAATATAACTTATTTTGTGTAATAAACAACTGCAAGGATAGATGATTACAACAAATAGATGACTAATACATAAAAGTAATACATAGATTAATAATGATGATGAGTTATGATGCGTAATCATGGGAACAAGTGGGTTTACAAACCTGATTAGCTTTAGAAAAGCTGAAATAATACCTCAACTGAAGCCAATTGTACTAAATGCACTAAATGTGCACAGTTACAAGAATGATTTTGTTCTATTGTTTTCTATTAATTTATATAATTTTAAGTTAAGCAGGACAGAGTTCTTTTAAAGAAAGATTTACTTATATCCTCAAAAGCTAAGCATGACAGGCTTCTGTTTAAGAAAGAGACCTGTTTTACTGTGTTAATGTTGTCATTTTGAGCTAAAAATAAACGGCTAAATGATCATTTGTTTCCCATATGGTCATATCACAAAGAATATGCATCTGCTTAAATCAAATTCAAGTCAAATGGTTAAAAAATAATTTCACACACAAAAAAAAGAGCTACCACACTGGGAAGGGTGAAGACAACTGGGTTGCCCGGCCCTGGCCACGAGGTGTCCCTTATTTATTTTTCAGGGAGTTGGCAACCCTAATTTATAGACTACTTTTGATTCTCACTGTATTACGGGACAAAGTGCGTCCCTTATTAGCTCAATACGGGACGTGTGCTTTTGTTTCTAAATACGGGACGATTCCGTATTTTAAGGGACGGTTGGCAACCCTATTTATTACCCATCCATTAGCATTAGCATGAGTACAGTGAGTACTGCTAGCTGTTAGCAATACCTCTCTGGGACTTTCTTTCCCCCTTCCTGTTATTCTGTACCTCATTATAGCTAATGCACACCCTCGGCATGTGTTACTTTGGTGCTCCATGGCAACAGCAGCTAATATACACACAACATTTACACAGTTAAATCCATAAGAGAAATCATCAACAAGGCACTGGATGTGTTTTAACAATCCCTAAAGGACACGGCAACAGTATGAAATCATTTTCGCTGTGATCACCTGGTAATGATATTTTACTCAGTGGAATGGCAGTGTCATGCAGTGTTGCATTCAGAGACCCAAGTCATCACAAAATGGTTTTAACATGCATTGTGTGACAGGAGGCGGTGTATTTTTGCCAATCCTACATGGAGGATGTGCTGCTGTCACTCGTCAAGCAGAGCATGGCAGATGCTCTCACGAGCCTCCATTGATTTTGTCGCAAAAAGTGTGTGTGTGTGTGTTTGTACATGGGTGTGTGCGCGGGTGTGATGTGTCGCTAGCTAGCTGCAGAGATAATTAGAACACAACTCTTTTGCTGTCCCTGTAGGCCACTGATCCAGCTGCTTTCATCTAATATAGGTCAGCTGTGACAAAGCCCTCAGCATGGACACTGATCAGCCCTGCTGGCACTGTCATACGCAAAATATGAAGTTAAACTCATGCACAAACACGCAGACTGATATCCTCTCTCGTGCGCAAGCACGTCCATGGCACGCGGCACATGTAGCAGGTAAAATTCCTAGCAGTGCTGAAAGAAACACACACACACACACACTGCTTTGTGTTGTCGTTTTCCAGTAACACAAACTGCTCGATTCATAAATACACTGGAGAGCGCAAATGAGAAACTTCAAGTCAGCTCTCTCACAGCAAAAGAAAACATTGCCAGACATATTCAATGCAAATTCATTCATTTGCTTTGAAATGAATTCTACACTAGAAATTGTTTTTTGTCAGATCATGCTTATATCTAATACTCAGTGATGCGCAAACTGCAGTAATTATTTATAGTACTAGGTTATAACAGCGTCCCACAAGTGCACAAACATCAAATTAAAATTAGACACAGCAAGAGACAAGCCTGCTGACATAATCTTTATTAACATAACAGCATATAAAGATATTTCAGTGTTTTTAAAAACAATGATAAAAGTATGTAACAGATTGGAGATACGACAGAAACAAGCATCTGGTTCTGAGTAACTGACTCAACAGGGCCCTCAACTTTATAGGCAGTGGATGGTGATGTGAATAACATTGATTATTTCATTACAACGCGGCACTCTGCTAGGAGCACTAATGTCCTGGGATATATGTGGATATACAACCAAAGGCTTCATTTTCAGTACACATGGCACTCCCCAATGGCTGCTGCCTCACAGAACAAGACAAACCACGCAATGCATTTAGACAGGTGGCATCATGGTTGTAGCTGATCACCGTACTTAGCTACTGATTTTGCTGCCTAATACATACACACAATCATATCATGCCCATTCTGGATTATTCCTGGACATTAAGCTCAGTGTTTGTAGGAACCCAACGGTTACACCTTCTCCTTTATTTCACATTGAACCATATGCCAAAATGGCATATGGCACTGTTACAGACATGTTGGGAGCTAAACAACATCTGCCACTACTATGCTTATAAGACGTTGAGTTGTTACTTTCTCAGATATATTCTGATTTATTACACTTTCCAGTTAATGTTTTAAAACATCTGGATAGTTGCATGAAATTACAGTGATTGATTGAAAATAAAAAAAAAACCCCAAAAAAACAACCAAACAAAAAACTTATTACTGTCATGAGTTGCAAAAAAAAAAAAAAAAAAAAGAAGCTAAACGCATAAAAATCCTAACATTAATGTGAACTTTGCAATTTCCTTTTATCTGTCTGCATAAACTGGACAAGCCATTTGGAGCATGCTCTCCTTGGTAACAACTGTTCTCTACATAACCCCTAAAACTGCACAGTGGGCTTCAGCTTATTTAATAATAGATGTCAACATCCTCATACACGCTTTTAAGAGGCATATAATATACTCACTCGCATCCACACTTGCACTGTTTGCACTCTCAGACTCTGCACTTGTACTTGCACAACAACTTTTTGTAGTCCTTCCACCTAAATAATTAGTCACCAGGAGTGACCTCACTGAGGGTCGCGAGTGGGGGGTGCATGATGCGAGCAGCAGGGAGGAAGAAGGGCAACGTGGGCGAGGAGAACAGCAATTATTTTCTCTTCTTTTCTCCATGCACTCCACTCTGTTTCCCCTCAATTACAAAGGCCACATTTATTAGGTGCCACCGCTGATATAGAGAGTACCACTAAAGTGACTAGCGCACCTCCTCAGGTGTTTTATTCGAGCTATTATATTGATGACCAACTCAACAGAAAAACATTATTATCTTCTGCCAGCCTAATGCAGTGGACTCGCTAATGGGGCAATAATTGGTTCAAATTGCGAAGTTAACACGTAGTGGCATAGCCTTTGGGATGACTCGATTAAAGTGCCTTGGCTGTGTCGCATTGCAGGAGATCCATGCATTCTCTCGACTCCGGTCAATTCTTTTTTACCCTCACTCTACGTCTCTTTATTTTTGCTCCCAATGCGTGCCCAGAGAGTGCTGTGCTAACACGTGGGGTCATACCAGGCTTTAAACAACTGGAGCTATTTATGCAAATATAATCAATACTTAATTGTCTCCCTCTCTCTCTCTCTCCTTCTCTTTCTCCCTCTCACTCGCTCTCTCCATCTCTCCGTCTAATAAGAGACTGCAGCAGGGGTATTAATTAGGGCCAGACATGCACCAAGGATTTCCCACAGGGCTGAGCAGCACGGCCAGTTCATAGTGGGTCAGCAGAGGACAGGTCTGGTCTGGCCACTGCAACGAGAGACTGCAGAGACAGCGGTTGCTGCAGAACAATCTACAGCAGGCCTGCTTTGCTTTAATGGCTCTAATAAACCACCTTCTATAGACGGTGCAGGTAAAGAGCGTAAAAGCATTATATAGGTGATATAAGGCTTTCCATTTGTTTAAGCTTAACAGCGTTTTGTAAGCTGAGTGAATTAACCACCACACACGTGGTTAAGGACACTAAGCTGGACAAGTTTCCCTTTCTTGCAGTAATGAGAGTGGTATGTAACTATTTTTATACTGTTTTCACCATTTGTTCTTCATTTGTCTAATTTCTAGCCCAAGATTTTGTGACTGAAATAACATATTAGAGTAGTGCTACCTGCTAGATAAAAAAAATTCACACTGGCTCAATTGAATGGTTGGCAAACCAGGTGAGTTTAATGTTTCAGCTAAGAAAACAGGTCTTCAATACACAGCCGGTGGCTTCATATTTGATATGATGTATAAGGACCGAGGCTCGTGGCCCATGTCTCACTATAGAATGAAATCAGCATCTTCACCTTCTAAAGAGTAATACGGGCAAAGCTAATATTATGACATTAGGGAAAAACTTCCCTTTAGTGCAGTGTCACAGCTGCTTTATGGCTCTGATGAACACAAATATGCTGTTATAAAATATTTAAGCTATTTTTTCCCCTAACATAGGAGCCTTTGTCAAAACCATTGCATTACTGTATTTTCAACTTTGGGGCAACTGCTAAACCCAAAGAGTCTCGAAGCTTAGTTCCATTTGCGAATCAGTGTCCTACATTTAGGACACTGCACATAGATTTTTAATAACTTCTTAGGGATTTCCACAGGATTAAGTTCAGACAACCCAAGCAACTTCCTTAACACCAGCCATTTCCAATTAGATCCTATTAACAGAACACTGGCTTCAGCGCTGAAAACATACCCTATAGAGGATTTCTGTTGGCTTAAAAGAAGGAAAAAAGTTGAACAGTTCTATCCATTTTCTACATATGGTATATGCCATTCATCATCTTTATCCCACAGCGCCGTGAAGTTTTGTGATAACCACAAAATGGAGATTGCACAAACAGAAATCAGGTATACATTAATGCACAGTTTAAAAGTTGTTCTATCAGGCTGTGATTGAGATGACCGAGAGCTAGACAAAGTGCAGTAGAAAATACAAGAAATAAGAATAGTTTATACTATTTCCGAGTCCACTTAAAGTACACATTTGGTGTGTGTCTCAAGGACAAATCCACCAAGTTTGAACAAACAGGATGTCACACACATGCCCTGTGATCATCCAGTAACAATGAAGTTCCCCTCACATGGACTGGATACTTGCATACTCATGGGTGCAGAAAATGTATCATCCACAAAAGGGTTATTATGCACACAAGCTGCAAGTGCTACCTATTTTCATCACCTTCTATGACTAGTATCCATTCATCTATTCATCCATCCATCCTCTTAACCACTTATTCATTTTAGGGTTACAGTGCTGGAGCCTATACTAGCGAGAGCCAAAGTACACCCTGGACAGAGAGACAGAAAACCATTCAGTCTTACACACTATGGCTAGGTGATTTATTTTTTCTGTCCCATTTAACCCAAAAGGTCATTCTTCCCTTTATGGAAGCACTTCAAAATACACATAAGTCTAGTACAATGACATTACAGACGTAAGTCCCCTTTATAATCTGAGTACCTGCTTAGCATTGACCAAAATCTGAATTGAGTCTGAATCATATTGGGAGTGATTACTGATAAGTGATGTCTAAGGAGTCACTGGTGATGAATTTAATGTTCGGAGAAAGGCAAATTATAGTTTTCAAATGATGTGAGTTAGAATGTATTAGGATAAGGTTAAGGTCATGGCTGATAATGACTTTGACCTCAGAGGGTTCATGGAACATCTGAGAATGTGTTAAGCCCCTGTTAGTGTTACAACGTATTTCTTAGGTGACTGTGACACTAGAAAGGCACATATTGGAATAAAAAGTGAACTCTATACAGAGCTGATGGATACTGTAAAAATCCGAGCAGCTCAAACGTTTCTATATATAACAAAGCCTTCACACAGTTTGTGTGTAATACCTTACTTTATCAACATGACTGCGATCTTTCTGCATTTTCCTCTAATATGCAGGCGCACGCACTAACACCTGGATCCTAAAAAGTACCCTCATCTCTTGTCTTAATGGATTTGAGACTATATTCTGACTATACACAAATCAAATGAATGTGCCAGTTCAAGGCACGCCCGGGGACATGCTGCACATTAGAGAGAGGCATCAGTGATGCTTTTAAGAAAGTATGTATGAATCAGAGGTCGGTGAGCAGAAGAGGAAGAGAAAAGAATGGCGAGGAAAGGCCGAAAACAATGTAAAAGGAGGGGTGAGGGCAAGGAGACGTGGGAAATGAAATGCTGAAGCAGAAGTAAAAGATGGGGTAAAAGTCTGTTTTTCTTGCTCTAGAGGGTTTCAAGCAAGTGAACCGTGCACCACTGTTACATCTTTGTATGTCTGTTAAGGATCGCATGGACTGCAAATATTTTTGAATATGCTTGTGGTGCAGCTGCAGATGCAGCTGTGCAATGCTTCACAATCTTGTATCTTTATGGGTGCACTCACACAAACCTATTCTCTGTGGTCAGGGCAAAACGCTTAAAGCTCGGTTCTCCCTCCAGTACTCACCTGACAGCTCACCATTTTTCATACCCTTTGTACCGCTCTCTCTCTCTCTGTGCCTCCTTCTCTCTCCCTTCGCTCTTAAGGATCCCTCAGTTCTCATTAGGCGATTCCTTGGCAGCAGGTGGATACAGTGAGTGTTTCTTCTTCCTTCACACTTCCTTAATCAATCTTTCACCCTCTCCTATTCTTTCCTCTTAGCCTCTCACTACCTTCCACTTGCACATCTTAAACCTCTCTCTCCTCTCTCCCTCTTTCCTCGCCAAAGCTTGGCCACTTCATTTATCGCTGTAAAACTGTTCGTTTCTCACAGGACATGAGGAGAGGAAGACGAGTAACAGCAGAGGAAACCGAGACAACTATCCTTAAAATAAATAAATAAATAAAACAACCAGAAAACAGATTTGCGTTTGAGTACAGTGGCCCCATATTGCCTCCGTTTTGTTGTTGTTGTTGCCAGTCATAAGTGAGCAGTTTGGGGAATGGCTAAAGTTATGATTAATTCATTTCAACGCTGCTAGAGAGTATATCGGTGGCAATGATGCCCCAGAGCACCCAAACAATCCGAATCACATTCATTATTGTCAGTCAGACCGGGAAAAGAGTTTGTGTACGTTTGATTGCTGCAACTCCTTTAAAATGTGCACAAACACGTGTGATTCGTAAATGCTTTTTTTTTGTCATTGTCCCTTCACCCGAGACCCAATTCCAAGCTTGCTAATGCATTATGGATCATTAGACAAATATACTGACAGCGTGCTGATTACAGAAATGAATGATGCATGATGCCGTTTTGCTCCATTGTGCAAGTGTCAATTTATTTACTTGCCTCGAGACAAAAAGTCTGAAGACATAGCATAGCATGTCCATTAGCCTCAGACAGAGTACTGGTAATATGATACACAGGTTACAGCAAGAGGGCGTCACTGCATCGTGCTGAGAGAAAATCTTGGTATTTGCACAGGTACAGTCACAGGGTTTTTAAAGATAGTTGACCCCCCCCCCAAAAAAAATAAATAAATAAATAAATAATTTTTAGGTCAAACGCTTCAAGGGAGTCAGTGAGGGAGACAGAATGAGCAAGGGCCAGACCGAAAGGCTAAACTAATTGAAAATCCAAAGAGGACAGGCTAAAACAAGACCATACATGAGGAAATGACCTGAAACAGGAAAAACAGGAAGAATAAAAATGATGACTAATGACAGGCAAAAAACATAAAAATAAAAAAATAACGCAAGGAAATAAAAATGAGCTAGAAATGAAAATGAATGAAAAGTATGATGACACAAAACAAGAGGTGACTGAGTCAAGTTCATAAAGCAGGCATTGCAGCTCTTTACAGTGCACAAATATGAGCTCTCTCTTCAGTTTTCTCTTCAGCTTTAAAGGAAATCCTAACTGCATTCATCGACTGAGCCTCCAACAAAGTCAGTTCTCGTCCCCGGGGTGTCGAGTAGCACGGTTTCCTCAGAGCAGCTGCCGTGACTCTATTACTGAGAAGGTGTACTTTGGTGTGTGTGCCCGTTACGTTAAAGGTTATGGCAATAGAGATGGGGATCTAGCCCTCCCAACTTGACATATGTCAACGAGCGGGGTTACTGCTGTGAAAGGTGAGTTTTAGTTTATGAAAACTACACAGTTTTCATAAACCTAAACACGTAGTTTGTAATGCCTAAACGTCACCAGTGAGTAAAGATTGAATTAGCCATCCCATCAACCTGTTATTTCCAGTACATCAAGGCATCAACTCCACAGGTCACTGTGCATGCAGCTCCATCTGACAAAGCAGGATTAAATTGCACCCTGCGATGAGAAATTACTGACAAATTTGTGACTTTTGGCTCACAGCTGAAACCCGCGCATCAGCTGCTTTAACCATTTACAGTTCAATTATTTGCTTTATACACTCAAACAATCTCAGGGACTTAAAATCATTGATTTTACTGATTGCTGTCCGAGCAATCAGTAAAATCAGTTAAACTGCAGTTAAACTGCTCTTGTTTTCACACCAATAAGCAACAGTCGAGGCTAAAAAGATGACTCAAGAGTAAAAACCAGCACTCCCATTCAAACGTTCACATGGAAAGATTTTGCAGCCCGATTCCTGCTGCGATTTTCAGCATAAGAGATGCTCTCTTCAGAATTTTTTGTTTTTTCAAAAACCTTTTTCATGTTTTGCTAATGGTTTCTTGTTGCATGAGAACAAGCGGGATGTTGATGTTGGCTGCATTTGTAACACTTGGATAAAAAGGACATGTGCACAGAATCACGTTTGATTTATTTCAACCTTCTTTCCTCTATTTAGATTTCCTTTTTTTTCTTCTTCTGCTCACTTTTCAGTGAGCAAGCCAATTTTCGAGTACACTTTGGATTTTTTATTTCACATAAAAAAAACAAAAGAAAAACATCAGTGGCTTAAGATTTCTTCTCAATGGATCCAAATAGCAGCTACAAAAAAAAGTGTTTCCTCTTCTCTATCATATCCGATTCACAGCCTTTGAGAACTTTTGGTAGTTTTCCACCTTTCACTCTATCTGGCACAGCTAAACTTCAGCCAATCAGGAGACAGACAATTTCCTCTGGGGGTGGCAGTGATGTGAGGTGGGGAATGAATCAGAGCAAAGTCTGAGGGGTCACACCAGGTTCGTGGATGATGTCAGCGAGGAGCGAGGCTCTTCAAGTGAAGTCATCAAAGCCTCATTATTCCTTTCACACAGGTCCGCTTGGGCAAATTAGCCTCACCACTCAGGTGCATGCACATGCATGTGTGTATTGCACTCTAATTTGTGGCAAGAGCGAATTAGGTGTTGCTGTGCTCGTGCGTGCCTGTGTGTGTTTGTGTCTGCCGGGCGCTAATTGAGTTTAAAATGCAGCTGCTCAAAGATGAGGCACGCGGCACTTATGGACGGATTTTGTTCATGTAAAAGGACACGCCACCCAAAAAAAAAGAAAAGAAAAAAAAGTGTAGCATCAAACAGCCCCATTACAGACGAGGGAGACGGGAGTAAGATGGAGAGGAAGGGCATTAAAACAGAGTAAGGGTGTATTTCTCCCTCTTTCGCCCTCTTTGGATATTTCAATCTCTTTCATTAAAACGAGCAATAAATAAGAGAGTAGAAAACAGGAAGATAAATAAAGAAGAGAGGAAGTGATTATCTTTAAATCGTCATCAACCTGTTGTTGTCTTCAGCGGAACCGCTGGGCGTAACACTCGTCATGCACTGGCTGCCACAGCTGCAATTTGCATATTTCTGTTTGTACTGTGCGCACAGGTTTGTGTGTCTAATTACAGTATAACGAGCATCAAAACTGGCTGCATGCGTGCCTCTCCTGCTCAGGGACAGCCATTTGGAAGATGCCCGTAACTGTGTATCTGAGTTTTATTTGCAAAAACAAGTGATCCGGTGACCTTTAAGCAGAGGTGGAATTAGAAAAAAAGGGGGAATCCAGGTACGCACATCCTGGTGTCATATTGGGTTAATGCATTGCTTTTGGAGATGGATACGGCGTATCGGGGAGGATGTAAAATACTCCATCACATGGTGCTCAGCTAAAGGCCAGCACTGTCACAGCAGCTTCGTCAGTCTCTAGGTAACTGCTGCACCTATTTGCTTCATACATATATACGCCCACGTCCACACATAACTTGTGTGGACATTAATTGCAGCAAGCATAAAGTCATGGAAACAATGATTGTGTTTTATTTTTTAAACATATGTATATATTGAAAATAAACACAACATAATGTGCTTGCTTCTGGATAAATGTGTTTTTCCTCTGATGTAAAACAGAACCACAACAAATCCCAATTAGAAACCATACATGAATTTGTATATCATGTAAATTCAGATTATGCCAGTTAGCAAGAAAAAGGCTGGAAACAGCAGAATCGCAATGTAAATGTCAAAAAGACCTAAACCCCGCAGAGAGACACAGAGAGAGAGACACAGAGAGAGAGAGAGAAAGTGAGGGACAACCAAACACTAATTAGCGGATGGGAGCAAAGTGGCGCGAAGAGTTCTGACAATGAGGAATGTTGCAGATTTGAATCTTACTCTCGTTCTTTTCTCCCCTTCATCCTTCCATCCCATCCCTCTCATTAATTGGCTGTCATGCTCATGAGCGTCTTGATGTATGTCTGCTGCAGGCGCGTGTGGTGATTGTCAACATCAGACCACCATGGGGCCATGGTTGCCCCCCCAGCGATGAGCAACCGCATCATTAGAGGGAGGTGATTACCTTATTTCCTGTGATGATGACAACACGGGTGACCAGAGCACATGCACGAAGAGATTTCGCTTTGTCTTCAAGATTTTCTTTACCCGTTTCTTCCACATCCATTTCAATCCATCTCAGGAGTATCGAAATAGATGGAATGGCGATTTTTGTTAATGATTTGCTGGATAACATCCAGAAAATTGTTGTTATTAACAAACAGCTTGTTTTTACTTTGTGCCATGTATGCTGTGATAGTGAAGCATTTCTGTAATGACAACAAGGCTAAAAAGTGACCAAAGCTACTAACCCTTTGAAATATGCTGAGCTAAGTCACAGCAGGCTAAATCAACCCTGCCTTGTATCCCTGTCAGCTAGTACTAATGAAGGCAACCATTATTTAGACCTTTACTCATTTGCTTTGTAAGGTTACATCATTTATTGTTTGGTCAAATCAATATGATTATAAATAGCATATACTATAAATAGTATAGATGGCATATGCTATTAGCAGGAAAGCTAAGGCTAGCCAGCTAATCCTATCTGGTCTGGTATCTTGGTCTTCGTCTACTTTTTGAAACAAGAGAAAATAATTACCAAATGTCTGTACAACTTATAAAATAAATCTGTCACACAAATGGGTGACATCATGGTAGTTATGTACCTCTGATATCAATTTAGTGCACTTTCATAGCTACAAATGTCAATTTAATGGGCTCTTTCAAAGACACAGAAACAGTTCTTTGTAGTTAAAGTCTCGTGTTTTTAACCAAGCAGTATCTAGCTACTGGCCAATGCAACAGTTAGCCTGATGTAGGATTTCTGAAGGCCTGTTTAACAGTTAAACTAATGGAAGTGGAGGGCTCTGCCCTACTGGCACAGCTTTGGTCCTCACTGCATCAGTTGTCATGACTAAACCCATGGCTTTACTCACCTAGCATCATATCCTGGTGTGGACAATGTGCTGCTACCAGCATGTAGGATGTCTTTATTTGAGCGGACAGCTTACTGAGTGGGTTTTTCTATATTTACAGTATCCAAAAAAGACAGACAGCCTTTAATTCTGAAATGCTTTCAGAATACCAGATTCATCAGGACCTACAGCCGTTATGAAGATAATCTTTAAACATGTAAAGTGAATCTAACGCTCTTTCATAACAAAGAACTCATAACACTTCATGACACTTCATTTTTAACAAATCCAGATTATATGAGCTTTACCTGTGGTACAAGAGTAGCAATTTCATTTATTATTCATAACGATCAGTTAGTTATGACACCGACAGGATAAGTCAGGAGCACCTCAGACACCTGAGCTGTCACACAGTAAGAGTTTTACAGCTAAATCATCTGTTACACAGCAGCAGACTTCAGACTGAGTTAGACAGCTGTCGGGTTATTTTTATTTGAACAATCTAATCTGTTTATTAAAGGCAAAACTACTGATTGTTTGGTTTGGCTTTTCCCTTTCTCTCCAATAAATACAAAGTCAGTATTTGCTGTAGCTATGGTGTCATTGTAACGAAGAAAACATGGCAACAGGCAGCCTGATAATTCATAATTCGTGGTATTGTTACTCTTGTTGAATGTCCAGCTTCATAGAAGTGAAATATATGTGTTTATATCTCTCCCTCTGGGTTATTTAAAAGGCCAGTTTATCCAAATTACCAAAGCTGACTACGATGTGAATGCTATGAGGCTTGTAATTATAGAATGCCCAGTGGAGAGAGTGGACAGCTTCAAATACCTCGGAGTTCACATCACGTAGGACCTGTCATGGTCCTGTCACATCAACACCATGGTGAAAAAGGCCCGTCAGCGTCTCTACCACCTCAGACGCTTGAGAGACTTCCAACTGCCCTCCAAGGTGCTCAGGAACTTTTACTCGTGCACCATAGAGAGCATCCTGGCGGGAAACATCTTAACCTGGTTCGGGAACAGCACCATGCAGGACAGACGAGCTCTACAGAGGGTTGTGCGATCAGCTGAGCGCACCATCCGCTCCGAGCTCCCTGACCTGCACTCAATCTACAGCAGGCGGTGCTGGACCAAGGCCAGGAAGATCGTGAAGGACCTCAGCCATCCCAACAACGGACTGTTCTCTCTGTTGAGGTCAGGAAAGCGATTCCGCTCCCTGAAGACCAACACAGAGAGACTGAGGAGGAGCTTCTTCCCGCAGGCGATACGGTCTCTCAATCACACCACCACACAGTACTGACCCACACATATGGTTCTTACACACACACTGGACATTCTGGACATTGTTTTCACTTCATCACTTAAATCACTTTAAGCATATTTGCACTGCACAAGACATAATGTGGATTGCACAACACTGGTCACTATATTCTTCATTTCCAGTTAATACTTGTACAGCTGCTGTTATTGTGTATATATTTATTTATATTTCTTCATACATTCTTATATAGTTCTATATTGTGTATTTTGTTGTACAGTTATTTTATTTTCAACTTTAATTTATATATTTTATCTTATTCTTTCCCAGTTAAATTTACCCTTCATTCTAATTTGTGTTGTACAGTTATTTCATTTTTAACCTTAATTTATATTTTATTCCTTCCTAGTTAAATTGACCCTTTTTAATTTTTCATATTTATTTCCTATCTTATTCATAGCCTTTTTTTTTTTTTTAGGTCACGAGCAGTTGTCTAAGCATTTCACTGCATATTGTACTGTGTATGACTGTGTACATGACAAGTAAAATTTGAATTTGAATTTGAGAATGTAATAATAAGTAGCTAAATAAAGCCTTTGTGCAAGTTTAATAAGGAAGATCTGTGTTCACTCATCTGCCTTCATTCCCGGGTTTTTGGGCTACTAGTCTATTCTTTACATCGCTTCTGCTTTCCCACGCTGTCAAACTCACTCTCAAAATCTCCTTCTTCTGCGAGCAAATCAGCGTCTGTTACGCTTTAAATCCCTGTGCTCTTCTGTCATTCTGACTTTTGCATGTGTGTGACCCATCCCTTAACACATTTCCACCTTATCCTGGCCAGTTAGAGATCCTCAACCAAATCTCCAGGGGTCCTGTCCCACTTCCATTGTTGGCCTCTGCTATGTAGCTTCAACGGAGTCTGTTTTTTAAAAGCTTATTCCTAAAGTCTGTTTTTCAATAAATCATGCTGATTTCATTCACATAAACTCTCCTTATTGAACTAACATGAGCAATATGTTTGTTTTCCTCTCATCATCATCATCATGTTTTTCAGTCACCAGTTGCCACTGGGTAGTTTGTAACATTAGCCCACAATCCAGCAATCACATACAGTGTGGTTTCACAGAAGCAAAATGAAAGACTTGGTGACATTCTTGTTTTTTGTTTTTTTTTTCTTTTTAAAAAAAAAACCCAATCTGGATGCAATTTGTTCGTGTATTGGTGATTTAGAAAAAAAGCCATAACGACAACCTTTAATGACCTGGCTCTTTCTGAACTTTGCAGGCCTGCACATTATACCCATGCTTGAACATGCACAACAGGGGTTGTGAAACTGCAAAAAGTAGATGGATGTGAAAAATGCCACCCAAGCGATAATGAAAGGAAGAAATGTCAGTGTCTGTGCGCATTAGCTAAATGTCTCTGTGTCCACTCATACGAGCGGTAAAGTTTAGAAGACACAAAAAGGCAAAAACAGAAAGTTACCACGGCTTCACACAGAGGCAGATCCCAGATAAAAGAAGCAAAGTAAAAAGAGAGATAACTCATTTTTCTCTCCCACTGAGATTCATCTGTGGACCATGGAAATGTGCTATGCCATCCTTACTGCTTGGCTTGTAGCCCCTAAGCAATACAGGGATTAGAGTAGAATTTGTTCTGTGAGGCTCCCGCTGTACTACGTGGCTGTGATCTAAAGGGATCCATCTCAATGCATTAAGACCCGAGGGAAAGCTCTGCAAGTTGGAGGTAAAAAAGAAAAAAGAAAAAAAGAATTGAGGTGTTTTGTTAAAAAACACACACAAAAAAAACCTCCAGTTGCTACAGTTTTCATGCTATGAGGACGTGGCATTAGAACCCTCTCAGTTTTTGGAGAATGGATTAGTGGAAAAAGTTCCTGTTACCTTCATGATGCCTGACAACTCGATAAGAAAACACAATTGGCTGTATCCATAACATCTGAGGGGGATGATTTCATATTGATTCATTTCCTGTAGCTATAATAATCTGCTGTTATCATGGAGAAGCTGACTGAGGGCACATTTTCTGTCCGGCAATGCTGGCTCCTACCCTGTTACTTAGTAACATAGAAGTGTTGCTGTTGCTTTCTCTGTATGTGTTTGTGGACCATGAGTAGTAATTGTGGTTTTTCTGTTGGTTTGATTTTCCCATAAGCAGCTGAAATGGGCGACACGTATAGGGAGCTAGTTGGACTCAAATCTATCAGCTCACCTTGATTTCTGGACCACGGAAACACAAGCCACTGTGACGCACAGCCAAACTAGCAGGGCGCTGAAAATTCGAACAACTGTTTTGGCACTCTCACTCTCTCCCCGCAATGCTGTTTCTCGTTATCTTCCCGTGTTAATCCCGAGATCTGCTCATTAAACAGAGCAAGAACATCCACACACTGTCAGCAGCTCCACGGGAACAAAGTGCTGACACACTGGGAAGCATTCACACTCGAAGACGCCGCGCCACACATACACAAAAAAGCATTTCTCATTCCCTCGCCACGCGTGTGTCGCCCGCGCCTCGGACTCATTTCATCTTCAATCACACGCTGAAACGCCTCATATTTCCAATATGATAGCACGTGGCATTTTGCTAATCAATTTTTCATACTTGACAGTCTGTATAAACATGCCGAAGGCCAATATTTTCACAGCGATTCATGTTGGCCTGACATGTCACCACTTGTGTATTTGTGTGTATCTGTGCAGTTACGTTTTTAAGTCACTGCTCATGAAAGTCTGTTTTTAGTTCCGCTTAAAATCTGTTTGGGACACGAATTAGAATTTCACCCCCAAAAAACATAAACAAATGCAATATGTATGTTTGGCCAGAGAAAGCTGTCAGACCTGATCTCCATCCAGACCCTGCAGTGTTCATGGGAGCATGTCGCTGCTTCTTTTAAATTCATGCATTTCTTATTCGCTGGTCAAACTTCTACAGAGCTGTTCACTTCCAAAATGTCCGTGTTTTCCCCCCAATCGTTTACTATAAAAGAGTTTCACACAAGACGCCGCCTTGCACAACTACCCGTCCCCACACACTCGCTTCTAGTCTACTCACAACACTAAGTGACATATATTTTGCACGAGGATATGGGTGGGAACCCTTGACACAAGCATATATCCATATGCACAGTCATGAATGCAGCCAAAACAGATACAGAATGCACGGACTGAAGCTGTAGCGCTGATTATAAAGTATGAGCTCATAATTTCAGGCCTGCTGCAAAGAGAGCATCCTTTTGTTCTTGTAGTTTTATTAATTCATTGAATCGGAGGCGAGCTCCACAAGCTGCACAAAGCATAATTTGCTATGCAGTGCGCTAGCAGCAGGAGCGTAACTTAGAATAGAGTTACATTTCCCTGCTGTCCTTCACAACAGCAAAGCCTGCAGCTCAGTTATTTTTGATTTCTTTTTTTCATTTTTTGGGGAAAACACGAGAGGAGAGCTGGAGAGCTAAAGAGAGCGAGAGAAACTGCCTAAACTCAGCGCGCCTCTGATGTTCATCACTTATCAGAAGATGGAGGTTAAATGAAGGAGGAACAAATTATTACCAGCTAGTGAAGAGGAAAGAGTGAGCTGTTAGCAGAGGATTAGAAAAACAGCATGTACCGCCTTACACAATTTCCCAGACAGTAGTATAAAAAAAAGAAAGAAAAAGAAATGAAACTTCTCCACATTTCTGTCTTGCACACTTTGGGCTAACCTTCTCTTCACTTTCTGCTTCTTTCTCTTCTCTGCTGGCCTGAGGTTATGGGCAGAGTGCCAACAGAGTGTGTAAACTTGACTCTTAAAAAATCCAATCCGTTAAATATGCTTATGGCATGCAGTCAGCCTGAGCATATATGATTTTGCAGACAGAGAACAGGTTCATGAAATCACTTTTGAAATAAACTAGAAGATTAGAACTAAAAGAACTAGAAGAATTAAAGTGCAGCAAGCGTGAGCGCCATTCATCTAATTAGTCCCATCTCTTAAATCTATACCCATAAAAGCTGATGCCTGAGATCAGAGCTCGCTGTGGACTCACCAGATTGTGAACTCCGTCCCCCCTCCCTTGCCCTTGTCTGCAGCCTTTTATCTTGATTTTTTTTCCTAGCTTGGCATCAGCGATTTCCTGTACTGTACTTCACAAGTGCAAGTTTCAAGCTGAGACAAAGTTGCTCCTGATGAAATGGCTTCACACAAAATTTCCCAGCAGTAGCCTTTAAAGAGCAGGAGGACGACGGGATGAGAACCTGCCTCACTTTTGGTAAGCATATCCCGCAGTCTCGGTCTGTTTACCTCGAGAAGTAACGAGACGATGCCATCCAAAGTCCTCGCTTGGGGGTGTGGTATCACACTGTTTCCAGGGGAATTGTTACCATTTAGCCAGGAAGCATTTGCTGGAAACTGTGAATGCTATCAGACACGATGAACTGGAATCCAATGAGATGGTTCTCGACTTGAGGTGCCCCTGGCTGTCGCTTCAAGTTATGTCTGTATGCCTAGATACAATCCTGGCATAATGGGATCAATTAAGCCCAGTCTTTAAAAGAAGTTCACCTCAAAATGATTCAACTCTGAACTGTTTATATCATTTAGTGTTTAGTCTAGTGCCTTCATCTCTCCAAAAAGTTTCCTGTGTTTACAGCATATTGAAGCACAGTCAAAAGACAAAAAGATGTTTGGCTGGAACCTCTGCACAACAGCATGCAATGATGTAGCCGCAAGAGATTCTTTTGTTTTGAGCCTAGAGACTCTCAAAGCTGGAAAAGCTCTCATATCACTCAATAAAGGTGAAGCTGAAATAGAGAATGCACTTCCAGTGAAATTGGGCGCAGCACAAAGTACATTCCAACACTTTGAATGTGTTACGGGGTTTTGTATTGGTGCACTTTCAAGTTTAAAGTGCTGTGCATGTGTACTTTCATCTGTTCAACCTTGAATTAGGCTTGGTAACGAATATGCAGCCTCCCGTAATACACAGCGGGGATTTCAAGCGATTAATATATAAGTTAGGTGATGTAAATGGAATTACAGAGAAGTGCGCACATTCTGACTCCAAGAGCAAAAAAAATATTTAAAAAAAAATTAAAAAGAGCAAATACTAAAAGGCTTATGCATCATTAGCAGCATTAATTTGTTCAGGTTAAAGGTTGTGTTCATGAGTAGCACATGCTGTAGTCGTTTGCCTAATGTAGCATGTCTGGATTTGGTGGATTTTACAGCCTAGCCGGCACCACCTGAGACTGTTTTATGGTTGATAAAGCCTGCAGCTTGAAAAATTGAACATATATTTCAGTCGATGAACTTAAAGTCAAAATAAATTAACGAGACAACTGATTAAGTCTGCCTCAAAATGAAATGTTTGTGTTGTGATGAGGGTGGGTTGCAGGGATGTACGGCAAGCTGAAATTGTGTGTGTCTTTTATGAGATTAGAGGGACAGAAGTGTACTTTTAACCCACTGTTTGATGTGGGTGGGCATTCAACTAACCTGCCAGGGTTGTAACTAAACTTGACTTTGTGGCCTGCCTGAACTGTAACCCGCTAAACTATATAGGTGGGGTGACACTGATAAATACCGCTTTCATAGTTTCACTGATCACTCAAAGCAACACCTCTCTGTTTCATACACACTCATATAAAGCACTTGACCTTTAGTTGTTTTGTCTATTTTGCTTTCACACCCGCAGTCAATTACGAATCACCAGTTCACTAAACGTGCATCTGCCACGACCCCCAACTGGTAGCTGCCCCTCACTAATCCTGGTTCTGCCAGAGGTTTCTTCTTGTTAAAAGGGAGTTTTTCCTTCCCACTATCACCAAATCGCTTACGCAGGGAGGTTGTCTGATTGTTGGGGTTTCTCTGTATTATTTAGGGACTTGGGTCTGCTACCAGTGTTTGGGGTTTTTTTGGACTATATTATATTGCATCTTTATTTATATCTGGATTTATTTGTGATTATACTTTTGTTCTTCTATGCCTAGTTCTTTGATGTTTAGTGTTATTTCCTTCTGTGCTTCCTAGTTTAATTATCTAGTTATCTAGTTTCTTTTGCTTGCTTAATTATTTGGTCTTTTCCTTTTGTGTCCAGGTTGTCGTACTGTCTCCCTGTGTCCCTCGCTCTCTCTGTAGTATTGTATAGTAATCCATAATGCAGCGTTTTACACATCCAACAGCTGCAAAAACATGAACCAGTGCCAGAATGATCATGGGAGGAGACACATATCCCTTTGGGGTCGTGTCAGGAAGGGCATCTAGTGTAAAATTCTGGTAAACCTAACATACGGAGTAACCTGTTATAGTGACCCCATGTAAATAAAGGAGCAGGAATATTATAAGATTCTTCTTTTAAAAATATTAGTCAGGTTGTGAAAACTAACTCATGCCAGTTTTTAACTAGATGATGCAATAAAATATGCTAGTTACAGCTGCAAGTTTAACTAGCAATCTGACTCATCCGCTAAAAATTAAGGTCTCAATGTGTCAAAGATGACTGCAGATTTTCAGCTGTCAACGTGTGACTGATATCACACACTCACACTGGCTACAAGCCATTTGCGAAGGGAAAGCTTGACAGGTGGTTGCAACAGTATAAGAAGCTGAACAGTCAGTTGGTTGTTGAGAAAACTATTCAAGTATCTGCCAATTCCTAGTGATTCCTTGAAAAGCAGTTTGATTGAGCTTTACAGCTATGCAGCTGATATAAACTCTGAAGTAAATGGGCAAAAATGTCTTTGTGTCAGTTAGAGTGGTATAGCAGGATTAGAAAATACACACACAAATAAATATCGTCTTTCAAAACATAAAGCTTTGATTTCTCAGGCCCTGTGTGGCAGCCTGGCCTCACAGTAAAACCTAGGATCAGATCTCAAAGGTCCCACTGAAAGGGTGAGTGGAACGAAAGCACTCCTGTGTTTAAGAGGCTCATGCAGCCACGGCTGGATGGCCACAGACACGCACTGAAGTCCAGTGACATACTCATAGTCTCTAATTAGCTACGATACTCTGCTGTAAAGGGCAAAGCTGTCTGCTGGCTTTCGGGTATTACATGCCTCCGATAACCTTCCATTCATCAGCGTTGGGGGGGGGGGAGTGACGAATGGAGTGATTGCATCACACCCACAAACACTGCAGCAGTGAATGGAGCGTTGCGTTTTGCTGTATTTGACTTCGCGAGGCTGTTTTTCTATGCATCTGCGCCTGTGTGTCATATTGTTCACTGGCTGGTCTTACTGTGGCTGTTCACACTGTGTCATCATGTCATATTGCGTGAGTCATCTCTGCGAGGGGATCCAGACACGTCGGACAATTCAGAGCCAAATAAAAAAATCGTACTCTTCGCTTTTCACAAAGCACTTTCATCACACTTTTCACTCTTATAAGCAACCCCCTCCCCCTTCTTTAATTCTGTCCCTTTCAGACAGAGACACCTGACCGAAATCCCACCATTCCCTCTCACCTGCGCTGCACTCAGAGGTGAAATGAGACGATCGATTGATAGCAATTGCGTCTAAAAGGGGCCATTGGTGTGTAAAGAGAGAGAATGGCAGGCGTGTAATGGAGACGGAGAGGGAGTTAGGATGCACATGTAGACGAGGAGGCCAGGGAGAGTCTGAGAAAATTGATTGTGCGGCAGTACGATGGTGAGCGATTTTCAATGAGAAAGAAACAGAGTGAATTGACTTTAGATCAACTTCTGCATAGAGATGATGGACTAATGCTGCCAGATATTACCATACTGTAAATGATTACCATATCAAGCAAGAGTACTACAGAGCAAGACGCAATCAGTCTTCTCTACAGTAGGCTCCGGTCCACACACACAGACACACACAGACACACACACCAGGTATCAGTGGAGCGTATACAGTAGATGAGCTGGATGCTGCGATGGGCTTAAAGCTCAACGAACTGCAAGCTCTCAACTCTTTCTATCTCCTGTCTGAACAGATGGCAACACCGCAAAGCCCCACTCTCATCTATCATTCACCGTTCACTTAGCCAGCCAGTGCATAGGTGTGTCTGTGTTTGTCCACACTGTATTTCTTAGGTGAAGTGATACCGAGTTTACTGGCTGTCAAACGGGTCCTCAAGCTGAAACTCTGCTGCATTTCCTATTTAAAATGCTCCTGTAAGCACTCAGCCTCACCTACAAAACACACATAAGCGCGACCGATAGTTGCAGATCACGTCTTTCTGCAAAGAGCGTTAGTTAAACGTATCGTGGGATGATGGATGCCATGTGTCCACTGTGATTGCCGTGAACACTGCGGCACAGTGTTGTTGATGCTTGTCAAAACTCCTCCAGTATTCTGTCTACTCCCTCTGCCCTTCTGAAGCACTGGAGGAAGGGAAGGGCAGATGTGTAGTTAGTGTCCCTGCTCATCATCGCTCCCTGTCTCTCTCTTTTTCCTTGTAGTCATTTCTGGGAGTTTGGAGCGCCCCGGGCAAAAAACGCTGAAACCATCTGCTCTGCTAAGTCTGCATTTCCACTCCACTTTTGCTTCTCCGTCTCTCTCTCTCTTTGGTATTTTCACCTTTCTTTTCCCTTTCCCTTTCATGAAGCCCTTTGCTACACTAATGCCTAATTGTGCTTTGTCTTAACCACGAATACAAATGGAAATTCAAACATTGTCATCAGAAAAATTAAGCCATATTAACATTTCCTCTAATTAAAATATGTTAGCTGAGTGTTACGTTTCAATTTAATAAATAGCTTTGAAGCTCTGCTGGTTTTAATGAAGGAGATTTTTCACAGGATAAATGTTGTCCCTTTATCATTCATCCCAAACCCTGCCAAACCTTTGTTTTCTTGGCTGTTTGCTTACAGTAGCAAGTAGTGGTGAACTCAAAAGTCTGGCTTGCGTTAAATGATCTCAGTTATCTGAATATCAGTTTCTGAAAGAAATCACGCAAGATGTTGCCAGCTTCTGATGTCACATACCTTCTGTCAGCCTAAAGAGAAAAGCTAGCTAAATGCTCATGCTAACAGTAACAGAGGCCTGTCTGGGTTTTACACCTGCTGTGTTTTTAAACCTTTTTCAAGCAGCCTCTGCTACATGACAGCTTCCTGTTATATTTCCAGACCAACAGCCTCAACCCCCAGTCAAGGTGTTTGGTGCTAAACCTGACAGCTTAGAGCTGCTATCTTAAAATGCATCTATGAGATAGATGTAGCCACTTTGATGTCACCCAGTGGCTTGTAGCTATTTTCACAGCTGCCATTTATTATTTTTTGAGTCAAATATAAGATTATAATTTATAATCTTATTTACTGCTACAGCCCACAGATACAGACACCTGCTAATTAGTGTTCAGTAACAAGCTAATAAAAAATTCAGAATTTCACTCACCAAAACTGGAGCACCAACTTCTTGGATGGGCTGTACTTCACAGCTAGCCATTTCACATGTCACTCCACTGAAAATGCTCCAAAACCAACCAAACATGGCTGAGAGGTCAACAGCAGATAGCTGTTCATGTTGGCACAGTTATGAATTAAAACGGCCATGTTAACGTTAATGTGCAACCAAACCCAAAAAGCTCAATTAATAACAAATTCTCACACTTCCTGCTCTGAAAGATTTTACAGAGAGAAATTAGCTATAGCAGACAAACATATGGTTTGGGGGCCCGAATCAGCCCGTTCCACTGCTTGGCTTTGGAACAGGAGCGCATACATTTTAGACTAAAAAAATGACACAACGTACCTGTTTTATCCATCTTTTTTATATATTACATTAAGATATTGCCAGTATTAATGTTGCAGTTCTTACACTGTTTGGCTCTAGAGGTGATAGTTGTGATTTACTGCTATATAAATTAAACTGAATATGAAGTGTATTGGTCCACTTAGGATCAAAGTGGAGTCTACATGGCCAACAATATAAAATGTGTTGACATAGAGCCCAAATAAGCCATTTTTGTGTCAGGCTGTAAATATGTCATTGGCCATTGTAACATTTGGGTCTCTGAAGACTGTCATGCCTTTTGCATTTTCCATTAACCCTTTATCACCCGAGCATCATACCTGCTACTTTGGCTGTAAAACAATTCTCATCCTTCAGAAACCATTTTAATTTTCTGTCTAGCCCAAAATGGTAGAGGAGTTAAAGTAAAGAGACACGCATATGGTCAAATCTAGGCAGAGCTAATTTTTCTCTGTGCGTTCGGAGGGCAGTGCCATGTGAATGTGTTGAATATGAATGCTTTGTGCTACTGTGATATCCCCATAAAGCTCATCTATTCTTCTCCGAAACCACTTGAACCACTTCTTTTTCTCAAGAACAAACAGTAACTGAGATATGATCATTTAAAGAGTGCTTGTACTCTGCAGTTATGATGGGTAATTCCAGATAATGTAATGTAATGAATGTAAATAGATAATGAAATCTGTTTACGTTGGCTTAGCCTTTTTTTTTTTTACAGTAAATGCTAGTTGCCCGCAGTATAGGCGTGTTAATGGGAAAAAATCTCTCTTAATCAAACCTTTTGGCTGCTTTGGGCAAACAGCTGTAGCTTCTAGGCTATTGCAAATCTAGATTTATGAATGCAGATTTTAAGACAAAGTGAGCACTATGTATCTCTATAACAGAAAACCAATGAAGCACATTGTTTGATTCATTGCAACAGGGGAACTGCTCTCCAGTAAACTCTTTTCCAAACTGGATTAAGTCAAACAACCCTGCGTCTGTCCCATTTAACCAGTCTATTCATTAGCTAATTACAATAAATGGCCACTTAGCCAAATCAATTCGAAAAAGACTGCTGCTCCACCAAAGTCCAGCTCTCTCCCCATGGATCACTTTATTGTGGAGCAGGAGCCTGACAGAGCAGCTGCCTGGACCCAGACTTCTCCCTATGTGACGATTCGGGGTATGTCTTCTTTTGATTCCTGGAGAACTTTGTTTTGATTTTTTTAAATGTAAATTTATTAATTCAGAGATCTAAGGCTTGGATATTACTGTGTGGGTGACTCACTCTCACTCACACACATAAACAGCAATAATATATTCATCAAAAAATATTGCATGGTGCTGTAGGAACAGTATCACAGGCTTCTGTCAGCAAACAAACTGCAGTACTCTGACAATGCTTCAATTCATGCCACTGCATGACCCAGAAGCGCAAATATGCGCGTTTCAACTACACCAAGGTTGCAGTACAAAACATTCAATTCAAACATATGTTTTAAAATAGAGATGCCGAACAAAAGCAGCATGCCTGGTTTCTGTGTTAGAATTACCTGTACCAGAAAAAATAAACAGTGAACAATGAGACAAAGCAATTCTCTGTACAGATGAAATCCTTTTTTCATAATATTCACCAGCGTCAACAGGAAGTTACTCACACTCCCCATTGTATTGTATGTTAGACAAATATGAAGTACATTAAATAGAATTATTTCAGATCGGATGCCATTGGTCATTGTACATTTAATGCAAAATTTTTCAGAAAAAAAAGATGGCAAACCCTCAAGATCAAGATGATGATGTTGATACATAATGTGGGAGGTAATTGTCACAGTATCTTTTTATGGTAAATGGTAAATGGCCTGTATTTGTATAGCGCTTTACTAGTCCCTAAGGACCCCAAAGCGCTTTACACATCCAGTCATCCACCCATTCACACACACATTCACACACTGGTGATGGCAAGCTACATTGTAGCCACAGCCACCCTGGGGCGCACTGACAGAGGCGAGGTAGTTGTTGGCTGCATTTTTTTAAGTGTATGTTTGAAGTATGCAAACTAATAGTCAGATACATGATTTAACACCCAAGAGTAAAACATGAAAACAGTGAGAATTTCAGATATAGTATATAACCTTTAAAAGAGCCTAATTTTCACTAGAGTGAAACATCGAGATATGCTTTGCTGTAACTAGGTAAATGTCATTAATCTATTTAACAAACGAAGAAAATCAATGTAGCTGTAGTCAGTTGGACTTACTCAGAGTTACTCAGTGAAAGGCTGATGCACCAAATGTTGCCTCTATGAGGCAACAAACACTCCCAGCAGGTAGACAGGCAGTCAGAAGCTGCCTTGGCTACCCTCGAGATATCACCGCTGAACCATTTTCCCCAGATAGCAGCAGATCAAGAGCAGTTTTATAGATAAGAATATATTAATTGTTATGTCTATCCAATGACAGACTCGAGCAAGCCATGTACAGTGGTGGGTAAGAGCTTTAATGTTCGTGTCTTGATGCATGCTTAATAATCCAGGTATGTAAATCCCAAAAGGTTGATTCTGTTCATCTGGATGTAGCGTTTTCAGTGGAATAAACGTTTTGTCACTCATCCAAGTAACTTCTTTAGTCTGGGGAAACCTGCAGTCAGCTCACTCTTATAAAGAGAGACTGAGACTGAAGAAGTCACTTGGATGAGTGACAAAGTGTTTCTCAGACTGAAAACGCTACGTCCTGATGAACAGAATCAACCTTTTGGGATTAAAGGTTCGTAATAAATCTCAGTGTTCCATCAAAGCCAGAATCTGGTATATAAAAGAGTTGAGACGACACATGGATATAAATAATCATCATTCAGCACAGACATTAAGGTGGAAACAAGGCTTGATTCTAAAGTAAAAACAAAGTCTCAACTGAAGTTTTCTCATGACTTGCTAGATGTGAGGTGTAAAATAAATAAATATTAGTTCCTAAGCAGATTTTGATTATGCCTTTGAGAGCTCCAGTGGTTTAGTTTTGTCGGTATTCAAAACAAGTCTTCAGTTACACAGGCATTGTATGGTATTAAAAGCTGATTATAGCTGATAGAGAACAGAGTTACGTGTAGGTACAGAGCAGTATGTCACCATAAAATATGCATAAAAATGAAAGTTTGCTGTAATGGTATTATGATCGAGATTGTTTTATGTAAAAACAAAGTACTTTATAGTGGTCCTAGAAATAATCCCTGGGGGACTCCTTTTCTGTTTTTTGGACCATCCTGCTGCACTAACAAGCCTTTGCTTTAAAAATTGATGATCCACTATGTCAAATTCCTTGGCTAGAGTAAAAAGAATGGCAATACAGTTTTGTTTGATGTCTACTGAATCGATAAAAGTAGCTGTTCTGTATTTTTTCCTGACAAAAAGTCAATTAAAATCGTAAATACAAACAGGGAGCTCTTTCGGTTGTTCAATAACAAGGGTTTCTATGATGTTAACAAGAGTAGATAATTTGGAGGGGGGCCTTTTAACAGAGGATGAGGAAAAACACATTTCCATATGGTTGTAATTTCATTGGTATCGAGAGAAAGATTAAAAAGATAAGTAACTGGAGAAGCAGTACTATCATCTGGTAGTTTTAAAAAGAGAGACTCCAAATCATCAGAGCCTGCTGAATTTCTAGTATCTAAAGGTATGAGGGATTTGTGCACCTCTGATCTCATATCAGCTATGCGATCAATTCTTTCCCAATCAAAGTGGAACAGGTTGTGAACAAAGCCTTGTTCAGAGTAATGTTTCATGTCTTGCTCGAAGATGAGCTGTGGTTTAGTTTTGAGAATTCTGTTTTTTCTGAATGTTGCAACAAGACAGCGGCCACTAATATAATTTGAAAAAACTGAAACAGTGTTAAATTATGAAAGGCTTGTGATAGTTTGTGAATGATTAAAGATCAGGTTTGGTTAGACTGACAACATTATTTATTGATGTACAGAATTCAATTTGAGGTATTTGGCGGTTAGACCCTGATGGCCCAGCACATCAGAACAGAATCCGAGTGGTAATAGGGATTAGGGCAGGACCCCCTGGAGTCTAGACACTGGAGGTGGAGATTAAGATGGAGGCTTAAATGGAGCCTTAGTGATGAGATGCAGTGATGGGGAGGAGGTGGGCTGCAGGAAGGCAACTGCAAGGAAGAATGACAAATGCACAGGAAGATTTAAAGTACGCAGAATGAAGTCTGATTTTCCCGAAGAAGACCAGCAGAAAGCTGATTGGACTACACCTGTGATGTCACAGTCAGCTTGACAGTGTGGGAAAGTGGAAGTGATGTAAAGCTTAGATTGTGTTGTGTAAGATGGCGCCGGTGTGCATGGCTCGCCGTCCACGGTTGTCGGATCCACTTTTGCTCTGCGTGTTTCTACTGTTTTTGTCACTTTTATTGAACAACGCTGACTCTCTATTGACCTACGATCGTGAAGCTCTGTTAAATATTCGACTTGCCACAGAGAATTTGGGAAGGACTAACGCTGATGGACAGGACTTTTTTCCACCTCCGCTACCATCTGGAGTACCGCATCACCTGGATTACACCCCTACCACATCTCATAAGAGGAAGCGCTTTAAACGTCGGGGAAAACGCAGCGGGCTACTCGTGAAACTGAAATCATATTTGGCTCTTTCATCTGGCAGTAACAGATTAGTTTCCGAATGCACTCTGACTGAATTCAGACCTCTGCACTGGCGTTTTGTCTCCTGTCGCTTCCTGGAACCTACTGGCACCTGGCTGGTACCTGTTGTCGGCTTGGCTGAAGAGATCCAGCATCCCCGCCTTCTCTTACCTCATCTTCGCTGCGGTGGAGCGAATCCGCGGAATCTTCGGCAACTGAAACAGGTTCCCTGGATGGCTGTCACCGGTCTGACGGACCCTACCAGGTTTGCCCTTGTTAACGCTAGGTCGCTAGCAAATAAAACGTTCATTTTGAAGGATTTCTTCACCTCTCATAATCTGGATTTCCTCTGTGTGACAGAAACCTGGCTAAGTGACGGTGAGTTAAGCTCTTTCTCAGAACTATTACCGCCAAATTGTTCGTATTTTAACTCACCAAGGACTACGGGCCGAGGTGGAGGAGTGGCCACAGTTTATAAATCTACTTTTCACTGTCGCCAGCTGTCACCTGTCACTTTCTCCAGTTTTGAACTGAATATGTTTGAGCTTGGTAGCAGTCATCCTGTTCTTTGTGCGGTGATCTACCGTCCACCAAAATATAATAGGAACTTTGTTAATGACTTCTCTGAGTTCTTGGCTGAAATAATGCCAAAGTATGACAAGGTTTTAATCTTGGGTGATATGAATATTCATGTGTGTTGTCCTACTAAACCATTGGCAAAGGACTTTTTAAACCTACTTGATGCTTTTAATGTTTTGCAGTCTGTCACTGGTCCCACTCATAAATATGGACACACTCTGGATCTGGTTTTGTCTTATGGTTTACCTGTTTATAATCTTCAAATTTATGATGTCGTCTTTTCTGATCATATGCCTGTATTGTTTGAAACTTCTCTTCCTTGTAATATCACTACCTGTGGCCCTCCTACTGCTTCTCGCATGTTTAAACCATCAAGTGCCGTCCAGTTCTCTACCGCCTTTAATAAGGCCTTAAATGTTGACTCAGAGCTCTCAGTCTGTGCCGACACTGAGGTGCTGACTGCAAAATTCTTATCTACTTGTCAAATCATTCTGGATACTGATGCTCCTCTGAAGGTCAGGCGGCCTAAATTGAAGTCTGAGCCGTGGCTGAACGACATCACTCGGGCTGCTCGAAGAGAGTGCAGAAAAGCAGAACGCAAATGGGAAAAAGACAAGCTACAAGTGTCTTATGATATCTTAAGAGATAGCTGGCATAGATATCAGAAAATTGTCAAGAACCAGAAATCCGCCTATTTTGCAGGTGTTATTAATGACAACTGCCATAAGCCCCGTGTCTTATTTAGTATTTTAAGCTCTGTTCTTAACCCTCCCCAATCCTACTGTATAGAAGCTTCTGCTGAAACTTGTGAAGCTTTTTTAAAATTCTTTGTGGAGAAGATTTTATCTATTAGAGCACATATTTTACTCCCTTCTTATGACCCTTCTGTTATTTTTACGCCTTTAGCAATTTTTAGCCATTTTGAACCTGTGTCTCTATTTAAACTGGGTAAAATTGTCACCCAAATCAAGTCTGGCTCTCCCAGTGATGTTCTTCCCCCTCGCTTTTTTAAAGAAGTTTGGGGCACTATTGGACCTTATATTCAAAGGCTTATAAACAGCAGCCTGACTTTAGGCCATGTACCTGCAATTTTTAAACAGGCAGTGGTCCAGCCTCTGCTGAAACGCCCTGGCTTGGATGCCTCTTTGTTGAGTAATTTCAGACCTATTTCAAAGCTGCCTTTTGTTTCTAAAATTTTAGAAAAAGAAGTGTGCTCACAGCTGCAGACTTTTTTAGAGAGTCAAAACATTTTTGAGGTATTTCAATCTGGTTTTAAAGCACTTCACAGCACAGAGACTGCACTTTTGAGAGTTTTTAATGATATCTTATTAACTGCTGACTCTGGGAAGTCTGTCTTACTTGTGCTTTTGGATCTCACAGCAGCTTTTGATACAGTAGATCACAATATTTTGATTTATCGTCTAGCACATCATGTTGGAATTAGAGGCACTGCCTTGGAGTGGTTTAAATCATACCTCTCTGATAGAAGTTTTTCAGTCTCACTTGGTAAATTTCATTCATCTTCCGCCCCCCTCCCATGTGGTGTACCTCAAGGATCCATCCTTGGGCCCCTTCTTTTTAGTATTTATTTACTTCCCCTTGGCCATATTATTAAAAAACATAAAGTCTCATTTCATTTTTATGCAGATGATTGTCAAATTTATCTACTGATGAAACACAATGACCTTAACCCCCTCAGGCCTATTTTAGAATGTCTTAAGGATATCAGAGCATGGTTGGCTCTGAATTTTTTAAATTTTAACGAAAAGAAGACTGAAGTCATTATATTTGGGCCGAATGGACCTGGTGTCCCTCCATCTGACTTGGGTCCTCTTACATCGTGTGTCAAATCAATTGTCACCAACCTTGGAGTAAAATTTGACACAGCTCTTAAAATGGACAAACAAGTAAATACAGTGGTGAGAAAAAGCTTTTTTCAGTTGAGGCAGCTCTCTAAAGTAAAACCTTTTATTTCTTTTTGTGACTTGGAGAGAGTTTTGCACGCATTTGTGACCACTCGCCTTGATTACTGTAATGGACTTTATATTGGTATTGATCAGGCTTCACTATCACGCTTGCAAATGGTCCAGAATGCTGCTGCTCGCCTGTTGACAGGGACACGCAAACGTGAGCACATTACCCCTGTTCTTGCCTCCTTATACTGGTTGCCTGTCCATTTTAGAATTCATTTTAAAATTTTATTGCTTGCTTTTAAAGTTTTAAATGGCCTGGCTCCGTCTTACCTGTCAGACCTTTTACACCAATACACTCCACAAAGGTCTCTCAGATCATCTGACCAGTCACTCCTTGTTGTCCCCATGTCGAGACTTAAACACCGAGGAGACCGAGCTTTCGCTGTTGTGGCCCCCAAACTATGGAACAAACTGCCCCTCCATATTAGGCTGGCCCCAACACTTGAAATGTTTAAATCACTTTTAAAAACACACTTTTTTTCAAAGGCCTTCTAGGAGTGTTATCAGAGCCAGTTTGTAGTCAGTTTTTAGTCAGCTGTTGGTCATTCTTAATCTTTTTACTTTGTTAATTTTATTCATTGTATATCTTATTGTTTATTCTACTCATGTTGATTTATTTTTATCTTCTTTTTCAATTATATATTTGTTTTGTTTATTGATTTCATTGTATGCTTAAAGTATGGGTTTAACTGCTATCTCTGTTTTATTATTGGAAAGCACTTTGGTCAACTTTGTTGTTTTTAAATGTGCTATATAAATAAAGTTGGATTGGATTGGATTGGATTAGATTAGCTGCCAGCACCTGGGAAGCAGACTGATGAGTGACTGCAGATCTTCCTTATTGAACTGATGCATAAGCTTCATTATACCCATCAATACTAAATATCTTTATTTGTTAAAGATGTGTTCAGTGACACTTCAGATAAATTAATAAGTGGCATGTACCAAATCACGTAGCACACCTATGTTAGCACATAAACAACACATACAAGTAACTAAAGCCTGATCTAGATTTAGAATCAGGAGCAGTGGAATTGGAATCTGGATTGGGTTTAACACTACATTACTAGAAGTAAGAAGTAACACTTCTATTTTTCTAGAGCATTACTTTATTAAAAGAAAAAAGATTCAGGTTATTATGAAATATTTTGATATTATTTCTCTATAATAATTAACATATTCAGGAGTTTTTTTGTTTTCATCTGCTTGTGTTTTCACATTGAAAAGCTAATGTCTGAGGTTAGGTTGTGAGTCCAAGATCACAACTTCACAACTTTGAGGAAAGTGAATGTGAGGGACACAACTGTGATATGAGTCTGTCTCACACCTCCTCCATCTACTGGCATTAACAGGTTGGAAATGTCTCTGTGGTCTTTCTCCCTCAGCCACCCATGACCCCCCCTTTTTTTTTACTTCCTAATTTTTCTATTTACTCTATCTATAAGCATAGATATGGCAAATCTTCATGAGATGGATAATGATTACAGATGGTTAGCTTCTATGCCACATAGGTTTGTCAGAGGATATTTTGCTAATTCAGTGTGATCTACTGGTGGGATGGGGATGTCACTAAGATCAGTCTTAACCAACTAGTCACAGCTCATTGCTTGAATTTCCTTTAAGCATAATGTAAACGAACAGGGAAAATCTTTTCAGAAGTTTTCTTTTAATTCAAATACCACGCTAAACATTTAACAGAATATGTGACTGTTTTTGCACATATGCTCGATAATCCGTGATGTAATACTGAAATGAGCATGTCAAACCACTCGAATCTGAAGCAAAAGGTCACACAAAGCATTAGAAATGCATCATGGGTTTTTGCGATCCTCTGTAAATGCTCTGCAAATGGCAACAGAGACAAAATATGTCAAATGATAAGCAATTTCCACCGTTGCTACATCGCTCATCTCTGTCCAGATAGAGCACAATCTGTTTTCCCAACTGAGCAAACAGGCCAAATCAGTGCATGTAAAACACACATGTGCCCAGAAATGTCCACACACATTGAGCCGGATAAACAAAAACATAGCCATCAACACACATGCATGAGTAGTAATACGATGGCACCTGTCCAAGATGGCGGCCAACCAAACCGGTTTGAGAACCGGTTTGACCGGTTTCGTGCGTGTGCGCATGCGCGTTCAGTAATTCGATGGCACTAGTCCAAGATGGCGGCCAGCCAAACCGATTTGACCAGTTTCGTGTGTGTGTGCGCATGCGTGTTCAGGTGTTCTTACCCTCTGGGCGGGAACGACTCCTCCTAGTGGGATGTGCTAGGTTGTATGGGTATAAAAGCGATCCTTTCACATTCTAAGAGCATCACCGCCACGGTCTGAGGAGCACCGACACATCGCGCTAAGGATCCCCGACGCATCGACCTAGAGCACCGACACATTGCGCTAAGGACCCCCGACGCATCGACCTAGAGCACCGACACATTGCGCTAAGGATCCCCGACGCATCGACCTAGAGCACCGACACATTGCGCTAAGGATACCCGACGCATCGACCTAGAGCACCGACACATCGCGCTCGCTAAGGATCCCCGACGCATCGACCTATGGAGCTCGGAATGACACCCAGCCAGGACATCGCCCATGCCATAGGCACTCTAGGTATGTCTTCAGGAGTATGCAGTCGGGGTCCTCAACGTAAAAAGCAACGCTGTGGAAATGACGCAGATGGAACTGTATTCAAGTTAGAATATCGAGGCGTCGAAGGGTATGTGTATGCCATTAAATATACCGAAGGGACAGTTGTGCTTAGTGTAGATTGTGGTGAGGGATTGTTTTGGGGGGAAGCCCAAGTCATGTCTACTAAAAACTGGAAGCTCTTCCGCACCGTAGTGTGTGCGGACCTGGACAATGTGGGTTTCCCAGAGCTGCTGTATGTTTCCCAGTGGAACAGTGCATCAGGCCCTGAGCTTTACAGGGTTGAGGCTGATCGTTTCAATCGCAACCCCGACGACTTTATTTTTCTCAGTGTATGTGATGACAGGGATAGTCTTATTGCTTCCAGAGGGCTTGAAAACTGGAGGTTAAATCCATACCCTCTAAACCTCGAAGAGCGCACAAGATGGTTTAAGGACTTGTTTTTTATACAGTGGTGCGACTGGAGAGGTTTGTCGCGTCTGTTTAGCCAGATTGATGACGCGATCAAGAGGGACAGACTCAACACTGCGTACGAGAGTATTAGAAAGCGCCTTGTTTTTGACGATCTGGCGAGTTGTCCGAAGACTGGTTTGCCTGGTACCCTGTGTAAACCTAAAATCATAAGACCTTCCGACAGCTAAACAATAAACTGGTAGGTTTAATGTGCGGGTGTGTGGGGTTGAGTGTGTATCTATGTGACAAATTAAGAGCTTGTGGTTTTCATTTTACAGAGAATGACACGCCCTCGTGGGACCTGTTGGAGTCACCATCAACAGAGCTGCTAATCCCGACCCTCCAGACTCCACCACCCTCACCACAATGCTCGCAGGACCCCCTCATATCAGACCTGTGGGATGAAACTGTAATCGACATCAAACTCGCAACTCTCCACCTGTTAATGTTGGCTTTGAATGAGTTTATACAAGAGACATGTTACGGATGCCAAACAGGCCACCCCAGTCAGGTGCAACACAGCTGCTTGCAGGAATTGTCTGAGTATTTCTTCGACACCTACTATGATGATGTGATGATAAGGCTCCAGACTGACCGATTCATCCCTGCCATCCGGCTGTTTGTACGCTCATCCACTGCAGATGGGTCTGGAACACAAATCCGCAGAGTTGCAGAACACATCATGTGTGAACTGAGATCAGAGCGATATATAGTATGCGCCATTAATGACAACATTGGGCACCTGCTAGATGCAAGTACTTGTGCCCGTCGTGTTAAACCAGCCATGCTCCGCATGATTGGAAACTACTGGGCTGGGTTACATCTGGTTTAATGTGGGGTGTCCAAGTATCCATTGTCTGTGATTGTGTCTTTGTGAAAATTAAATAAAAAGACTTGTTAACATCAACATCATAGTCATTTGTGGTTTGTAAATCATGGAAAGCACATTGCATAAAATATATCACGATCCAGCCCATCCTGCGGGGTTAGCCAGTTTAAATAAGCTACGTATAGCGGCAGGGGAGGCATCAGGTGTAACACCTCCACTATCTCAGGTCAAACATTATTTAGAACAAGACGACACCTACACACTCCATAAACCTGCGAGGATCCATTTCCCCAGAAATAGAGTATTGGTGACAGGGGTCGACAAACAGTTTCAAGCCGATCTGGTTGACATGTGTGAATATGTGACAGATAATGATAATGTGAGATATCTGCTAACATGTATAGATGTATTCTCAAAATACGCATGGGTTAGATGCCTAACAAACAAGACAGGGTCTGTTGTATCAGCTGCTTTTGAAGATATACTTAGTGAGGGTAGGATCCCTGTGAAACTACAAACAGATGAAGGCAAAGAGTTTTATAATGCAACCTTTAAACAGCTAATGAAGCGATATAATATCAAGCATTTCTCAACAGCTAGCGAGGTTAAATGCAGTATTGTCGAGAGATTCAATCGTAGCTTCAAGGGTAGAATGTGGAAGTACTTAACATCAGCCAACTCCCGGAGATATGTAGATATCATACCAGATCTCACACAAGCATATAACAATGCTTATCACAGATCTATCCATATGGCTCCGGCAGAGGTGAATAAGGATAATGAGAAGTCGGTCTTCAACGCGCTGTACAAAACGAGGCCTCAGAGGGAACTGCGCTTTAAATTTAATATCGGTGACACTGTACGAATATCAAAACTGAGAGGAAAGTTTCGAAAAGGATACGAGCAGACCTACACCGATGAGATTTTCACAGTCAAGGAACGTATAGGGAGACAGCCCCCAGTGTACAGACTAGTGGATCTAGCAGGAGAGGTATTGAAAGGGTCATTTTATGAGCCTGAGATACAACGTGTGGTTGTTGATGAAAACAAAACATTTAAAATTGAAAACATATTGGCTAGAAAAAAAGTGGGTCGGAAAAAGCAGGTGCTAGTGAAATGGCTAGGATGGCCCAACAGCTTTAATTCGTGGATTCCAGAAAAAGACATCGTTGAGGCGTAATTAACTCAGATGACGCAGCTCTACACACATTCATTCAACACTGAGCATAGACTGAGAAAGCATGAATAAAAAGAACAACAATGCAGGCTTCTATGTAAGCCTCTTCTCGAATGCTTCATCACATGTTTACCCGGGTAATAAGATATCTAATTTTAGAACAAAGCTAGCAAAACCTATTGTTTTGGATCAGCCATATGAGGTCGCTGTTATAGAGATACAGTACCCACGCATATGGCGGACTTTTCCACAATCAGATTCGGAAGTGGAAATTCATGACCCCGTCAAAGACGGAACCATAGCCGTAACCATGATCGAACTGTCTGTGGGCCATTATGCATCTGTGGAACAGATAATAAAAGAATTTAATTTTAAATGTCAACAGCACCAAGCCACTGGAGACATTAAAATGCAGTACAACGCCGTTAGTAACCATGCCTGTGTTATGGGGCCTAGGGGGACTATTCTCACATTTAGAGGGAGACTGGCGGAAATCCTAGGATTCAAAACAGGAGAACCGTTTGCACTTCATTATAAAAACACATATGCCCCGCACCCCGCAGACATATACGGGGGAAAATATAACATCTTTATTTATGCAGATATCGTTGATTACCAGCTTGTGGGTGACGCCCACGCGAGGCTATTAAGAGCTATAAATATTACAGACGATGACCGCCGGTTGCCTATTCTACAATTTGACAGCCCACACTACACACCTGTGTCAAAGACATTAATCGACGACATAGAAATTGATTTGAAAGACGATCGAAATCAACACATACCCTTTTTATACGGCAAAGTGTTTGTCAAGTTACACTTCCGACCGATAACACAGCATTTTTGAAAAAAAAGGATGGCCGTCTACAACTCTGATGACTCAAAATATGTAAAATACTACTTATCACAGGCTGGTGGAGAGCTTGGAGGGTATGTTGGGACCAGTACACAATATGGGACAGGTCTGGGTGGGTTGTTCCGTAGCTTGTTTAGATTTGCAGTACCGCTGTTTAAAAAAGGAGTCAGCATAGTCAAACCACACCTAAAAACAGCCGCATCGGGCATAGTGTCTGATGTCATAACCAACATAACCAGACCCTCAACCACTAAGCAGGACGGTAACGGCTTGTATGTGTATACGCCCAAACCATCTAAGACCCCACCCCCAGGGCAGCCGTTGTCTAAAAAGCGTAAAACCACAAAACCTAGCAGGAGAGCCACCAAACGGACACCGTCACGCAGAGTGAAGAGACCCAGAACCACTCGTTCAAAAACTGCAGCGCTTGACATATTCTAAATGGCACTGTTACACAGTCATTCTGGAGAATGTGTAAAAACAGAGCTCGATCTTTTTACTGTCCCATACACACAGACTAGCATTGAGAAAAGTACATTTATTGAAATCCCACCTGTATCTGCAATCACTGATGGAGGGCCGATCGAGTTTTACATCTCATCGTCGGGTGAAGATTACCTGGATCTAAATGACTCATATATCTACACACGGGTGAGAATCACAAACGCTGATGGCTCAAACCTGGCTAGGGACGCTAATGTAGGATTTATTAATTATCCTGGATGCAGCATATTTAGTCAAGTCGATATTAATTTGGGAGACCGGCTCATTAGTCAATCATCCAATACATATCCATACAGAGGTGTGATAGAATGTCTTATCAATTATAATAAGGACACTTTAGACACACAGTTCAGCACCGGGTTATTCTGTAAGGATACAGCATCACACATGAATGACACATCTATAGAAGGAGAGAACCAGGGTCTGATGACCAGAGGTGGCTACACAGCAAATAGTAGTATTGTTGAATTGATTGCACCAGTACATGCAGACCTGTTTTTTCAAGAAAAACTGTTACTTAATGGAATCGACCTGTCGCTGAAATTTGTGCGCTCTAAAGACGAATTTGCTCTCATGACAGCGGATGCCAATGCATACAGAGTTAAAATTGTCACAGCCAGTCTCTTTGTCAAGAAAGTTAGTGTATCACCTAGCGTCAGACTTGCACACAGCAAGGCATTGCACCATGCAAACGCAAAATACACGGTAGACAGAGTATCTTTAAAGACCTTCTCCATACCTGCAGGGGCTAGAATATCAACAAATGACAATTTATTTATGGGTAGGATACCTAAATTTGTCATCATTGCATTCATAGACAATGAAGCATACACAGGCTCCTACCAGCGTAATCCATTTCATTTTGAAAACTGCGATATAGAATTTATGTCTTTATATGCTGATAGTCAGGCTTATCCTGCTAAACCATTCCAGCCAAATTTCCAGAGAAAACACTATATCAGAGAATTTTACCAGCTGATACAAACCACAGGAAGACATTTAAAGGACAGATCGTTGGCCATAACACGTGACGACTTTGGTAACGGCTACACTTTATTCTGTTTCAATCTGGAAGCTGACGAAGGACATTCAGGGAATGTGTCGTTAATTAAAACAGGGAACGTGAGATTGGAAACCCGTTTCAGAAATCCACTACCCCGTACAGTGAACCTCTTGTGTTATTCTGTATTTGATTCAGTCATTGAAATATCTAACATGAGACAGGTGCTCTTGGACTACTATTGAGACAAAAACGGTCATGAACACTATAGAACTATCAGCCGTGGTCGGCGGCATTATCAATAAAAACACACATTTCCTAGGCGTGTTAGCCTATGATCAACTAACCACTGAACGGCTTCAAAGACTCCCTGCTATGTGTATTGTAAACACCCACCCTTCTACGATGCCAGGGGAACATTGGCTTGCTGTTTATATTTCGAGAGACAGACGCGGTTATTTTTTTGATAGTTTTGGTCACTCGTTAGACAGTTTTCCCCCAGCAATAAAGATGTTTCTTCTAAAAAACTGCTCCGCTGTTTTATATTCAGGAAAACAAGTGCAGAACGACTTCTCCATCACATGCGGTCAACATTGTGTATTTTTTTTATATCATATGCAAAATGGTGTATCTTATGCCCGCCTGCTTAACATGTATGGGTCTGATTTAATTTGTAATGATGCTATGGTGTGTCGATTTGTCAACAACATACAACCTGTTGCTGTATGCAGTGCTTATGTGTGTGTGCAATGTGGATACTGATATGTACTAATGAGAATAATAATAAAAACAACATGAGAGCATGATTTAATCGAGTCAATGGTATTTATTATCAAATCTCGTATATATAGATTCATAACATACTTTGTTTAAACATAAAAGAAATCAAACATTAACCAGTAATAAAAGACATAAAATATTTAACAGTAATAAAAGAAAATAAAACAAAACAATTTAGCAGCAATAAGTGAAAAAAAAAAAACATAACAGTAGAAAAACACCAAACAGCAAATATTTTTAGCAGAAAAACAATTTCTGCAATAAGAAAAAAAAAACCTGAATTCAAAAATCCAACCACTCTACAGGACCCCCCTTTAATTTGTTTTTTTTATTCTTTATTTTTTTTAGTGTACTATGTCGCAGCGGTCCACCGGGGGTGTTCTTTTTTGGTGTGTGATCGGTTTTATACAAGGCGACGGTCTTACGTATGCCTGTGTTAGATATGGCTGATAACGGTATGTTTAAATCTGAGAAAGCTTTTAAAAACTCTGTCCAACCGATAGGTCTCAAACCCTCAGAAGGTGTGTGTGTGGTTGTGACGGCTTTAATTAGATCATAAATGTGTGAACCAGGGATGGTTTGTTTATCAACAACAATTTCGCCTTTGTCATTGTAAGAGATCAAGTGTGGCGAACGGTTCACCGCTGATAGAATAAGTTCTGCATTCCTCCTACTCCTTTTAGGTATGTGTGTTAAAACATTCTCCGCAACAAGATCCCGCACCCCGGCATCACCATGAACAGGCAATGTGTCCGCCGACTGGGGTTGCACATCCCTGTTAAATTGTTCAGGTAATGATAAAGACAGTACATTCTTTTCACGGGCACCTTGTCTCACAAGGGTGAGGTATCTTTGGAGAATATCGCTGTATTTTTTAGCCTTCTCATACACATCTATGTCAGAATCTTGTAACACTTGTAACATCTCCTTATCCAACTCGTTCTGAGACTGTTGTCTGATGGTGCCTGTTTGCTGCTGCTGCTGCTGTTGCTTTATTAAGTCCAACTGGTGTTGGGGTACCAAAAACATCTTTTGCACATGTTCCATTTTCACCTGTTTGCTATCAGACTGGTTATGAAAGGGATTGCAGCCCCTAATAACGGCAGTAAAAACCCTCCAGATTGGTTGATTGTCTTTCTCTTTTTCAAAGATTTTATTTTTTTGTCTGCAATCAGTCTGATTATTGTTTTTTTCTTTTTTAGCTGTTTGTACTGCTGATTGGTCAGTGGAATGTTACCATGCAATACATTAAAGGCTATCTCACACAATGCATTGATAAAATCTAAGTTTGAATTACTAATAATAACTCTGCGTAGAGTAGGAGGAGCCCTGTATATCATCTCCAACAGAGACAGATTCCTCCGCATGCGTGATGACATCCTCTCACCTCTTTGCTGATTTTTGTTTTGGAATGTAAACAACCGGACGGTCTGACAGTAAATTTGTTCTGAGTCTTAAATAGTCCGGGGTCTTAGCTTTATAGTCTATTAAAAGATACCCGTATGTTGTCGATGTGGCATCATTAAACGCTTCTATAAAATATTTAGTATTACCCGGAAACATTTGCCTGGCTAAAAGCATAACCTGATATTTATCTCTCGGATTTTTAAACAATATTAGGTAATTAGTGTTCAAGGAAATGGTTCTACTGGATTTTCCCTGAATAAACAAATTCTGAACTAGATATATACAACTCAAATTCCTATGATGCACATACTTTGTGAACACATTTTGTACTTCTAAATTGTTAGCTGCATCGTTCATCACATCGTCTATAATTAACAAATTGTTCTTTTCTGCAGGCAGAAGGGCGTCATCAGCAAGAGATTCGGGTATACCGTTAACAAAGTTTATGTTTCTTATCTTAAGAAGCTGGTCATATAGTGTCTGCCAGCATGAGTATATATACACAATGTTATCAATGCTGCATGATATAATCCTGGAAGAGTTTTCAATTATGTTTTTAACAAAAAAAGTCTTGCCACAGTTACTGGGACCGCTGACCACCATGCTGAACGGATGCTGCAACCGGGCGTCAAACCCCTGTTCTAATTTAAAATCCATAAGGAAGGGTTGTGAAGTCTGGGAGCACACGGCGCTTATTGTAAACAACTTTAACTTTTTTCACAATGGTTTCATTCTTCAAATGAAGCTTCTTTTTATCGCGTCTGATGCTATCAGACACGGCAACTAGGTGTGCGTCTGATGTCTGATTGGCTACAAACTTGCGGACTAAACCTTTCAAGGAGTCGTGGGTGACAACTTTCGAGTTTAATGCATTCAGTGTGACGCCTTTACATTTGACCTGGGTCTTGCCCAGCGATGTGTGATACGCATAACATTTTGGCCCACCGGAAACAAATTCCGCTATGTAATCCTCCACACCATCCTCTCCACAATCTAATTCACTTGTGAGATCCCCCAGAAACGGTCCTAGAGGAGGCATCCACTCGCCAGGGCGTGCCGTGAAAATGACACTGTCCGTGTCACAATACAGCACGCGCTGCTGCAAGTTGTCTAGCAAATCATACAGCATGAGTCTGGCGTGTGCAGTGGTCATGGCCCCGACAAAGACATTAACGTCCTTCACACGGGAAGCTCTACCATCAGCGTGGCGCCACTGCACCATTGCGACGTCGTCAGAGATGAAACAAAACTGACGCACGTCGTACTGGTCGCTAAACATTAGCTGGCTAAATCTGGAAGGGTCTGTAATGAGCTCAGATGATGCCATGTTTGACCTCATGCTGAAACGACCCCATAACGAGTTTAACAACAGCTTGTTACAGTTACGAACAGCTTTATTTACACAAATCTTGGATGGGTCTAGCATTATTCCCTCCTTCTCATAATACTCGTCTATGTACTTCTGCTGTTCGTCAGGTGTGTTCACATGTTCAGGATACCCCGAGGCCTCCTGTTTGAGTTTTAGGAAGGCTTTCACATAGTCTTTAAACAATGTGTCGGTCTTATTGGGGAAATGCCACACCTCATCAACAGCAAGAACCCTGTATCCCTTCTCAACAGCTTTTTCAAGCTCAAATGAGACCCATGTGCCTTTCAACACCCGCTCACTGTCACTGTGCCCGCATGCAGTATGCTGGTTCTGGTCTTCAGCACACATGCTGCAGAGTGGAAACATCAGTTTTCCATGGCATCTGTAGGGTAGGACGGGGTGAAAAAGACCCTTAGGTGGGAGCACTGTGCATTTAACAAAGCCGAAATAATTTTCTAGCTTGTCAAAGTTGGTGTAAATGACTTGAGGGTGTCCTACAGGATAGTCTTTTTTAGACTGCACTGTGGGATAGAGACTGGTGAAGTCGTAGTAAAATATTTTTTCATCACAAGCAGTCTTGTGGTACAGCTTTAGAGCATTTGTGCGACCGCCAAAAAGGGCGTCTCGGGGATTCAGGCGTTCTGGCTTTCTGTACGTATGCATGAAAGCCACAACTGCAGGGTCTGTCTGCTTCAAGGCAGCCCATTCACACTCCCACATCACTATTACGCTCACACTGTGTTGTGATCTCAGTGCATCAACTTTGTCACAAAACATGCGATGCAGCAGTCCATAGGATGCTTTGCTGACAGGATTAACTTCACTCTCGGGGTAGCATTTAACACAACCGTGGTGAAAACATCCTGCAAATTCATAAGCTGTATTACTTGTGGGGTCAAAACCGTCCACAAAATACGGTCCAACCCTCTGTTCGCCTCCTCTGAGAGCATGTTTTACCACTTTGTTGGTGGTGTGGGACACATATTGAAGCCATTCAATAGAGACGTTAGAAAACGTCTTGTTCTGCTCAACGTATGCCCCTTCATACGTGAGAGCGAGCGCGTCTCTAGGCAGAAACAGCGTTTTATACACACCCATACTAAATGCAGCCAGGGTGGTATACATGAATGGATCAACTTGAGTACAACCCAGTAGCGTGTCACGATAAATGATGCATGCTTTACGCAGGACATCAACATCGTTAACACAGTAACGCCTGAGTTCAGCCTGAAAATCAAAGGGATTCTGTGAGGCAACCTGGTACCATTCCATGAATCGCACCTTATCGCTTTCAGACATGTGCTCATAGCCGTAGAAGGAGGGGTCTGGGTACGGGCCCACATAACGCTCATTATCCCTCGTATTAAACCTGTGTGGGAAATGGCCCTTCTGCAGGTCTTGAAAACCTAAAGCAGAGGGTATTTTGGCAAGGCCCATGGGCAAAAAGCTGAACGAATCAATCCACCGCTGGTCATAGTCCCTGTCATGCATTAAAATCACACGGCTGCCGCTCATTATGACACTAGGTGTTATGCTCTGTCTGACAAAGTACTCGAGGAGTATGTAGTTATCAAAGCCAGATGCATTATGTGCTATGAAAGTGTACCCACGAAACCTTGGGCGTCTGTAATGCTGCACAAACGCCTCCACACACTTTAATGTATTAAATGTGAACTTATAGCCCTTCAGATCAGACGCACACACAAAGTTAGCCTCGTGTTTACCGTTGTGGTACCGCGTCTCAAAATCATATAAAATGTATTTATCGTTAGGCTTCTGTTTTTCAACAGGCTGTATGAAACACTGATGGTCGGAGTCTCCTGCTAATTTAGGTTCGCGGCAGTGCTCGCATCTAGGCTGCGCACATTTGTGTGGCAATTTCTTGGATTCTCTATATGTGGTGCCACAGTGCATGCAATGTTTCATATTATCACAGGGGATCATGTTGTGTTTTAATTCAGGTAATTTGTGTTGTTGGTAACAGTGTTGTGATTTGCAGATGCGGTTACAGTCGCTGCATTTCACTGTGGGTCCCCTGTGATGTTGACAGAGTGTGTAACATGTGTTACATCTATGTTTACAGCTGTGCTGTAATGGTGTATTATATATACTGTAACAGAAATTACACACATAGGATCCCCCCAAAAAAGCGGTCGGGTTTAAAATCAGGTGGTAATGTTGATTATGGAGATACATCATCAACGTGTTAGGGTTTGGCTCTTCATGTGTGTAAAAACATTCCAGGCGTTTACGCCCTTCTGTGTGGTAATAGATTACAATCTTAATGTTGAAGTGCTTCTCAAATTTACCGACATCAGAGAATGATACTTGCTGTGTGTCGCATAGACCTACTTCAGCATGCATCTGTTTAGCTGTAGCAAGTTTTTCATGCTCAGAGGATGATGAGTTTAATGAATGTGCTATGCATAGGGAGAAGCACAAATTGTTGTTTGTGTTGTTTGGTGTGTATAAATGTCTGCCTTTCTTTGAGAGAATCTCATCATAAGGTATGTGCGCCAGTCTTAAGCGAGACCCGCCACTACTGTTCTGAGCTACCGTGACAATAAACTCTAATTCATCATCACCGATAGATTCATCATTACTCTGCATAACTTGTGCAATTTGATCGAGAAACAGCTCCGGATCATACCGATCATCAGCGTTTAAAACAGCCTGAACATCTGAAGCCAGCGAGGGGCCACGCAGGACCACGTTTAGAACACTGCCCTGTTGGGATCCCGCCACAGCTCTGTCTATCACATTGGCTAAGCACTCGCGCACTCGCGCCGGCACTTGTTCTGGATGATCGAGACTTATACCCCTAAAATCAAGGCGTTCACGCAATTCGCGAGCATTAAAATTAGGTATCTCTCTAATGTGTGACTGAGAGCGGCTGCCGGACCCAGACTGCACAACGGGCTCAATAACAACTGCAGTAGCTGCAGCAGAGGTGACCCGGCTAGATTGTGCATCAGACGCAAAATCACCAGCAGCACAAGCTATATGGTTAGCATCAGTAACAGCAACGGCCCGAGCAACACCAGCTGTACTATCACTATTATTAGCAACAATACCCCCATCAGCAATAGCAGACGTAGGAACAGTCTGACAAGGATGTGTATCGGATGAGGCTGATGCAGGCACCCTATTAAGTCTAGCTATAATATCGTCTAATTTTTTATCTGTTTCTTCAGCCCACTGCATAAAAGTCTCTAAGTCAAAACATCTAACAGGAGTGGAGGTTCCGTTATTATGTTTAAATAATTTATTTGGAGGGTCCATGGTCTGGATTTTAAAAGTCAGGGACTTGAAATTTTGCTGCAGATGTTGTCTAATGTACTACACACTTTGTTTATGAGTTTGGTAAACTGTTGCCTTTGTACCTGTGCTTCTTGGTGGTATTGATTGAGTCTAGCTTCAATCAAACATAATTTATCAGCTATTGAAGCTATATGACTTTGTTCAGCAGGCTGAGCGTCTGGAAGCTTTATGTAAGCATCATACGCCGCTGATATTTGAGAGTCTGTTATGCCGTCTTCTTCGAAATCTATGTGTGAATCAACGCTATTTCTGACACATTCTGGGGTGGTGGGTATATGAACTAGATCAAAATCTGACATGCTGTACTCAAAAACATCAGAGAAATCGCGAGGTAGCCACTCACTCGGGGGTGTTGCAGGTTCGCTGATGAAGATCGGTTCTGACTCTCCACTGTTGCACAAAGCTCCAGGTTTTTGTTGTTCTGGGAGGTCGATACTGCTTAAACATTCCAAAAACGTCTGGAATCGTATGGTGTCCTGATCATTATGAGGAGGGGTGCTGTTCTGCAGTCTGTGAAGATAGATAGACATGTGTTAAAACATATTATACATGTACCCATTTCAAACTGAATAAGCGTGTCTCCCTCTCTATCTCTTTTTATCTAATTTATATATGCCTATGCTTACCTTGTAGTGTGCGTTATTCGGGATGGTCCTGCTTCTCCACACACCCGGTTCTCTGGCGTGGCTCTGTAGGTGTAAAACGGTCAGTTTAGAACATTTGTAATTGTTTAAACCCCTTTAAAAAAAAAATACACAACTATACATCCCGTTGTATACACACCTGATGTAAGGTAGGGCTCTGTGGTAGCGGTGTCTGAATGTTTTCCTGCTCAGTTTGTTAACCCTGGAACAAACAAAAACGTTATTACATAATTTAAAACAATCGCTAGTTTAAAACATACATACGTTTAAAAATCCAGTAATGCTGTACACACCTTGTGCCTGTTAGAGAACTAGTTCCACCTGTAAAAGCGCCCGTTTCTAAAGAAAAGGGTCCTGGGCCGTTCTCCCGAACTCCTAAAAATTAAGCTTTTGTTTTAGGAAAAAAAGATAGTTTGAATATCCTATAATATGTTAACATAACACTTTTTAAAAATCCAATAATAGGTTTTGTTTTACTTACCGTTTACGATGTCCATGTTATAAAGAACGATGTTAGTGTTGATGATCGCAAAGAAAATGGTGTGCTCTGCAGCGAATCTTGAGGCGTAAATGGCTCAGGGTATCGGGCTCTGAGCGTGTTTTTTATATAGGGTGGGTGTTTCCAAAAAGAAAGGTATGTCTCCAATCAATTTAAATGAGGCCCTACAGGGCTTTTGTCTTCTCAAGGAATTACAAAGGAGCCGATACTTCAGACAATAGGCGGGGTCGCCACCCGACTGGTACCAACTGCCCCATTTACCTTGTCGAGGAATTACAAAAAGAGCCAATACTGGCCACTTTAAACAATAGGTTGGGCCCTTGTTCGCATGGTACTCTCAACAACTAAGTGATACCCGCGGTGGGCTTTTACAATCCTGAACAAATTCAAACAATTAGCCAGCTGTTGAAAAGTTGGAGCGGGTCTGGGCGACTGGTTTTAGAAGTATCACTGTAGCGTTTATTTTCTAAAGGGCTGAATGTTATTTGCGACTATCTGTTGTGTTAAAAACTACTCTGAAACCATGAAACCACTTACAGAAGAAATGGCCCGTTTGATCCGTTTTTAAATAAAATAATCGCATCAACCCTGGAAAGAAACCCCAGTAGATGTGTAAAAACTAGTTAAATTAAAACTAGGGGTTTGATTAAATGAAACGCTTGTGAACATGCTGACATCACCCATTCAGAAGAAATTCCCATTTGTGCCGTTTATAAAATAAAATGCATGCCTCACCGCAAGCTGAGACATTGTCAGATTTAGAAAATTAGTGTGATTAAAACACTATTACCAACACTTTTGACTAGAGCACACCCTCTTTGTTAAGGCGCACTGTGAACCAAAACAGCTTCCACTCCGCCTAGAATGAAACAAGATGTCTCCAATCAATTTAAATGAGACCCTACAGGGCTTTTGTCTTCTCAAGGAATTACAAAGGAGCCGATACTTCAGACAATAGGCGGGGTCGCCACCCGACTGGTACCAACTGCCCCATTTACCTTGTCGAGGAATTACAAAAAGAGCCAATACTGGCCACTTTAAACAATAGGTTGGGCCCTTGTTCGCATGGTACTCTCAACAACTAAGTGATACCCGCGGTGGGCTTTTACAATCCTGAACAAATTCAAACAATTAGCCAGCTGTTGAAAAGTTGGAGCGGGTCTGGGCGACTGGTTTTAGAAGTATCACTGTAGCGTTTATTTTCTAAAGGGCTGATGAAAAGAGCGATACTGGCTGCTTATAGCATTTATTTTCTAAAGGACTGAATGCTATTTGTAACATTTACTGTGTTAAAAACTAGCTGGCTGGCTTTGTCTCACTCTTAGTTCAACATTCCGAAATCCCGATTTTTAAATAAAATGATCGCATCAACCCTGGAAAGAAACCCCCAGTAGATGTGTAAAAACTACTTAAATTAAAACTAGGGGTTTGATTAAATGAAACGCTTGTGAACATGCTGACATCACCCATTCAGAAGAAATTCCCATTTGTGCCATTTATAAAATAAAATGCATGCCTCACTGCAAGCTGAGACATTGTCAGATTTAGAAAATTAGTGTGATTAAAACACTATTACCAACACTTTTGACTAGAGCACACCCTCTTTGTTAAGGCGCACTGTGAACCAAAACAGCTTCCACTCCGCCAAGAATGAAACAAGAAACAAAGAATTGCTTTTAAGAACACATGCATAACTGAATGTTGCGATACACCTAAGTGAAAAAATAGTTTAATTAAAAACCCTATGGTTTGATTAAATTAAAACCCCGTTAAAAACACATAAACTCATATAACCCCTCTGATACCCTGTGGTATTTCCACACCTGAACACGCATGCGCACACACACACGAAACTGGTCAAATCGGTTTGGCTGGCCGCCATCTTGGACTAGTGCCATCGAATTACTGAACGCGCATGCGCACACGCACGAAACCGGTCAAACCGGTTCTCAAACCGGTTTGGTTGGCCGCCATCTTGGACAGGTGCCATCGTATTACTACTTGCATGCATAAGCGTATAATGCACAAACTAGATGTACAAGGCGAAAGACCTGAAACTACTTTCGCACAGTCTAAACTGTAGCATGGGAGCTGTATCGGCAGAGATTGGTAATAAAACTTTCTCGTACTCGATGGAGTCTGCGAGAGTGTGCCTGTGCATGGGAGTGTGTACTATTTGCTGCTCTCAGCGGTGTGGGAGGTCTGATTTGTAGCTGTAATATCGACAGCCACGGCCTTGGAATGAGGTCTTTCCTTCAGGGAACTCTCCTACCCTTTTGTGCCTGTGCAAAAATGCTCACACACAAAATAAACATCAGCACATCCACACAAAAGGCTTATAATAATATAGTTTGGACATTTCCACTGCTGCCATCCAGCTTCACAATATGCACAACTAGAAGGTGCAATTACTGTTACCTTTATTTTACCAGGAAATCCCACTGAGATCAGAGTCTTTTTTAGAAGAGAGACCTGGCCAAGTTAGCAGATGTTAAAGTAGTTTAAAAATGGTTTCAAAGATTTTAAAAAATAACTGGCAACAATATGTGAAGACTTGACAGGCATGTTTTAAGCTGTATAGATATTTACTGAAGTTGCATGTTAACGTGCCATACCCTTGAATGCAACCAACCCAAGATACCTGAATCAATGTAACTAATACTCAATGCAATTATGGAAGGAGATGGCCAAAGCTCTTAGCAAAGCAAGTGGAAGATTAATGGCATAGCTGACCTCTTGCTGCACTTGAGCTCCTCTGCACATGGCTCACGATATACCCTTCCACAGCCACCAGCATCAGGTGACACTAAAGACCAAAGGTCTGATCCTCGCAGTGCTTAATATTTATCATCAGTAGTGTTTCCTGATGAAGTGACTACTGACAGAAGCAGCAGAAATTAATTCTGAAATGCACGACGCTATACTCTGCTAATATTCAGCTAAATGCTGCAAAACCGATCAAACGGTGCTTTACATGTGAAATGCATAATAATCCAAAGCATACTGCAAAATCAACCCAAGAGTTTCAAAAGGCAACCAAACAGATTATGCTTTTCAGTTACTGAAGACAGAAATGCAAAGAGAGAAACACAAATAAGGAGCAGCTAGAGATGGCTGCAGTAAAGGCTTAGCAGGGAGGAAACAGTATTTGATGATGTCCATGGGCTCTAGACTCCAGGCAGTCATTTACTGCCAAGGATTTTCATCCAAGTGTTAAAACTAATCCTTATATTTAAAATTATTTTAGTTTGCCCAATTAATGTTGAGCCTCTGAAAATGGGGAACTGTGTATGAAAATGGCTGTAATTCCTAAACAGCTAATGCAAAAAGGTTAAAAATCCACAGAGACAAAACTACAAAAATTGAGTATAGTCCTAGCTGCAACTCCAAATAATCCATCCAGCCATTCTCTTCTACGTATGCATCTACAGCAGGGCTAACACAGAAGGACAGACAACCATTCAACCTTACATTCAAATCTGGATTCCAACCCAGGCCCTTCTTACTGTGTTTCACCACTGCAAACCACCACAGCAGTGTTCTGCCCAACTCCACATCACATTTACAGACAATCATATTTCTAATTCGTCAGTAACATCCTAAAGTTAGAAACGTACAAGTTAAAAGTACAGGGGTTAGGACTCAGGGCACACATTAAAAGAACACGAGGACAGCACGCACCTTTCACAGTTGGGTTTTGATGCAGAATTGACCACAGGGACTATCAGAATGGAGCGCACATTTAACTTTAACACCTTGTAAATCAGAGAGGCCTTGGAGGGTGATGCACTTGCGCTCTGCAGATGTCCGCGCCTTGTTCCACTACTGACACATTGGCCAATTAAGCTTCCAAACTCTGACACTCAAACTACCTGCTTTTAAGAGAACCTGTCACGCACACAGGATTTAACATCCTGGCATTTCTGTCAGGCAGTAGATGGAGTCCTGTTTGACTCTACAGCTGCAGACTCCTTAAAAGGTATGAGACAGCAAAAGACAGCACACTTTTCTTTCCCTCACTTAATTTCTGTGCAGTGTGGCAAAAGAGAGACTTAAAAGAGGGTTTTTCATAGCCCCTGTTTTTTCTTCAGTGTTCTCTGGAGTCACTTTAAAACATATTGAGCTTTTTGCTATCCGCGCACCAAGCCCCATCCATGAAGCTCAGCCAATCTACAGAGAGAAAATAAAAGCAGTTGTTGTGATTCCAAATGGCTCATCCTCACTCACAATCAAGTTGGAGGAAAGAAAAGCAAAGTCATCTTCAGCTAAGTAAGGAGAATGAATCCAAGTTGTCAGTGAAATCGGTTAGGAAAAATAAAATCACATAAGAGGAAAAGATTTTCGGACACTTTGGCTACAAATCTTTTATATTTTTCTCTTTTTAATTGGATAATGGTACATGCATTTAAAGTAATGCTGTGGCGCGGGTGTGGTCTCTGGTCAACTGCAAAGGAGGGGTGGCACAGTGAGCTCCCGGGGCGGCGCGGAGGCGGAGCTGAACAGGTGTTTGGGACGGATGACTGATTGTGACTTTTCTTATGTTTCAGTGACAGTCGAGGAAGCGAGCAGAGCGACTACTTAGCGGGAGTGTCTGTGTCCCGTGCGTTTAAGCCGAAACCACAGTTATAATAAAAGAAGTGTGTGTCACCATAACCACGGTGTGTGTGTGCGTGTGTTGGGGTCCGACGCCACAAATGTGCTTTTTGAAGTAATGCACTAAATTTGTTGTTCTATCGAAGAGAATAAGTAGACATGTTGCACTCATGAAACTGTCCCAGGGTTTTAATTTTCCTGAAAATTTTGATTGAGTGAAGGCAAACCACGATGGCTCAGCTGATATAGGGCACATTATGGAAGCTTCCAGAAGCTGCTTTGTAACAAACCTCCAGGCTTGTGCTTTTCATCTATGCGTGAGGAAGGATGGGGAGGTCCCAGAACAGAATCACCTCACCACAGACTGTACAAATTTCAGCAGAAGGAAATAATCTTAATGACAGAATTAGATGTATTTAAAGTAAGTAGCTAATGCTAATTACACCTGGGTAAGACTATTAAGACAGTATTCATTGGTAAAAGGATAAATTCTTACAAAGTACTTTCACCTCTGAGTTGTAAGGGCGGGCGTTGACACCAAAGTTTGTCGAAATGATAACTTGAGAATAAGGCAAAGTAGGATTTTCAAATTAATATCATAGCTGCATCTAGTAAAAATCTCAGATGAGTTTATATCTCAGTGATCTCGACCTCAAGGTCAAGGTCATGCGATAACTTAAGGATTTTCAAATTTATACCATGGGTGCCTTATTAGGAGGCACTGGCTGCCATTAGCATTTTTTATTCTGCCCAAGCTCTCAAAGTGCTCTATACAATATTTTTCATTCAACATATGTTCAAACAAGCACCCAACACGCCGATCAACAAGTAGAGAGGCCTAGAATGCCACGCAGACTGGAATATCCAGATCAGGCCGCCAACATTCTGATTTGTAGATGCCCTCCTCGACTTCTTGAGCCACAGACACCCCATTATCATGTAAGGATATATTTTTAGCTCTTACATGCCGTCCGTCCTTCAGGGGGCACACACTCATGATGGTAATCATTATTTTGCACTACAAAGTACAGGCGTACAAAGTATTTCAAACAAAATCCTATGACTTCCAGGTGGCTAGCTAAGGCTGATTGACAGGTCTATTCATTTTCATCTCAGATGAAAACAGCAGAAGGGGGATGAAAAGGCCAGAAGATCCAGGAGTATTTCAGAAATACGGACACCATCAAAAATTCGGTTCACATGTGACAAATCCTGGCAAACGGGGGAGACACAAAGAAATAAAGACGGCGAATGATTGACACGCACTGGCAAACCATTCCGGTAGGTTATCAGAAACACACCGAGCATCTGCAGCAGGTGTATGTCTGTGAGCGTGTCTGCAGCTACAGTGATGTGAGCACGCGTGTGTGCACGTGTGAGAATGACCGCTCGAGTGCGCACATTCACGCAGGATTATAGAAATGCTGGATTATTTTCTGTGCGTCTTGAAGAAGCTCCTTTAAATCCTTAAATGAACAGTCAAGGAGAGGACAGCAGCTCACAAAGAATTGGAGATGAAGTGGTTTCCTTGGAATTGTTCTCAAGCTAGATTTTCTATTAATGCTGAGGCAACAAAACTGGCCTCTAGTTTTCCAAAAAAGAGATGCTTTGTGGAATCAATCAGCTGTTAAAAATGCACAAATCCACTGGGTATATTTGTCAATATTTGTTTTGGGTGACAGCGCTTTTTTGTCGAGTAAAAGTGTTGGTTTGTGCACGTGCTGAAGCACAAAAGAAAGATGTGCGTATATGAAAGTGTGCGTGTGCGCCATCAACTGTGTGGGCCCTGACACCCAGCAGTAAACAGTCGAGGTAAAATCCAGATGAGTGAGCACAGCAGCCTGTTAGACTGTTGATAAAGGAGGAACCTTCCTTTAGAACACAAGAGCAACAAAACATCAAGACTCTCCCTCTCGCTTCTTCCTCTCTCTCAACATCTTTCCATCTCCCTCTGGCCCAGTAGCTGCCACTAACTGAGAATGCCAATGGAAAAATTGAAAGAGCAAAAAGATGAAGAGAGATGGAGAATAGAAATGCAACAGCACACAAAATTCACAGTTTGGTAGATTTTTGCTGGAGATATTAAAGTTCTGATTTCGAAAAAAGACCCCTTTAGGCTTAATTCTTACTGTTAACAGTGCTTAAATGGGGGCACAGTAAGAACATATTAAACTGCTCAGTAGTTTAACAGCCTGCTCACTACACTAAGGTTGCCCTTCGTTCTTCTTGTCACAGCTATTTTATTTGATTGAATTTGATCAGACTTATTTCATTCTCAAGAATAAGATTCTGAGGTTAAATTTACTGTGCAAAAAATCAAATTGTCACTGAGATGATGGTTCAGCTAATTAAGTAATTAAATAATCACTCTGTGGCACCTATCCTTGGGCAAGATACCTTAAATCCAGGATGCATCCACTGGAGTGTTAGTGTGTGAATGTTATAGGTTAAAAGTGCTTAGCCATTGACTTGTATGGATGACTGCATCAATGGGTGAATGAGGCTTTGAGTGCTCAAACTGAATACCACAAAAGTACTAGTCGTCCATTGGCCATTTATTAGACAGTTGGACAGTAACTTTTACTGCACTGAAAGCGCATTCACAATTAAATTCAAATTAAAATCTTTATTTTACCACTTTGTGTACTAATTATCAATACTGACAATTTTCTACAGCATTGACTTGCAACAGTGTTGCATTTCACTGTTAAATATTTTTTAATAATAATATTATGAATACATTTTTTAAATCATTATTTTATCGTCGTCTCTGATTGGAGTAGGTGACGCTCATAGGGATCGTTTTGTGCAGAAGGAGAGTCAAAGTGACATTATGTGAGCATACACAGAGCCTGAAGCAGAAAACCCAGCTTAATAGAAAAAGACACCGTTGTGAAACTCATATCCTTCATAATAAACCCCTCTGCTGGTCTTCATGTTCGTAGAAACAAATATACTCTTCTGCTGTTTTGTTTACACAGACATAACTGTTTTTATTATTTTTTGTATCACCATGTTGATTCATGTCTCTACATGAGATGATGTTATTCCAAAGACTCAAAGGATGGTAAGTCATTTCACAGTCCTACATGGACGAGTTCATTTTTACTGTTGAGCTTTTCATTTGCTGTTTGGTTACATTTAGGCAATTAAACCGCTTGATATAAATCTGAATGTTTTTGGAAGCTCTCATGAACACAGAAAATTCTTTGTATGAAAAGAACATTAATTTTTAATTCATGCTGACTGTGATGTTAAAATGTGACAATCTGTGCTTGCAAGCACTGTGGTGAGTGCCTGTCTGAACCATGAACAGAAGCAAAGCCCTGAAGTCATGAGGAAAAGTCTCATACCTAACTAAATAGATAGGAAAGAGAGAGGAGAACGCCACAGAGAATGAGAATCACAGGTAGTATGCAGAGAACATACAAGAAACTCCAGTGGGATAGGAGAATAAATGGGGAACGAAACAATTAAACACCAATCCTCCAGCATTCAACGCAGATGAATGGCAGGAAAAATGGAAAGGGAATTATGAAAGGCACGTGGCAAGGTGTGCGCATGCTTGTGAGTGCGTGTGCAGGAGAGAGTGGGATCTGGCAAGCGTTCTTTTTGGCTTTCATTGGGGAGTTAACATATCCAGCCATTTAACTCCTGCCAGACACTGGTCCCTTCACCACACACACAGACACACACAGACATACACACATCTCCATCTGCTTGACTTGCCCCATTTCAATTACCCTACACGTCTTGCATCCTCAGAGAAACGAGGCCTGTTCAACGGACGCTTTAAAGGAGAGGCAGATGGACAAACATAATATCCCGATAAAGACTTTAGGAGGGGACGACAGGTGCTGGAATTATATACGTGGAGCTAAGAAATGACACTTTGAAAATACTGTTTATTTGTTGGGTAGAAATTTCACGTAATGAGCCTAAAATGTCTTATAATAAAATATACAATACAAACTTTTCCCATATGGCAGAGAATAAAGGTCCTGTAGCAACAGAAGGCATTCTGTTTATCACCACAGAAAAGGTGGCACTAGGAATTTGGAAACATGGTTACTGAACCATTACAATTGCTGAACTGAGTGCTAACTCACCATCCAGCTGGAAAAATGCCCTCCCAAGGAAAAATTCCTTTATCATAACAGTAGCCAATAGTATTGTCTATTTTGGACTCACTTTGCTCGTAGGGTAAAGTCAGCTGTTGGTCAAGAAGTGAAATCTGTGTTATGTTCATCACAGCTGAACTCAACACAACACGTTTAAATTGACTTACATCACTCCTAAATCCTATCTTCAACTAAAATTAACTGTAAGGTTGCTCCAAATGATGGACTTTCATATGACTATGTTTAAACTGCTCGACCACACATTTTCTGGTTTACTCTCGTGCGTTTTGTTTCATAAACTTTGCAGATTTAGATTTTATTTAGATGATTTTTTTTGCATGTTTTTATGAAGACCAATAATAAGTATTTCTTAGTTTCAAATACTTTTATTGGCAAATAAGTGCCATTTAATTTTAGCCATGCAGCCACTGTCAAAATCTTTGGCCACAATCCCAGTAGGGATTCAGCATTTTGCCTGTGCATATTTCAGCAGGAGCAGGCTTGAACCATCTTTTACCATCATGGTGTGTCACTGAACGACAAGTAAAATATTCCATCATAAGATAGTTAAACCGAACTTTGAAACAGTGATGTCATAGGTACTGTACTGAAGAAGGTCAAGCAGCATTTTGCCACTGTTTTTAACAAGCTCATCCATCCATTTTCTGCCATGTATCTGGGTCTGGTTTGTAGGGCAGGAGTCTAAACAGAGACACATATACTGTGCAGAGAAGTCCAGACCTTTCCTTCCTGGGTCACCTCTTCCAGCTCTAAGGGGATCCCAAACCAGCAGAGAAATGCAATCTCTCCAGCATGACCTGGGTATGTCCCAGGGCCTCCTCCTGGTAGGACATGCCCAAAACACCTTACCTAAGAGCTGATCACGGGGCATCCCAGTCAGATGCCCAAACCCCCTCAACTGGCATTTTTCGATAAGGATGAGTAGTGGCTCTATTCTCAATACATCCAAAATTACAAAGGATGTCACTGTATCTCAAACACCCTTCGAGGAAGCTCAATTTCACTGCTTGCAATCGTGATCTCTTTGTTCTGGTCACTACACAGAGCTTGTGGCCATAGATACGGGTAGGGATGTACATTGACCAGTAAATCAAATGCTTCACTTTCAGGCTCTGCTTTCTCGTCACCCCAACAGAAGAAAGTACAGAAACTACATCAATGCTGATGCTGCATTTTCCATCTGTCAGTCTCCTGCTCTACGTTAACCCGCACTTATGATGAAGACCTCCATACTTATGGGGACCTTGTTAATCCAAACCAGATGTCTGAGTGATGTTAGCTGTATCATGCAGTCTCTGGTAAACTAGCTAAACTGGCTAATCTTTAAATGTGGCCTTTGCTATCTTGAACAGCAGGAGGATGGGAGCAGGAGGCATAGGTAGGATGTTCTAGATTTGATTCACTTTCATCATTAATATTCTGTTTGTTTGGATGGGGTGAGCCTGTCGGAGGTAAGAATACATGAAAAATAATAATAATCAAAACATGTTCTCTTAGCAGAAGCCTACTTAAAAGTATTGTGTCATTTCAAACAATAGTTCCATCAAAACAGCTATGCTTACCCATTATATCAAGACTGTGTTTTCATTATGTGTCACTCTCTATGACGGCAGGTTTCGGTTGAGCCAGTTTGTCACCTGAGACTTACTGCATTGTTGAGTCTGTGTGTCTCTCTCTGTGCTACAGCGCTTCCACAGCGATGTTATGTATATACTTTTAGAAAGAATGATAAAATGCTGCCGTCTCTATGAGATTAGGACACCGGTAACAGATGCAGGATGTCCTGTCAATCCAATACAAATGCTGTCACTCATGAATGGTGGTGGATGACAGGAAAACATAAAAGTTGGGAGATGTAAACAAGAAAGCCTGATTTACAGGTAATCTGCGAGTGAAATCCAGTGTTACAGTCTGCCTGAAGCACCTGAAATTGCACCAGCAGTTTATTCCCGTCTAACAAGTAAAAAGATCTGAGTTGAGTGCTGTGAGCTAGCACTCTTTAATAGTTATCTCAGCCCTCAGGTGAGTCATGGTCACTACAGTGCATTAAGCAGGCTGCTGAGCGCAGCATAAATTCAAATACTCAACACTCTATGTGGCCAGCAGCGTAAACCCTCATAAATCCTTTTCGGTCATTAAGTTATTCCTTGGAGTAAACGGGCTAAAGCAGCACAGCTTCTTAGTTGTTCCTGTGTGGCGCTCGGGTGTGTTGATTAACGTGCAGCGGTTTCCATTCTGCTGACTCCTTTAGGGACCAGATACTCTCCCCACCTCGTTTAAATAGGAGGACAGCAGATAAAGGGCTTCACTTGGTCAAACAGTGCCGAAGAGCGTGAGATGGGCTAATGAGAGCTGCGCGGCCCAGGCCTCCAGAGCGGACGGTGTGTGCAAAAGGAGGAAAGTCTCTGTATTTCTGCCAGATTGAAGCTGAGGGTGTTAAATTAATAGGGGAGTAGCATTCAGCTTGAAAACCAATAACACTCATGTTCATGTTTTAAAAAAGACAAAACAAAGAAAAACAAGAACACAAAAACAGAAGAACAAAGCTACACTGCATGTTAGCAGAACATGGAGCTAAACGAGTTACAGGCGCACACCCACGCCCAGAACAAATTGGCATGATGTAATGCACAAAAAAAGAAAAAAGGGAAAAAAACACAACCCAAACACGGTTTACTTGCTAAAATCTAACATCATTTCAGCCTCCCCTGCCTCCTGCTCCTGTCTCTGCTCAGCTGCTGTAAGTAGGGCACATCAATTTTTCACACTGCCTCTTTCTCTCACTCAGGCTACGGCTGTGACCACAGCACCTGCCTGGGCCACATGTGTGTGTTTAGCGTTTGCTATATGTTCTGTCAAACTGTATCCCACCCACACCTTCAAAAACATTGCAACATCTTTATCCCCACCCCACCCCACCCCCCTCTGTTCCACCCTGGTCCCATCAGTACACTTCCCCATCCATCTTCCTCCCGTTCTGTGCGGTTTCTGCTTCCTCAGCTGTAAATCTCCTGCGTGTCATCCATCCTCTGATCTATGCAGTATGTAATAATCACGAGCCGCGCAGGTGTTGTTTAGTAATAATAATAATGATATGCAGATTGCATGGACTTGTGGATGCTGCACCACGTAAGAATTCAGCCCTCTACGATTTGTATACATTGCACTTTCACAGATACTGTACACTCAGAATGGATAACCCAACCCCGACATCAAAAATCCATGGTGCAAGTTTATGGCCCCAGGTCTCAGAGCTTTGAAAATATTCCTTTTGAATTATACATTTGGTTTTCTGTATTAATATGCATTGCACTGTGCGCATACTAGAGATGGAGCAACAATCAAATATATCAAGTATATCAAGTGGAAAACAAACTCATGCATTTTGGAAGACACATTTGGGGAAATGCATTAAAATAACCCACAACAACATTCTTGAAATAGAACTTTGTCGGCGAAGCTCATTAAATCACTGCCATGCAAAACGTAAAGGTAAGAAGGTGAGAGATTATTGGCGTTGTTAACCTTGAGAGAAATCAAAATAAACTGCAGAAGCACGCAAAAACACAAAGTCATGGTTTCATCACTGTAACCTTTGACCTTACCACTACTTTTCAAACATCCATTTAATCCTAAACTTAAACCCTTTAAGTCATTACATCAACATTCACAGTTTTTCTCAGCTGCTTTGCTCTGGTCTAAAATGACAGTTTTGTAACAATTTTCAAATATTTTAACACACCTATAGAAAAAAATGACTAAGGCATGATGTATGGAGTTTAAACAACTCTGTGATCAAATAGGTTCGATTACTCTCTGCTGACTAACTACTTGAAAGTCTCTCAACACATTTGGCAAAAATGTTAAATGTAAGGACTGAAACGTTCCAGTTTAATTTAAACAATATTTTTGGAGCAAGTGAGACTGAATACAGGAGTTACATGTAATTTTACTCTTCAAAATATATTGCGGTGCAAAAATCTTCAGCCACCCGTCATTTAACTGTATTTTGCTTCCAAGGAGCCATACTTTGCAGTTGTTGTGATCTGCATCCTTGAGAATTCAAATGGATAAATGATTAACTTCTAAAGCACCAAAAGCTCATGTCTTTTCCCTCTGTGTAGTGTTGAACCACAGTGAAGGGTGGAAGACTGTGACAAAGACTCCTGGGATGTATAACTAGCACATGCAGGGGCATAGAGACCTGGAATTTCATAACGTAGAGCAAAGCATCAGTTTGTAAGTCTTCACCTCTATGTCTGGAAATATCTGAGCTACCATATGATCCCCTAGCTAATGCTATGTAAGCTAGCTGAATGATGCTAATTTTTCACCGCCACAGTTCACAAGCTGTGAACCCTGATCATTTATCAGCATGTGTTACCCGATTATTCATTTAGAGGCTGCAAGGCGATCTGCACAATCTGCACAAGCTTTATTTGCACACACACACACGCACACACACATTTCCAAATATATTGGCAATTTCTGTACTTGTGGACCATATAATCAAACATGACCTGATGTTGGCAGAGTGTGGTCTCCAGATACAGTCAAAGACAAAGCCATTTCATCATTATCAATCATCCACACAGGTAAAACGGGTATGTACGTAATCATTCAGCTGTAACTCTTTATTGTCTTTGTGTTATTTTTGTTTAGGGATACGCAACAACGGTGGTGGCAGAAGAGAATTCTTTAGGCTCCAGCAGTAACAAGATATCTGCAACACGATCATCACAAACAGTACTATAAAATTAAGATTGATTTACTGCGGTTTGGAGTGAGTGCTGAAAAGTCACAAGGTGATAATGCAGCGAGCCTACAAAGCACCATTTGAAAGGAAATGTGACAGAGTGAAGGAAGATCTTGTTTTTGTACGCTTATCACTAGACACATTATCAACTATATATTGGTAGTGCAATATATTTTCCTTTTACTACAGTCTATATATTTGCAGTAGTTGTAGAACAGCCCAAACGTTATATTGTATATCTTATGTGCTTTTTGTTGATGCACTTCCTACCGACACTATTTCATATTTATATGAAGACCAAGGAGCTCATCGTGGACTACAGGAGGAATGCTGACCCACATCCACCCATCCACATTAAGGGGACGGCTGTGGAGCGTGCGAGCAGCTTCAAGTTCCTGGGAGTCCACATCTCCGAGGATCTCACCTGGACGACCAACTGCTCCAAGCTGGTCAAGAAGGCTCACCAGCGCCTCTTCTTCTTGAGGACTCTGAGGAAGAACCACCTGTCCTCAGACATCCTGGTGAACTTCTATCGCTGCACCATCGAGAGCATCCTGACCAACTGTATAACAGTCTGGTACGGGAACTGCTCTGCCTCGGACCGGAAGGCGTTGCAGAGGGTCGTGAAAACTGCCCAGCGCATCGCCGGAGCACCACTTCCTGCCATAAAAGACATCTACAGGAAGCGGTGTCTGAAAAGGGCTGGGAAAATCATCAGAGACCCCAGTCACCCATCACATGGACTCTTCACCCTCCTGCCCTCTGGGAGGCGCTACAGGAGCCTCCGGACTAAGACCACCAGGTACCGGAACAGCTTCTTCCCCACAGCTGTCAGACTCCTGAACTCTGCCTCCTGACATCTGACCCACGTTAACTCATGGACTGAACATACACACACACACACAATGGACAACTGTACCCTCAAACACAATAATAACATGGACTGAACCACCACTCACAACCACTAGCACTTTATATAGCCTCTGTAGAAATTATCCACACCCTCACTTACCTTAACTGCACTACTGTATAGCCCTGTGTAAATAATCATTCTGTACATTCAATAATCTTTAACCCTACAACTGTTTACAACTTGCATAGTTCCCATTTCTGTATAGCTGTATATCTCAGATTCCTGTAAAGTTATTTATTTCATATTCTGTATAGTTTTTCATATTTATATCCTGTCCATAGCCTGTACATAGCTTGTACTCACTACAGCCTGTACATACTTATAGTTATAGAATATTCACAACATACTTCATACCGTGTACATTATAACATACCATAATAGACCCATTTCTGTAATATACTTACATATCTATATTATTGCTAATATATATTGTAATATATCTATATCACTAAGCACTTCTGGATGGATGCAAACTGCATTTCGTTGCCCTGTACCTGTGCATGTGCAATGACAATAAAGTTGAATTCTATTCTATTCTATTCTATTCTATTTATATATGTCAAACTGGCACAAGTCAGAAGATTTGACCATAATATGCTAGGGTAGCATGGTGGACATCTAAACCCTGGACAACCTTTACAAAAATCTTATCCCTGTGACTGACACAGGTTTTCTGAGTTTTATCATTGTCTGGGAAATGTCAGCTTCCACTATAGTATTGTCATCGCTAAATGGTTTGGGGCTACTCCAAGAATGCTGATGGAGTTTCATTCACTGTATGCCTCATTCTTGAATCCTATTGAGAAGCTGTATCGGGGTGGAAAGTGTCACAAACCTCAAAATCTTTGTGGCCTTTGTGGCCTGCTCCTTATGATGACACAACAGCAGAAGAATGCAGGGGACAGTCACAGCCTACAGGGCAGCTCTTACAACTGTGTATCAGAGACATGCAGATATTCACTCTCCAACCACTTCATTAGGTACAACAGGTTCAACTGCTCATTAATATTTTTACATTAATAATTTATTCAGGAATGCAAAAATGGTCAAGAAGAATTCCTTATGTTCAAACCGATCATCAGAATGAGGAAGAAAGGCGTTTTAAGTGAGTTTGAACATGGCTTGGTTGCTGGTCCCAGAAGTGTTTCAGAAACTGTTGATCTTCTGGGATTTTCCCACACAGCCAACTCTAGGGTTACAACTGTACAGAAAGACAGAAAATATCCAGTGAGCAGCTGTGCATTGTTGATGTCAGAGAGTAGAGTACAATAGCCAGCTGATAGGAAGGCAAAAGTAACTCAAATAACCACCTTTTCACATGTAATTATGCAGAAGAGTATGCCAAAGACTTGATATTTCAATTATCTCCACAGCATGCCCATCTTCTCTTCACAATTGGCAACAAACCACAAATTGGTACCAGAATATTCTTCACACGTGAAAAGCATTAAACAGATGTGTAATGAGCCACTCACACTGAAGAGAAAAGCAAGCTGGAACAATTTTTGGTGGCCAAATCTTTGAAAATTCATTCAGATATTCTGGACAGACTCTTTAGTTGTTCAAGATGTTGCTGAGCATCTGATTTCTATATCAATCATCGAATTACTTCATTGCTTGTCAGTGGGTTGGTTCATCTGTGCACCACTGCTTTACAATCATGGAAATTTACACTGTGTATGGAAAGAAAGAAAGAAAGAAAGAAAGAAAGAAAGAAAGAAAGAAAGAAAGAAAGAAAGAAAGAAAGAAAGAAAGAAAGAAAGAAAGAAAGAAAATAGATCACTTCTCTAATTTCATTACTTTGAAAAAGGTTTTTAATGTACCTTCCCGTGTTGCTTGTGAGAAATGTCAGGTCAAATTGTGTTGTGATTAAAGTTCACGGCAGTGATACAACTTTCTTTTTTTTTTTTAAGTAGAAATACGGGCGAGGTGTGACAGACCTGAACCTTTACTGAACTCTTCCACTGTGAAAATGCTAAATAATTCATCGCAAAAGGGCAGTTTTGAAAAGTCTTAACCACTTGAGCTAACCTACCCAATATTGAATGGGGGTGGGGGTCAGGTGCTAGCCCACACTGAACAATAAACTTTCATTTTATGCTACATTAAAGCTAATGTATCATTAATAACAAAGAGGCTCAACCGGGTTCTCTTTCATAAATATTTGGATCTGGGCAGAGGATTTAGAGGACGATCAAGAGAGGGGTCCCTGCAGGTAGTGATGCTCTTGTGTATAAAAAAAAATGGTACAAATGTCCCTAAACCACATTGATTATTTAGGATATGAATGAGTGCTGATGAGAAACATGGTAATGCAACAAAATGCAGTAAAACATGCGCATATACTATATGTTTGCAATGTGGTGTCACCCCGCCAGTAATAATCTGCAAAAATGACAGCTATAAATTTGCTGTTGCTGGTTAAATAAAGACGTCTGGAGATGGTTATGTGTTTCTTTGGAGAGAAAATCCATTTGTAAACTAAGCTGTGGGCTGAGGACAGGACCCAGTACACAGAGACAGACGGAGAAGAGGAGGAAGGGATAACACTTGGCGGTGGAGGTGCAAACAGAGAGAAGGGGTAGGAAATAAGAAATTAAAAAAAAAAAGATGTGGAGAAAGACAAACACGGAGACTGAAAGGAGACGATCGAGTCATCAGGCAGATGGAGGGTGTAAACACACGAGACAGGGAAAGGGGTTGGAGAAAAAGGTGGCCAAAGATGAAACCGGCACCAAATCGTGCAGGAAGGAACCGGGAAGAAAAGCCTTGCTATGGGCTTCGAGATACTGCAAGAAGCAATAAAACAAGCGGGCATGACAAGAGAGCCATGGGGAGCAAAGGGTGGGGGAAAGAGTGAAGGAAATGAAAGACAAAAATAAATAAATAAATAAAGAGAGGGCAGAATTATAAAGATCCTGGCTTTAAGAAACTACAAAGAGAAGAAAGAGCACAAAATGGGAGAAACCAGGAGAAATAAGTATGGAATAGGAGAGAATGTGAAAATGACAGACGTGAAAGGGCAGCGAGCGCAAGAAATCGATTCTCTTTGAGGGTTGCAGGAACGGGCCAGAGAAATGCAAATGCTACAATATAAACACTCAGTAGGATGCGACCCCAACACGATTTGTCATGGATGGGCAATGAAAAATCCTTTCACTGCTTCCCTACGTATTTCCAATACGAACAAAGTTGCTGTTGAGTCACCGCATGCACAGGCAGCAGATCCTGCTTCTCATCCAGAACATTTCCAGTGCCTTTTATATTGAGACATTTTTACCATTATTGCCTACAAAGCCAGTTTTACGTCAGAAAGGTTCATCCATCTAAAAGGTGTGGTTGTGTTTTTTTTTTTTGTTGTTGTTCTGGTTCATGTCATGTTGTACAAGTGCAGAGACAGATAAGGGTAGGCTTGAGTCATCTGACTGCATCTAACAGATGGCAGAACTACTCTGAAAAGACTGCTTTAACAGAGGAGCTGAATCACACATTAGGGGATAGCACTTCGCTCTTTATGCTGATGTAAGGTTCACCTTAAAAGGATGAAATTGTCATTTTACCCCTAAAAAATGCACTCAGTATCCCATCATGACAAAAATTCATTTTCATTCACATTTAGTCCCGGCATCACTCTTGAATTATGTTCAAAACTTGTCTATCTTTGGCAATCTGAACTGAAAGACATGAAAGACAAGAAACCTGCCTATACAAATATTTCACAAGTCTAAGATAGCTTTTAAGTCTTTACTAGGAGACCACTAGGTGGCCGTTACATGCACATCTACGGTTGTGATGGCCACAGATAAGATCAAGGGTGTAAACCATTTCTATAAAGTTGAGTATCTCCAGGCATACAGAGGTTTCTATTAATGTGAAATGTAAACAGTTCAAAACCACAATAAAGCTGGCTGAGTGGCTAAACTGAAGCTTGAACAAAGGTGACCAAGAACATGACAGTCATTCTAAAAGAGCTTCAGGTTCTGGTCACCTGGCTGACCATCCCATCAGCATTTCATTGATCGTCCTGCATTCTAAAGCACGGAAAAGACTCTTGATTAAAAAGCAGAGCATGCATAGGGTTCGCCTAATGGCATTTAAAAGTCATCAGCAGAAAGAAACAGATGCTCTTGTTAATTAAACAAATCTATAACTCTCTGGGAAGAACTCCAAGCACCATTTCTAGGGAACACCAAGCACTGCTCATCACCTGACTAATGCTATCCCTGTGGTGAAGTTTGGTGGTGGAGGCATTGTGTTATGGGGGTGCTTCTCAGCAGCAGAGACGGGGATCAGATAAATGCAGCCAAATACCTTGAAGATATCAGCTGACTTTTCACCTATTAAGCATACAGCCTCTACAATGCATGAGGTGAGTCCTTGAGTGACTCAGCCAAAGGTTGCGCTTAATCCTCATACATCATCTGTGGAGAGACCTGAAGCTGGCGGTTTCCATGCAGTGGAGCTTAAAAGGATGTGCCAGAAAGAATGGGATAAAGTGCCCTAATCTTGGTTTTAAAAAACCTGTAGAGACTTATCCAAAGAAGACTCAAAGCTGTAATAACTGCCAAAGAACTGAAATCATTAAGTACTGAAATAAGCAATAACCACCAATCTGTTAAACTGACAATATTCTGTCATTCAGACATAAACTGCTTTTACATTACTTTTTTCATATGTACTTTAAATTACTAAGCAAAATTGTTCACTTTTAATCAAGATGTATTACCCTACGTGCCACTGGTTGATATGCTGGATATTACAGCACATCAGCTAAGTGATACCGGACCGGAGAAACAAGATAAAATAACGCCATTGATACGCTTTGCTCTGAGAGAAAGTGACTGCACTGTTTTCAGTCTAAAAAGACAAATGCAGACTTCCAGTTAACAGGATGGTGAACAGCAGCGGTAGGGGTTTTCTAGCTGAAACGTAGGAAACAGCTTGTCTCCATGCAAACCAATTCACATCTGGGAATTTGCCAGATCAGGAGAGGCACACCGGTTTTCAAAAACAAATCTAAGTCGATAAATTTTATGCATAGGAAAAGCTGCATATGCACGGTTTATGAACAACAATGCTCTTATGCAAGGATGATAAATGAGCTTGTGTTCACAAAAGAAAAAAAAAAGATACACATTGTGCCCCGGATATGTTGTGCTCTTTTGTTCTTAATGGGCTTTGACAGGACTGGAGAGGATTGCCAGCAATAATACTTCCAAGTTCTGAAGATTTAATTTCATTGATAATATCACCTTGGTGGCCTGAGCCTAAGCCTGTGCCTGCTGTGAATTAAACCTCAGCTGCCTCTCTCTCCCTCTTTCTTCTGTCTTCTCTCATCGAGGTGTTGCCCACATGTATAAGTTTACTTTTGATTTTGGAGTCTGTGGCCTGGGCTTTTGGGGGGAAAAAAATAGCCCATAGCGTTGTGTTCTTTCTCTCCATCAAAGATGCCTGCGCGATCAAACCCATACATCTGCCTTGCCATTGCCATCCTCATTATTAAATTCCCACAACTAGCGAAGAAGAATGGACACCTTCCCCGCATTTAGCTCGCGCAATTACTGACGCACTTGGACACATAATAGCTGGTTTTCATTCATGCAGCTGGGTTGTCTTCCTTAAATCTGCCTGTTCTTTCTTGCCATTATTTTTATTATTATTTTCAGACTTGCTGCCTCAAAGCCTCTCTAATTGCATTGGGGATCGGCCTTTAAAGGGTTGCTATGGTGACCGGTAGAGCCCTCACCGCCACATGCCTCGCTCGCTTTCCTGACTTTCGCTAAAGCTCGATCGTTCACCATCTCCTCACTCTCCTCCTCTTTCATGTGCCACTGTACTTCCTACCTCATCTATACTTTTCCACTTCACAATGTCCCCCCCCCTAATGATTTCCCACTTTTCCATGTGGCCTGATGAAAGCAGGGGAGGCCTCCCAGAGGATGAGTGATCTGCAGATGTGGGAGGAGAACGCCTTGCCAGTAAACACTTTACATCTATCAATGCGTGCGCATGCACACACACACACCTGCATGTGACACCGACGCACACACACAGATGCACGCATACACACACACACACACCCTGCTTTGAAAGTAATTCTGCTGTGTTGGCCAGTGGTGCCACAGCATGGATTGAAAGGCAGCCCAGGCAGTGTTTTCTGTGTGTGTGCATCATCGCAGCTGGCCGGCAGTAAATGCGTTGCCCGCTGACAGCCTTCACAATGAGAGGGCAACGTTGTCAGTCATAGAGAAATTACCTGCCAGAAAACTTTCCCACACTTCAACTTTAATCAGTAAGGTGAGGGTGATTACAGTGTGCTCAGGAACTGAGCAGTAAATAATAGCCAGATAATCAAGTACCCCCTTCTAGTGGTATATCCAACAATGCAGTTTCTTTTTCTTTTCTTTTTTAAGTAGCAGCCGTTGTTGTGGTGTTTTGGCACTTGTCAATCAAACAGTGGCATTGGTACTGTCATGTCTTTTAGTCAAGCGGCAACCCATGGGGCCAAAAAATGAAGCCAATTGTCAAACCTGCTGTTCCTCAAACGGCCACTTCAGCTTGTCTCAAAAAAGGGAGTAAGACCCTGTGATCCCCATGTTGAAATGCTCAAACCATAGCAAATTTCTATTATGATAACAAGTGTTTTTGTTCTCATCTGTTTAGATTAAAGCTTAAATTGATCATTTTCTGGACTTATGGGTAGATCTCAACACAGGTAACAGTAGCTACTAAAGCTGCCTCCACACAGGGAGCGCTTCACTCATGTATGATACTTTGAAGCTGACGGTTGGTCGCTTTCAGACATTCCAGCGCTGGTTGCCAAGGTAACCCTCTAATGTGTTTGCTACCCTGTCGTATGTCTGTTATAAACAATAATTAACATAATTAATAGATCATGAAGCACTTCTGAAAATATGTGTAAAGTTTCTTAAAAGCCATTCCATTTTAACTATTACTGAGCAAGTCCAGAAATATCCATGTGGTACTTTACAATAATAAGTGCATGGAGTTTAAACCATATCAGCCACAAAACAGGTGCTATTCATTCACAGAGTATAGTTAGTAAACCTGCATTGGTACAGACCTTGAAACAGCACTTGATGTGGCACACCTTATGGTACCATCTAGCCTCAAAAGAAAATTTTGGTTCAAAAACTGCAGTTCAGCTACAGTGCCGTAAAAAGGTCTTTTCCCGCATTCCTTGCCCCCTTTTCTTACAATTTTTTGCATGTTTGTCACACTTAAATGTTTCAAATCATCAAGTTTTTTAACATCAAATGAAGATAATGCAAGTAAACAATCTAACGCAATGCTGTTTATGATAATTTCATTTATCCAAACCTAGCCTGGCCGTCTTCAAAAAAGTAATTACCCCTTCTTGTAAACTTCGAATAAGCTTTGATTAATCCGACTTTATTAGAGGCTGAATACAGTTTTGTTCACCACACCTTGACCTGATTACTGCCAGGCCTGTCGAATCAAGAAATCACTTAAATTAAACCTGTATGAGAAAGTGAAGTAGGCTAAAAGATCTCAAAAAGCAAAATAGACATCTATCAGCCTGGAAACGATTACAATGTTATTTGGGACTGCAGCAAACCATGGTGAGTGCCATTATCTAGAGATAGAGAAAACTTAGGACAGTGATGAGGTGGCCGGCCAAGCAAAATTACTCCAAGAGAGCACTGATGACTCATCCAGGAGGTCACAAAAGAATGGAGAACAGTATCTAAAGACCTGCAGGCCTCACTTGCCTCAGTTAAGGTCAGTGTTGATGATTCAACCATAAGGAAGAGACTGGGCAAAAATGGTATCCATGGGAGAGTTACAAACCACTGCTGACAAATCTGTTCTCTACCAGAAAGTCCAGGAGGACAATATCTGACCATCAGTTCATGCCACGCTCAAGCAAACTTTTGATTATGAAGCAGGACAATGATTCAAAACACACCAGCAAGTCCACCTCTGATTGGCTAAAAACAGGCTGTTTGCGCTCAAAAAAACTCCAGTGTGGCCAAATCAAAACAATTCTGCAAAGAAAAGACACCAAATTAAAAAGACTCATTGCCAGTTACTGCAAATGGTTGATTGCGGTTCCTGCTGCTAAGGGTTGCACAACCAGTCATCAGGCTTAGAGGGCAATTACTTTTTCACCAGGGTCAAATAGGTTTGGATGACTTTTTTTGACCTTTAATAAAACATCATAATTTAAAAAGATAACTTTGCATATTTGTCAAACTAGACTATTTTAGTATGAAAAAATATAAAAAGTATAAAAAGTATTGTACAAAAAATTAAGACCGAGAGATAGATGGATCGACAGATAGTGTCGTGTTAATTTGTCCAAATGGTTACAGATTAAGTGGCTGCTATCTGTGCCACCTGCTGTTTAAACCGTAAACAAGCTCAAGTGTGTATGTGTGAATGCAAGTGTGTGTGTATTGTTCACAACATTGATCCGCAGCCATGTTCAGCTGGGTGCTACAAAGCCAGCACCAAGGGAAGTCAGAGCCCCACTAGATTTGCCAGTTTATAGCACACAGATACACATACACCACACACACACATACCCTCTACTCGCACAGACTACACGCACACATGTACTCCAAAGTTTGCACACATAAACACTGATGTGAGCAATAAAGCGTAAAAAGCCCAACAGCCTCTGCAGCTCTATTGAGCAGTGTAACTTGAGCATGAAGAGGTCATTAGTGCACAGTGTCTGTTTTTCTTTTCCTTCATCTCCTTCTGTCCCCAAGGGCATGTGCTTCCATATAGTATGTGTGTGGCACGCATGCTTCCGCAACTAGTTAAACTAGGTAAAAGCGCCCGCTGATCTAGCCATTTCCTCTTTACATCAGCAGGCAAACAAGCCACAGGGAAAACTACACATTCTACTTGCCTCCACCACTCTCCTGCCTCTGTCTCTTCTCTGCTTCTTCAGGCATCTCCACACTCGCATGCTTTTCTTTGTTCTGTCTGCTCCTTCCCAATCAGTCTTCATGCTTTCCCCCTTCTACCTCTCACTTCCTATCTCCGTCTATTTCTACTCATCCCCTTTGTGTTTCATTCCTTCATGCACAAGTTCCCTGTTCACTCTCCATCTTCATCCTGCTTCTTTGGCCTTCAATAATTCAAGCAGCCTTTCTCTTGGTGTACAGTGTATGAAGCAGAAGTCCCCCCAGAGCCACAGACAGCAAGCTTTGGAGCATTGCTGATGGAAGCGTGTGCTTATGGGTTTTTATTTCAGAGTATTTAAACATGAAGAAATGGATTGCATGTCATATGCTTGCATTTGCTGTGTGTGATCAGTGTGAATAATTTGACCTACCTTCATTTTGAAAATAACTTGACAGGTCAACTAAACAACTTTTTTTCTTTTACTTCCTGCAGTTGGAATAACTCTGTCTTTCATATACTTACAAATAGTTTTTCAATGAATGGTTATAGCCAGAGATGGGCAGTAACGCATTACTTGTAACTGCACTGTAACTGCAAGTAACGCGTTACTTGTAACGCGTTACTGTAATCTGATTACTTTTTCAAGTAACGAGTAAAGTAAGGGATTACTATTGCAAAAACGGTAATTAGATTACCGTTACTTTCCCGTAGGAACGCTGCGTTACTGCGTTACTAAAACCGTGATTTTTTTTGCGAGAATGTCTCATGACAGTGACGTAAGCGAGTGCGCCGTTAGTGACAACAGCTGTGTGCAGGTCAACAATGGATCATATATGAGTGCAGGAGAGAGTATGAGCGTGCAGCGTTTAAAGCGTGGAAGTACTGACCTTACTTTGAGTTTGATTCCATAAAAAGTGACAAAAACATTAGTGTCCGTTGTGCATAGGAAGAAAACTTTTTACAGTGAAAAAAACCCCCCTAAACTTCCAAGCAAGCACCGAGTGCACAACGACGTAATGGGAAACTCACAGAGAAACTCGCGGATTCATCAACTGACCGCGGCACACCTGCACCAGGGTAAACCTCCGCCTACCGCAGTCCTGCTTTACAGGTGAAAATAGAGCAACAGGACCGCTGAGTCTTTGACTTTATTTATTTTCTGCTGTGTTTTACTTGCATCTATTTGAAAGAGTGAGTGTAAACACAAAAAATATTTTATTTTATGTGCTGGAATGTGCAGAAAATAGATTTAAATGTTAAACTAATTTATTCAAGTCAGAGAATGTTGCAGATAATTACATTTTTGCTTGATGCATAAAGTTAAAAGATTAAAACTGATAAAACAAGTTAAAAAAAGAGACTTTTCCATTTGATTACATTTTGTATGATGGAGTATGCAGAAAAAGTAGAATTGGGCTGAAAGATCTATCGCTTTATCACCTCTTCAGGTTGTAAATCGTGTTTTTAAAAAGTAACTAAGTAACTAAGTAATTAATTACTTTTGAAAATAAGTAATCAGTAAAGTAATGGAATTACTTTTTGGGGAAGTAATCAGTAATTAGTTACTGATTACTTTTTTCAAGTAACTTGACCAACACTGGTTATAGCTAGCTAAAAAACAACCCCAAACCCATAAAACCTTAACAATATAAAATTTCCCAATGTTTAAACCCAAAAGAGTGTCTTTTTCTTGAGGTTTTTCAGTATGAAGAGATAATATTTTGACAAACCAATCTGTTTAATTCTTTCTTTGAATAGGTTGAATAGGCTAAGCTAACATTAGCTTTTTCTCAGTTAGCTACAAAGAGCTTACATTACCTACCAGGCCACAAAGCACTGTTTTATTAAGGAAAGCTGGAAACTGGACTTAAATGAGCAACCACTCACTTGACTTTAATTTGTTTAACAATCAGACTGAAGATTTTTCTAGATTTTAGCTTTGCGTTAGCATCATGCGACACAGTACACATGTACTTAAGTGTGTCTCGGTTCACTGACTTCACACTGGGATGACATCAATTCAAATAAAACTTTAAGAAGCAGCTGCAAAGTGTTAGAAATGGGCCATACAGATTAAACATTTTTAAAAGAGGTAACAAAAAATGACTCTTCTGAATCTTTGAATCTGAATCTTACTGCTTACTTTAAAAATTGGAGTGGTGCAAATTCTTATAAAGTTGGTATAACCAGCTCAACTTTTTAAGTGGCTCTGTAGTCCCTAAACTATTGGACATAGAAATAAGAATTGAAACAATGAAATAGCATCAGAGCACTTAGCAGATTAAACCGATGTGTGAATAATGTTGGCAGATTTAATAAATTTAGGCACCCTGATTAAGTAGCAGAAGAAAAAAAGAAGTGGATGACGCAAAAGGATGAAGTCATCAGAGAAGAGAGGCTATCGGTACTTTCCCCCCCTGCAACCAAAGGGAATTTGGGGTCATGTAAAAAGTAGCTATAGAGTGCGCTTGCAGCCTCAGGAGAATTTCAAATGGGAAACCATTTGACTTGACAAGTACATTAAAATCCAATATATTGACTTTATGAGACTTGTGTGTTTCCAAAGTTCCTCCCTGTACGACACACACACACACACAAATATACATATGCATGCACACAGACATCACTTTGTAAAGGCAGCTCTTCTTTATTATCAGTAATATTATTAGGAATTTGTCACTCCAGGCACTTGACTGCGATCTCAGTGACAGTATAAGTGTAATCACTCTTCATGACTGCTTAGCACATGTCGATGTCCATAAATGTGGATTGATTTAAAAGCTGAAAATTGATGCAGCAAAAAAAGAAAACACAGACACAGAAATGTGCATAGGTATTGCTGAACAAACATCCGTCTGTTTGCGAGGCACACTGAGATGTGTAATGCTTGCTAAAGCAGGCACACAGTCATTAGCACGAAGTGGTCAATGATCATTGTTTACCAATGGTTTAGGTAGCATCCATATGCCTCTAATGAATGGCATTAGGGTGCAGGTCGGAGCTTGCACACTAATAGGAAGGTTAGTCTGACATTTCACCAGTCTCAGTATTACTCCTACAATTACCTCTTGACATTTCTGCATTAGGCTCATATTCAGGCCTGTTTCTCTGGACACGGTGAGTATGTGTGCCGGTGTCTGTGTGTTGAAAATGGCAGATTAATCCTGTTATTTTCCATCACTGCAAACATTTACAGCTGTAATTTCCAGCCCCTGTCTTTGATAATGAGCGGGCTTTAGGCACTCCTGGCGTATCTAAGTGGACTCAGGCCACAACAGCAACAGTCAGGACTTAATGAGATTCCTTCTTTATCACCTTGTTCTCATTTAAATAGCTGATGGGATTTAATTTTGGCCCCAGTTGTTGTTGGTGGTGGTGGTGTTTAGTCGAGAGAATGTTAAAACGTCATGCGAGATCACATAACGTCAAGTTTAAATCAAAGGCAGGCTGAGTAGCATTGATATTCCCTCACTTTAAGGAAGGAGAGCTCTGAGTGTGTGTTTCTGTGTGAGCATGTGTGTCTATGCTTGTCTGTAGCTGCTTCTTCTACAGTGCCCAACTTCAAAAGCTGCGTCTTCACTTTAATCTTCTCTTCTCCTGCACTGCGGACCCAAAGAAAGACAGAAGAGAGTAGACTGGGCTCTCTGTGCCACTCCCATCCTTCCCAGAGATGCCTCTTCCTCTTTCTCTCTCTCTTCGTATACATGCACTTTCTCTACCTCTCTCTCTCTCTCTCTCTCTCTCTCTCTCTCTCTCTCTCTCTCACCTATACACATATCCTAAAACACACACACACAGACACACAAAAGTATTCAAATGCTTGCTGTGTAAACACGCACTACACATGCTATTTGGCCTTGTAGTGACTTATAGTAATAGCGTCATCGTTCTTTCTCTCGCTCCCACTGACACAGTCACACTGCATTGCAAAGCGTTGGCGCAGTGAGGTGAATGTATCAGGCATATTAAGTCATACTAGGAGGGTGCTGAGCAGCAGACTGGAGGGAAAGCTAGAACTGGCACCTTGGAATTTCCACCACTGCAGCGTCAAAAATTGAAAAGCCAGTTCCAATTGGAACCCAGTAATTAGAACTGACCTGAATGGCTGCACTGAATATGGAATGAGAGCGATGAAGATACAGAGAGCGAGGGAGAAGGGCAGAGTGGAAACAAGGACAAATGACCTGAACCTCAAAAAGTAACGGATCAGAGAATGGGAATAAATCAACCCTGTGGTATCTAACTTTCGTCATAACAACTAAATGATTATGTCTGACAGTCAAACTCTGCAGAATTCTTGCCACTCTCAAAGAAACAGCACAAAATTGGGAGGAAAACCAGCTGTGCACTGTAGGGGTTCTAGACTAGAATCAACACGCAAATCAAGTGTGCTAGATTTTAGCAAACATATCTGTTTAGCATGCAAAAAGCACCTAGTAAAATATCTATGGACACTACTACTCTGCATCAGAGCTCTTAACTCATGTGTATAGTTATTTTGTCAGTTCATTTCACATTTATAAAAGCAGAGTGACATTTGCGCAGCTGTTATATTTAATTTGCATACGATTTTATAAATCCCACTCTGGCAAAGCTTAGTATAAATATGCAGTGGACAAATGCAAAAAGTGGACCCACTGTGGACTACCACACTAGCAACTACACTACACTGCAAAAAGTATTCCCTCGCCTGCACACGTATATGAACTTAAGTGGCATTGCTATCTTAATCCATAGATTTTATATGACGTTGGCCCACCCTTTGCAGCTATAACAGTTCTGGGTTGGCGTTCCACAAGGTTTAGCAGTGTGTTTGTGGGAATTTTTTACCATTCTTCCAGAAACACATTTGTGAGGTCAGACACTTATGTTGGACGACAAGGCCCGGCTCGCAGTCGCTGCTCTAATTCTAAGGTGTTCTGTCAGGTTGAGGTCAGTCCAGTCAGGTTCTTCCACAACTAACTTGCTCATCCATGTCTTTATGGACCTTGCTTTGTGCCCTGGTGTGCAGTCATGTTGGAACAGGAAGTGGCCAGCCCCAAATGTCACTCCAGAGGACACGCCACTGCCCTAGAGTCCAGTGGCAGCAGTGGCTGCAGTGGCTGCAGTGGCAGCGTGCTTTACGCCAGGTCGTCCAATGCTTTGCATGGTGCTTGGTGATGTAAGGCTGGTGTTCTTGAGCTAACCTGAAGGCCTGCGCACTATACCCTTCACCATCCGCTGACCCCTAAGAGCTGACTGTGGATTATTTAGTAATGAGGAAATTTCATAACTAGACTTGTTGCACAGGAGGTATCCTATCACGGTACTATGCTGGAATTTACTGAGCTCCTGAGAGCAACTCCTTCTTTCATAAATGCTTTTAGAAAAAGTGCATGTCTAGGTGCTTGAATTTATACACCTGTGAAGTATTTGGAACATCTGAATCCAGTGATTTGGATGGGTGTGTGAATACTTTAGGCAATATAGTGTATTTTTTGTAGACTAGATCCATGTCAGACATTTCACCTAGACCCACGATCTTCCTGTTATAAGAAGGTAAAATGTGAAAAGAGTGTTGTTATTGCTGCTGTTACTACTGTTTATATAGCATTTCAAAAGCTACTTCTCTATTCCATCACCCTCCTGCGTCTGCCCTCCTCTAGACAGGGAAGGTATTCGAATCACCACTCTGTGCCGCATTAAGCTCAGTGTTGTCATATGTGGGGATCAGCGAGGTCGGAGCCTCGATCCCATCATGTACAACGCTGGAGATCTACAGCGTACTATCTCAAATTAAAGTTTAATTTTCTCTTTTCCCTGTCTTCCTTCATCCAGCCCTGTTTCTGCTGACCCTGTCCCCCATCCCTTCAAAGCTTTCAATCACTGGTGGTCCTATACCTATCTCTCCTCACAGTCTTTTAAACTCCCATTGGTTTAACATTGACCATCACCTTGTCCATCTACCTCCAGACCCTCCAAGACTGATGGACTGAAAGACTGACCCTGACACCAGAGGCTGAAAATGAGAAAACGGAAGAGGAGCTGAGGGGCTAGAGAGAAGAGGAGTCACGAAAATGTCAAGAATGAGTGACAAGGGAAATCACATTACTTGGAAGGATAGCTACCTATAGATATGAGCAGAGGGATTTATTTTCAAGGAAACACAGACTTGGGCTGGCACAAAAAACTCCTCGCTTGGTATGATTAAGAGAAATGGTGAGATAGATGTTACGATACGATGAAAACCTTAAAGTGCATTTTTTAAGTATCCGAGTTTATTTATAATACAGCTTGCACCTACATTTTAAAAATGAACAATTTATCAATGTTCAAATACAAAGGCTTAAAATAACCTATGTAACCAATAATAACTGTCTGAGGTCTCCATTATTAGTAATCCTAATCAATACATCGTGGAGAAAGGAAAATATGTTTTGTTTTGTTTGTTTGTTTGTTTGTTTGAATTTAGTTTTTTGCATATTCTGATTGCATAGAATATGGTTGGGATCATCACTTAGACTTCAGAGAGTTAAGCATTTTCAATTGTAATATAGTCATTTTTAAATTATTTTGTTTATGTAAGATATTAAAATCTTTGATCTTTTAAGTATATTTAAAAACTAACATCAAAAATATCTCATTAGTGTAAGGCTGTAGAAAAGTCTTGAGTGGCCCCTCATTACTTTGTATTTTGATTCGAAGGAGCCAGACTTTCGTATAACTTTCTTCTAAACTGATCATGAGCAATATTTCTGTGTGTTTTTCTGTTTTTTAAGTCGCTTAACAATAGAAAGTACAGAAAAGGTGCATAACTCAAGGGATGATCCAGTGCCAAGTCCATACCATCAGCACCGGCTCCCCTCAGGGCTGTGTTCTTTCTCCTCTGCTCTTCTCCCTGTACACCAACTGCTGCACCTCCACCCACCAGTCTGTCAAGCTAATCAAGTTTGCAGATGACACCACCGTTATTGGACTCATCTCGGACGGGGACGAGTCTGCCTACAGGAGGGAGGTTGAACGTCTGGTGTCCTGGTGCAGCCACAACAACCTGGTGCTGAATGCCCAGAAGACAGTGGAGATTATTGTGGACTTCAGGAAGCACACAGCCCCACTCCCCCCCATCATCCTGACTGACACCCCCATCACCTCTGTGGACTCATTCCGCTTCCTGGGTACCACCATCACCCAGGACCTGAAGTGGGAGCCCACCATCACCTCCGTCGTCAAGAAAGCCCAGCAGAGGATGTACTTCCTGAGGCAGCTGAAGAAATTCAACCTGCCAACACGGACGATGATGCAGTTCTACACTGCAATCATCGAGTCCATCCTCACCTCCTCCATCACCGTGTGGTACGCTGGAGCCACTATCAGGGACAAACAGAGACTGCAGCGTGTTGTGCGCTCTGCTGAGAAGGTGATTGGCTGCAGACTCCCATCTCTGCAGGACCTGTACACCTCCAGGACACTGGGGCGTGCAGCTCGGATCTCAGCTGACCCTTCTCACCCTGGACACAGTCTGTTTGACCTGCTCCCCTCAGGCAGGAGGCTCCGGTCCATTCGCACCAGAACCTCTCGCCATAAGAACAGTTTCTTCCCCTCTGCTGTTGGACACATGAACAATAACCATATGACTGTACCCGCCACTAACACATGACCCTACGCTGTGTCACTGCATCATTCTATGTTTGGCACTGATCACCACCTGCACTCATGTATATATCTTTCAACGTAGCACTCTTAATTCTTATTCTCATGTATATATCTCATGTATATCTCATGCACATATCTTTCCACGTAGCACTTTTAATTCTTATCCCTACTTTTATTTTTTTCCATGTCTATTTAAGTGCTATTTATGACAGCATGTTTGCACTGAAGCACCGCAGCAATTTCCTAATGTTGTAAACCTGCTCAACATTTGGCAATAAACCCCATTCTGATTCTGATTCTGATTCTGATACATAATAAAGAAAATTCCCCAAAAAGTCATTTTTAATCGTATGTTTAGACACTTTGTTGCTTTTGTCGAATCAAAAATCAAATCAAAAATGGCAAAGATAATGCAGTTATCTCACCTCCAACTAGGTGATCCCCAAACTCCCTACTGGCCACAAACATGGCGTTTTTCATTTTTAAAAAAATGAGTAAAAAGAAGAAGATGCAGGCCTGATAAAAAACAATAAATAAAAAAAAAACATCTCCAGCAGATAAACAGTATCTAAAAGTCATGTCTTTAAGGAATAGGAGGGGAAAAACTGACATAGGACATGAGAGATGTTTATGTTTGCTAAAGCCTCATCAGATATGGTTTCAGAGGAAGAGTGGCTGTCAGGAAGCCATCCTTAAAAAAAGGGAAACAGGGAGAAAAGCCTGAGGTATGCCAAATTGCACAAGAACTGAAAATCAGTGTAAACAAATCTGACAAAATGATGACTCCAGATTTTTGATTCAGATCATCATCAAAATGTATGAGGGAGGTCAGAAGAGAGTTACAATAGTAAGTGTCTACAGCCGTTTGTAAAACACGGTGGAGGCTCTGTCATGGCTTGGAATGCATGTCGGTCAGTGATCTTTTCAAGATAAGATTTTAATCCACTATTTGAAAATTATCTGATCAGCAAAAGCTTAATTTTTTAGCATGACAATGATCCCGAACACACTATCAATGCAGTGACAGCATACCTGGATAAAAAAACAAACAATGGGACTCCATCAGTTTTGTACTGGCCTCCCCAGTTTCTTGACCTCCACAACAGTCCCAGTTCCTCATGTAGGCCCTTGGGAAAATGCCCACCCCTTTTTTAGATGATTTTACACCTTGATTAGATTTCAGATTCAGAGTTATGTGTCCAATCAATATGATTTTGCATGGCAGTGTTTTTGGCCAACCCATGAGGTCAAAAGAACTGCCCGCAGAGCTTAGAGATAAGGCACAGATCTGGAGGAGGCTAAAAATCTCCTGAATTAAATGTTCCCAACAGCACAGTTCTAGCTTTGTGAAAGATTGGAACAAGGAGGACTCTTCCTGGAGCTAGCCACTTAGCTAAACTTAGCAATCATTTAAACACTAAGGAAAGAAGTCATGGTTCAAGTGTAACGTAAAGCTGGGTTAAAGGTTTGCCTTGCAAAGGGACAATCAACCTTAGCACTAGAGATGCAAAAAGATGCAAACAAACAAAAAGTTATACTGACTAATAGTCTAAGTATTATTTTAAACACTGGTAAAGATATCAGTCAAGAATTTTATGTGTGCATCCCTGCCAAGAACACATTCAAAGCAAGACAACGTGAGAGTAGCTTAGGGAAAACTCTGTCAGTCTCCTTAAAAGGCCCCGCCAGAGTCATGACTTGAATCCAATTGAGTATCCCTGGAGAAGCCAGAATGGCTGTCCACGGGTGGTCCCCATCCAATCTGACAGCGCTTTCGAGGATTTGAAGAGATGGCAGAAAATCCCCAAATCTGAAAGCGTAAAGGCTGCAATCAATCTGATATTTTTTTTTTCCTTTTTATTAACCTTACAAAAAAATGTTATTTGTGTTTCCGATTTCTTATTTACCCTCTCAAGGCAGGCGTTGCAGATTTGCAACAAGTAAAAGCTAACAACCTGATTACCCCACATACATATTTTATGAGGGGTTTTTTTACTCAGAAGTACCACTGCAGGTATTATTTTGTGCATTAGCAACAAAAACTTAATTTGAGCCTGAGAAGGTTATAGGTAACTAAGTGTATGAGGGGAATAAAACCAAACAATTTTTAGCTCAATGGATCTAAACACTTCCTGATATACACCCACACCCACAAACATGAACACTGTTCCACAAAAACTGTCAAATACCACGGTCACACTTAGATGCCCAGGTTGCAGCACAGTGAATTCAGATGCACACACATATACACACACATACAAAGCAAACCTCAGTCCAATCTTTCTATTAATTCCTCGGTTGCTTTCGCTCAAAACTAAATCCAACATACAGCACAGTAAACACCATTTAACCTCTGTACACCTGACAATTCGAAGACTGGTCTTTTAATTGCTTTTTGAAACTGAACTTAGTGATTAAAGGTTTTCCTTGATGTTTCTTGTGCATAAATCATATCTGTCTACAGATATGAAATAATGAAGTGTTCTCAGCGTGTCACCCAAAGCACAATCAGTGTTCCAGCAACCAGATACTCTGAAAATTGGATCAAAAGAATTTCTTATCAGCACAGGATGGACTTTCTTGCATAATCCACTTATTCAAACACTAGTGATTGATTACATCATCCATAAAATGTCAAGCTAGGTAGTTCTTGTTCTGCTCTTCAGCATTGGTGACCTCACTTTGGACTGGCTAGTAAATTTTCCATACCAAATTCACACATCCATGTCTTTATGGTCCTTGCTTTGTGCACTGGTGTGCAGTCATGTTGGAACAGGAAGGGGATATCCCCAAACTGTTTCCACAAAGTTGAAACAGCATGAAATTGTCCAAAATGTCTTGGTATGCTGAAGCATTAAGTGTTTCTTTCACTGGAACTAAGCCCAACTCCTGCAAAACAACCCCACACCATAATCCCCAAACTTTACATTTGGCAGAATACTGAACCCAAACTCCTTCATCGGATTGCGAGACAGAGAAGGGTAAGAGCCTCAGAGAACACGTCTCCATGAAGGTGATCCTGGGTGATTGATTTTATACACCTGTGGGCATGGCAGTGATTGGAACACCTGATTCAATGAATTTCTGATGAATGTCTGAATACTTTTGGCAAGGGCGTGACTTCTCAGGTTACGAAAAGACTTCCAGTTGACTTCCAGTCTATAAGATAAGGGCCATTCAGCTCCTGTGTCTGTGACCCCAGTGAACACTTTCTTCATAGGTCTTAAGGTTCAGTCACTATCCTGAAATCTTACTGAATACAATTTAAAGGTTGTTTCATAAATTTCAGACTGTCCACCTCTTGTCCAGCTCTATTTTATCATGTCTGGTTTAATAACATCATCCAGCTTGAGTTTTCCTAACAGAATGTACGTAACAGACCAATAGGTAAAATCACAGTGGCTACATTTATTTTTTATATAACGCCTACAGCGAACTTTCATTAAAAGAGTGAGGCTTTTGTCAGCTGCTGCATTAACTGCATTAATATATCTGCATTTCTCTTAGACATAAAACCACCACGGCCAAGTAGAAGTCTATATATGCAAAACGCCGAAGGTCGAGTGAACATTCCTACATTGAACACTGAAAGACAGTAAAAAGAGTAAATCGGTGAGTTAGATAAGCAGCCACCGGATGAGCTTGAGGCAAGCAGCTTGACAGGAAGAGGAGACGATGCGTATTCATGCTGTTAAAAGTACTGGGTTAATTTACTGCACATTCATATAAACAAACATACTCTGAATGTTTTGCTCTCCTGTAGCTCAACATAGACACTAAAATGTGCAGACACACACTCACAGGGATGGGGAAATGTATTCCATTAGTGGGTATAGTAGGTACCAGAACTCTGGCTGATGCTCAGTCTCTATAATGGGCTCAGTCCCGCAACCCTACGGTGATCCAGCCATTCCAACTGCCTGTCATACTGGCAAGAGTGTGTATGTGTGTGTGTGTGTGCACTAGTGTGCACCCCCACCCCCATGGAGCTAGTCTCTTATCTATTTATGCGCCTGCTGGTTTCCCTGCCTTTACCATCAATGTTTGCACAGCAACTAGTCACATCTACAGTCTCGAAACTTGGGGCACTCAACTTTTGTTCTATATTGAATAACCACAATGTGGATGTTTATTGCTGGTAAAAAGTGATGCTATTGCCACTGCTGATGCTTAAATCATCCAGTAATAAAAAAATTTCTGTGTTCAATTCTAATCCCTTCTCACTGAATTTATAAGCAGTGTGTTGCCTCATTAGCTGTGCCCTTCACATTCAAGACAGAGGCCAGGGATCCTCCAGCATCATGTCAGGTCACTGGACCTTTTGATCCCTTTTATGCAGACAGGTCAGGGCTGTGTGACTGCCTTCTTGCTTTCCTGTTGGCTCTGGCTTCTCTCTCTGTCCCTCAGCTAGAAGAGATCTATGTAACCCCAACTGGCCCCTAGTGGAAATCACGAGTGCGGTTAGGGTAATGACATGAAGTTTTTACTTTTGGGCAGTTATAAGTAAAAAAAAAAAAAATGCAATTTTTCCTGGGTTTATAAAAAAACTGTCTCCATTCAACTGTCAAATTATCCTTCAAATTCTAATTGAAAGGTAAATAGATTCTCACAGTTGGAAACTAAATCGAATAATGGTGGGTAAATGAATTAAGTGCAATTAATTGACTGTTGTGATGTAGTGTAAGCTAAGGCCATGTTTGCCTATGGCTTCGAATAAAGCGTGAGACTGTCTTTGGTAACATGTGGCGTAAAATGTCAAAGGTACCCTGTTGTTTAGGTGATAATACTTCTCCTAAAATTCATGTTACATTTTTTTCGGGAGCTGCATTTGGTAAGTATTGGTTTTGCTGACTTACATCAGTACTGTGCAAAAGTTTTGAGCCACCCCACATCACTTCCTCATTTCCTCCCAAGATTTTCTGTCATCTTTAAAGTGCTCTTGGTCAATAGTTCTCTTTCTCTGGACATTGGTTGCTTTCCCCAGTCATTATCAATCCACTCCTTGTACCTGATTTCTTTTTTTTTTTTTTCAAAATTGCTGCACCATTTCTCCCATTTTGCTAGCCAAATATAGCCAAAGAAATTACTTTTTTGGACTATTGCAATGAGCAAATAAAATGCATTTCACCAATGCTGGTGGGCATTGGTGAAATGCAAAATGTTAAAAAATTTGTTTATTTCTGAAACCAGAAACCAGCCATTGGCCGAAGATTTTCAAACATGGGTTTAGGTCTAGAATTTTAGAGTTAGCACATTCCTAGGCAGACTCCTTTACTTCCTTAACATTTACTCTGATACCACTATACGACAAAACCACTTGGGGCAACTTCAAGACGAGGAACATAAACGTGATGTATTTCTAGTCACATGCACAGCAAGTACTTGCGACATAGTAATGAATCCCATTACAATACCTACCCAGTGTCATCCTAGAGGAGGCTCATCTTTGTCAGAGGTGTAAAAGTGAAGCTTTTAAGGCTCTCATTTGCCAGCTCCTGCCGAGAACACCGCTGACAGCCGACACTGTTGCAATAACTGTATCACACCTCTGATGGATGGCAAAATATATCCCTGGATGTTTTTTTCTTCATCTACCTCACAGATTACACACAGACTCAAAGACAGAGCCCCCCACGGAGAGAGGAGAGACAGAGGAGATGGGAACAGCAAAAAGATTCAATATTTGGAGCGTACGTGTCTGCAAGGGTGAAAGACACCTCGAAGGCAGAAGGCATCCACTGAGACTTTACTTCTCAAAACTCTCATTTAGAGAGTCTCTTTGTCTTTCTTTGTGTTTTCTCTCCCCTGCCACAAAACACCTAATCTCTCGGTCACATCCCAGTGTGACTCAGCACCCCACTGATCAAACACTGACTAGTCCTTCCTCTCCTCCATTTCCATCTCCCTTTCCCTCGCACCTCCTCTTCCTCCTCTTTTTCTCTTTAACAGACAGTCGGAGGCAGCCGCAAACAAATAGCTCCCTAAAATGCCCCCACAACCCCCAACTCCCGGGGGACCAGCCCTGTAATTCTTGAAAAGCAAGAAGCGCCTCCAGGAGAAGGCTTTATAGCAAAAAGTAGCGAATAACAAGCCAGAGAGAAAATAACAAGATAGGATCACAAACACTCTCACTCTTCTTTTCCCCTTCTTTCCTCAAGCACCAGTGCATAGCTGGCAGCAAGGATACCAAGAGACAATGGGGCATATTTTTCCCTCCTTTTTTTTATTTTGACAGCTGCACTTGTTTCTCTCTTCATTATTTGCCTCACCTTGTCAGTTCCTGCCTGTTTTCCCCCCTCCACCTTAAAACCTTGAACAGCCAAAAAACTCCCCAAAAGTCCCATTTTGTTCAAAACTGGCAGCTAATGAGATCATAACTCTACCCTTTAACAGAGGAAAGCCTCTGTTTCCTTTAAAGTCGAGTTCCTTTCATTTCCTTGACTGACAAGAGGCGTTGCAAATCATCTGTGAATGCTCTGATAGACCAGCCAAGCTCAGATGAGATGAGCTGCGTCACAGTCCAGAAAATTAACGATCATGACGGAACGAATAACACTCCCAGCCATCAGTGTGCTGGCTTGTGAGAAAGAGACACAGCTCAACAGCCATCCCTCTAATTATGTTTTATAAGAGCATGACATGAGATCAAATGACACCGTCATTTAATAGGTAGGTAAGTAAAGTGCACGTCCACCCCGTGCATGCTACAGAGTAAAAACCTGCCAAAATGAAAGACTCATCTCCTGTGATTAATAGAGAAAACCTGTTTTAATATCAGTGTTATATCCTTAAAACTGCACTGTGTTCAGGAATTCAAAGAAAAAGAGTTTGATAGTTGTCAATACTGAACAAATTAAGGCATCAGATGTATTAAAGTAATTATTCAAAGTTGCCTCCACAACTGTAATCATACAATATTAATGAGCTTTACTGTGAAATTAATCTTTTATGTTGAGCTTACTGAATCTGCTGAAGAGAGCAGGTTCATCAAAATGGCCAGTTGGAGTAACTTGAATCAGAAATCTCAAAAGAAATACAAAATGTTTAAAAACTGGGTTACAGTTTACTTTATAAGGTTAGCAGCCACTCAATATTCAAGTTATCTGGGTTCAAAATAAAAAATGCCTGCTTATAAAAAGCAAAATGGCACAAACAGGAAAATGAGCTGTTGTCTATTGTTTCGTGAAATTGTCACACAATCTCAGCTTCTTGCTTTTCTTGGCTTTGTGGCTCTCTTAACAGCAACATGCTGCTTTCTCCTTTTCTCCAGAAATCATATTTTCCACTGCAGCCAGAGGTCCTTGTGACCAGGATGTGACATTATTGACCATTTGCTGTTTTTTTCTTCTGAGTACACTCCTTTCAGCTTAAGTATCTGAGTGAACTTTGGTGCAAAGCTGACTTATAGGAGGAAAAAAATAAAATAACTGCCACCGAGTCCCTTCCTCTCTCGTGGTATCAATATTGCAAGCCTGTGGGCTGGCGTATGCATGTCACCATGAGCGATGCCTGGCAACAATGCCTTCAGGATCTCCTGCATTATTCAGAGGGCCCAACAAGCACTAAGGCTCTGCCATTATCTATTTAAATCTGAGCACAGGCATGTCCCACTGAAAGCATGTAGTTGCACTGCCACCTGTCCCGCTTACAAGACACAGCGAGGGCTGTGGAGAGGAGGCAAGGGACTGCTCCATGTAAAAGAGGTAGGAAAACAAACAGGAGGGAAAGTAATGGGGTGGTGCAAACATTGTTGTGAGGGTGGGGTGATGGGCAGGCAAGAGGTAGAGATAGAGGTCACAAGGAGAGGAGGAGAAATTAAGCATGACAGCTGGTAACCGGGGAGATTAGACAAATGTATGAAATAAAAATAGGAGACAAAGTCGAGAAAATGAAGGCAGGGTAAGAAACGATATTAAGAAGGCATTAGGGAAATAGGCAGAAGATGAGACGGGGTAGGAGTGGAAGAAATGGGGCTGTGAGAGGAGAGAATGAGAAGGAATGAGGAAGGAAGGATGGGGCATGAAATCGGAAAGTGAAAATTAAAAGTCCAAAGAAGACAGGAAATGTGGAGGGTGATGCTGAAAGCAGAAAAAAAGAAGAAAGAGGGGAGACGAAGAAAGGGATGAATAAACTGGTGGTGGTGGTGGTGGTGGGGGGGCACAAGACAAATAATAAATGTGAACCTTGGAAAGAGAACAGGGGCTATATGAAATGAATATCCACCATGATGTAGCATTTAAAGACTACTCCTCTCTATCATTTCACCCCGCACCCCTTCCTCTCTCACCTATTCATCAAATGACTGCTACCCCTTCATCCTGCGTCATCTGCGCCATTGCTCATCCACTCCATTAGGCTATCAACCTATCTCTCCGCCCACCATCCCCTTCTCCATCGTGGGATCATCTTAAGGGCAAAGCCAGGCCTGCACCACAGAAAACATCCAGTGGAACAAGTCATTTAATCTAGCGTCAAGTCTTCTAGTGTCATTTCCATTTCCTTGCCACTGGGGAGAGATAATTTCACATCCAATCAATCAACTTGTTTCAAGGATTTTCCATGAACCAAGCTACATGCTCCGGAGTGAGTGATCTGTCTTATTCTTTTATTTTTTATGACATCAGTTCCAATTTCCTTGCTTTTGAGCTTTCCCAATAGAGGGGATAAAACAGCAAATTGAAGGGAACTGATTAATAAAGTGTGTTTACCTGCAGTAAAGTAAGCTCCCAATGTTAGTACACGAGCTTTCTGGTGCACAACAACCTGGTATCATATGTTACTCGGTGGCATTAAAGATAGCAACGGACATTCTACACTTTCACTTTAATGCCCACTTTATGAGAGCCATTCCCAAATTCTTCTGTCTATGATTACCCATTTAATCAGTACTTCTTTTGTACAATATCGCGATAGGGCTGCTGCGTTTCTGTGTGTCTTGTGTGTCTTGAACTGTTGCGGATGCTGGTCTCAGCCACAAACGCGCACATCACATAGACGTCGGGCAGAATTGTGCAGTGTGCAGCTAATGGTGCATTGATCTATCAGTTTAATACAGAAAGAAGATATTTGGATGTCCTCGTGGGATTGATTTTGCTTATTTTAATAACAACTGTTTTTTGTGCTAATCAATGGCACAAACTCAATAAAGATGTGTAATTTCTGTCCTGATGAATAAGAGCCATTTTGTAGCACTTTCATGGAAACAATGCTCCCCATCAATGCAATCATGCAGAAAAAGAGTTTGTTTTTCACAACTTGGTGCCAACTGCCTCTATTATTTCTCTGGCACACGACTGTCACGGGAAGCACCGTACAGAATGTTTCTTTCCCCCCCTTGACAATTACTGTATAATAACGGGGGGGAGGGGGGGATTGCAGTGAAAACAAATAACTTAGTTGGGGGCATGTCGGATTATTTTCGTTATGTTTCTTTTGTTGTTCAGCACTTTAAACACATATTCTCAGATAAGCAAACCAAATGCAGGACTCAGAATAATGCAGGTAGGGCAACCAAGGAGAACTTTATTGGTTCTCGTTTATCACTTATCTGCCGTTACATCTTAGACCATCCCATCTGAGATGTAACCCGAGAGGAGAAAACCGAAGGGGAATTGTGGTTGTGGCCTGAAATTCAGTTTTAAAATATCTTGAAGGATGTTTCACTTCCTGAAATGTATTGTAATGAGTGAGCAAGGACAGAGGAGGTGCACTGCATACACAAAAAAATAATGGGTCGCACCTGTTAATCTTTGAAATCAGGTGTTCTTAGTCTCATTGAATAGGTTGGTCTAAGGCGCTCAGTGAATTTGAGGGTGGTACAGTGAAGTCAATTTGTAAAATTTCTTGCCACCTGAATATTCCATGATCAGCTGTAAGTGATATTATTGCAAAGTGAAGGTGTTAAGGCCATGTGAAGTTACTGAGCGAGGCCGCTGAGTGCTGAGGTGCATAGTGCACTCAGTAACTGCAAAGTTCCAGACCTCCTCTCACATTAACATCAGCACAGAAAGCTGTGCACCGGGAGCTTCCCATGATGGGTTTCTATGCTCCTGTACATGTGATGCGTAGGTGGCCCGGTACTTTTGTCCCTGTAGTGTGAGAACAAGGACATGTGTCTCATTTCCAGAGGTATTTTTACCCTTAAAGAAGACTCTACAGACGAGTGCTCATAAAAAGTTAGTTATTTTCTGTCCTTCAAGGTTTGTGAGTGTGTGTGATTACAAAAAAAGGCATGACACGTTGTCACATTGTGAAAAGCAGTGAATTTAATTAAAAGTAGCTCAAAATAAAAAAGCTGTTATGATCACTGATAAGCTTAACTGACATCTGAGATCATAAAACACAGTAGAGCTTAACAAAACAATTGACAAATGGTGCAGCTGCGCCAAACGTCATATTTTATTGATACTGCTATAAAATGAGGCTCTGAAATGACGATGTCTTGTGCTGTTAAACGCCTCGTCTCTTCTCTCCTCGTGTCTCTCCTCACCTCCTTAGCTCACATCTCTGGTGGAAGGGAATAAGATTGCAAGGAAAGGAGGCAAGGTGAGGAATCAATCTGAGATATCAGGGAAGGCGGATGTGAGAGGAGTCGAGGGAGTGAGCGTTTAATAAAAGCACACACCCTTGATTTAGACGTGTTATTTAAATGCAGTGCCAAGTTTAAAAAAAAAAAAGACATTTGGCATAAATGCATCATCTGTTCATTCTTTTATTATAGCCCACTGCTGCATTTTACAATCTCTTCCAAATGAGTTAATGACAACTTATATCTTTACTTTTAATTACCTTCACTATTATTATACAAACTGTGAACGGCAGAAAGGGAATTGTCATTTGTTGGTTCCTATTTCTCGCTTCTTCTTCTTTCAGCTTCTCCCTTTAGTGGTCACCACAGCAGATTATCTTCCTCCATCTCACGTTAAGTACCCTCCCCTGTCACACCAGCCCTCTGCATGACCTAATTTTCTACATCCATCAATCTTCTCTGTGGTCTTCCTCTTTTCCTCCCGCCTGACAGCTCCATATTCAATATCCTTTGTCCAATATATCCACTATCCCTCCCCTGCACATGTCCAAGCCATCTCAGCCTTGCTTCTCTACTTTGTCTCCGAACCACTCAACATGAGCCATCCCTCTGATGTTCTCATTTTTAATCCTGTCCCTCCAATGAAAATCTTAACATCCTTAGCTCTGCCACCTCCACCTCTCCCTCCGGCCCTTTTTTTAACAACACCATCCCCCAAACCTTATATGATACCAGGTCTGACTACCATCTTGTGAATCTTCCCTTTCACTCTTGCTGGTATCCTTCTGACACAAATCACCACTTGTCTTCACCCACCCTGCCTGCACTCTCTTCTTCCCCTTTCTTGTGCTCTGTCCGTTGCTTTGGATGCTTCACCCCAGGTATTTAAAGTCATCCAACTTTACTACCTCTACTCCTTGAAGCTTTAACTTTCCACCTGGCTGCTCTCATTCACACACACGTACTCTGTCTTGTGCCTACTAACTTTCATTCCTCTTCTCTCCATAGCATACCTCAACCTCACCGAGCTCTCTTCCACCTGCTCTCTACTCTCTCAGCTGGTCATAATCTTATCTGCAAACATCGTAGTCCACAGAGACTTCTGCCTAACCTAATCCGTCAACCTCACCATCTCCACTGCAAAAAAGAAGGGGCTCACAGTCGATCCCTGATGTAATCCCACCCATACCTTGAACCCATCTATCACTCCTACCACTCTCATCACTATCTCACTGTCCTCATAAATGTCCAGCACCACCCTCACATACTTCTCTGACAGTCCTGACTTCCTCATGCAGAATCACAGTTCCTCTCCTGGCACCCCATCATATGCTTTGTCCGCATCCACAAAGACACAGTGCAGCTCTTTTTGACCTTCTCTACACTCCTCCATCAAATCACTCAAAACAAACATTGATCTGTTTTGCTCTTTCACAGCACGAAGCCATACTGCTGCTCACTGATCATCACCTTTCTTCTTAACCTAGCTTCAGCAACTCCTTCCCATAGCTTAACAATTACTCAACTGTATCCTTCTGAGCATCACACTTATTCTTGAAAATCTGTACCAGCACACTTTTTCTCCATTTCTCAGGCATTCTCTCGCTCTCCAAGATTATGTTAAACAGTCTGGTTAAAAAGCCCACCTCCCTCTTTCTTACCCATCTTGAAAGCTCCACACGCATGTCATCCAGACCAGCTGCCTTTTCACTTGTCATCCTGCCCTTATCATGGTTTGTATATTCCACTGGTGTTTTGCTTTTATACACTTGGGAATTCCTGTTCATAGCTGCTCTGGAAAACCTCATCTCTCAGTAAGATCAATTGGAGGAATTGGGACAGCACGGTGCACTGAGACTGATTTTCAGGGTTATGAACAGGAGGACAGAGGAGGTAGAAGACAAGGTGGCACAAAACAGAGAAATGAGAAGATCTCACAGACAAGCAACACATTAAAGAGAGGGTTAAAAAACATAAGGTAGGTATTTTCACAAACATAACCAAAAGCCACGACACATACATGTTTGTTTGTGTTTTTAACTATAACCTGTATAACACTCATGTTTAGCGTATAATTAAGGGCTGTAAATCGTGGCCATCTGTCATGAAATTCAATTACATAAAAGAGGTCATGAGAGAAAACACACGCGGAAGCACACATTTCTCTATTCATATGTAAGTGAACATATTCTAATATCTTGCCTCTCCAGATGCACTTGAACCACGGTCCTCAAATCAGCTTCTCCCATACTCTTTGATTTTGGCGTGAAATGCTACAGTTCTCAGAGCAGCCCATAATCACTGCACCGCTCGCTTATTCTGTCAGTCTGCAAGGAACGGAGAGGGCCAGCTGACACCCAGTATTCACCCACCCACCCTCCACTCCACACACCCACCCCCCACAAACACACTCATCAACAAACACTCAAGTAAACACTCAAGTAAACAGGCAACTGAAGGCAAACAGAAAACCCTGGCGTGCAAAGATACACAGACGCAGAAAGGCCAACTGGCCTGGCTACGAATGGGCAATGGACTTGGGCTTGGGGCTTGCTAGGGTGGAAAGGGGAACAATTTCATGCCCAAATGCATCAGTCAAGAGTACACTGTGAACACGAGCAAACATTTTTCCACCCAGATAGGTTACAGCAATTACCCTCGCCTCTTTAACCTTGCCGCTCGCCTGCGAGGTCTTTTACTCGGTCCCATCCCCGACACGATTCAAACGCAGGGTTTGAGTGGAGGGGTTGGTATGTTTCTCTGCGTTACATCATAATGAGCGGTCTCTAGATCTGCTGCGAGTACGTGTTGTACGATAAAACGCTGAGTTTGGCTTGACCCCGTAGATCCGTAATAACAAACAGCGGGTGTCATTAAATGCTCATCATCTGGGGAGAAATGTGTCAAAACAAGGTGCTAACACTCCAGTAACAGTAGGCACAGTGTGGGGGTTGAGTTACTATTGAAAGGAAAGACTGAAGGATATGAGATAGCATCCATGTGTGTATGCCTCTTCCCCAACAAAATCTAGATTAATAGTAACCTGCTTTGTTATTTTATCACAGTTTGCTCCATCGCCAACACTGAGAGCCTGCCAATAACAGGAGGAGAAAGCCCCTTTGACACAGGAGTATAGATTTGCATTGAAATGACTATAACACATTTAGAAAATGTCACAGTGGTATTAAACACAGCTGGAACTGTTTTAACCTCAGTGCGATGAGTTTAAGAATATTACAGTATATTGACCAAACTACCATTAATTGTATTTCTTAATCACTTATGTATGTAGATTACACAAGTATCACTAAAAGGCAATGTTTCTATTAAGGCCATGCTTTAGTTTTAGAGGTAATAAAGCTTAGCAACATTTAAATTAGGCGGGCTATATTTCATTATTATGCTCTTTATATGGTGTGTTTGTGCTTTTGTGCTCCCATTGTCATTTCCAACTCAATCAACTGCCTGGGGCTCAGAGCAATTATTCTCAGGCCTCTGTGCTTTTGGTGTTTTATCTCTCATAATGTGCTATGCGTGAGCAGCATGTAACCGTTCATAAAATGTATGTTGTTACGTAATTTTTGTTATTTAGGAAATTATATCAAGAAGCTGTTATCAAGGGGGCAAATTAACTTGGTGAAGGTGCAAATTTGGTTAGTCTGAGATTTAAGATGCAAAACCACAGTCTGCATCTTGCCAGTCTTCAAGCTTCTGAAAACATGTACACGTAGCTAGCTACCCTGATTACTTTTTAACGCTCAAAGCTCTTCAGACTGCGGCTAGTTCATTTTCTTCTGGACTCTTTACTTCATATGGTTCATTGCTCTGAGTGGTTTAACTTGGCAAGTGATAGCTAGCTTTTATAGCTGTATCTTTTCTTACAAAGATATCTAACACTGTTAATAAAACTAGAAATTACTTAGCACTGATAGCTTGTTAAATCTCAAAGCTCTTCAGACTACAGCTAGTTCATCTTCTTCTGGACTCTTTACTTTCTATGGTTCATTGCTCTAAGTTGTTTAAATAAGCAAGTGATAGCTAGCTTTTATAGTGATAATAATGGATAATAATAATGCATTTATATAGCGCTTTACAATTCCACTATTCATTCACTCTCACATTCACACACTCATGGAGGCAAGCTACAGTTGTAGCCACAGCTGCCCTGGGGCAGACTGACAGAAGCGAGGCTGCCATATCGTGCCATCGCCCCATGGGGCGATCATGGCTCAAGAGTTGGGAGTTCGCCTTGTAATCGGAAGGTTGCCGGTTCGAGCCCCGGCTTGGACAGTCTCGGTCGTGTGTCCTTGGGCAAGACACTTCACCCGTTGCCTACTGGTGGTGGTCAGAGGGCCCGGTGGCGCCAGTGTCCGGCAGCCTCGCCTCTGTCAGTGCGCCCCAGGGTGGCTGTGGCTACAACGTAGCTTGCCATCACCCAGTGTGTGAATGGGTGGATGACTGGATATGTAAAGCGCTTTGGGGTCCTTAGGGACTAGAAAAGCGCTATATAAATACAGGCCATTACCATTTACCCTCTGGCCAACACCAGTAGGTGGTAGGGTAGGTGAAGTGTCTTGCCCAAGGACACAACGACTGAGACTGTCCGAGCCAGGGCTCGACCCAGCAACCTTCCAGTTACAAGACGAACTGCCAACTCTTGAGCCACGATCGCGCTATATAGCTATATAGCTATAGCTTTTCTTACAAAGATAGCTAACACTTTTTAAACATGAACTTAGCTAGCTACACTGACTAATGTGGTAACATTTAACTCTCAAACTATGAGTGGTTTTCCCATAGACAGAATGAAATATAAATATAGCCATAGTGATGTCATTCATTGGTTAGTGAAGCCTCTTCTTGAAGCCGCAGACATCTTGGTGTTTTAAAACAGGAAGTACAGATAAAAGGGTGGCTCTGACTGCTAATCTTGGGGTTGACAAGTCTTTGGTCCATCTGCATTACAGCTTTACTGATATATTAACAAGGCCGATGAATCTGAAAGGTTAGCTATTTTGCTAAAGAGACAGAAGCTGCTAAAAGTAAGAGGATCCTGCCAGTCAGTCATTTTCTTAACTGCCTTTTAAAACAGGATATCAGCTGGAGTGAGTAAAGCCTATCCCAGGTTTTTGCTCTTCACAACCACTCAACTCATCAACAATGCAAAAGATCCAAATACTTACAATACAACTATCTGGTTCACAAAGCCACAGCAGGAGGCATATATTTTTTCTGAAACAATGTTTAAACAATACAAAACTGCGACCACAGCATAATCTCCTCGGGGAATACTGTGTTGAAGAGCAACAAAAAAACAGAAGCAACATAAAATATAAAAGTGTATTTCAAAGGGAAAATAACATAAATAATTTCTACAGTATTACAGCTGGCTTTTTCATTATAACACAATCCAATTGCCACTGCACTAAAAGCCTTTTAAGCCAAATTAATTTAGAAACAACAGCATGCACATAACGTACACGTAATGTCACAACGGACATGTATGTACACGTAACGTACATGTAATGCTCAATGCTTTGAGGTCATCTACTACACATAATATATATAATTTGTAAGGATATAGATTTAGGCTCTGTTGACAAGGCAAACGCCTATAGTCAGTTCTCACCAGACTGCCTGTCATGGTTTTGATGTAAATCACCTTCTTGTTAAAGCTGTTTTTTAAACAAAGCTGACATATGGTTCATTAGCATTAATATTTCCACAGTGGAGCTGTGAAGTGAAGCTTGAAACAAACTCTGTTTGAGCCTATTCTTTCAAACTTTGTGGTCCAAATTATTTGAGTCCATTAGGGGCTTCCTGAGCCCTGCCTGTAATCATTGTCCAACACAGTGCAAGCTGGAAGAAAGCAAAATGAGTTACTTAGAAAAAAAAAACCAATTCCAAACAGTAGACATAGCTCTCTCTTTCATCCTCCATCTGTCTTTACTGTTCTTGAATGTAACACCTAGTAACATAAGCCTGATGGATATAGGATTTTTAAGACCAATACTGATATTTGGTGATTTTAAAATTTGATATTGAAGTCTGTCAGACACTTGAAACATAGACAGATTTGTTAAAACATCTGCCAAATAACCATAAATATTTATTATGCTTATTTATTTATTTACTTGTTTCCACTCTGTTGCATTCTGAATAGCCGTGAAGTTGCAGAGTGCCCTCTAGTGGACATAAATACTTTGTTGAAGGGTGTCTTTCCTGGGTCTTCTTTTTTTCATTTTCATTCATCAGCCATTACAAATTCTGATAACAATAGCAAAAAAATAAAAACATATTTAAAATGCTGGAATGGTTCTTCCAACATACTGCCCAGCACTAGCGTTGGTTAATGTAACTTATAAAAGTATCCTGTTGCATTACCTGATAACTAACAATAAAAATGAACTTTTTACATTAAAGCGTTTGCCAGTGGAAAAACAAATTTCTTACCATAGCCTACTTTCACATTATCAAAACAAACAAAAAAAGAAAACTTCTTTGCAATTAGCTTGCTGGCTACATTGTCCAGAGGTTGTGTAGCCTACTGCACATTGACCTTTGAGTGAACTGACTTTATCTCCTTGCATGGCAAGTTGATATTGGTAGCACCCTCGTCCACCACATAAACAGCAACCATTTTTGTTAATCTCCCTTGCATTAATATCACTGATAAAGGCTAATTTTTGAGGTGTTGGAGCTGTAGCACCAGCATCACTCTTCTCTTCAGCAGGGCCTCACCAGTAATGTTAATGCTGAGCTTAGCTTGTAATGTTCAACATGTGAAGTCAGCAAAACAGCTGATAGAAAGCAGGCACAAGATAATGCATTACTTCTACTTCTACTTCTACAGTGTGAGGGCTATCCTCTTCATGAACTCACAAGCTAACTTTAACATATATATGATAAAACTGCAGTAAATGCAGATGTTTTTTTTTGTTCTTATCACAACTAAAGGAACAGGTAATGTGACATTTTAACTGACATGTATTTGAAATAAGGGCACCACAGTGGTTAGCACTGTTGCCTCACAGCAAGAAGGTTCTCAGTTCAATTCCACCATCAGGCCGGGGTCTTTCTGTGTGGAGTTTGCATGTTCTCCCCGTGTTTGTGTGGGTTCTCCCCGAGTGCTCCGGCTTCCTCCCACAGTCCAAAGACATGTGGGGATAGGTTAATTGAAAAATCTAAATTGCCCATAGGTGTGAATGTGAGTGGTTTTCTGTCCCTGTGTGTTGGCCCTGCGACAGCCTGGCGACCTGTCCAGGGTGTACCCTGTCTCTCGCCCTATGACAGATGGGATAGCACCCCCCTCGACCCTGAAAAGGATAAGTGGAAGCGAATGGATGGATGTATTTGAAATATTAACTTAATCATGTTAGCTCATCAAAGTTACAACAAAGCCTTAGCTTGTTTTTAAGGCTTAAAGGAGCACATACTGGTCAGTGCTGAGCATGCCCTGGGAAGGTGTTTGACACTGGTAAACCATAACATCCTGTCACGCTGCACAACTTTGTGCCAGAAATAGTTTGTTTCTGAAGCTATCAGCGAGCTAACGAGCTGATCCCTCTTGGTGGCTGTGTTGCTATTCCCACTTTACCGAGATCACTTGTTCCCCCTGAGAAAAGAGTACACAAGAACCTCAAACAGACGCCACAATGAACAGTTAATCCTCGCGCGTCCATCAAGATGGAGCCTCTTCTGTGCCGGTGAAAAAAAAAAGAATAGGATTTTTGTGCAATGTGTGCTGATGCCCCAAAATGAATTGTGTTAAATTCAACCCTTCTAACAGCAAGAAACACTTATCCCACCAGTCTTTTGTGTGTGGGTTGTGTAAGTGTGTGTGTGTGTATATGTCGAGAAAAGAAAATTAATTTTGAGGCTAAACAAGACACGGTAACCGTCTTTTTAATTGCATCTCGCTTTCTTAATGGCTGTCTATTCTGCTGAATGAAGGAGACACTGTGATTAGGCAGAGCAGAATTGGGATTGTTCCAAAATCAGCTTCTAAAAATGTGCCTTTGTTTTGTTTGCTGTTCAGAGTTTCACAAGTGTGGTAATGTGAAATGAATACTGCAATTTCTTTCTGCTTTATTATGTGACTAATTTTGCAACAAACTAGAAACATATCCTTAACTTCCACTGCAAAGGAATCAAGTTTGTTTTTTGTGCAATTACCCACTGCACTGTCAAAGTGACCTCTGGCTCTTTTGCCATTTACAGAGAACACAGTTTGCTGTAAACCTCAACAAGCTTTAACACACCATTTTCACATCTTAAAGATCCCAGGCAGAGAAGTGCAATAGACTCGAGGGTTTACCCGCCACTGGAAACCAGCACCTTTTGTTGTAAAACTGAATGAAATGGTATGCCATATCAAAAAAAAAGTCTGGGAGTCTGATACCCTGCTGTAGCTTAAATAATTGATCACACTGACATTAAATCCATAGTGTCGGGTCAGTGAGTCAATGCGTCACTTTGTTAGCCAAAGAAATTTTCTTTCATGTAATCAGATTCTGGATTGATCTTTTTTGGATGCAGAGAAATTTACAATGTACACTGAGTCCCCATAAACCCAGCAAACAGCAAAGGACCAGCACACAGTCATACAGAAACACCAAAGGCCTGAACCCAGTAACTAGAAGAAAAAAATAAATAAACAGCTTCATATGGACTCCTTTTATAAAGCGCTTGCTTATATGGGCATCTAAATTCAAATCACATGCCTCAAGAAGGAGTAACAAGCAACCCACAGTCTGTGCCTCATCTAACTGATCTTTTGACAGTTATCCAGCCCAATTAACTACACTATTTAGCGAAGCAAACCCAAAAGTGAGAGACTGTATTGCAGCGGTAAAAGGGGCGGTAACTGTATTCATGTGAAAACTAGAAACACCATCTTTCAAATCAGAGCCAAATGTGTATCACAGCGACCAGCCTTCGCTGTAAAAGATCTCCTCTTTTAATCATTCAAATGCACTTAGGTAGAATAATAAATGTGCAGCACAGCATCCTAAGCGACCCCACCTCGCCATCAGACCCCCCCGACCCCCCCCCCCCCCCCCCAGAGGGATTCCTGGACCGGGGTGGTCCTGAGGAATCCTCTCCTCGCTGTCCCAAGAGCCACATTCGTTGTACGCGACTCCCGTTTGATTAATTAGTCCGTTGTGCATCTATGCTCTGCTGTGTAAACGCAACACTTCTGCACCAAGCGCGAATTCCTCTCCGGGACACACACACACACACACACATACACACGATGTAGAAACGAGGCGCGCTTTCACGGTCAGCGAACATTTACGCACGGATGAAACTCGGTGATAGCCAACATCTCCGAGTGTTTTCCATATGTGTTTTTGCATTTCCAGCCAAAGACAATTAAATGCTTTTGTGTACTGGTGCGCGTGTGTGTGTGCTTGAGAGAGAGAGAGTGGGGTGGGGGTGGGGGTTCGTCCTGCGATCGTAAATGGCGCAACTTCTCATTTTTCCTGTCAAGTTGACACAGCTGGGCGCCCCGCTGACAGCAAACAGGCCAGTGGCCGATGTTTGAGGGAAGACTGCGCCAGTAGGAACCAACATTTAGCCGCTATCCCTATCATACAGTCCAACCACAAGAACCACATGAAAGCCTACTTGCACTGCGTGTACCAATAGTGAGCGTTCAAAGTACATAAAAATGGACCGCCTGCTCCATCTGAGGTCTTTTTTAAAAAACCCATCTAACAGCTTCAGGAGTCTCCTTACCTTAAAGCGGGTTTTCTGTGGACGTTTTCACTGAATGTTTTCTGCGTTTGAGTAACACAAATGCACGCCTATTCCACAGCTCGCCGATCGCTGTGTGGAGGAGAGAGTGAGGATGGAGAATCAGCAGGGAGGACGAGAGCTCTCTCTCTCTGTCTCTCTCTCTCTCTCTCACTCACTCACTCACTTTCTCTCACTGTCCCTCTCTCTCCCCTCTGAAATGTTACCGGCAACCGATTGGTCCAAGGGTTCCTTGGCGGCCCCTCTCCTCTGCTCTAGGAGGGGCCAAATAAAGCCACTGTCGGCCTATCCTACTAGGCTAAAATACTGCAGATTGATCAATCTCTCAAACCGTTCACCGATCTCTTTCTTCTTTCCTCATATATATATATATATATATATATATATATATATATATATATATATATATATATATATATATATATATATATATATACTCAGACTACATATATGCGACTTTTTTCCAGGCAACTTCTTTCGTTGCATTTGGTGTAATTTGAAAAGCATAGCGGGGCTTTACAGTGCTGTATCTCTTCGATTAGACACAGTGTTATGTCAACAAGGGCAGTAGTTAAAAATGGGCCACCCATGCTCACACAGCTTGTGTAAGAAATATTGCTTAAGAACACTCTTTGTTTTAATCTGTGGCCAAGATCACACCTGTGAGAGAGGTGTGCTGGAAACCTGTGACGTTTCCAGCAGCGTGTAAAAACCCACTCTGGATACGCCATCACGCCGAACACTTAACTTAGACGGCAGCTACTGTAAATGGGTCAGAGCCAGAGAGAGAGAGAGAGAGAGAGAGAGAGAGAGAGAGAGAGAGAGAGAGAGAGAGAGAGAGAGAGAGAGAGAGAGCAAAACAGTGGAAATAAAGACTCACTTTCAAAAAGGCCTCGGGGCCATTTCATGATTGCACGAGTGTTTTATTGCACGACTGAAAACTTAATGACCTAAATGTATCTTTCTCGTATTGTTTTCACTGGATCGGGCCCTCATCAGACACGTGGCGTGACGGGATGAAATATTTCATGTTAAATCTCATCCACGTAAAGCGCTGTTATATTAATTAAGCTGCTGGAAATGGCTGTGTACGCACTGTCAGTGTGTTTAGGAAAGAGAAGTCGGAGAGTCTTCCTCCTGCATACATGAAGAGAGAGCAGAAGCTCATCAGAACTCGCCTGCAGGGTTCATTAACAGCAGTGAGTTGTCCCCCCCCCCCCCCCTTCTACAGCCATCATTTAATACAGTTTAAACACATGTGACAGTGTCCATTACATTTCCGGCAGCACACTCACTACCGTTTTATGTTGACAAACTTCTTTACTCATCATCATTCTTTTGAATAAGAAAGTTTTCTCTCTTTATTACCTGATGAATATTTATGATGCACACAGTAAGAACTGAGGTCAACTGTTTCACTGCATAGCTTGCTGCTGCTTTTCACCTACAGGCATCAGCAACGCGTTCCATATCCACGTTGCACTTTACTGCTGCTGCACTTTCAGCAACAATTAAGCGTCTGGAGCAAGCAGGGGAAACACAGTTTCAGAAGAACTGCACTTGTAACAAGTGTGTGTGACGTGTAACACCCCCCTTTTTGTTCTCCATAGCAGTGACATTTGTGGAGCAGCTCGGCTCCATCCGAAAGCCCTTTGGTTTCAGCACCATGGTCAGTGACGCTGATACAGGCCACTGTGTGAGACTGTCTGCATGTGCATGTGAGCACTTTTAACAGAAAACGTGCTGGCTGTCAGGATGAAAGCGTCAGGATGGGTAAAGATCGGAGATGGTTATTCTGCTTGGTGTTAAACCATGTTAAATCTCCAAACATGTGCTCACATCTGCCTTTGATTACTCTCTAAATATACATACATATGCTCCCACACACACCAGCTTCAACAGAAGGGCCTAGCTGTTGCAAAAATTCTCAAATACTCAACACGCAGCACTTGCCTCCAAGCTCTGCTACAAGCATGCCTTAACATTCATGTAAAATGTATAGAAATCCACCCTTCAGTGTGTTTACATATTTGCGACCTCCGCTTCTTCTCGTGCCGGTTGCATTCTCAGTCATGGCGCTTCAGTTTTTCCTGCACAGCAATATCAGTGAAGAGTCAGTAGCCTTGCTGTCTCAATGTAAGACAGCCTAATGAATATTTATTGGTTCATTGGGTCAAGGAGTAATAGCTACATTTTCAACATGGCACAACATGCGCCTCTTCCACTCATGTATGTTGCGGGCATTCATCATCAGGGCGGAATCGTTTAGAGTACAGCCTTGCGCCACCTGCTTCACAGCCCCCCAGCAGATCTGTTTGTGTCTTCATTAGCACTTGTCTGAACTATGCTAAAGCCCGATGACAGAAGACCTTGACCTTGGCTCACAACAAACTGGTTCCATGTTGGCGTTGTAAAAGAATTCTTTATTTTTCTCTTGCAAACCAGCTGCTTTAAGAAGTTCTTGTGATTGAAACCCTGGATTGCATGATTACAGAAGAAATTGGAAATGTGATTTTCTGCAACAGAAACATCAGCTGGATTGTTATTTGGAAAACCCCAAGCCCCTCTTTAGGTATTTCCAAGGGCCTGAGAGTAGACGATGCAGGTATTCTTCATTTCTGCCATCTGCAGAAAAGAAATTCGAAGTCAGCGGCAAAAGCAGATACTAATCTTTCTTCTCTAAGGATCAAAATATCAGATTAAAATTAGCTTTGTACAACCATTCCCATATATCCCAGCAACATTTGAGTGTACGTCTATGCATCACAGAGAATAGCAGGCATCAAGCATTTTCCATTGTGGGAGTAAACAAGAGGAGGTTTTACGCATTTGTTGGAAAACTGGAACCAAGATGGAAAAATATGTGATTATTTTTTCCCTAGTAGCCAAGCTTGAAGGCAAAATGAAATGTGAATATTTAAAGGTAAAATTGAACATAAAAGTTATCTTTAGTGCTTTTATGTCAGGGGTGCGATGGTTAGCGCAATTCCCTCAAAGCAAGAAGGTCTTGGGTTCAAATCCACTATCCAGCCTTTCTGTGTGGAGTTCACATGTTCTCCCCATGTCTACATGGGTTCTCTCTGGGTACTCTGGCTTCCTCCCACAGTCCAAAGACATGCAGCTCTTCTCTCTCCCTAGCTGGCGTTGGGTCTGGATCGACTGCTGTGGGTGCCAATGGTTGTCGAATTTCCTTCACAACTCGTTGCCATGCATGGCGATCGTTGGCGATTGTCCTGGCCTCGTCGAGATTTATTCTGCCCTTGATGTCATCTTTGACCTGTTTTAGCCATGTTTTCTTCTGTGCCGTTCAGTGGATTATCAACTGGGTGGGTTGTTTACGCCAGAGGAGTTGATGTGGTAGTCTGCTCACATCCATTCGACACACATGACCAAACCATCGCAATCTGCGTATCTGCGTTTTTTAATTTGCCCATCGATTGGCAGTTGGTTGTCGCATCTCCGTCGGATGTCCTCGTTTCGAAGGCGGTCTCGAAGTGATACTTGTAATATCTGTCAAAGGCAGTGCATCTGGAAAACTCCGAGTTTGTTGAGGTCCACTTTGAGCACTGTCCACGTTTCGGATCCATAGAGTAGTATCGGGAGGATCAGCGTCCGGAAAAGGCGGATTTTGGTCAAGATGGAAATATTGGTTCACTTCCACAAGCACCACTTTAGAGAAGTGAATGCTGCAGTTGCTTGACCTATTTGACTGTGGCTCTCTGCCGTGGACGCGACCTTCCTTTGCGCGATCAGTGAGCCCAGGTATTTGAACTGCTGGACTTGCTCTATTTGGATACCGTTGAGGTAGACGTTGGCAGGCAACCCATCTGTTGTCAACACCTTCGTCTTGTCAGTGTTTATCTTCAAGCCATATGACCCGGCAGCACCTGCGATCTTATATTGAACGTCCGTGGCTTAGGCGTCATCCTCGGCCAACACACTGCTGTCATTTGCAAACATAAGATCTGTCACGGTGGCATTTTCATCAAACTGGACTCCGCGTCTGCCCCTGAAGACTTTCCTCATGATGGTGTTGACTACGATGTTGAAGAGCAGCAGTGAGGCGATGTCTCCCTGGCAGACTCCAGATGGTGAATTTAGTGAATTTAGTCGACAGCTCATTACGGATGCGTATTTGGCTGCATGATCCGTTGAAATTTTCCTGCAGGAGTTTAATGACTTTTGGTGGGATGTGCTCGGTCTCCAGCGCTATCCAAAGTGCTGGCCAATCGATGCAGTCCAATGTGGATTGAAAGTCAATAAAGATGATGACCATCCATTTCCCACATAGAATTTGCTCCTCCATCACCTGGAGAATGCTGAATATCTGGTCACAGCATCCACGGTGAGATCTGAAGCCAGCTTGCTCCTCACGGCTCATTTGTTCATGATGTTTCTGCAGGCGTGATTGTATTACTTTCATGAAGACTTTTCCAACGATCGAGAGCAGACCGATGCCACAATAGTTTTGGCATTCTCGGTTGTCACCTTTTTTGAAGATTGGGATAATGATGGCTTTCTTCCGTTGTCTCGGAATCGTCCCCGTGCGCCAGATATTTTGCAGAAGAAGGTGCACTCATTGGAGAAGAACATCACCGCCAGCCTTAATTGATTCTGCAGTGATTGCATCCACACCAGGTGCTTTACCAGTCTTCAAAGTCTGGATGGCCATCTTCACCTCTGCCAGGGTCAGTTCATCATCGGACATCGGGGTCTCTGGTGCCTCGATGGGTGGCGGTTCTGCTGGTGGTCCTTGTGGCGGGGCGTGATTGTACAGTGTCTCGAAGAACAACTTCCGACGCTGTAGCTGCTCAGTCAATGATCGTACGAAGGTGCCATTGGCCTTTCGGATGTTGTCGTTTGTTGATTTGGTTTTTCCACTCAGGTGTCGGAGCGTTCGATAAATTGTGTGGTATTCGTGCTTTGAGGCTGCATCTTCCAAGTCAGCTGCTACTTGGTTCCAGTAAGCCTCACGTTCTTCCTTCATTCTGCATCGGACGTCATTGCTGAGCTAACAATATCGCTCAAAGTCGACCAGCTTCACACATTTTTGTTCATCTATCATATCGAGGCATTCATCGGATATCCATGGCTGTGTTTGGCGGCGTATGGGAGGGCACAGTTCTTTGGCGCTTTCCATGATGGCGTCCGAAACTTGTTGCTCTTCAACGTTGACGCCTTGAGATGGCACCAGTGTTGCAAAACGGTTGGATAATGCTTTTTGAAATTCCGCCTTGCGAGTGGGATCTAACAGGCATTTCCAGTCGAGCTTTGCAGATGGGCGCTATTTGCGTTTGGCTCTTTGTAGTTGAAGTTTTATCACTGCACGCACAAGATAGTGGTCTGATCCACAATCTGGGCTGCACATCGAACAAACATCCTTAAGTGATGATCAGAAACGGGAGTTGATCAGGATGTAGTCCAACATCGGCGAGTCGTCGCCCATTGGATTTCGTCATGTGAGTTGATGTTTCTTTGGATGTTGAAATTGGGTGTTTCCGATGATGAAGTTGTAGGTGTTGGTGAAGGACAAAAGGCGCAAACCATTGTTATTCATTACACCATGTCCAAAACGGCTCATCGTGCTTTCCCACCCAGTCCGATTGGTGCCTGTGTGGGCGTTGAAGTCTCCAGCCAGTATGATCAATTCGGTCTGCGAGACTGAATCCAACATGTGTTGTAGTTGGTTATAGAAATCATCCTTGGCTGGGTCTGGACTTGTCTCAGTTGGTGCGTAGATGGTGTCGAGGTGTGTTTTGATGGTACCGCTGATGGTGAGCACTGCAAGGCAATCGGAGATCGGCTGGAATGCAACGACACTCTTGGTTGCACGACGGGCAACTATGAAGCCGACTCCTGCCTTTCGTTTTTCTCCACCCCAATAGTAGAGTGCCATCTGGTTGTCGGTGAGAGGTGGTTCGACGACCATCTTTCCCGATGCTGTGAGTCATAGTTCGGATCAGCACATGTGAGTGAAATTCTTGTGTGCGAGCTTCACAAGCAACAGAGTTGTGCAAAATACAATAATGTAAACAAGCAAAATACAAGAATGGCTACATCTGAAACTAATAAATATATGTACAATATATAATAGTATATGCATTTCTGGATGTGTATACTAAATATTTTTCTACGTGTGTGTGTGTGTGTGTGTGTGTGTGTGTGTGTGTGTGTGTGCGTGTACACATATTTTACAAATTAAATAGAGTAAACAATAAATAAAATATATAAAATAAAATATACAGAGTGAGACATGTGCAAAACAGTGGCATTACTGTACAGTATGGAGTGCATAATGTTAAAGTTCCAGTAGTGAAGCTGAGGTGTCTATGACGTGTTCAGCAGTCTGATGGCCTGATGGAAAAAGCTGTCTCTCAGTCTGCTGGTACGGGACCGGATGCTGAAGAACCTCCTTCCTGATGGAAGTAGTCTGAACAGTTTATGGCTGGGGTGACTGGAGTCCTTGATGATCCTCCCCGCTTTCCTCAGGCACCGCTTCCTATAGATGTCTTGGAGGGAGGGAAGCTCACCTCCAATTATCCGTTCAGAGCACCGCACTACTCGCTGGAGAGCTTTGCAGTTGTAGGCGGTGCTGTTGCCATACCAGGTGGTGATGCATCCAGTGAGGATGCTCTCAATGGCACAGTGATAGAAGGTCCTGAGGATGCGGGGGCTCATGCCGAATCTTTTCAGTCTCCTGAGAAAGAAGAGGCGCTGCTGCGCCTTCTTCACTGTTTTGTTTGTGTGTACTGACCACGTAAGATCCTCAGCCAGATGTACACCAAGGAACCGGAAGCTGCTCACTCTCTCCACAGCAGCGCCGTTGATGGTGATGGGGGTGTGTACTTCTCTGCACCTCCGGAAGTCCACTATCAACTCCTTTGTCTTTGCGACGTTGAGGGTGAGATGGTTGTCTTGACACCAGTGGGTCAGGGCGCTGACCTCCTCCCTGTAAGCCGTCTCATCACCGTTGGTGATAAGACCCACCACTGTAGTGTCGTCCGCAAACTTCACAATGATGTTGGAGTTGTTAGTGGCCGTGCAGTTGTAGGTGTAGAGTGAGTACAGGAGAGGGCTCAGTACACACCCCTGTGGAGCACCAGTGTTCAGTGTGATGGGGGATGAGGTGATGCTGCCCAGTCTGACCACTTGGCGTCTGTCAGACAGGAAGCTAAGGATCCAGCTGCAGAGGGAGCTGCTCAGTCCTAGATCCTGCAGTTTCCTGTCCAGCTTCGAGGGAACGATGGTATTGAATGCTGAGCTGTAATCTACAAACAGCATTCTCACATACGTGTCTCTCTTCTCCAGGTGTGACAGGGCAGTATGTAGTGTCAGGGCTATGGCATCATCAGTGGACCTGCTGTGGCGGTATGTGAACTGTAGAGGGTCCAGTGAGTCGGGTAGTGCAGAGCAGATGAAGTCCCTGACCAGCTTCTCGAAGCATTTGCTTACGATGGGGGTCAGGGCTACAGGTCGCCAGTCGTTCAATGAGGAGATGGTGGAGGATTTGGGTACAGGGACGATGTTGGCCATTTTGAAGCAGGCTGGGACTACAGACAGAGAGAGGGAAAGGTTGAAGATGTGCGTGAACACTCCAGCCAGCTGAGCCGCGCATGACTTGAGGACGCGGCCGGGAATCCCGTCCGGACCAGTAGCTTTGCGTGCGGATAAAGCTGGAATGTCGATTTTGCAGCTCAGGAGTTCCTTGGCAATTATTTCTTTTTGGCCGATGTGGTGACCAGTTCGAACATTCCACACGGCGATTTGTATTTCCACTTTCAGTGTGATGATCTTTCGGTTTCTTCGGCCAGTAGCCCATTTCTCACCAGCATCCTGGTTCCCCAATACTGGTGCATCGGCTGCCCCGGATGCGGTAGCATTAAACGAAGAATTTAATTCAGAGCTGTCCATCAGATTCGTACCTGTTTTCCCCGGTCTCCCGGTTCTGGTCACTTCGGCAGGGTGACCACCTTCCTCCTTTTGCAGTCGGGCTTAGGACGGTCCTTGGCGGAGTTAAGACATGCAGTTAGTGAGGTTAGGTCTATTGGTGATTCTAAATTGTCCAAAGGTGTGAAAGTCTGTGAATGGTTGTCTGTCTGTGTTAGCCCTGCCCTCTGTTACCCAGCCTGTTGCCCGATGACTCCAATCCTGAACTATATAAGAAAAAGAAGAAGAATGTATGGTTGTTTTAATCATGAATAATGGTACTCATCTACTACTGAATTTGACACCTAACATTAGCTACAGCTGTTATGTAGATAGTCTAAATAAACTAACTACTGGTAAGTTAACAGCTAATCTAACATTAGCTAAAGTTATGAGGAAACAATATGAATAAAACTTGAGTACAGTACCTCATCTAAAAGCGCAATTACTGGTTGAGCCATATTGTATATATTTTATCTGCAATAATGATGAACTACCAGACTTAAGGTGTGCCCAGTATGGATGAATTTTCCTTTGATGTGGAGACCAGAGACCACACAAAGTCAATGACATTTGGGGACTTCAAGTAAAATGGGTGAAAATAATCCCTTCTGTCAGCTTTGACGCAAGCGATTGAAGGGAGTACCAATAAGAGTGCAGGATACAGTTGATTGACAATATGACCTGACAGAAAATACATTAGAGCGTTACCTAAGTAACCGGAGCATATAATCTCGCAAATGACCAACCACCGGTTTTAAGGCAACATGCGATGAGAGAATTGCTTACAGTGTTAATGCAGCTTCAGTCTTATATTATAATTTTACTGAGAGACCCCAGCTCACAAGTTACATAAGCTGTTTTCCCTCATTAAATCCAGAAAATGTTGGGAGAGTCAGGTCGGGACACAGTCAGCTGTAGTCTTTTAAGACATAATGTAGTGGGCAGGAGTTAGTTCTACTGCTGGTAATACTTGGTAATATTTGGTATAGGTGAGGATGCTGACCAGCTGAAGCTGTGTCGATGTGGACATCTGCGAGACAAGCTGGCAATATAAATACTGTTTAATGTCCATTTAGACCTAGTCAGATACTTACAGTTTTACATGCATCCATCAGATACTAACTAGAAAAGTTCAGGTCTGCAGTGCATGTGTAAAACTACTATAGTGAACATTTAAGTCAGTGAGAACAGTTTTTGTGTCATGGGCCGTGGTGCGCGGGCATGAAAGGATCCAGGCGCAGACTCCGAGCTAACAGAAAGACACTTTATTGAAACAACGAAAGGCGACCCGGGGAAATTAGAGAGCAAAACAGAAACTAAAAACCCGGGGAAACAATGACACGAGGAAGCCGGGATCGAGACGGCGGGGGGCTGCAATAGAAAGGGGAGATGATTACTAGGGAGCCAGGAAGCGGGGAAAACATATCAGGACTGAGTTAGAGTAGGGGCTTACGATAGAACAGGACCGTGGGTGCTCGGGAGGGAAGTGTGGCAGTCCGTGGGGGCAGGAAGTCCGTGGGAATGGCGCGTGGGCCAGGTGAGCACCGCGAGATCCAGTTGAGCCGGAGGACAGACAGGTAGCAGACGCCGAGTAGAAACCTGGACAGAAGTAGGCAGGTTAAACAAAGTTCCAAGCAGAAGAGAATGCACACTTTTCGTGGAAGTCTGGTTACCACTGTGGGGATGACTAACGGACTGGCGTGGAGCATCCGTCAGCGCCGGATTAAGTGGATCTCCGTGTAATCACCGTGATGGAGAGCAGGTGTGCTGGTGATGGCCCAGCCCGGGGGTGTGGCTACCCGAGCATCACGCATTCCACAGACACAGGACCACGGACCATGACATTTTGAATTCATGCCAAGCATCAGATAATCACTCGTAAGAGGGCTTGCCTCTGGATGTCTGGAGTTTTGATCTCCGCCATACCTGCTTCATACCCTGGAGGACGGGGCTGTGGCTCCCCACACTCCCTAGCAGATCGTTACATGGAGAAACCTTTGGAATGCAAGCATGCTGATCCACACAGGTATGCACACAGGTGTACACACGGGTATTCACAGACGCGGACTACACCTTTCTTGGCTGCTGCCTCAAAGCACATTGTGCGCTGTCTATCTTGCGTGCTGCACAATATCGTTTATTATTTAGTATCTACTGATATCTACTGCTAGCTAGTTTATTGTGATGGTGCTGTTTTTTTTATTATGTTGCTCTTTGTTGTTTGCTTTCTCTTCTGTTTTTTTCTCCATACAGGTGACCCAGGTGATTTGTTTTTGTTTGTTTGTTTGTTTTTTTCTTTCTTCCCCCCCTTCTCACCGTCTCTTCTCCCCTTTGGTTTTCTTTCTCTCCCTCTCTTTCTTTCATTCTTTCTCCCTGTCCTATCCCCCAGTCATGTCTTTAACTTTGACTTTGATTTTTTTTTCGCCAGAGTGTATTATGCCCAGTGGACAGAACGAATTGATCCCCTACAAAAGTCCGGCCAGTCAATTGATCCCCAAACAAATGTGATGTGCGCTGTAGCTGGTTCATGCCCTTCGGGCTTTTGATAAGGGGAAACTTGCTGATCCTCCTTGTCTGGCTTTTCTAATAAAGATGTCAGCAGCTGCCAATGTGCACTTTCATGGCAATGCTCCAAGCTGGCTCCAATCAATAGTGTCTGTCCATAGGTGTAACAAGACTGGGTGACACAGTGTACTGTAAGAGGACCACACTGAGATCTAGACACCACTATGGGTAGGCGGCCTGACTTCATCAGGGACACATGGGAGACATACGAGGGAGTAAGAGTAAAGAGGAGAACTCTGAATTCTTAAGATATAATCGAACAATATAAATCGTAAAGAACCAGATACAGGATATAGCTGTATTTAGTTTCAGCTATCACTGTTGAAATCCCTGTCACAACCCTTCTCCCCGCAGCCGGTGTATCTATGTATATCTTTATCGCTTCAGAAGAACTACAGCTCTGCCTGTGTCATGCATATTTCATCAAAAAAATACGCAAAGCTGTGCAACCCAGAATCCATAGCTGATGTAGTGTTGACATCTTTACTAACCAGACAGCAGTGATAGACACACAGTGCCTGCTGTGCGGGAAATTTACTGTTAACACAACTGATAGAGTCAATCTTGTGCTATCCCCTGGAAAAACACATCCAGTGGAAGAAATAAGATTTTCACATTAAGACTTGAAACTTAATTTTTGCACAATAAAACATGGCAAAAGGTCTTTGCATTTCTCTCTGAGTGTGACGGCTGTGACACAGTGATGTTAGGGAAATGCAGCTGCATCCGTTTTCGATCATAACATTGTAACATCATACATGTCATATTTGATACGTGAGTTTCGGGGACCTATACATCATCAGTGTTATTTTTAACCCTAACCCCCTTATATGTCCCCTTATATGAAGGGAGGGAGTATGTTCCATTTGTGTGTGTGTCTGTCTGTTTGTTAGCAGCCTAGCATCCTCAGGTTTCAAGATATCATGTTAAAGTTTTGTGTGATAACAGATATCAGTAACAGCTTGAGCTAATTTCATTTTGGTGACTAATTGGGTCAAGCTCATGCACATGTGAAAATCAGTTAAAAACGAATATTACCCACAATTTTCTATAGATCATCTTCAAACATCACAACTTTATAGCATGCCTTGGCAGTCATGAGCAGGCTAAGTGCTGGCACCATCAACTTCCCTGTTAGTGCCTAAGGTCAAAACTGACCATGAAGAAAATTTTTGAGAAACTGTATCAAACAATATATCATATGAAAGGTCATGTAGAGAGCTATGTTTAAAGATAATAAAATACACCATTTCAGTAGGTAATACTTCAAGGTCATAGGGCAAAGGTCAAGGTCACATGAATCAGGAAAAAGCTTTAATTTCTATTGGTGTATTTCCTAACTTTAAAGCAATGTATTAGTCAGTGGGGGACATAAGCACTTTCTTTGTTTGTACAAAATTATATGGCATCAAAGTTACAAATAAAAATGATTATACTACACCAGATTTCCACATTAACAATGCTGACATCAGCACATTTTAGAGGCAATCGTGGCTCAAGAGTTGTCAGTTCATCTTGTGATCGCAAGGTTGCCGGTTCGAGCCCTGGCTTGGACAGTCTCGGTCGTTGTGTCCTTGAGCAAGACACTTCACCTACCGCCTACTGGTGATGGCCAGAGGGGCCGATGGATCGATATGGCAGCCTCGCTTCTGTCAGTCTGCCCCAGGGCAGCTGTGGCTACAACTGTAGCTTGCCTCCACCAGTGTGTGAATGTGAGAGTGAATGAATTGTGGAATCGTAAAGCACTTTGAGGGTCTTGAAAAGCACTATATAAATGCAATCCATTATTATTATTATTATTTAATAAAAACACCATAAAATATCAATATCTTTTGAATTGCCCTTGCCCTTCAGGGGGAAGGTGCAATCTCTGAGTGTTTGCTTTGTATACAATAAACATTAAAATTGCACAAAAATGCCAAATGTAGCAAAAATTGCGCAAATTGTTAGTTAATTTCTTTTTTTAATTGTAAGATGGTTCAATAAACACTCCAGTTTTTTTAAAAGAGAATTATTTTAGCAATTTTTTCACAGTTCAGGCTTTAAAGTGTTAAAACAAAAACAAGAAATCCAAGAGTGTAAATCACTGCAAATGAAGGCCCACATAAATGTATTAATCAGTGTTGAAAAAAGATGAAAGCAGGTGGGCACATGAGCAAAAATAGTGCTGATAAAACAACATAATGAACAAGAATAAGCTTTCAGCAGCTGTCCTAGCATCTTCGTGAGAATGTAATGAGATAATACTGGCATCAAAAAAACATCACAGCTACAATAACATAAAGTAAAATGCTCATTGTGTTAGTTTAGAGTTTTTAGCAGTTTTTCATATGCTAGTTAGGACTAACTATAAACTGTATATAGATGATGGACATGGCCTTATACTCCTATAGCCTTGAGTTGTGGAGCCAGATGTGACCAAATTTAGACAAGCGGGTGGTCAGCAAACTGGCCCATAAGCCTTATGGGTGCAATGCATAGATACAGCTACCTGCTTACTGGTGCAAAAGGCAGACCAATAAAATATTAGAATTTCATTCACAAATACCAGAGCAAAAGCTTAGACAGGCCATACCACACAGCAGGTCATGCTGTTTGTCATGTAATTTATTTAAAAGGCACCTGCAGAGCAAACACTGTGAGATTCACCAGATGGTTGTCAGTTACCCCTGCCTGTATCAAAAGCCTTGTCAAACCTTAACAAAACCCAAAGAATCCAAAATTACAAAGTTATTTCAAAAGGGAGAAACTATGCACAGAGGTTTTTGCACCAGGCTACAAATCTGTTAAATGCATCTCATTACTCGTAGAGATCAATTCATTCACTCACCAGCCTCAAGCAACCAATCGAGAAACTGCAGTCCAGAACTCATAGTATTGCTCTTACCACACATATCGGGAGTCGGGGTTGGGTGGGGGTGGGTATATTGGAGAAATGGAAATTCTGACATAATGATGGAACCAGACAAAATGTCAGATATATTTTATCTGTGAACTTAAAAATTGGCATGTCAGCAAGTTTCAGGGTTGCTTTCGAGATATTTTACTGGATAAGTGAAAATTCTGACCTGCCGCTGATTGCAGAAACAGTCGGGGACCACCAAAGTCTCATATCCATTAGAGAAAAGGATTATCTGCACAGTAATGTCACAACATAACTGTTAGGACTTTTTCAGTGTAGATGAAAACGCTGGAAAGATCAGCATGTCTTTAGTTTTTGTAAAAAATAGTTTTTTACCTCAGCGAACTGTGTCAGAAGGTAAAGAGCAATCGGATATGAGGTGTTGTGGCTTGTTTTACTGCAGGCAGTGTTTGCAGTTAATCATTTAGCAAAGCAAGGTGAGGGTGATTTAGCACCCCGTCCTTTATTTATTAATGTTAAAGAAGAAAAGCACACAAACATAGCCATGATTTGTTTGCTGTCACTACTTTCTTTTTTTTCTAAGGAGACTGAAGCTGTCAAGTGAATGGATGAGGGCATTGTTGCTTCATTTTAACCTGCGGGAATACACCTGTCTGTATCGTTTAAGCCTTGTAGTTTTACCAGATGCAAGCCAACAAAGAGAACCTCAAAATCCTTCTCTCTCGTCCCCCACCAAAACTCATAATGGGATGTTCTTTGAATTACTTCTCCCACTCTATATTCATATCTGCATTATTGAGCTAGCCGATGCACACTCAGGACCGAATCACTCATAAAATACAATAGCGAATGATAAAATGTATCCAGCAGTGAGGAATTGATTGAAGTTGAGGCAGGCAATTAGTTTCATTGATAACTGTACCGGTAGGGAAGAACACACCGAACACAGGAAGACATAGTGCATCTCCTGAATGGAAACAGTTCTATTACTCTCTGTCAGGTGTCCTCACTTCTCTCCTCGCCATTCATCTGCAGATGTAATGACCAAAGAAGAGAGCAAGACGATGATCTGTCAGAGTGATTCACTGTCAATTTACTGGGCTTTCTATCCTGGTCCGCTTTGTGCAGCAGCCGGTGTGATGAACCCAGCCTCCTAATTCTTCTCAAAATCTACATACTGACACTTTATAATAGCACAGTGATGATTTTGAGCGGTTGAGAGGAGATGATTTTTCAGGAAAAGCTTTAATTGGCCCGAGTGTGCCATCAGACAGTTATAAGTGCACTGGTGATAAGTGGCTCAACTGGGACAGACTATGTTGTGACACGCAATCTGGTGTTGTACAGCGTTGTGACTAACAAGGCTGTTTTTTGTGTAATTGTGAGTAAAATTTTCACTTAAAAGGAATCACTATTTTAAATTCTTGGTGACTTGAGAAGGGTTTAATTCTCAGAGAAGTGGTTTAACATATTCAATTAAACATTCAGCATCTTCTTTTGCAGTCTGTATTCGTAGTCTAAAAAAAGAAAGGGTTTTTTTCTTAATTCAGTCTATGACCTCAAGGTTTTGTATTATTCCGATCTTAAATAGGGATAGAATATGTGATTTATATCATATACATTGACTATAGCCAAACATCTGCAACCAAACCTGTGCTCAACTAGCCTATTGTCTGGGCCTTGAATGAAAAAAAAGAAGTAAAAGCATACATGGTCTGACTGCAGACTTCCAAGAAGCACAACAACAAGACAAACTCTTTTGCAGCAAGAGTTTGTCCTCATGTGCTGTGCAGCAAAGCAGTACAGCAATGTGACTTATTCTAGATAAGATGGTACCTTAATAAGTCACGTGTACACACACAGCTATACACAATACAAAGTAAATTCTTTTTAAAAATTAAAATATAGAATTATGATAACAAAATACAAGCCCTTAGGGATTCAAACAAATTTAAAAAAAAACAGGAAGTTATAAATAAAGATGGAATTCAGTCAAAAACCGATTTACGTAAGTTAAACAATATTCACATTACAGCCAATTACGGGCCTTTATTGAAGAGATTTGCTTCTTGGAAATAAGGGGAATGGCGCCATTATGTGGCATGATGTAAAATTACAGGAGTCTACTATCAACAATCACAGTAGGCGAGAATATAAGGTTCATAAGGCTGCACAGATATGGACAGATATAGATGGTTTATCCTGCACTCTTAGGAGCGAAATCAGATAAACGTCACTTGTATTTAAAATGCTTATTAATTGATGGTTATTCGTTTTTATACGCTAGAAAAACAATTATAACTCAGTCTGCCCCAATAATGTGCACAAAGTGATCGACTTACAAAATATGTTTATTTATGTTCATTTGTACTCCACAGCAACGCGTTAAAACATTTTTTGTCACTCCCTTCTCTACAAAGGCCATACTATTACTTTTCCCCCAAACTCTTGCACCTCTAACCTTTAAATTGCCGAAGGCAGGCGACATTCCCATGCAATTAATGCAAATCTGCGGTCTTTAAACAAAGCTAAGACCAGAGCGCAGTTAACCAGAACCGCTGTGAGTTCATCCATCCCATTTCCTGGACCAAGTTCCTGAGGGAGGGCCGGTTTGAGCAAGCATGGGAAAGTTCTCCCCACTTTTTCCGATTACATCGATTCTTTTTAAAGAAGGCAAAACATAACCCGACCGGAGCAGCAGTGCAGTCCACTACTGGATAGAGCGGAGGTGACATTAAAGACGCACTGTTTGCTGGGACCCGTGAGGCTGTAAGGAGACAAACCCGGCTTCTAGAGAGAGAAAGGTGAGAAGGTTTTCCGTGAAAAAAAAAAAAAAAAAAAAGGCGGGCATATACACTCTATACAGTTCTGATTAGTTGTCAGTGACCGAATTATACTCTACGTTGTTTGACATATTTTTATTTATTGGATTCCTTTTTTTGTAATTAATATTAACTTAGTAATATTTTAAAGCGATTTACACTTGGGCTGAAACCTTAAAACCATCTTTTCAGAGATGGATGATAGGCTAGTCCTAGAATAAAATCTATTTTCAATGGAGAATTTATTCTTTTTGATGGCTTGTTAAAGTTGTTCTTGAACTTTGGTAGATCTTACAACGAGTCTGCTTCTTATTCTTTTCCTTCTGTGTTGATAAAGTCGGACAGTAATAAGCCGGGCGGCTTTAAAACTACTTTAAAAGGGAGACCTGCTTCACCTTAATTTGACTTGTTGATTATTTTTTTCTTTTGTGTTGTTGCTTTGATACTTAATATGGATGGTCTGCTTTATCAACTCAATGCTATGCTTTTCCCATCTCCTACAGTGACCTCCAACTACTCTGCTGATATTCTGTGGTATGTTTTGTAGAGATAACAGCCATCCTCGAGACAATACCCCCGAAAGAGGATCAGTCAAGTTAGCGATTTCTGTGCCTGTTCAGCTGGGGCCAGTATCCCTGACAGTTCATTGAAACTCCTCGTGCTGTCAGAAGAGTTTTTAGTTTCCCTGTCTGAGACGTTTTTCCTTCTCACGGGGGAGAAAATAACAGACAAATATTAATAGAATAAACAAATAGACAAGTGTCACAGCAGAGCCTGAACTCACTCACACAGGATGTTTATTCAGTTGTGTGTGTGTGTGTGCGCGCGCGCGCGCGCGCTGAGTTTCCCGACAAGCCACCGACTGTGTCATTTCTCGTTAACGATTTCCACGGCTTCCATTTCCATTACTGACCACATTTTATTTTTTAAAATGAAATCAATTAAACTGTATAATTAAAGTGTGCATAAATGAACTGATTCATCCAGCCCAGAATAGAATATATTCTTTGTGCCTGCATTATGTAAACGTTGCTTCATTTGGACTTGTTCACCCCGGTTTGCTGCGAACAGACAAAGTGTACACCCCTTCCCATTCATTCTAAAAGCTAACTTTGGCAGCATATGTTTTTGTTTTAGTTCATTTTAGTGGGGGGCTCACTTTTTCACGTCTCCATGATGAGGAGTTGGGGCCCCACCTTAACAAGAGTGTGAGCTCATGGAAGAACTAATAGGGGGGCTTCAGCCAGATATACGTTCCTCAGCAAATAGAGACACCATTATGCTGAAAAGGTTGGAGAAACTTAGCTCATTTGCTGCTTATAGGTGTGATTAAATGTTTATGCTCTGGCTATGAGTTTTGAAAAGCACTAACAATTTTGTAATGGTAATAACAATGTGCCAGGTACGTGATTAAGTGTAACAATGGTTCAGCCTGTTTAGCGACTGAGCAGTCAAGAAAACGAGGCCATATGACCCATATTAAAAACTAGACCTGTAGACAAGTTTAATGGGTCCATGCTACCTGACTGAACAGCTTTCACTTGAGATTAGAGTTTGAGGTGAAAAAGGTGTAGATTGTGATAGGTTATTACTTATATATGCTACAAAATCCTACCAAAACTTATGCACCTTTTGTGGGTAACTTTAATGACCTGTTGTCTCCATGTTAGGAGCAGAGGATGTCCAGAGCTGACTGGTCCTTCCTGGAGCACCTGCTGGAGGAGGGCCAGGAGTATTCAACAGCTATTGGCCGGGTCTGGCTTACCGTACTCTTTCTGTTTCGCATGCTGGTACTGGGAACTGCTGCTGAGTCTGCCTGGGATGACGAGCAAGCAGACTTTGTTTGCAATACCATCCAGCCTGGCTGCACTGCTGTTTGCTACGATAAAGCCTTCCCTATATCCCACTTCCGCTACTTTGTCCTCCAGGTCATCTTCGTCTCCACGCCGACCATCTTTTACTTTGGATATGTGGCTATAAGGGCTGGGAAGGACAGGAGAAAAGATGATGAGAAGCAAGCTGAAGAAGGAGGTGCTGGTGGAAGAAAAAATGGGCTAGTTCACACAGAAAGAGGCAATATCACAAAAAATGAAGAGACAGAGAAAGAAAAGAGTGGCATGAAAGGCAGAAGGCTAGAGAAGTCTCCCGAGGTGCCCAAACTGAAAGGCAGGCTGCTGGGAGCATACGCATTCAGCATCTTATTGAAAGTCCTCTTAGAGGTCGGCTTTATTGTTGGGCTTTGGTTCCTTTACGATGGCTTCTTCATTGCACCAAAGTTTGAGTGTAAAAAGTACCCTTGTCCCCACACGGTGGACTGCTTTGTGTCTCGACCCACAGAAAAGACTATTTTCACCATCTATACTCAGGTGATTGCTGCCATCTCCCTGTTACTAAACCTCCTCGAGCTCCTCCATCTGCTCCAGCTTGCCATCGCCTACCGCCTGGAAAAACGCCAGCAACAGGACTACCTACCTCGGCCCGAGCAGGAACCGGTGCGACAAAAGACTCCAGAACTCCAAACGGAGGCATCACAGGCTTATAAAGCAGGGAGCCATATTGAGCTCGCCGTGCAGAGTGAGGCTCCACGCTGTCCAAACCCCTGTGAGCGCTACGGGGACATGCCCATAGAGGTGAACTGGGGAACTGGAGATGCTGGGAGCGACGCGCTTCCCAGTTATGTGAACTGTATGGGTGCTATGAGAAAGACACATTCCCCTAGAGTCCATTATAAGAAACATGCACACCACACGGGAAAAACTACTAAGGGTGCTCATAAGGGACACTCAAAACAAAAGCATTATGTATGATGTAGTCAGTCAGACTGATGTTTCTATGGGAGTGTTTTTTGGGCTTCAGATTTTTTTTTATAAATATTTTCCTGCACACTTGACTATCAGGAGTGCACAGTAAGATACAGAAGAACAGCTACTGTACTGTGAACGTAATGCCTCAGAGGCTGACAGACACTCAAACAGAGATTTATCAGATAAATGGACCTATTCAAAATGAAAAATTTAAAGAGCACTCCCAAAGGCAAAGAAAATGAGACTCCACAGTGAGAGAAGATTAAAGTCATAAGATGCCTTAACGTTACATTTAATGGGTTTTTAGTGCTGAATGTGAAAGTGGGCTTTGGATAGGGTGTTGTGTGAGAGTTTACTGGAGAGTTAAATTTAAATATACTCCCTGGAGATTTGCACTGTAACTTCTTTTTGAAGCCAGTTCTCTCCCAAAGGCTCTGTCCACCCTGTGGAATGTACTGGTCTCTGGATCACGCTCAGGTCCCGGGAGGATAATGACTGCGTGGATGCAGGCACGCACGCATGCATGCACACACACAATATAATTTTGCCGCTCAAGTTGAGGATGCGGGCTTGGAGAGCAGGAGCAGAGGGAAAGGGGAAACCAAACTATGGGACTTATTATCGCCAATAACCGCAGCATAATATCTACAAAGAAAACAGAGCGAAGGAAAGCACAACACACAGACAGGCATCCATTTGAATGAATGAAAACTAAACCTTTAGTCGGTTAGAGGTTGATCTTGCGCCGCGACCGGGGCTGAAAGCGGTACAGAAATGTACAAATTCAAAGAAAGGAAACGAGTTGTTCTGTGAAAACTGTATTTAATGTTTATTTTTGAGATATTGCAAAGTGATAATATTTATTATTTTTTTGAAGAAATAAAGTTTAAAGTATAATGAACATATGAAAAAAAATCAATAACTGCATCACAGATATACTTTCAGAACCTTTCAGCCTGCTTTGTGTTCATCATGGTTTTATTCCCTTTCTTTCCCAAACACAGGGATGAGATTTCTACGGGGGAAAATCTCTCTTAAGCGACTGCTCACTTGCTGCTATCCAAATACTGTCTCCGCTACAGGAAATTAATCATTCAAGAGGAAGATAATAGAATAAATAATAGAAAGAGAGAGGTGTGGAGGAGAGGATGGGTTTTACACGCTATTATGAGCACAACCAACTGAGGGGAGAAAACGGGGGGAAAATGGAGGGAAAACACTTTTGACTTAATGGCTGTTTTCAAATATGTAACTGTGGCTGCACAGGCAACAAGGCCATCACTCAAAATGCCAGTAAAAGTTCATACGAGGAAGAATCGCACTTTATTCAGGCTCTATTTAATTTCCCCTGGAGTGCACTGCACTGATGGCCAACGCTGTTTTTTTTTCTTTTTCTTTTTGATGAAAGCAATTGATAAAATACAGAACTCAGCACCTTCGACAAAAGGTGCTCGCCCAGCCTCTGAAAGAATGTACTCATACGTCTTTTTTAGATTTGTAGCTCTGCAGCAATACAGCATTCATTTCCAGCAATTTACTGGACTGTCGATATGATGATAAGCAGTTATCTATGGCAGGAAAGGTGGTCGGTGGGAAATTCAAGTGAGGTGCGTGTGTGCGTGTGTGTGTTTGAGAGGTCAAATCTGCAACAAGCAGCTGAAGAATCTGACATTTACTTTCAGTTTACAGCAGTTTGTCAAAAAAAAAAAAGAAATGTTATAGTGTGTAATAATAATAATAGGAAGCCTGTTTCTGTGTGCTTAAAGTGGAATGTGTTTTTATTGCAGGAGCATGTCAAGGATATATTGGCAGATACTGTTGAGAAAACAATCCAAACAGCCTGCTGAAGCTGCCCACTTTAAAGCCTGCTCACGAGAACTTGGCTAGCATCTGGCATTCCCGTGAAGCCCTTTTTTATTCTGTTTCTTTTTAAATCTCAGTCTGCATTCGCGTGTATGTGTCCGTGTAATTGTTTGTGTCTGTGTTTCCACAAAAAAGCCAAAAGGCCAAGGAACAGATTGCGCAGGGCGACCCGTATCAGCCCTCGCTCGCCTGCTGGAGCCAGACACCGAATAGCTGAAGTAGCTTTTGCGTCCGTCTTCCTCAATAGCCCATCAAGGTGCAGAGACTCGACGTCCTGCTCTACTCTATCTGCAGACTCAACTCTCACCTCCTGTTCAGCGAGGCAAATGTAAACCTAGGAGGATGAAAACAACAGACAGTGTAGGTTATTTTGCTTTAGCCATTTTTTTTTTCAGAGAAATTCAGTTCCCTAGACGACAATGAAAGTGATCCGAGCGCATGTTTCTCTAATGGGGCAATTGAACATTTATAAAACACTCTCACATTTATTATTAGTCTGATTACAGATTATTCATGTCTAGATTATTTCCAATGATCTAAGGAACCAGTCACTTTCCAGATAATCTGATAGAATTTGCATTTGTTTAAATATACTTGCTCTCTGAAACTAACATGAAGGGAAGTCCATAAGATGGGAAGAGCTGTATTAGTGAGAGAGGCTTATACTTGTAGTTAGAAAGGCAGCTCCTGGGATCAGATGCCATTCTTACTGTGTTTCCTGACATTGTTGAATTCTCTGCTGATGCGTTTCCTCAGTCTGCTGGTGAAGCCACACACAGTGCTGGTGCTAATCACACAAAGAAAGACAGTCTTTTAGTTTGGTGAATGAGCATACAGTACGTGGATACTCGTGGCCAAAGAGCTATGCTGAAGCATTTGGAGTATAAAGGAGTTTGAAGGGTCTTTAAATATCCGCCGAGCTCTAGCAGGTATTATAAAAGGTCAGCCGTTGTGCCGCCCACCTCTCATGCCCAGCACCAACCTTTGGAAGGACTTTAAAGGATTCACCTGCAATGAGTGCCAGGCTAGACAAAAACAGCCTGATCCAGTGTCATACTTCCTGCCAGCTGTACTGCTGAAAGCCCTGCATGTTTATAAGGAAAGGACCCCGAACAAGGCAAACAAGGCACTCAGATGCACAAACACGCTCTTAAGAAGGCCAGCATTACCTCACTTCACAAAACGCTTTCAGACAGCAGGCCTTAAAACAGCAGCTACAGGCTAGGTGAGGTCACCAAAACTGTGCAATGTTTCTTTAACTGGATGTGTTTAGAAATAATGTTTCCTGCAGTATTTTAGTAGCAATACTGGGGTTCATCTAAATGTGGAAAAGGCAAAGCTTACATGTGCCAACCCCCTTTGTTTCTCTTGAAATCTATGCAAACAATACCGACACACGAATCGCTCAGCATCCATAACAATGCACACGGTTCATGCACCACGTCTTTAATTTGGGCATTTGTGCTACTCAACAATATGCAACAGAAACACTTTGAGCAGTTCCTAAATTTAAACTGTCGACAGGAAGTGGTCCTGTATCTGTTTCCCGTTCCAGTGTTGTTTCTCCCCGGGGACTTGTTGCTGAAGATTGTTCACCCTGACAATGGAGTCGCTGTGGGCATTGTTACATTGTTTTAAATGGACTCCCCTGTGTTTGCTGACCTTATGCCACTGCTGCCCCATAAAAGGGTGATGAGGAAAGTGGGCAAAGCGCCTGCTGTGTGTGTGGCTGGAGTCAATTAAGAGAGCCAATACCTCACAAACATCTTACAGAGAGCTGTGTATATGTGTACGCCGTGCTGTGCTACACATCAGTGTTTAAATCTGCACTGATCAATGTTTCATTTCCTCAAAAGACCAAGTGAACTTATGTGACATGGGTTGTTTGTAGTGATGAACATATATATATATATATATATATATATATATATATATATATATATATATATATATATATATATATATATATATATATATATATATATATATATTGTTAAAACAATCTCCTTAGTATCAATCAAACCTGGGGCTATGTTTGTGGGTAGATGGCGGGTGTACAGTGTGGTGAACACCAAAACAGACAAGGGGCTGTCAAATAGTCATATTGATTAGTAACACTCCGGATGCTTCCTTTATTACCACTTTAAGCATACATACTTCCTTTATGAAAGGAAAGGGGGAAACTCCACCACATGATTTAGAGCGGTGCACCATCCATGATTAACCCTGAATCCATGATTTGATTGCTTTCATGAAAAGAATCAAAAAACCTGACAAAGTGACTCCGATGGTGTAAATGTTAATTATAAGTGTGTTTTCCATTCCCATTTCAATAATCAACAACGGTTTGTTTTGAAATTTACAATAGCATTACTTCTTATGAGCTATATTAACCGGTGTTCACTTGAATTAAGTTTGCTTTAGTAATGTCCATTACTGAATAACCAACCTTTAAGATCATTTTGAATTAATTTTGTGAATTAATTTTTACCTGGCGCCAGTCTCAGATAAGTGATGGATGCAGGGAATTTTCCTTTGAATATAAAAATATGAGTCACCTCCTCAACCCGGGGAGCTACACTGCCCTCAGCTGCAACATTATTAAGGAGTTCAGTGTAAGTGCGCTTGCTGTGTATCACGCTTCTCTTTCCTTAAACATTCTCCTTCACACTTTTCCTTGACCTCACGTTTTCCACTGAGGTTTTGTTTTCGTTTTTCTTTACCATACCCACAGTTTTAAAAAGTGAGCAGTTACTTATTTTCATTATTCTGAATGCAAACATTCAAAATGTGATTATCATGTCTGGGACAATAAACACTACTGATCATGACAGAAAAACTCCTTCTCTAATTGTGTCATATTAAAATCTGCACATTGTTCTGTTTAGCAAAGAGATTTCGCTCGCTGGGGGCAGAGCCTCCTTTAGGTTTGACAGCATTTCTAGTAGTTAATGGAAGAGAAACAGAAGGTAGTGCATGAAGTGTGGTTCTGCTCCTGAAATTCAGATAAATAATCTCCAATGCAAATACATACAAGGTGGACACTGCGCAGCAAAAGCCTTGGCACTGACTACTGTCTGTCAGATGCGTGAGCAAAAATAATTGGAGCACATTAATGTTTGTTTGTGTTCCCTAATGTGATTTTCATAACAGGTTTTTAAGGTGATAATAAATCAGTGTAATAAGTTTGTCCTGCTGTGCTCAAAATGTCAAAAAAAAATACCATGAAGGGAAATGCGATTAATTTCCCTGAACACATTGCACTAAAATGAAAGCAGTGTGTTTAGGGGAGCCAAGATGCTCCACTGATTTCACAAATACGAGACCCTTGGTATGTTTGTGGTCAGCCTTTTGCGAGTGTATACACTGCATTAGGTACACAGCTACCTGTGCTGCTGGATTTGTATTCTCTGCACAAATGTGTGTGTGTGTCTAGGTGGTGGTTGTTTAATAGGGGGATGCAGTGCCCTTCCAGCAGACAGACAGCTCTATTGTTCCTGCAGCAGAGGGAGCATGTCTCCAGCCTGTCCACTCAGGATGTTGGTTTGGACCTCCTTAAAAAAAAATAAAAGCCCAGCCAGCATCACCCACACCCATTATCCCCATCTTCCAGCAAGAACAATGGAACACCTCCCCACAACCTCCTCCTTTCCCAGGAGCCTCAAGCACTTGGTTCCCACAGTACTATCGAGTTCTGAGGAGCCGGGCCATTGTTAGCAGGCCGACCTGTCCTCTGATTGTTCCCATGAGGATACACACACACACAATTCTCTGTTAACTCTGGTGCATTTAGTTGCAAGCCTCACCTCCACCTCTCTATCTTCATTAGCTTCAAATGGAAACTTCCACCAGCTTGAAGTAATTGCGACTCTAAACACGCACAACCGGTGTCACTGGAGTGGAGCGGGTCATTCCACTGATGGCAAACTTAAGAGGGGAGTACAGGGCTCAAAGATGGCTGCTGATACAGCAGTATTTACCACTCTGGTGCCAATGTAAATCTGGACTCCATAATCTTTCCCATTTAACTAGCTGGCAGGGCAACATAGCGGAACTTATCTTGGCGCACTGAAAAGGTTATCGTCCATTAGGAAAGCTCCTCTGTTTCATGGCTGAGGGACCCGAGTAAACAAGTCAACAAAGGGGAGGTCAAGCCCCTGGTCACATGTTTACAGTCATAATACATGTGAAATAAAAATGCTCTTTAAAGGCCATTTTTGCCTTATGTTTTTTTAGTGATGCATATCTCATGAGGAGTGTTTACACATAAATATCAGTAGCCATTACACAGATACATGTCAGAGATAACAGCATGCCACTAACCTGCCATCATGATCTAAACCCGCAAGTAAAACCTATGTGTACACCTCCTCAGTTACTGCTGCATTATCAGCTGGCACACTATTAATGGCAGCTTTATCACAGACGACTGTTATAAGGCTTTAAGGACCCTATTAATCCCATCTGGTGGAGCACAAATATAGGTCCGGCTGTTTATGTGGTTTTTGAAAAATGATGTGCTCTTATTTTGAAATAAAGAGCTTGACTGGAGTGAAACAATGATTAGCTCACATAGGACTGGCTGAAAACATTTAAATGAGCTGGGTGTGTTGGGTAGCATCTCAACAGGGAACCAGGGAACAATTTGCGGGTTCTTTTGGATTATTGTGATTTTTGGTGTGCTGCACACAAATTTCACACTTAGAGAAAATAAAAAGACTCAAAAATAAACATTTGTGAGCAAAAAGAAAAATTAAGCTAGAAAATACATAAAACTTCAGATGGCAAAGAAAATACTGGCGTTCAATTAAATGTGACAAAGTGGTGATTTTTCCAGGGTGTACCCAACCTCTCGGCGTGTGACAGTCAGGATAGGCTCCATGTCCTGACCAACCTTTATTCAGGTAAGTGGAAGAAAATTGATGAATGGGAAGTTGACATTTTTACATGCAATTATCTCTAGAAATTTGCTAAAAGCTGTTTATATATTTACAGTATTAGAAACATTATACTTGTTAAAGTTTACGTTTTTAAACCAGAGAATAAGAAGTCTTGTTTCAAGTGGATCGCTCTTTCCTTTAATCGATTTAAGATGGCCAAATAGCACAAGGGCTAAATTCCAAAGGTGAATCAGTTAATGGTTTCCCAGCATAATAATTTCCCCCTTGAAGCTGAACGAGTGGAGTCATTACTTCCTTCCTTTGACTTTTAAGTTACTTTCCGCCACTGGCAGAAGCATTGTTTCACAAAAAGAGGTTCGACACAGTTGCTCAGAACTGAACGTGAAACAGCGCTGACACAGACAGAGTTCAAGTGTTTTCTTTCTTCTTCTTTTTTAAAGTAAGAATTAACTAACTTCATGAAAGCTCCTTTTTGATAATTCCCAAATAGAAGCTGTAAAAATTTACTGAAACATCACTCAAGGAAACACCTGGAGCACACAAACTTCTTTATCACATTTTTTCAGCAGGACTATTATTATTACAGTTTTGTTTTGTTTTTTTAAAGTGTGCAAATCCAGACTTTCTAAAATGAAAGTATTGAGCACATGGTTCCAGACAATACAACTAAGCAGCTTAAACATCCTGGGAGACCGCCCACAATGCTGGCTTATGTTCTGTCACATATCATCAAAGGTTCCAGCAAAGTCCTGTCGTTCTTCTCTTCTTTTATGACAGCCGGACTTCCTGTCTCTATAAACAGAAATGATCAAAAGGAGTAAAAACCCCCAAAAACCCAGACAGGTCTGTAACATGAAAACTGGTCGTGGAATGACAAATGACATTTGAGTGACTTAATAACAAAGTCGCAATTATATACATTTACCATACTGGCACAACCAGATGTATGTAATCCATCCAAGTCTGTTTTCAAATCACATAAAACTTTGTCAGATTAAAGACTGAACACTCAAAGGTTCTACAATAAGGTGTTCTAATGACAGTGGATGGCTTAAGTTATTGATAAAAAGCATGCACATGCACCATCAAGTAGATGATTGGAGAATTTGGTACAGCCTTTGATTATGTAGAAGAAATAATTATATTCAAGCTACTAAAAGTTTCCCAGTGTTCACCCAGGCAAGTTTTTGCTGTGGATTTCCATGAGAGTGGAGCTGAGCTGAATAAGGAAGAATGTATGATTCAATGATCACCCTCTCTTCTGCTCTCAGTGCACAGTCCTCCAGCTGAAAAAAAAAGGTCAAACGCAAGTCTATCACAGAAACAGGGGATTAGCTCTTTTCAGGTCGGTTCCTGTTCAGAGCCGCTTTAGGTGTGAACTCCAGTTTCTCTTTGAGGCTCAGCACCTTTGTGCTGTCCATGCCCACTTGCTCCTGCAGCTTTCTTTCTTCCCTCAGTTCCTGGATGCCTTTCTCTTCCTCTCTGGATTTGGGGGTGCCCCTGATGAACCATTCCAGGTGATAGCCCACTGCTCCGACCACAAAAGCCACAGGGAAGGTGACATACGGAGCATAGGTCCGCAACGCTGTCCACACTACAGGCCACATGACTGCATGCAGCTCTGGGATCCCAGGTGCTTCAAGAGAGGAGGAGAAAAAAGGTATGTTATTGGTTGTCTGTCGCTTAATTTGCTCACGTCCAACTCTGCATTTTCCTGCTGTGTACTAGAACAAGTTTGCATAATTCTGAGCTCAAAGTAACTTTTATTCACTATATGTGTTATTAGTGTAGCTCTTCACTTCATTCAGTGTCAGAAACAAACAAATACCTAGATTGATTTGAGCAGCAGTGGATGGAGCGTCTGTGCTCATAGCACAGAAACATAATAGGTCACTTTTAGTAACTTGCCGTGAACATTTATAGCTTATTAGGTCTGATTTTACTACTTCAAAATTGCTGCCCTTTTTGTTTAAGCTACTGACCCCTTGTGGCTTTAATTCAATTCTGATTAGTGGAGAAATCTTGTAACTTATAGGATTCATCTAACTCAGGGGTGCCCAATCCCGGTCCTCGAGAGCTACCGTCCTGCAGCTTTTAGATGCATCCTTGTTCCCACACACCCGAATCAAATGAATGGCTTGTTATCAGGCCTTTGCCAAACATGATGGCATGCTGGAGAGGTAATCAAACCATTTGATTCAGCTGTGTTGGAGTAGGGATGCATCTAAAAGCTGCAGGATAGTAGCTCTCGAGGACTGGGATTGGGCAGCCCTGATCTAACTAATTACCAACAAACCCAGATCAGCATAAAAACCCTGTTTTTTTGCTTAGATAAATCAATGACTCACTCGCAGACTGCTATGTGCTATTTAAAAACACAGCATAGAGCTTACTGAAGAGAAATTATTTTGGATAAAATTAACATGACTTAATGTGTCTACCCATTTCTGAAATACTTTCTTAATGTGCGAAATAACTGAGGCCAAAGTGCACATGAGGACGTCGTCAAACACCAGACAGTATAATGAGTACGTCTGTGTCCTTCCAATGCCCTCTTTCTCTTAAGCCCGACCAGCAACACAAGTAGCAGTAACAGCCTTCGACTTCTAGCATCAATTCATGCTAGCTACTGATCTTTCGTGCCTGATTAACCTTTAATACAAGTTGAAATATCCCGGTAATTTTTACTCGTTTGGGTGTTTCATGAGAGCCGAACTCAAGAGGTATTCTCAACAATTCACCAGTTTACATTCAAACATATTGCGTTTCCCAGCTTTGCATGACTCTTTAAAGTTATATGATAAAATTCGCTACGGAGTACGCCAGTATAAATTATAAGTCCAGTCATTACACGCTATATGATATGAATGACTGAACTTGATTCGACCAAATCTAGCACAACGTAGAAGTCTAAAACGATAACAATGAAAAGAATTAACGCTAACGTAGTGTTACCAAACCTACCGTGCGAAAGTCATGTAAGAAAACTGAGAGCTGCTACCGGCTAGTGTGCTTTCTGTTTACTTCAAAAAGACAGCTCGAGGAATGATAATTCAGAGCACAACATACATTCACCGAGCTTTTGTGCCTGCCTACAAACACTCAAATATTTAGGGGGGAAAAGCCCCAAATGTCGTAAGTACTCACCTTTACCGCTAGCACGTTGGTACTGTAGTGACGCAATTTCCGTGTCAAAGTCTGTATCCTTCCTGGTTTATCGTCATTGGCTGGCGAACTTCGCGTAGACGTAACAATATCTCACGGTGTTTTAGCGCCTCTTAGCGGTAAAAATAATACGCTACACTACTTTGACATTTGTACCGAGTAGAGAAAGTGCATTGTGAATGATCAGTACCATTTACTGCTGACATCCCATAAATTACATAATAATATAAGAAATAAATAAAAATAGAAAAAAACAAGCAAATAATGAAAAACCACCATTAATTCATAATCTAATCAACATACCTAGCCTAAAATACACGAGACATTTGTCCAGTTCTTAGCACTAGTTAAAAAAACAAAAAACAAAAAGCAGCCACCTCTTTCTGTGTTTAAAAATTCGGTGGTATTTTTCCCCACAAATACTCTCAAGAAATCCTCACAAAAGGCTGACAGATCTGTCACCAGCATTGTGCTACACACTGACAAGGCGTGAGCTACCCCCTCTTGTATGACAAAACCATCAAGTGACAAGATAGTTTTCTTTTAGTTTAAAAGCACTTTCAAAAGCTTAGTGCGTTGCATAAAATCGCAATTTAAAGTTTAGGGTTTTTTTGGCTGCCTGTGAGGAATGCAGAGAAAATAATACATTTTAGTCACAGAGTAGGAAACCATACAGTTCAGACTTGGCTACACGAGGCAAAAATATTCCTCTATGCTACTGTTGTTTCTGGGTAGTAAAAGGGTATATGATTGATGATACTGATATTTCAGCTCCTGGGCCAGCTTTACCAATGCTGGGCACAAAGCTGATCCATAGCAGTTGGAATGCAGCCTGTCATAAAGGAATGACCATCTCTGACTCCATGGCTGTTTGTGCAGAGGCAAAGAGAGGGGATTATAAAGCTAAATCAAAATTTGTTATCATTACTTGCAATGCTGCTTAGAACTGTGTGGGTGATTACGCTTCATGCTTCAAAATTATTCTCTTAAGCAGTTCCTCCCTCTGTGCTGTCCATCTTGTAGTTGCCAGAATTGGAATTTGATCAGTCCTGTCAAATAAAGTGAAATGTGCTCATCGCCTGAAGGAAAACAACATCACTAGTGCCAGTTCTGCTTTAATAGCAAACTTGGCAGTGACAGGATTATTTCATCAGTTCCTGTTTATTAGCAAATGAGATTTAGAGTTGCACTAGCCAAAATTTCAATGTAAAAATACAACCACCTTATCAATCCAAATCACAAAGGGAGACTGACAGAGTGGCTGACTGAAGCCCTGTAGACCTGCTCTCCCCAAGTTAATTACAGATGTCAGGCATGGTCAGCAGTGGGAAATTTTTCTCATTACCTGAAAATTGACAGACAAGACTTTGGTTAAATCACTGCTGAATCAGGGAAGCCTGAAAAAGCGTGTGGCACAGCTCCTCAAGCACGGTGCATTTTTGGCCACGGCTCCAAATCTGCCGAACTCAGTGTTTTGAAAACAGTCCAGATGCTAAACATATGTCAACAAATGCAGGGGGTGGTGGCAGGGATGTGACACATATGACACAAAGTGCCCTAAGGGATCAGTGACAGCTACATTTAGCCCTGGATTAACATGCAGGGAGACTGCTAAGCAGGAGATGGGTGTAGAATATGACCAAAAAAGATGCACAAGAGAATTTGATAGATTGCCTCTGATTTGGGATGAAGCTGGGGGACTCGTGGCACAGGCTGTCAGAGGAACAGATGGTGAGTAAAACGAAGTGCCAAATGTGGAAAGGAAAGACAGAGACTTCTCTGAGTCGGGTTTGAATTTCAGCTAATCAGAAGTGCTTTTAAAGAAAATCCAACCTCGAAACATTCAGGGCTCACTAACAGAAATATTACAAACTCAACCTGTACTTGATTGACTGCATTTCACTGTAATATTAATGAATTCACTCTGTGCTTAATTATTCTATTAATATGCATGCAATATGCATTCAAAACTGGTGGCGAACTCATTCATACATATGAAAATTTATTTGCTTTTGGCATTACAAACCATCATGACATGTTTAATGAGCTAAGAATATATACCTCAGTGGAGTGTATTATTCATATATCAAAGATAAATGTACTGAAGTAAAAAAACAAGAAGAAACCAAAGGATACAGTGAGGCACAATTTTATCCATCTTATCTTACTGCGAGCTGTTAAAAATAGTGACAGATTTGAACTATTTTACTTTCAGTAGAAGTTCTTATACAGATTTCCTAACAGACTTTATATTGAAGTAATATGCAATATCATGTACATTTACTGAAAGTAAGTACCTTCTGGAAATACCCTTGATGTGCATAAATTTAAAAGGCATTTGAACAGTTTTATGGCACAAGAACACATTAATGCTGCTTGTGTGCAAATTCACAGGGAAAAGTACAAGTAAATACTTTTCACATGTCACCAAGGCAACCAAGGTAAACTGTTTTGGCATCCTGCTGACTTCCCAGTAAAATTTAAAGGGGCGATATTATCCTCATTGCAGTACTACTTTTTAATTCTTGGATTCTGTTTTAAAGTGTGATTCATGCACAGTCACTCCAAAGTAACCCAATCTTTATTTATTTTATAATGAAACTTGCTTCATACGTTGGCTGAAACAAGCTGCTTCACCTCCCTTCACTCCTACCTTCCTTCTGATTGGCAAAGTGTGTGACCATTCTGTGTGCATGAGATGACCATATTAGTTAGGGGTGTTCACTTTGATTGACATCACACAGGTAAATGTTAAAGAAATGATTGAAATGAAGTTATTAGAGCATTTTGAAGCCAGAGGCTTTGGCTCAGAGTCTCCTTGCATATATGTTACCCTATTTTTTTTATTTTATTTTTTTAAGCTTTGGCCATTTTTAATATGAACATCCAATATTTCAACATTTTAACAGTATAAATATGATGAAGCGCCATCCTATAAGCTAACCTGTGAAACCTTTAGCTCCATTTAAAAGAGCCAGTGGACTTTATTCAGGTATATGTTGCTGAGCTTTGTCTATTTACAGCAATAAGCCACGCAACAACATGGACTGGCATGATGTATACATAGCAGCATGTGGGGGCACTTATGGCGAAAAAGGGAGCGACTGTGACCTGAACATGGAGTGAGGCTGTGCAGAGGGGCAGTCGGTGGAACGGGGCTCACATGAGCCTGGTGACAGCACTGGACAGAAAGTCCTCATAGCTGAGGCGGATGTTGCCCGTCATGCTCGTGTCTCTCTCCCGAAACACTTGAGTCATGCTCTGAAGTTGCGTGCACACGTGGATGAAGCGGTCCAGCTGTATGCCGGGTCGGGCACCTCGCACAGTGAAGCGCTGGACCAGCGTCTCTGAAAACTGGGGGCTGAGGTTGTAACCCATCTGAGCGAGGGCTGAGAAGAGAAAGTGACATATGTGCATATTTGCATTTATATGATTGGATGAAATGATTTAAGTCATAGACTTTTCTCAACATGTTGTCAAATGTGCAAACACTGATACCTTGTTGTAGTTCCATGCCACTGATACATCCTGAGCGATCTCTGTCATACTGCTGAAACATCGCTCTCCACCGCTGCATAAAGTCCCACAGTGCTGAGAAGCCAAACAGGTCCATTCGACCAGACCGCGTCTTGTCAAACATGTCTAACAGAAAACACAAACACACGGGCTCAGCCAAGCAAGACAAAGAGGCTTTTTTTTTTTTTTTTGTAAAGCAGAACCACTAAGCTCATCCTTCATCATCATGGATCTTCTCCTTGTGCTACTTCAAAGCAGTCACACACTTCTCATTATGGTAATAGAAAACATTAGTCACCGCCTGTAAGCACAACTGGAATGTAGGGATAGTTGTGCAACAACAATGGGAACAGCGACAAACATGACTCAGTCATTATTTAGGCTGACTCCTGGCGGCATAAATTTCTCCCTGTTTTAGAAACTCAAGACATTTCTGTTTACAAGCTTGATAGATTTAGGGAGGTACTTCCATCCATCCATTTATTTTCTACCACTTATCTGGGTCTGGGTCCCAGAGGGCAACAATCTAAGTATAGTGAGTGGGGAGTAGAGTACTCCTATATAAATCCAGCCTACTTCCTTTTTCCCACTACTTCTCTATGCATTTGTTTGTCTAAATAAACTTTTGCCTCCTTCTGCTGTAGCCATTCAGGTCACTGAGAGTATTTTACATTGTTAAATAGTGTGTCATTCTGCCTTCAGCAACACTATAAGAGCATTCACAACCAATTCATCAACACAGCACTACCTCACGGCCTGTTGAGCATTTTATTTAGCTGCTGCTGGATGACTTACTGATCATCATGAGGCAAGTCTCGTCATTAAAGGAAGACCAGTTAGAGTTGACAAGTGCCTGCTTGAGCTCCTTTAGGTTGATGAAGCCACTGCGATCAGTGTCAACACTCTGGAACCACTGGTACGCCTCTGGGTTAACACCAGGAGGGATGTTACCTACACAAAGACAAAAAAATAAGTGCGGTAATGAGACAGAGAAGGAAAGAAATGCGTTCTGACTGACTTTAAAGATTCCCATGGCTTCAAATTTGTTTTCCAAGCTGTTTCCACTGCCGTTCATCTCTTTTTCACCAATCCGTCTCAACCACCTAGTATGATTTATTCTCTTTATTATTTCCCCTCCTCATATTTTCTACCAGTTATTATTTCACTAAACCTCTCAGGATTTTCAGGAGTAGTGAACAAGTGTGGGGGAAAAAAAGGAAAAGAAGAAGAAATATTCTTGGAAATGAAGCGACTACCGCACTCCAATGCCAAATAATCATTTATTTATCAGGAGATGAAGAAACGCTCTTCGGCTGTCTGACAGTTGAAACTGTGCTGAGTCTGTCAAGAAGAAAATTGATCATAAAAAATAATACATCTATGCTTGGCTCAGTCTTTTGGTGTTTAGAAGCACCAATTTAGAAAAGAGCAGTGTATAAAATGACTAGTTAGAAAAAATCGACTTCATATGCAAGTGACACACCAAACAACTCCTACAGCTAATTACATTCTATATGCACTTTGAGTTTTGAAATGTTATTTGCTGTGTGGGTAAGAGAGCATACCAACTATAACACCTCTTAGTGATGACTGTTATGCCTGATATTATTTATACTTATTAAACATGTAGTGTGCAACATTTGTTTCTCTAGCTTTTTATCGCTAATGTCTGAATGGATAGTAGTGTGACATTTTTAAAATATGAGGCCTTTTGTGACTCTCTGTTTGCTCTAATAGCCTGTGGACTGATTTCTATGTGAACTATTCAGTAAATTCTCTGTACACATCTTCAACTATGTGACACACATGCTCACTCCTGAGTGCCTTAAATAAATATCCATCTTCCACTGCCAGTATCAACAGCGAGCAACAAAAGCTTTTGGTAGCTTAGAAGGGGAGCCCACTGGAGTCCGCCCGGCCAAACAGAAATTTGGTTTGCTGGTCACCTGGTTTTTGGGATCAAGTCTGTACTGAAACCTGAACGGTTATCTGGTTAATATTAACTAACAGTAGTGTCCTTATTAACACTCAGGTAGTGGACGTACTTTCTGAAGTAGAAAAACTAATGTATTGAGCTGTCAGCTGTTAAATTGTATGAAACTGTAATTCATGTATTTTCACCAAAGAACAAGAGATTCACCAAATTGAATTTTCTTGGCTGATTCCAGTTGTTGTTGTTTTAAAGTGTAACCTGCCAATACCAATATTTGGCAATTTGATTTGGATTTTTTTGTTTTTTTTTCACAGAAGTTTAATTAAAAGCATATGCAATCAATAAAACAACTTTTTCTTTCAACCTTTGCAAAATATTATTTTCATAATAAAATAAATAACTACACTGCAGTAAGTTACAAGATCTTCTCTGACTTAAACAGTTGAAAATGAAGTGCTCTGGTACTGGAAAGAGGTGCAAATAATTAACTAAAAATGAGGTACTGTACACCCACCTTTACCTAATACATTTTCTTTACTTAAACCCCCCCCTCCCCAAAAAACAGTAACAACAACAAAAAAACTGGTGCTACAGATTTATTTAACAAAATAAAGTTCAGTTACTTGGATCATTTTCCAGTATGTTTATAAATTAACTAGATAACAGGACATCAATCCTTTTCTCTTTTTCACTCATCTCCATAATTTTCTTCATAACTGATTCGATCTTTTGCTCATACCGAGGCTGCTAGCTTGTGGTTGGCTCTAAGGTTTGGATAGCTTTAGCTTTTTTAAAGCGTCCATGTTCAGCTAGGTGAGGGTGATTTACATGGCTGATTAATAGGAAGGAACAGGAACAGAATAGGAAGGACAGAACCTTTCAGTCTGTGCCACTACGCCTGTGGAGCAGTTTACTACCACAACTGATTTTAGTTGACCTTGTTCATTCTTTTAAAAAGCAGCAAACAAAAACATTTCAGTTTAAACAGGCTTTGTGTTGAGAATTTATATTTATTTTAAAATAAATAAAAATTTAAAAATATTTTATATAAATGTAGTCATTACCAATAATAGGGGCCGATAGATGAGTAGGTATAAATTAGCTATGCAACATATATCTGGCATTGATAACCAGAGTCAACTATAATGAGTCAATTAAACTGATACTGAGTATGTACCCTGGTATTTCAGCTGTTGTACATCTGTGAATGCAGCATACGTATGATACTGCAACACAGTCTCGTACACAGCTCATGTAAGTCTCATTGCCATTTTGCCTGATGTTCTGCTTCCACAAGCTGCATGCAAATGTGAGCAACAGAACAGGAATTGCATTTCATCTGACAGTTAGACGGGGCCCCTTTAAATACATATTTGTTTTACAATATGGAAAAAACAAAGAAGGGATCCAAATAACCTTCCTGCAGTTAGTAAGGCAGTTTGTATTCTTCTAAAGGCTACATGTCCAACCTTAGTTATACAGGTTCAGGTTTCATAAATAGCGGCTGTGAAAATGAAGGTGCAGATAGGGTCAAAGGTTGACAAAAAGCCGTCTCGAGAAGAGGCCATTATCTGGAAAAAGGAGGTGTTAGAAAAATATGGTGTGAGTTGAAGGAAGCAGTAGAGGGGGGACTGATTGTCAGAAAAATGAATGGGGAGAGAGGGACAGGTGACACTTGAGGGCAGACCCTTGATGGATTTTGTCCCTGTGGGGACTGATCGTAACATAGGCTATCAGGTTCTGACTTAGGCTTAGCCACTACTGGAAACAGTGTAATCACACACACACACGCACACACACAAACACACTCTTTGCCCATCTGTCTCTTACTCTGTTTAGCCCTCACTCAGTATTACCGGAGTCATCACTCCAGCCGTGTAATCCTGCTGAGGGGCACAAACTGAACCCTGTCTCTACAAGACTGTCTGGGAACGCAAGTCATTTTCTATCCATCATCCCAGCGGAGAGTGAGGGGGGAAGCAATGTGGAAGCAGAATCAGAGTCTATCTGCAGTCTCCTTGTGTTCAGTGTATGCCTGCTTAAATCCTACAGGCAGAGCTACCACAGATGCTTACAAAGATATGCTCTCGTCTCATAATTACCTGCAGGACCATAGTTTGCATTAGGTCCCCCATATGGTTGTCCACCATAACCCCCATAAGGCCCACCAGGGGCACCACCTGGCCCTGGCCCATATTGCCCTCCATGACCTGGAACTCCATAACCACCATAGGGGCCTCCTGGTTGACCTCCAGGACCTCCGTAAGGAGCTGATGGTGGAGGCCCATAGGAACCTCTGCCTGCACCGTATGGCGCACCCTGTGGCGGGTTGACTCCAACTGGATAGCCCTGCAGAGGGACAAAAAAGCAAGGGTCACTAAACCCTATAATAAACAGGCTTACTGCTTCTGCAGTAAAAGAGTCTGAGGACAACAGAGACACAAGATACTTCAGGTATGGCTATTCGACTATCTTCTCAAATTCTGTACTTAAGTTTAGTTTTAAGGTCATGTATTTTCCGTTGCCTTGGATCCTGCTACTTTGTACTCCAATTGTTTAACATTTCAGGGGAAAATATGTAATCATTAGCCACAATACTAAAATCAGCTGCTCAATATTGTATAGCCCCCATCTGTGCCTGCAAAACAGCTCTGACATAGTGAGGCATGGAAACAGGATCTCTAGTGGATTCTTGGAGTCCTGTAGATTGTCCGCTGCGGCCTCCACAGATTGTGATCGTTCCTGGGAGCATCCAGTGGATGATCAACTAGACTGATTTGGGGGACTCTTTCTTGTACCTCTCATTCAGCAGTTTTTGCAGTGTACATTGCACCTCTAGGGTTGAATGCAACTAACTGGTAATACCTTAACCTCCTAAGACCCGAACTCTTCCACGACATGCATTTTTAATTTCTCTTTGATATTTGGGCATATTGGGGCCCAATGAATGTAAAAACAAAGAATTACCAGATTTTTTTTTCAACCTTATTTTTGTTTTTAAGAAAAATAAGAGCCACATATGAGGATTTTGATAGAACAGTAGCAGTATAATGCCCTCGTAAGTGGATATCAAGCCCATGTAGAGCAAAATTGAGTATTTTAGTCTAAATAACCCAAAATGTGATGTCCACGTATGTGGACGCCAGGTCCTAGGAGGTTAAGGCATAAGCAGGATTGTGTTGTCTGTAGCAATGTTTAAGTGGGTTTAGTATAAAGGTTTGATCTGGACTCAGAACTCATAGAGCCTACAACCCTAGAGTTCCCATGGCCATGCCACAGACAGCAGTTTATTTGCACCAATGAGAGCTGCACAATATGAGGAAAATATTTTTTGTTTAATTAAGTTAAATGTTGCATACTTATTTGAAAGCTACAATCAGCTTGTAAATTAAGATTTTGCCAGCAAAACATGTAATTGGTTTATAATTATGAGACTGCTCATGTGAAGTTACCTATAGGACACAGAGGTGGGTAATTTTTTGTGATAGGTTAAAACAAAACAACAAAAAATACAGCTGTATTTTGGTAGTGTATTAGTGGTTTTAAATACTTTTCAGGCAAAGATCATTAAACATGTGAAACAAAGTCTTATTCTAGCCTTTCGATGATGTAATCAATTAATACAAGAAAAAAAGATTCACGAATTAACTAAAAACTAGACGTACAGAAGCTTAACGATGCCATAATTCAAGCAAAATAAACTAGATTGGATCCCACTGTGCTGATCAATGATTCGTTTGTTGACATAAAACGGCTCAACTTCTTTTATATGGTAGGTAATTAAGGTTAAAACTTACTTACACCATAATTATGTGTTTGAGCAAAAACGATGAGTTACCTCTACTTTCAGATGAAACCCACCATGACTGTTATCAATTCAAACGAGGAAAACTAGAGTAGTTACGTTTTGCTGAACCACAAGACCAAATTTAAAAGATAAACACTGAGTAACCCGCTATTTCCTACCGAAATGTTGCTAAAGAATAGCAACAGTTTACCGTGTAACACTTAGCTAACCACAGCAGACAAATGAATAACCGAAACTACTTGCGGTGCTGTTAGTTACGTCACATTGGTCAATAAAAGAGAAACTCAATAAACAACATTAGTATGTTATTATGAAGACAAAAACAAAATATAAAATACGGGAATTCAATACCTGTCCGTAGTGGAAACTCATATTTGACAGCCTTTACTTCCTACAACGAAGCATCCGTAAGGGCAGATACGGCGACGTCCGGTTTCCGCTTACCATTGGTGCATTGTCCTATCTATCAAAACCGCACCCGTGTCCTCTGCTTCTGATTGGACGGTAGTGTGGCAATTCGGATGACGCCAGAACAAGTAAGGCGGGGTCATATGTAAAGCTTTGTGTGAAGCCGATTGTGAAGTAATTTGTGAGTGACTCAGCGTGTAATCCTAAAGTGAATATAAGGTTCACTTACAGCATGTAGTCTTCCCAACTGACCTGGTAACCGCTTGATAATTGTGAAATGCATGAAAACAGACACATACACAAACATTTAACAGTGAAAAAACTTTATATATTGCAACAACCCCACCCCCTCATCATTTAAAACAAACTATAATAGCTGTAGTCTTACTTCATTATGGTTGACAATGGTTCTTGTGCAAGAATAAAAGAGATTTCCTTCAAATCTCTTCATCTCCACTTACTGTGTTCAAGAACGTGCTGTGCTTGGCCAGTCACAATTTACTATTGGCTAATGATGCACAGGCTACATAAAAGCATGAATACAGAGACACACTCATACAGACACAGAATACATGCACAAAAAATAGCTTCCTCTTTGACCCACAATTTTGCTGTCGATGCATGCTGAATTTCGTTTAACATGGTAATATTTACAAATCACGGCGTACTTCTTTTGTTTTCCATGAGCAACAGTTTTGCAAGCAGTAGGAGGGATTCATTTGCTTCCAGTGGCACCTGGAGTTATTCAATTAGCTTTTCAGAGTAGCCCGAGCAACATGGTTCTTATTGCGTGGTTGGTGTCTCCTCAGTCTTGATGTTATTCAGGTTCTGGTTAGACACTGTTGGATCCACTCTCAAAGATGATCTAGACTTGTGCCTTGAATGAGGTGTTGACGATGACTTCAACTCACGAGTCTCTTCATCTATTTTGTCAATGATTCGTTTCTTGACTTTCTTGCAGATGAAGTAAAACATCTCAAAGATACACATCAAGATGCAGACAGCAGAGGACACCACCATGAAGAGAGTGAAGATTTTCTTCTCTGTGGGGCGGGATACGTAACAGTCCACTATGTTCGGGCAAGGATCCATTGAACACTTTAACAAACGGGGTAAGTCGAACCCTTCGTGGATGTAATACAGGATGTAGAGGAAAGCACCGTCAAAACTTGCCTTTAAAATCAGGCTAACCTATGAGAAAACAAATGAGTGTTAAAGTAAAGTAAAGTCCAAGTGATTTCTCAGTTGATAATGGCTGTGTTTGGCAGGATAACTTTTAAAGGTTCAGTAATTACTGTAACTTATCTCAGCCACTTGTTCAAGCTCTTATTATGATGTTTAGCCAGTTACAAAAAAAAAAAAAGATAAGTGACCCTATGTAAAATTTGTAACCTAAGTGAGGACTCTTCATCCTGATTATCTAGAAAAGGAAGATTCGTGATATTACCAAATACCAAAATAACCAAAATCAGTTAAAACAAACTGAACATTTGGTATTATATGGCTGTTTAAAGGAAGAAAGAATCGAATGACTGCAAATAGAGATGGGCTCTCTCCAAATATCGATAATTAAGGCTAGTCTCAGTATCAGATTGATACTAGGATGATATGATCTGTACTTTTTTTCTGTCCTCTAATTTCAGTATATGTATATATGTAGAAATGTTTGGAAGCATTTTTGTGCTGACTGTTACATCTATTTTTCTATAGTCTAGTTTAGGTAGGTAATATTAGTATCTTGGTATCTGCATCTGCAATACTTGATATTGGATAGATACCAAAATACCACCACTCTTGCAAAGTCATCACACATACAACTTCACATCAGTTTGGAGGTGTGGTGAAGCTTGTTGCTCATGCAGTACAATTGCTAATCTCCTTCCATGTGTGGCATACACAACATAACTGGAATTAAACATTAGCACCCTTCATTCTTACCAGGTATGTCCACCACAGCCCTCCACGTTTCTTCCCAGGGCGGGCATACATGTGTTTACCCTCATGGGTGGTGGTGTACTTTAAGTCCTTCATCTGTCGATATTTGACATGGGCAACAACCATCAGTGACGGGCATGTGACGAAAATGAGCTGCAGGGCCCACAGACTGATGTGGGAGATGGGGAAGAAGTGGTCATAGCACACGTTGGTGCAGCCTGGCTGTCTAGTGTTGCATTCAAAGTCTTTCCTTTCATCAGCCCACACCCGCTGAGCCGCCACCACAAACACCATCACCCGGAAGATGAAGACCACTGAGAGCCAGACCCGACCGAACACTGTGGAGTAATTGCTGACCCCACTGATAAGGGCCTGCAGCCAGTTCCAGTTCATGACAGATGCCCTAGAAGGGGAAGTGAAATCTGAGGAGTATGATTGATCTCCTCAAGAGATCAGGTGGAATGAAGTTCTTGATCCAAACCTGACCAGTCAAACAAGAAAATATATTAGAAGAATCTTTGTGGTTAAAACATTGAAACAGTGTCAGTCAGGGATTTGTAACACACACACAAACACACACACTTGCTAGGAGTCATTTAAAGGCTACTTCAAATACTCAAATTTTTTCAAGCTCCAAATAGCCAGAATATATCATTCTATGATATTCAATTACATTCTGTTTTATTTATTTACTGCCAAATCACAACAATAATTGAACAGCAAGGTCAATTCTCTACAATAAGACAGAGAAAACCCCCAACAATCGTATGACCTGTTTGAGAGACTGGTTTGGCGATAGTGGGAAGGAAAAACTTGCTTTTGACAGGCAGAAACCTCCAGCAGAACCAGGCTTAGAAAGGGCAGCCATCTGCCATGACTGGTTGGGCGTGATAGGAGGAAGACATGATAAACACCAGCTGTGGAAGCCAGAGATTAATAATACCTAATGATTAAATGTAAAGAGGTGTATAAACATATGGAGAGTGAAAAAGGTGAGTGAAGAAAAAAACAGTAAGTGCATCATGGCAATTCCTCCAGCAGTGTCTGTCTCCTGAGTTTTGGTCCCGGTTCCATAGAAGAGGGGCCTGAAAGCTAAAGGCTCTAATTCCCATTCTACTTTCAAATACTCTGGGAACCACAAGTAACCCTTCAGTCTGAGAGCAAAGTGATCTATTGAGGTGATGTGGTACTATGGGATCTTTAAGATAAGATGTAGCCTGATTATTCAAGACCTTGTGTGTTAAGAGAAGGATTTTAAATTTATTTTTGAATTTATTAATGAGCAAATGAACAAAAGCCAATATGGGAGAAATATGCTAGTCTTTTCAGTCCCTGTCAGTATTCTTGTTGCATTTTGAATCAACTGAAGACTTTTCATGGAGTTTTTCAAACATCATAAACATAATAATGAATTACAGTAGTCCAGCCTAGAAGTAATAAATGCATGAACTTTCAGTTTCACTCTGAGACATTGGATGTTTCTAAATTTAGAGATATTGCTCAAAAGCAAGAAACCAGTCCTACATAATTAATTAACATGTGCACTGAAGATCTTATCAAAAACGTCTCCAAGATTTCTCACAGTGTTACTGGAAATCAAGGTAATGCCATCCAGGGTAAGTATCCAGTTGGATATGTATTTCAAAGGTTTTTAGGGCTGATACAATAGACATATTAAGGTTAGTAGTCTCTGAGTTCAAGCTGATTTAAATCCTCAGGTCAATTTTGCGATGCTTTCAGTGGGTGCGCCACTGTGTATGAATGCGTTTGTCTGAGTAATTCAACAACAGTAACTATGAAGCCACTGCAATTTTTCTCTGGTATTGTTTCCCAAAAGTAACGCATACAATCACAAACAAGAAAACTGTTCTGAACAACTGATAAGCCAAAAAATGAAGTTTGAGGAATCAAGCTGTTGTGACCACAAATACGATTTTGTTATTCCTTGTTATTCTTTTGCTTTTGCTTTTGGTTTATAATCCACCTGCCATCAGTGAGTGAGTCACCATCAAAGCTCCTCTTTGCGGAAAGAACCAAACCCACACCTGCAATATTATGAGTGAGCTGTTTGAAAGGACATCTTTGTTATCCCATAATTTTGGTTAAAATATTAACATGTGCATTTAACTGTCCAAACTTTAAAATTGTATGTATTCTGAGAAACATACACAGTTTAGGATTTTTGAAAGTTTTGAAACATTTTAATACAAGACATAAAGAAGTTCTGCTGTGCTACAAACAGGTTTCAAAAACAAGAAACAAAAGCTTCTCTTTCACATTTACATCTCATTCTGGTAAATGCACACAGCCTGACAGGGAACATGTTGGATAATAGCTTCACTGTCCACTTTTCTATTTCAGTTCTGTCACATCTAATCCCGACTATTTGAATTCAGAAACACTTTCTCTCATCTCAGCATCACTATAGAGATATTGAGCTGTGAAATCAGTTGCTATTTTCTCTATTATCCAGCATTCCTGACTATTAAATTACACAGCATAAAAAGACTTGACTCAATGAATGCCTTCAGAATCACAACATGGGCTACTGAAGGCAAGACACATTCAATTACTGCAAAAGTTGCCTACCTTTTACCTCGCCTTCTGATGGACAATACAACCAGCAACATTAATCTCACAGTGTGCCTCAGCCGGGGCCTCGAGACGCAGATGTTCGGCCGCCATCAGGATGATTCTTTAAGGAAATCTTCTGGCATCATCTTAAAAAAAGAGCTACAGATGCTTAAAGGATTTTTAAACACACAGCGTTGTCACTTCATCGCGACAATGCAGACAGCTTTCTCAATTTGCCCCTGTCGTAACTAAATGTCTTAAAGAGACTAGGGTAAATTAACATCCATAAACATAACAAAGATTACACTATGGCTGCAGTTTGACGCATGAACCAATATAATTCAGACTCTATTCTGGCACTGCCACAGAAGTTTGAATACAACTTGCTCTACAGGTTGAGCAAGTTGCCACCTTACCACTCTAACTCTGCTGCGCTCACTCTGTGGACTCCTTCAGAAAGCAGTTAAAAACATTTATTTAATCCATTTTTCTGTTAATATTCTTTTTTAATTTCTCTTTTTCAATTGATTTTATTATAACGTGGTGTTCTACTGATATTAATTGTGTTTTAATTGTCATACAGCCCTTTTATGTCTCTGATAAAGGAGCTATATAAATAAACATACTTATATTACGTTTCAGTACATCAATAATACATTGTCTGTATGAGTCAAAGCTCCTAGCTAACAAGGTGAGGTGGAGGTTACATTGTGTGGCTTTTGTCTTTTCTTTTCCACTTTTCATTCCACCATAGCTCTTTCTTAGTTTTCGTGAAATTCACAAATCTTGCCTTTAAAAATACCCACTTTCAGCATGACTTTCTTCCATTTTTCAAGATAGCATGAATCATTTGGAGGAATAAAGCACAAGTAATCCTAGTGTAGTTTTTTTTGCACTGCTGCCAGTTATCTCTCTTTACAAATCGTATTCTTTTGCACGCATCAGGGCTGAGCTCTTCCCTTTGCACATGATACAACAGGAACAGACTGAGTGACATCCGTGCCCTTTTTTTATTGCCAGCCCCCTTACAGTTATCTTTTGTCCTCTTCCTTTCCTGTATTAGTCTGAACTTAAAACAGAACTCAGCAATTCGTCTAAATCACACCTTTTTCCTTGATTAATTAATTTGTGCAAATATAGACAAGTATAAAGCACCTTACCCTGGGTGCAGGGAGCATCATTACATGAGTGCTGAGTGAATGTGATGTATCAGCTGCTCTTGACTCGATGCTCACTGATTCTGTCCCACCTGATCTTTTAAGGGGGCTGGCTTTAAGGTGTGGCCTTGCTGGTAAACATGAAGAGCAAGAGAAAGATAGGTGGAGCATCGCTCACATGAATGATGTAGATAGTATGCGTGTTAGGCATGGAAAAAAAAAACTCTGCTCCAGGGAAATAACAGAGAGACAATTTCAGAGAAATGGAAGCGAAACCAGATAGCAGCACAAAGTCAGATAGGGCTGCCACAGACGATTATTCTGATATTCGCCTAGTCACCGATTATTTTCAGATCATGCCCCATTGAATGTATATAAAGATTGTCTTTATATTTCTGATCTTTTAGAACCTCATATTCCCTCTTGCAGCCTGGGGTCGTCTAATCAGAGGCTGTAGGTATTCCCCCAAACGCGTTTTAAAACCAGAGGTAATAGCTCTTTTAGAGCGTTGGCCCCCAGGTTGTGGAATTCTTTCCCTCCATCTTTGAATTGCCTGGATTCTATTTATTCTTTTAAATGAGTCTTTTTAAATAAGTATTATTTGTTTAGACTAGCTTTTAACTAGATTTGTGCTGTATGTTTGATTGTGCTGTTTTATGTTTATCTGTTTTATATTATTGTGAAGCACTTTGTGGTTTTTATCCTGTGAAAAGTGCTATATAAATCAATAAAGTAAAGTAAAGTAAAGTAAAGGACGTAAAACGGACATCTTATTGCACCAGCATACATCTGCTCTTATATAACTATCAATAGCTTACAGCTTGAAAGGTTTAAGGTATGTGCTAACTAAAAATAAAGGCAAGATAATAGTTTATTAAACTTTTAATGAAATTTGCAGATTGTCTCGGTGGAATGTAATAAACGCAACCGTCTATCAAAAATATAACAGGACATTGGAGTAAATTCTCGACCATTTCACACTTCTGTTTAATTAGTTTTCTGTTTGACGCATATTCTGCTGTGTGAAAACTATAACTTTAATGTCAGCTAAACTGAGGATTTATTCAGGAACAAATAAAACACTGAAAAAGCCAAACAATAACATTTTTAAGTTATCTAAGTGACTTATATATCATATTTAAACTGAGTAGCAAAAGACCACGGGGTGGTGGGAGTCTGGATTGTGGTTGAAGGTATTTTGGACCATTCCTCTTTACAAAACCTCTCTAGTTCATTCAGGTTTGATGGCTTCCGAGCATGGACAGCTCTCTTTAACTCACACCACAGATTTTCAATAATATTCAGGTCTGGGGACTGTAAAATTATGATATTATTTTATGCCATGTTAGACCCCGAAATAAAGATTGTGAATTATTATGTAGTTTAAGTTGGCATTATTCTCCTGAATTAGAAGAAGGTGATAATTATTGCAGTATTTAAACTGATTTGCATTGCATTAGACTGCTGATTTATTGTGAATGAATGATATTGTTTATGATGCATTATACTGTTGAGTTATAAGGAATACTGTTCGCAGAAAGTCATCGCCTTATTTGTCTGATTAGAAGAGAATAGAACATGCTGGAGTTTTCTGCCCCATCTCAGCACGAGCAGATAAACAGGGAGCCAAGGTCGTAGCTTAGGCGCCGTGTGAGAGAAAGAATGTGAATGTTTAGGCTTTTATGATAAGATGGGAGAACCAGAGGCTATAAGAGTTTGAGCAATGCTCCACCACTTTGAGATTTGAGGCTGTTTGCATCAGTGTCCATCTCCCACGTGTGTGATCATTAAATCATCGTTTGACTCAACCCGACCGGACCAGTGTTGTTATTGTGGTTTTTCTCTTGTCTCCATCCCCAATATTTTGAACCTTAACATTTTGGGGGCTCGTCCTGTGGTATTGGGGTGGAATTTAAAAGTTTGGACGGTCCGAGGTTGTCGAACGGACAGGCACGAGCCAGTGGTCTGATTTGAGTGGACAAAAGCCGGCTTATCTAAAGGTAAGGCACTACCTGTTGAATTATTTCCAAAATGTGCCAAATTGGATATGACTAAATTAAAGTCTACTCACTGAAATTACTGGTAGAGTGTCTGTTTTGATTTTGATGAGAATCACCGTGTGTTATGCAGTTAAAGTTGCTTAAGAGTATTTAATGAAGTTGAAGAAATATGAAACTGTTCCAGAAGTAACAGAGAATGTTGGGTTTGAGTCCCTGGATAGTGAGCTGAAGGCTCAGGTAGTTTAGTAGGGAAATTAGGACAGAAACTGTTCCAGAAGTAACAGAGACTGGTTAATAGTTTTACAAATTAGGTCAGAAACTGTTCCAGAAGTAACAGAGACTGTTTAATTGGTCGTAAAAAAGTTATCTTTCTTCGGTTGGACCCGTTATGGTAAAATTTCTCAAAATCGGTTAGGTGAAAATTATTATAGGACGGCACCAGAAGTTGCTAAGAAGCACATAGCCCGGGGGTTACGCCCCCTCCTAGTCGTGGACGCGCGGCTTTGACCTGTCGGCGAACAGGGTTAGTTCAGTTTGGCTTATCTGTGGGGTACAGGGCATCCTGAAATAAGCTAGGAGTTACCGAGTCTCCTCACCGTTTTAAACGGTGTCATGTGCTTGTTTGGATACTGTTAAATTGAGTTAGGGATTTTAGAAATTAGGTCAGAAACTGTTCCAGAAGTAACAGATACTGTTTAATTGATTACAAAAAAGTTAACTTTCTTCGGTTGGACCCGTTATGGTTAAATTTGTCGAAATTGTTTAGGTTCTTTAGAAATCAGGCCATAGGCTGTTCTGGAGGAAACAGATACTGGTTAATTGATTACTCGTTATTTTAAATTTGTCGAAATTTCTTAGGTGCTCAATCTGTTAGGCCTGTCAGTGATTGTAAATACAAGACGTCTTTTGTAATATAAAATAATAGAGTTTTGCCTGAGCTTGGTGTGAGACTGTGTGTGACGTGCAGCTGCGGCGCTGAGGGCTATTTTTAGACTGTGTGTGAACATGCAAATGAGCTGTGAACTACACAGAGGACTTTTGCTTCCTGTTTAGTGTGTTTTGTGGGATTTGCAAATAATGATACAAGCTTGTAATAAAACGCTGATTTTGTTGATTATAATATTATAAATAAGGATTTGAATGACTACGCTGAATGTTTGATGTTCGGCTGGATTTTAATATAGAAGAGATAAATTGTGTTTGAGTAAGACCGGCACTTCAGTCGGCAGAGTGTGATTGTGATGAAAATGATATTAAATAAATCTCTTAGTGTGTTGATACAGGTGGCTACGGGCCTGGACCACCCGGCCCCATGAGCAAACAAAAAGTTAAGTTAACCCACCTACAAACGCACATACACGCAATGAAGAAACAGCTTACACCCATGAACATGTGAAGATTTTCCAGCAAGTTTAAAGCAGTGAAGCTTAACATACACCCGCCGTTACACAATAAAGTTTATCCACTACTAACGAATAAACTCTCTGGGTTGCAGGACAACATCTTAACTTAAAAAAAAAACAAAAAAAAAAACACTGGTCTGACAAACCAGTGAAGATATGACAAATTTAGTGGTTAGAAAAGTCAAATTGTGACAAGTTTTCTGCCGATTGATAAATATAGGTGATTACTGAATGAAAGAAAATTCCATTTTGAACTTTAAATACAATCTTAAGAATTTTAAAATGTACCTGTGTCGTCCTGTCAGCTTGGTGGGTTATGAGAGGATTATATGGAGAGAAAAAAAAAAAAAAAAAAAAAAAAGGGGGAGTGAAGGCTGACACAGGGCCTGGCCCCGGTGTTTCTCCCCTCTCTGACTGATATAGCCAATACAACATCATTAGTTTTGTTTTGTTTTGTTTTTGTTTTGTTTTTTTTGTTTTTTTTCTCTTTATGTTTGATTACAGGTAGGGAAGCCGAGGCTGACCTGGACGCCTGCTCTCCCCTCCACCATCGTTGCTCACTCCTCCACCATCTTTGAAGTGACCCTGACCAAATGCTACAGCAGCTGGACCTATAACAACAGCTTGAAAATGTCAACAGTGCTGCAGGAAAACGATATCAGGCTGCGGAGATGGAGAGTGTTAAATCCAAGGCCCGTTTCACTACACGGGGAGATTTCCGTCAGTCTCTCTTCTTAAATGAGAAGATTGAGAAAGGTCCGGCTCCCACCAATGACTTTGACCACCTGCTATAGAGGAACTATCGAGAGCATACTGAGCAGCTGTATCACTGTCTGGTTCGGGAACAGCAACATGCCGGACAGACGAGCTCTACAGAGGGTTATGCGAGCAGCTGAGTGCACCATCCGCTCCGAACACCTTGACCTGCACTCAATCCACAGCAGGCAGTGCCTGATCGGACACACCCCTCTCACACACTCTTCACATTCTTGCCATATGGAAAAAGACAGCTTCAGCGGACAGAGCTGTGACGACACGCCCATTAAGCCCGGAGGAAAAGTGAGGCCGAGCAAAACAATGCTGACCTTAACAACTCTGCATTAAAACTGTGCAGGACAGTGACGGACCAACACTGATGATCGGGCAGCAAAACAGGGCGTGCCACAGACAAAGGAAAACTGAGGACAGGAGGCACCTCAGAATGGAGAAAAACACCAGCAGAAAATAAGCTGAAGGCACAGGGGTCAGGGCTCAGACAGGAGCTGACCTCTGGGAAGAGCCGAACAGCAGAACCACAGAAGGTCCAAGGGAAACATCAATGGACTTTAATCTGATTTCTACGGAAAAGACTCTGAGGTTTCTGCCCTCAATAAGACCTCGAGGCATCAGAGCAGAAACTGAGCATGGCCCAGGAGGAGCTAGCTGAAAATCGAACCCATCAGGCTTGGAGTCCAAGACACCGGACTTGAAATCAGGCCGGAGCATCCTGGAGCTAGATGAGCAGTGTGATTTGTCCGGTCTGCTATGGAGCAAACGTTAGGGGGATGGCTTCCTGTCGCCTCTGCCGTCCTCCGATCGCTCAGCGTCCTGGGCTGCCCAGCTCCAGACTGAACGCTCGGGCCGAGACACCCAAACAACCATGGACTCCATTCCCCTGGAATGGGACCACGACTACGACCTGAGCCGTGGGCTTGAAAGTGCAAGCAGGGATTCCAGAGAGCCTTGAGGCCTGTGTTAAACTAACAGAACAAAGATTGAGGTCTTCCACTGGGGAGGTGGAAGCTGCAGACTCTCCTATACACCTTCTGGATGTCAGCCGTTCCACCTGCAAACAAACGGACAGCAGTCGCACTTCTGCAAGCAACAAACGGACATCCAGACAATTGAGCTGCGTATCAAAACCCTGAAGGAAGACCGAAGCAAAAGGGTCAAGTTAAGGAGGAGCGAAATAAGGAGAAGATGCTGGACACTGGAGAAAAGGACTGCCTCAATTGGGGCCAGAACCAGTATGGACAGAACTCTGAGCAGCAGCACCAATGGATGCAAACAGACTGAAAAGGAGGAGGGCAGGACCCAGGGCACGCTTCAGGCTGTGGTTTACCCAGAACACTACAACAGGAAAGTGATGAACACAAACACCCACACAAACACACACATCTACATGCACCGACTCAGAGTGAAAAGAAACATACATATGAACATATGCACTCGTTGATTGAGGGAGAAATGACACACACACACACACAAATTAAAATGTTGATTCAATGAACTGAGAAGTGATCCACACACACACACACGCTGATGCAATGAAGAATGCTTTACTAACAAATGCTGCACACAAACATCCAAATACGGAGTTGGTTACAACAGCAAGAACTGATTGATTATTTATTGCTTAAATGTATTTCATGCCACGCAGAGGGCATTTGTGTAGATTTAGAGGACATGGTCTGAAGCACTTTGATAATGAAAACAATGTCTGTGCGTGATGTCTGTTTATGGCTCAAAGCCTCCACTGAATTGTTTACTGTGCTTCACACAGTCTAACAAGGAGCAGTGGTACAGAGCGAAAATGATGAATGAATGGTGTGAGTTTTATTTCGAAGAGATTATGAAAAGGTTGTGTTGATTCAACTTAGTTGTTTACGTTTTTGCCAAAGTAAAGAGTTGGTGTGTAACTAGTGTCCACTATTGAGTCAAGTAAATCCAACATGTTTTGTTGGTGCAAAAAGGAGTTTTGGTTGATCTTTGGGTTTTGTTTGATACTAGGTTGATTCTATCAGTGAGGTTTGGATTGTTTTCTTTCTCTGAGAGAGAAAAGGATGGTTTTATGCTTGGGCATGTTTGTAATGGGCCCCAGTATCTGTTATTATATGAGTGTTTAATTGGTTACGTCTGTGTTTGCTTTCGTTACAGTGCACTGAGATAAGAACATCTGAGAGGTGTGATCCACCGGTGGTGATATTTTGGTATTTTGTGAGCTCCTGATTTAACAAATTGGCTCCTTAATCCAGGCCTGAGAGAGTGAATTTTAAAGTGCTATAAAATATTCTTACTGAAAACAGTCGCGAAGTATTTTTCTCCATGATTATAATGGGCTGAGGAGAAATTCACTTGTATGGGACACTGGTTGAATGAAAAGTCCTGATCCTAAAAGGATTGCAGCGAGTCAATCCAGTCCAAGAAAAAGCAATAAATAAGGAATTGTTTCCTTTAAAATGATGACGTCATCTTGCTGGTGAAGGAGCCTCGAATAGGTTGCGCGTGAGACTCCATTATCAGCAATATCTGGTATGAATGTGTGTGGATGTATGCATGTGACTGGACTGTTATGGACTGACGACTAAAAGCTTTAACTGACTTGGTACTGAGACAAAGACGGTACCGACTTTAGGATTAGTAAATGTCCACAGACAGTTCACCCAGCCTGTAAAAGAAGGGTGGATGTTTTGTCTTGCTTTGTTTTGTTTTTGCAAGAGCAGAAGGTTGACAGAGACTGAGGGGGGAGGCTGTAGCTTCACAGGAGTGTGAACTGCGGATTTAACCCTTGGGTTGCCAAGTTGGAGTTACTGATGCTTACATAAAAAATTGTGTTTTAGTAGCTGTGTTTCGATTAGGGTACCATTATAAAATGGTTGGGAATGTTAAATGCTAAAATGAAGAAAAGGTTTGAATTCACTTATGACTGAACATGTTATTAGTATTAATCATAGTGGGTCACTGTAAAGAGTCAAGTAACTTTTATAGAGGAAAGAAAGAAAAAAAAAGAAAAAACCCTCTACCGAGGCCTATAAATAACAGGGAATGATAGACTTGCCACACGCAAAATAGAGATAATGTAATGATAAATACTGGTCCCCGCCTTTTGGGTGACATCTTGAAATAGTCAGCAATTTAAAAGTAAGATAGAACCGACAGGGGTGGTGCTGCACAAGAACGAGAGTAAGATAAAGTAAAATATTGTGTTTAGCTTTGAGAAGTTTAAATTAAAATGTACCATTACACTCAGAGGATCAATATGAAGTTTGATATATGCTAATTTTGAGTGAAGTACATGACTGGTGACTGTTCTGTCCTGAGCTTTTGTTTTTACAGCACCCGCTTGACCACACCAACAGTTTTTCGCCACCGAAAAGGAGTACTTGTAGAGAATAGAGAATGGGGAGGAAAATCACCAAAACTGGGAAAGGTAAGCCCCAAAGGGGGTGATAACACCATAACTTTCACTTATGGTCAAATTCTTAAAATTTGACCCCGAACTTGAAAAATTCTTCAAATATTTAGAGACAAAGTAGGTTGAAATAAAATATAAGGTTATAAACCACAAAAGGATGAAGCAAATGAATTGATAAGATGGTGAATCGATACGCAGTAAGCTGTCGATCACGTTGATTATGTTTATTCTAGTGAGCAGAGCAGGATTATTATTACTAAAGAATACAAATGAAATAGCAAAAACTAGAAGTGGAAAAACATTTGTGCTAACGGAAATAAAATCAAAATAAGAAAAGTGTTTACAAAACTAATTAAAATCAATTGGATTTATAGCAAAATGTGTGTAGCACCATTGTTGTGTGTATGCCCTACGATAGTCAAGTCATTTAAACTTTACATAGTGCACAAGGGGAGTTCATTGATCACTACTGTGAAACTAATAAGATTTAGGAGCTATGTAAAAAACTTACAGGTTCCACTGAAATTTTTATAAGCAGGATATTAAAACTTATTTATATAACAATATCAAAAATGTAGATCAGGGACCAACTTAGAAGTCACTGACACTTGACTAGCTGTAAACCATTGGTTTAGGAATAAGTGATTGCACTGGGCTTTCTATTACACAAAAGTCAACTCATTTATGATATCTGAGGAAGTATTGTGATTTAATTTGGAGACACAAAGGAACATTTGGCACTTCCCACATCTCACATATGTTTACTGTTGCACCCAACCATTCCACAACTGAAATGCCTGTGACTCCTAATTATTTCAGGCAAACGGAGCGAACCATATTCTGTTATAATCCCATCTGATTGGGGCTTTTATTCTTGACGTTTGGAGAGAGCTCTTCATTACTAGTACTAGTCAGGTTTTGTTCACATGTTTGTTCCAGGTCTCTCAGTCAAGAGGAGTTTGAACTCCAAATATGGTGAAGTCTTTTCGCACATTGAGATCACTAATAACTCTTAGCAAAAATGTGATCTTGTAGAAACAATCAGGTGACATGGAGTCAGTTATAAGTGCGACTCTCAGTTTTACTTTATTGGAAAATATTTTTGCATTTTATCCATATTTGTTTTTAACAAAAATCAAAATTCCACATTCTCCTGCATATCAGTTTTGAACCAGATAGGACGACAGATTGTGGCCCTGTGTTTTCCTCCATTACACCTGCCACTGCATCTCGATAATCTTTGTGTTGTTCCTCCTGGGGTGTCACTCTCCCCTATCTGGCTCACATGACTCTTACCTTTTGAAAAATTATGTTTGAATCTCGCTATTCGGTCAAGAATTCTCTATGCCCTTGTTAAAGAGTTGTCTACTAGGAAAAAGTGAAATGAATATAAGTATAAAGTCCCGACGTGCACTACAGTATAAATTAATAGGTTAGGCATGTTCTCCGTGAAATTAAATAAGCTTAAAATAAATAAATAAAAATAATAAAATAAAACTCTGAGTTTAACAAAATGTTTCAAATGAAAATATCAGGTCTATCTCTCTGGCTTTCATAAAATGTAAAAAGGGTGGGAAAAAACAATTGGTAAGACCACCACCCCACACATGTGATATTATTTAAAGGTACGGTTGTCCTCTTTAAGAAACATCAGGACTTAGAAGAGTGGTAAGTAGAGTATGAGAGCTACAAGTGAACACTAAATGTACACTATGGTGTGTTAAAATAAATTAGAGGGCCGTCAGGGGGTTATGAGGGACATTTATAAAGCAAAAATCCCACAAATCTTGAAATGCACTTGAAAAGCTCACACACGAAGGTTAGCTTAGCTGACCTTGAAGAGCTCATCAGGGGGAGCATACTCCCCCTCCTTGAAGAGCTCCCCCATTCAACCCACATCACCGGAAAACAGCTAACACCAGATAAGGCAGCGTGGTGCAGCCCGAGACAACAGGATTGGAACATCTAAATAATTGTGCGAGCACCTTCAAAAGGTTTGTCGATTGACCAAAATTATGAACACGCAGTGCAGCAGGAGTTAATAGTCTTAATACCCAGGGATAAGCAGGGGAGCATGGCTGATGTGTTGAAACTGGAATTTTGTGACACTTAGTTTTGGCAAAATACAACTAAAATTATAACTGGCACTAATCAACATTAACCTGAAACTGAGGATTTTCGGACAATATAAATTAGACTAAACTAGCAAAGACTTGGTAAACATTGATTACACCTGGTACAAACATCAGGACTGATGACTATTGTAAATCTGGAGTCGAAACTAAAATAAAAAATAAGAACTAATGAAAATAGTAAAACGATTTGAACCCTGGTGTGGAGTTTTGCAACTCTGACCAGGAAGCAATATAAAATGGATTGTTGGAACAGTTGGCGTTAAAGTCTCTTTCGGCACTCCAGTCTACGATGGCATTGAACATCTTTAGCCGTTGAACATCTTTAGGGCGGAAAAGGGTTGGTGTGACCAACGGGTGGTTTGGCTTGTTGTAAGTATATTTTGAGATCAGGTGGCTCTGGATAGACCAGTTACCAGGTCTTGGAAAGAGGACAGACTCATTAAATGAGAAGAAGGAAGTTCCTGGGATTGAAGATCCTCTGGGTGAGTGGTTGATTGAAAACATTCATAAAATAAAAGCTATCTGTTGTTATTGATTGGTAATAGATTGATAATTGGCCACATTTACGGCTGTGTTGACTTGTTGTGGACGTAGTCTGCCTCATGTTTGAGCACTCTGACTAAACAGGTTGAAAATAGACACATTAGATGAGAAGAGTATGCAGCGCCACCCTGTCAGACCCCAGTGACGATGGAGCTCAGTGATGAATCAGGTGAGCTGCATTTATGGCTGTATCATGGCAGAGTTTCCCCTGCTGTGGTCAGTGAAGAAAAATCAGGAGAATGTCAAATTTAAGAGAGCCATCTATAAACGTTTATGTGTCAGGTTGAATGGGACAAAAGGGGGTGTTTTACTGTTGTTTTAATATCAGCATTTTATTGTTGTATGAGACTTATGCAACGAGCATTTATAGAAGCTTTTGACCGTATTCTAACATTTGTGTCCCTGTGATTGTTATAACCTCTGATTAGTCTTTTATTTACAGGTGTTAGGATATTGATTTAATTTTTCTTTGCAGGGGTAATCATGATAATTTATATACATATGGCAGTTTGTTGCTCATTATAGAGTTGCACTCAAGTTAATAAGGGTCAAAAGCTACAGTCAGCGCGAGGTCTGACTGATCTATGGTGTGGAGTGACTTCGAGCATGGAGGGCTGCACGCGCTTACATAACACTAAGATCATGTTATTCTTTGTGATTTTTATTCAATTATGTCTTTTGCTAGGTATAAGTAGTGGCAGTTAATTAGACGATATTCATTAAAATATTAAAAATACTTGAGTCAGAACATTGCACGCAGATCAACTTAATATTCTGGGTAACGTGGTGCCTGCCTCACCTTTTCTTTTAATGTTCTAGTTCTGTTGATTTGACACATTGGAATGTGTCAAAAAAAGGGGGGGGGGGGGGGGAAGTTGGGTTTCAACATCAAACAAGGATTGTTTGAACATTTTTATAACTTGATTTGTGTCTTTAATAACTTAGGAATGGTAAAGCTTAAGCTAATGGTGGCCCGAGAAGTTTACGGTCTTTTGTAGAGAATCAGTGAGAAGCATAAATCATTATTTATTTATCATTATTTCCATCCACTAGAAGGTCAGTAGATAATAACATTAGATTATTAGGGCTAGGAAGGGGGTGTTTTGGTTTTCTGTCTCTTACAGAGAAAGGAACAGACACCAGACGAGGCCACAGAGATACGAGGGTCCTTCGCAGCAGAGACAGATACAGTGACTGCCGAGACACCAACTGGGTCCAAGGGTCATGGCGTTTGGGCTCCAGCTGGTCACTTCAAAAGGATGAATCCCATAAATACAGCAATAACCATGAAGGGGTTGACGGAAATCCGGAAACACCAGACCAACGAGGTTCGAGAGGCTCTTGGGCAAAAGGGGGACGCCTTCCTGTTCTTTTCTGGAGGATACACGGGAGACACAGGACCCGAGGATACACAGATCGTTGTTTGAAATAGGGGCAGAATAATCCCCTGATCTGTGTCACGACTGAAGGGTTGTCTAACCCCTGAGGTTGAAGTAAGAAGAACAGAGGATCACGCAACTGGACGACACTGGTAGCTGCAGCAATAAAATAAAGGTTAAGAGCTCTTCGGACAGAGGTTCTAGTCTACGTCTGAATGGTATAAGGGAACACCAAATAAAGCTGTGGGAGAACAGGGGAGTGTCATCTGGACCTGCTATCCTTGTAGTAATAGTTTGTCTTGCACCTGACTTGCGCAAACACAGAGGTCATCTTACATATGGTTTGCCCGTCAGGGGGACAAAGGACCTCAGGAGTGAGAAGAGATGAACCCGGCCACACTGGGCTACAGGGTGTTTGTGAGCTCATTAGAATAATGAGCTCATCAGGGGGAATTGTAAAATTATGATATTATTTTATGCCATGTTAGACCCCGAAATAAAGATTGTGAATTATTATGTAGTTTAAGTTGGCATTATTCTCCTGAATTAGAAGAAGGTGATAATTATTGCAGTATTTAAACTGATTTGCATTGCATTAGACTGCTGATTTATTGTGAATGAATGATATTGTTTATGATGCATTATACTGTTGAGTTATAAGGAATACTGTTCGCAGAAAGTCATCGCCTTATTTGTCTGATTAGAAGAGAATAGAACATGCTGGAGTTTTCTGCCCCATCTCAGCACGAGCAGATAAACAGGGAGCCAAGGTCGTAGCTTAGGCGCCGTGTGAGAGAAAGAATGTGAATGTTTAGGCTTTTATGATAAGATGGGAGAACCAGAGGCTATAAGAGTTTGAGCAATGCTCCACCACTTTGAGATTTGAGGCTGTCTGCATCAGTGTCCATCTCCCACGTGTGTGATCATTAAATCATCGTTTGACTCAACCCGACCGGACCAGTGTTGTTATTGTGGTTTTTCTCTTGTCTCCATCCCCAATATTTTGAACCTTAACAGGACTGAGATGGCCGTTCCAGAACGTTGTACTTGTTCCTCTGCATGAATGCCTTAGTGGAATTTGAGCAGTGTCGAGATGAAATATTATTTTACATTCATAATCTATGTTACTATTCATGATCCTTATTATTACTGTTGCATCATTTATGATTTATCATTGTTGTCATTTCATTGACACATTTATTGAAACTGGTGATGTTATATTAAAGTCTGTATTTCAGGTGTTAGCATAAGCACATAATCTTTCATTGCAGGTGCAACTGTAATCATGTTATACACATATTACATAATTAAAGGGTTGAAGCTCGGTCAAGTTAATTAATGGTTTGAAGCTACGGGCAGCGCGATGTCTGGCCGATCAATGGAGCAAAGTTCAGCTATTGAAAGGTTGCCTACATGTTTACAGTATAATTTACTACATATTGCCTGTGTGCATTCAGCAGGCTGCACTGGAGTTTGCCTGGTAACAGATGACGTAGAGGGGGGTCATGCACTTAGATTAATGACACAGACACATAGCCTGTCTGGGTAAACTAATTGCAAGTGTTGTTTAAGTCTAGACAAGTAGAATAACAGGAAGCATCTGGAGGAACAGAGGAAGTAGCGGTTCCTTTTTAGAATATGTACTCGCTGGAGTTACTGGTCATCATAAGTATAAATATCACACCCACCTATTGTCAGGCGGGAGATGGAGCCTGATGTTTTGCAGAGCCTATCTTCACCACATATATGTGTTTTAATAAAATCATTTGTGTTGACCCACTACGGACTTTCAGTCGTATGTCTCTTCCTCAAAATTCGAACCGCGACAGCAGTGTTTGGGGTCATTGTCTTGTTGAAAGATCCAGCCCTGGTGCAGCTTCAGCTTTGTCACTGATTCCTGGACATTGGTCTCCAGAATCTGCTGATACTGAGTGGAATCCATGTGTCCCTCAACTTTGACGAGATTCCCAGTCCCTGCACTGGCCACACAGCCCCACAGCATGATGGAACCAGCACCATATTTTACTGTAGGTAGCAGGTGTTTTTCTTGGAATGCTGTGTTCTTTTTCCTCCATGCATAACGCCCCTTGTTATGCCCAAATAACTCAATTTTAGTTTTTATCAGTCCACAGCACCTTATTCCAGAATGAAGCTGGCTTGTCCAAATGTGCTTTAGCGTATCTCAAGCAACTCTGTTTGTGCTGTGGGCAGAGAAAAGGCTTCCTCTGCATCATTCTCGCATGCAGCATCTCCTTGTGTAAAGTGCACCGAATGGTTGAACGATGCACAGTGACTCCATCTGCTGCAAGATGATGTTGTAGGTCTTTGGTGCTGGTCTGTGGGTTAACTCTGCCTGTTCTCACAATTCGTTGCTTCTGTCTATCCGAGATTTTTCTTGGTCTGCCACTTCGAGCCTTAACTTGAACTGAACCAGTGGTCTTCCATTTTCTTTGAGACAGCTTTCTGTATCCTTCCCCTAAACCATGATGGTGAACAATCTTTGTCTTCAGGTCATTTGAGAGTTGTTTTGAGACCCCCATGTTGCTGACCCCCTTAAATACTCTTTCTCATTATTGGATTCACCTGTGTATGTAGGGGCAGGGGTCACTGAGCTTACCAAGCCAATTTGAGTTCCAATAATTAGTTCTAAAGGTTTTGAAATCAATAAAATGACAACAATGCCCAACTTTATGCACCTTCTTGATTTTGTTTAAACAATTATTGCACACTTTCGGCAAATCCAATAAACTTCATTTCCTTTCTCAAATATCACTGTGTGTGTCTCCTATATGATATATTTAACTGACATTTTTTTTATTGTAACAACCAACGATTTAAACAGGAAAATAATGACTATTGACACGGTTGCCCAAACTTTTGCATCCCACTGTAAATCCTACTACTTATTCCTGCGTCTTTCAGGACCTTACAAAGCTTCAAACAAGGCATCGACGATTAAATTAGTCGTCGAAGTAATTGTTACTAGTTGACTAATCGTGGCAGCCCTAAAATAAGAAATAATGCGAAAAGTTATAATGATGGTGGATAACCAGACCGATCCACATGATGTTGCATGTGATGTAGAATGGATGCAAATCAGCACATTATAATACAGAGCGTCTGATCTGCGACAGCGCAAGGACCCAGTCTCTGTTTTTAGGCGTTTAACCTTTAAATCCCACTTAATTGCATTTACTGCCCTACTGCTGTGCACAGTGATGATTGCACAGTGTAAATAGAAAACAAATGTCCAGGCTGCACTTTCTTCATCCACTCAAAGAGAAACTCTGTTACAGTATTTTGAAGTTAAAAAGCACCAGGGAAACCAAAGCTGTTGGACAAACCTATGGACATACCAGTGTGTGGACATAAAGTAAACCTAGAGAATGCTGATGCTCCACCATTTTATTAAACTTTTTCCTTTCTTTTTTTAGTTAAACAAGAGGAAGGGGTGGGGGTGTGGGGGATGAGAGAGAGGCAAGAAATGTTAAGTAGACAGAGAACAGAGACTCTTATCTCTCTTATTAAAACCTAGCAACCACATCATCTACAGCCGTGCCGGCTGTAGATGATGTGGTTGCTAGGTTTTGCTAGGTTAAGAGGCCACAGAAGTGGTTGTCAGTAGTGATATTACCGCATAAAAACAAGCTATTATGGGATGTAATTGTACTGACTTATAGATTTTAACATTTAAAATACAAGTGCACATTTTGGTCAAACTGCAATTAAAGCTCTGTGGTCACTTGCAGTTCTTCCCTGCTGGGTTTTCTGCTGAGCCGCCCAGTTCAACGTTGCGGGTGCTCAGCCAATCAGAGTTTGCCTGTTTAACTCTGCACTGTGAATACACGCAATTCTGAAAATCCAGAAAGAAATGCTTCCCGCAAAACGTTGAACTTGGACACTTGGGACTCTTGGTGGGTGCTCGGTGGGTTGTCGTTTACAAAACCCTTTAGGAAAACTGGTCCTGGATTTGGATTAAATAAACTACCCATGCAGTATGAGGAAATACACCATTTCTTTACACAAGACATTTGACTAATACATTCTTGGCCTAAATGAATTTTGTTTTACAAAATAAGCATTAACTGTAAATACTTAAATTTAGATAGTTTCAGGCATCCAATTTCAGTGCGGGTCTGGTGTGCTTATTTATAGTTCTATATTCTGTATTTGTGGACTCCAATAAAGTAGCTTTCCTTGATCCTTTCTCTCTTACACTGGTCAATTGTGCATCCCTCACTTCCTCCACTGTCTGAAACGTGCCATTTTAGCTAATTCCCTTACATTTGAAGACAGTTTTCTCCTTTAATGGCACACGAGCATGTTAATGCTGCCCATGCACAACTACTCATAATACCAAGTACTCATTCTAATATACAAGGTTACCATGTTACTTGTCACCAAGGAAACTATGACGAGCTATTACTGTATAAAAAGAAGAAGAAGGAAAGCATAAAGAGTCATTTTCTGTCTTGCTGACGTCCTGGTAAAAAGTAAAGAGGACATTTTATGCTCATTTAAGCACTATGAAAAAACCTCTAAAAACAGTTTTGTCTGATTAGAGATGCATAAAGAACTGTTTTCTAAACTCTCAATGTTTAGGAGAGGGAGATTAAATTTTAGCAGGGTGAACATCAATTTCAGAGAGGTTTTGCTAAAAATGCAGGTGTTTTAGAATAGAATAGAATAATCCTGTAATTGTCCCACAAGGGGAAATTTGGTTGTAACAGTAGCCAGAAAGACACATATACAAACAAACAGTACACAGGACACAGAACAGAAACATACACAATTTTTCTTACATATTTACATATGGACAATGTTTACTATAAACAGAGTACTGTACAGTTATTAAATTAAATAAAAATAACTACAGATAAGAGGCAAACCAGGTTGTAGTGCAAATCGGTTGATTAAATTATTGCAGTTACAGCGCAGATGTAAACATCTATGTTTGTTGGGAGCGGTTTTGATTGTATAGTCTGACAGCTGCAGGGAGGAAGGACCTGCGGAAACGCTCCTTCATGCATCGAGGATGCAGCAGTCTGTCACTGAAGGAGCTCTGCAGTTAAGCAACATTTACATGCATGGGGTGGGAGACTCTGTCCATCAGAGATGTTATTTTGGCCAGAGTCCTTCTGTCCCCCACCACCTGCACTGGGTCCAGGGTGCATCCCAGAACAGAGCTGACCTTCCTGATGAGTTTATCCAACCTCTTCCTCTCAGCTGCCGATAAACTGCTGCTCCAACATACCACACTGTAAAAAATGACGGATGCCACCACAGAGTCATAGGTCTTTAAAAGCGCTCCCTGGACTCCAAATGACCTCAGCCGCCTCAGCAGGTCGAGTCTGCTCTGACCCTTCCTGTAAAGTTCATCAGTGTTGTGGCTCCAGTCTAGTTTATTATTCAGGTGAACACCCAGAAGAGTATCAAGAATGAAAATGTATCTCACTGAGACAGTAGATGAATATATCACTTCATGTTTTTCTTCCTGAACACCTGGCAGAACACATTTTAGGCTAAAGAGAAACCTGTTTCCTAACTTCTCACAAGAAAGTGCAAAAAGTCTTGTAGAAATGGGACAGTTGAACCAAATGAGCAAATCACTGGATAAACACTGCTGGAAAGCACCATTTATATGTATATCCTGAAATGTTAGTTTACATCCTCACAGCTTGGATAGTCTGCATACCATCTAGCAATAGATGCATGGAAAAGTCTTAATGTCCCTGCACTGAAAGATTATGCGTAATTGGCTGAGAATGTGAAAGCATATTTTCAAAATGACAAAGCTACTAATTGAGTGCCAAAGCCCCATTAGGGAATGCATGAAATAAAACATTGGAATAGGAACAACATTCCTTCCCCAAAAGTCCCTCAACTGGGCTCTTAATAATAGTAATAATAATAACAACTTTATTTATAAAGCACTTTCAAACAAAGTGCTGAACAGTTTTTTGAAGATAAAAAGACAAATACATAAATAAAAGTAGTGCAGAAAAAACAATACAACTTAAAAACTGATAACATTTAAAAACTGATAGGCATAGAATTAAGACACATAAGATAGAGTAAACAAGTGAGTCTTTAATTTGACTTTAAAAACCTTCACAGAGCATACTGCCTACCTAATATCTTGAGCGAGGTTCTTCCACAAAATGGGGCACGAAAAGAAAAAGCATGCTCCCAAATAGTCTATTTTCTGGCTTTAGGAACTTTTAGAAGGCCAGTGTCCTGAGATCAGAGAGCTTGGGATGGAACAGAGGTGCCAAAGGTCAGAGAGATACAAAGGTGCCAAACCATTTAAAGCCTTGTAGATGAGCAACAAGACCTTATAACCTGCTCAAACTTCACAAGGCAACCAGTGAAGAGATTTCAGTAATGGGGTAATGTGCCCAAATTTCCCAGTTTTGCTGGAGATTTAGGAATTAAAATATCAAATACAATTCCTAAATGGTCTAAAATAGATAAAACACAAGTTTCAGTCATTGATACATTCAGTCCATAACCCAAGACAAAGTCTAGAGTGTGGTCTTTAGGTGTTGGCCCAGACACAAATTGTGTGAAATTTGTTAATTAATCTTAATTAATCTTAATTCAAGTATGCAAATTAAGATTTTGCCAGCTCTTGTGGAAGTTTTCATTTAATAAATCCTAAATGGCGAGCGGTAGCCACCATCCTTTAATAAAGAACAGAACAAAACCAAGCTTGGTGAGAACAGCCATCACAGGGCAAATGACCAGCAGAGCCTCTCCCAAGCCTGGCACAGCCCTGGGTTTAAATACCTTCCACAGAACAAAAGACAATACACAGCTGAGAGTTCACAAACATGTGGGATCCCCCCCCAACTCTCTGCCTCACCCGGCTGTTTAATGGCTTATTCCAGCCTTTTGATGATGTAATCAATTAATACAAGAAAAAAGATTCATGAATTAAGTAAAAACTGGACGTACAGCAGCTTCACAATGCCACAATTCAAGCAAAATAAGTCAGATTGTATTCCAATGTGTTGATCAACACAATGTGTTGCCTCGTTTGTTGACATAAAACAGCTCAACTTCTTTTATATGGTAGGTAATTAAGGTTAAAATTTACTTACGCTGTAATTATGTGTTTTAGCAACAGTGATGAGTTGCCTCTACTTTCAGATGAAACTCACTATGACTGCTATCACTTCAAACGAGGTGAACTATACTATTTACGTATTCCTGACAGAGGTGTGGACTCGAGTCACATGACTTGGACTCGAGTCATTAATTTAATGACTTTAGACTTGATTTGAAAAAATGTTCTAAGATTGTGACTTGACTTGGACTTTTACACCAATGACCTGAGACTTGAATTGGACTTGAACCGGTTTACTTGAAAAGAATTGATATTTCACCCCAAATATAAAATTTAACATACATATTATATAGAAAGTGTGCACCATTAATTCAATTCATTGATTCATTTATTCAAACCACACTCCGTACTATGTGTGCGTGAGCTGTAGCACTGCCAATCAAATTAACCAGATTAAAATAAAAAAAAAAACGCTCAAAAATGCTGCAAGGAGTTATTTTTTTCAGGTACATAAACTATGAAGTAGTCAACAAAAAACTGAAATGCAATATGCAAAACATGCAAGAAGAGAATCACAGACAGAGATGGAACAACTTCAACTTTCTCCGACAGTTGAAGTTGCATAAAGAACGGTAGGTGGTGCTTCTCTTTTGCTATGATGAGATAGCTGACTTCATCTAACTAGCAAATCTTGTCCATGCTCCGTTGGTGATACAGGTTTTTTTAAATGTGTATGATATTTTTGTCATGCGATTTTAAAGCCGGCCCTACAAGCGCATCCAATAATAACATTCAGCTTATCTCAGAACTGTCGGTGAAAATTATTCTTGGAACTAAGTTTAATTGAGCTGCATTTTATAGAGGTGCAATTTCACAATTTGTGTATATTTTCTAAGTTCACTATTTCGTCATGTGTTGAGAAAAACACAGATTTTAAAATTACATGGTCTAATATTTACAGTTTAGCATATAACTGCAACATGCTTTTTTCGTTTTTTTTTTAAGACTCGAAAGGACTTGAAATTCAAAATTTCAGACTTGTGACTTTACTCGGACTTTTACACCAGTGACTTGAGACTCGACTCTGACTTGCCTGACATTACTTGAGACTTGACTTGTGACTTGAGGATAAAGACTTGAGACTTACTTGAGACTTGCAAAACAGCGACTTGGTCCCACCTCTGATTCCTGAGCCGCAAGACCACATTAAAATAATAAACACTGACTAACTCGCTATTTCCAACCGAAATGTTGCTAAAGAATAGCAACAGTTTACAGTGTAACACTTAGCTAACCACAGCAGACAAATGAATAACCGAAACTAGTTGTGGTGCTGTTAGTTACGTCACATTGGTCAATAAAAGAGAAACTCAATAAACAACATTACTATGTTATTATGAAGACAAAAACAAAATATAAAATGTGGGAATTCAATACTTGTCCGTAGTTGAAAGCCGTTACTTTTTGACAGCGTCCGTAAGGGCAAAAATGACGACGTCCGGTTTCCGCTCACCATTGGTGCATTGTCCTATCTATCAAAACCGCACCCGTGTCCTCTGCTTCTGATTGGACGGTAGCGTGAAAAAACGGATGACGCCAGAACAAATATGGCGGGATCATATGGGTATCTCTACTGTAAAGTACTTGTGAGTGACTCAGTGTGTAATGCTTTGGTGAATAAAGGGTTTACTTACAGCATGTGCTTTTCCTAACTGACAGGCAGTAACCATAAAAGGTTACATAAAAACATGAATACAGACACACACATCATACACATATAAAGCATCATTACTCAAAAATAGCTTCCTTTTCATCTGCAATTTTGCTGTCGATTTCCATGCAGAATATCATATAACAAAGTTTTATTTACAAATCACTGGGTATTTCTTTGCCGTTGAGTAACAGTTCTGCAAGCCGTCGGAAGGATGCATTTGCTTCCAGTAGCACCTAGAGTTATTCATTTAGTTTTTCAGAGTAGCCCGAGCAAGATGATTCTTATTTCATAGTTGGTGTCTCCTCTGTCTTGATGTTATTCAGGTTCTGGTTAGACACTGTTGGATCCACTCTCAAAGATGATCTAGACTTGTGCCTTGGAAAAGCTGCTGACAGTGGCTTCAGCTCGTGTGTCTCTGCGGACGCCTGCCTGTCTGCATCTATTTTCCTCTTGATTTGTTTCTTGACTTTCTTGCAGATGAAGTAAAACATCTCACAGATGCACATCAAGATACAGACAGCAGAGGACACCACCATGAAGAGAGTGAAGATCTTCTTCTCTGTGGGGCGGGATACGTAACAGTCCACTATGTTCGGGCAAGGATCCATTGAACACTTTAACAAACGTGGTAAGTCGAACCCTTCGTAGATGTGGTAAAGGATGTACAGGAAACCAGCATCAAAGCTTGCCTTTAAGATCAGGCTCACCTATAAGAAGACAAATGAGTGTTAAAGTAGGAAAAATCTCATGGATTGCTAATGACTGTGTTTGACAGAATTAATTTTAAATGTTCACTAATTGCTGTAACTTATCCCAACCATTTGTCTAAGCTCTTGTTATGACGATTAATTAGTTTAAAAAAATAAATAAATAAATGACCCTATGAAAAAATTGGAACATAAATGAGGATTCTTCAACCTTCTATAAACTATATAATGAAAATTCCTGATATTTACCAAAATCAGTCAAAACAAAAGTGAACACTTGGTAGAGACGTTTCTAAACAGCAAATGAAAGTGAAATTAAAGACAAGAAAAAAGACACCATGTTACAGACATAATAGTCCCACATTCCACTGTAGGGATATATTATATGGCTGTTTAAAGGAAGCCTTGAAAGCATAGAACCACTTAAAATAGAGTTTCTTTCAGTATCAGATCGATACTAGGGTGATATGATCTGTACTTTGTTTCTATCCTCTAAGTTCAGTATATATATATATTTAGAAATAAAAAAATACATCAGACATACACTGTGAAAAATATCTGAATGTCTTTGCAATACTTGATATTGATAGATACCAAAATTTGCATTATCGTAGACCACTCTTGCAAAGTCACACAACTTCACATCAGTTTGGTGGAGCTTGTTGCTCATACATTATAATTGCAAATCTCCTTCCATGTGTGGCATACACAATAACAGTGGAATTAAACTTTAGCACCCTTCATTCTTACCAGGTATGTCCACCACAGCCCTCCACGTTTCTTCCCAGGGCGGGCATACATGTGTTTACCCTCATGGGTGGTGGTGTACTTTAAGTCCTTCATCTCTCGATATTTGACATGGGCAACAACCATCAGCGACGGGCATGTGACGAAGATGAGCTGCAGGGCCCACAGGCGGATGTGGGAGATGGGGAAGAAGTGGTCGTAGCACACGTTGGTGCAGCCTGGCTGTTTAGTGTTGCATTCAAAATCTTTGCTCTCTTCACCCCACACTCGCTGAGCCGCCACCACAAACACCATCACCCGGAAGATGAAGACCACTGAGAGCCAGACCCGACCAAACACTGTGGAGTAATTGTTGACCCCACTGATGAGGTCCTCCAGCCAATTCCAATTCATGACTGCTGTCTTGGAGGGGGACAAGGGGACAGAAATTTGAGGAGTATGTTTGACCTCCTGAAGAGATCAGGTGGAATGAAGTTCCTGATCCAAACCTGAGCAATGAAACAAGAAAATATGTTAGAAGAATCTTTGTAGTTAAAATACTTGAAGCAGTATGATGCCAGTCAGTGGTTTGTAAAGTCCTGGTCCAAAAAGTTAAATATAATAAAAGCCTCTAATTTAAGTTAATGTCCTAAATAAAGATAGAAAGAAAATATTAACTTCAAGTACTGACTGAGACTGTAGTGTTTAGCTATATACAATGAGATCATATGCATGACACACACACACACACACACACACACACACACACACACACACACACACACACACACACACACACACACACACACACACAATTCTGTTTTATTCATTTAGTGCTAAATAACAACAACAGGTGCACAGTAAGGTAAAGACCCTACAATAATACAGAGGAAACCCCTACAATCATATGACCTATTTGAACAACTGCTTAGGCGACAGTGGGGAGGACGAACCCTCCAGAAATAAAATGCTCAATGTGGAAGGGAGCCAGTGATTAATAATAACTAATGATTAAATGCAGAGAGGTGTATAAACACATGGTGAGTGAAGTAGATGAGTGAAGAAGTAAAATTCAGAGCATCATGGGAAGTTCTTCAGCAGTGTCTGTGAGTTTTGGAGCTGGTTCCACAGAAGAGGGGAAGAAGAGCCCTGATAGCTAAAGGCTCTACTTCCCATTTTACTTTTAAATACCCAAGGAACCAGAAGTAAGCCTGCAGTCTGAGAGTGAACTTCTCTATTCTATTGAGGTGATATGGTAGTATGAGATCTTTCAGATAAGACGTGGCCTGATTTTTCAAGACCTAGTATGTGAAGAGAAGGATCTTAAATTTAATTCTGGATTTAACAGGGAGCCAATGAATAGAAGCCGAAGTTAGAGAAATATGCTATCATTTAGTCCCTGTCAGTGTTCTTGTTGTAGCATTTTGAATCAACTGATGACTCTTCATGGAATTCTTTGAACATCCTGATAATAACGATTTGCAGTAGTCCAGCATGAACTTTCAGTTTCACTCTGAGACAGGGTCTCTGGAGGCCAATGCAATGCCATCCAGTGTATCTGGTTATATCTAGTTAGATACATATTTCAAAGATTTTTTGGGATGAATATAATAGATGTATTAAGCTTAGTAGTGAGTTCAAGCTGACATAATGGCTCAGAAGTCATAGCAAACAAAAAACTTGACATGGAGTGTGCCTTTAAAGATTTCAGTATTTTAATTTTTTTATCTTGTCAACTCACAGCACTATGATCATCCTGTACATTTAGTGGCTGATGTTTGTCATGTGTGTGCCAAACTGTGTATGAGTGCGTTTCTTGGAGTATTTCTACAACAGCAACTACGAAGCCACTGCAGTTTTTTTCTAGTAATGTTCCCCAAAACTAACAATTACAAACATGTAAGCTATTCTTAATTACTGATGAGTTAAATATGAAGTCTCACGAATTAAGCCATTGCGACTGCAAATATGTCAGCTGTTATGTCAAATATGTCATGGTTATTGCTCATTATTCTTTTGCTTTTCTTTTTTAATCTCTGTCTCTGTCTGTCTATGATTCTTAAAGGAAATCTTCTGGCATCATCTTAAAAAAACAGCTACAGATGCTTAAAGGATTTATAAACACACAGCCTACTACCATCGTGCAGTTGCTATTCATTGCTATTCACAAATGTAAAAGGCATGTGATTTTTGTTCATACAAAATACAAACACAGACTGCAGTGATTCTCAGTGAATAAACAAAACCTCAGAGAGAAGAGCATATCTTGCCTAAAGGGAGGTGACCACAACTTGTTTTTCCGTTTGCTTTAGATGCAATGTTGCCCTCTCTCTTATCTATCTATCTTTTTGCATATGTTTCTCTTTCACTTCATCGTGACAATGCAGACAGCTTTCTCAGGTTGTCCCTATCTTAATTAAATGTCTTAAAGAGACTAGGATAAATTAACATCCATAAACATAACAAAGATTACACTATGGCTGCAGTGTGACACATGAACCAATATAATTCAGACTATTCTGGCACTGCCACAGATGTTTGAATACAACTTGCTCTACAGGTTGAGCAAGTTGCCACTTTACCACTCTAACTCTGTTTCGCTCACTCTGTGGACTCCTTTAGAAAGCGGTTGAAAACATTTATTTAATCCATTTTTCTGTTAATATTCTTTTTTAATTTCTCTTTTCCAATTGATTTTATTATAACGTGGTTCTCTTGGCACATGATACAACAAGAACCGAATGAGTGAGACTTGTGCCCTTTTTATTTCGCCAGGCCACTGCTTTCCTACTACTATATTTTTGTCCTCATCCTTTCTTGTATTAGTCTGAATTTAAAACAGAACTCAGCAAATGGGCTACGAAACACCTGTTTCCTTGATCCATTAATTTGCGCAAATATAGACATATGAAGCACCTTACCCTGGACACAGGGAGCACCATAAATGTATGAATGTGATGTGTCAGCTGCTGTTGCCTCAATGCTCACTGACTTGGTTACATCTAGACCTTTAGAGGGGGTTGGCTTTGAGGTGTGGCCTTGCTGGTAAACACAAGGAACCAGAGGGAGATAGGCGGAGCGTCGCTTAGAAAAAGTTACATTCTCTCACCTGACGGTTTTAGTTTGCATGTTGGGCATGAAGAAAACTGCCCCAGGGTATTTTGAGGAAAAACGAGAAGTGACAGAGAGACAATGTCAGAGAAATGGAAGGGAAATGGAAGGGAAACCGTGATGCAGAAAGATAGCAGCACAGCAAAGAGAGAAATGATGCAAAAAGTTGGTTGATGATACATAATGATAGCAAATATATTCAGCAGAAAATGTAGGTGGATAACCAGACCGATCTGCATAGGTCTGATGCCGACATGTGATGCAAAAATGGATGCAAATAAGCACATTACAATACAGAGTGTCTGATTTATGAGAAAGAGCGAGGACCTGGTCTCTGATTTCAGGCATTTACCTTTAAAATACTTTTTAGTTACTTGCATTGACTGCCCCACCACTGTGCACAGTGATGATTATATAGCCTAAATAGAAAAAAAAAAAGTGGATTCCAGGCTGCACTTTCTTCGCCCACTCAAAAGGAAACTCTGTTACAGTAGTTTGAAGTTAAAAAGTATCAGGGAAACCAAAGCTGCTGGACAAACTTATGGACATACCAATGTATGGAAATAAAGTAACATGGACAAAGGCACTCAGGCTGCCTTGACATCCACACAAGACTGTATCCACTGCGTGGCTTTCTCACGCAAACTACTCTGACAGGCTAACCTGTTGGGTGGCGACCCTTCTGTTTTTTGAGGCTGCTGCGGCGCAAGGAGAAATTGAGATGCCTGATGATTTGGCTGCAACCCCAGGCCCAGGCTGGGCAGGAGCAGACCCTCAGCCCATCGGAGAATGTGAGCTTTTCCCCCATGCTGGAGTCACCTGGGGAGGAGAAGATAACGAGGATGGAGATGAGGAGTCGGCTGACTCAGAGCTCCTGGTGTATGACTACGAGGAGGAAGTCTCTCTTGGATCTCGACATGCAGGTCATGTGCAAGCGCACAGCTTCTAGGCTCAACATCCCATGGCCCGCTGTACAAATCGAGGTTGTAAAATCTCGTAAGATTTTGCCTGTTTTCCCGGAGCTACTCAATGAGATAGCAGTGACGTGGAAAGCAAAACCTTACAGCGAGAAACACCGCATCGCAGGGAGCTCCCTGCTGTCGGATTGAGGGGATGGAGTTTATCGGCCTCCACCAGATGCCACAAGTGGAGCTGTAGCGAGCCATCTTCACCCAAAGACGTCTCTCCCCTCCAAGGCAGACCGCTTCCATTCTAGCCTTACGGATAAGTGTTACAAGGCAGCGGCTCTGACTGTAAGAGCCCACAACTATGTTTAGGGATTAAAATAAGTTGCCATGGTTCACTCTCTTCTCTTATTTGTTATGTGATCAGGACAATTCTGGAGAAGGTGGCCCTGCAGGAGAAAGTGACCCCCTTGTAGGCCGGAAAGAAATGAGATAGCTTAAAAAAATATACAAAGTATGTATGTGTGTTATCACGAAGATTATTCTTAAGAACACAAGTTAATAAATGTGCAATTACTAAGAGTTTTTGTGTTGTTTTTATTTGCCTACTGTATTTTTTTTTATTTCCTCTGCCTTTAGGATTGCAAGTATCCAGGGTCAGGAGAGGGAGTGATTGGGATTGCAACTTGGCCCTGGTTTGCCCCCATGGATGAGGTGATAGGACAGAGGCTATCTATTAGGCCTCCTGTCCTAATTCCCTCTCTCCTATATGCTATATTACTACTACTATATTACTTGTAACTCTGTAGCAGACAAAAGTTTGATAAAGTGCCATGTAAAAAAAAGAAAACAAAAGATTAATTCCATAAGTTTCAAAGAGATTTACTTTATATATTTTTTATAATACAATATATGTGCACGAATGACTGGTAATAATTGAAACTAGCTAAGTAATTCCTAAATGTGTGTAGATGAAGGGAAATAATTTTACCTGGGTATGATCGTGTCTGATGAGCCTAAGGTACAAGACGTGCCAGCGACAATGATAAAGTTTTTCTAGCTTCTCGAAAATTAAAAACGTACAAAAAAACAGGGGAACATTTCTGTGTCCATTTTAAAGTTTTCGTGCTGTGGCGCCAGCGACCAGAAAAACGCAGAAGGGCGGACTTGAACGACGGCTAGAAGGCTGTTCAATTTCACAGCCACTCCTACCCGGCCGTGATGGACTGAGTAGTCTTCCTCATCCAGAGAACTCCCCTAAAGAGCTGGCAGCAGGGTGGTGATGACATCTGAGCAGCTACAAAGGTGGACAACCAAAGATCCCATACTCTCCCGAGTGCATGAGAATGTTCTGAGAGAATGGCCCATAACACAGCATCCTAATTTTAAGCCCTACAGACAGAGACAACAGTAGCTGAGTGTGTAGGATGGGTGTGTGGTGTGGGGGGCTAGGGTGGTGATACCACAATGAGGTCGATGCCCCCTGTTGGAACAGCTACATCATCCACACCTGGGAATGAGCCACATGAATGGCTTGGTCAGAAGCTACATATGGTCGCCACAGATGGAGACTGACTTGAAGACAAGGTGAAATCCTGCGGTACGTCAAGAACATAGACACAGCCCTCAAGAGGCACCGCTACACCCCTGGGAGTGGCCGGAGAAGCCATGGAGGAGAATAAATATAAATTATGCTGGCTCTTTTTTTGGGTAAGATGTTCTTAATAATAGTGGATGCCCATTCCAAATGGTTAGATGTGTATTCAGTGGCATCAGCTGTATTAGCTGCAACCATTGACTGCTTGAAAAACTGTTTCAGTACACACGACATGGCCTTCCTGAAATAATGGTCTCAGACAATGCCCAGTGTTTCGTAAGTGCACAAACTAAAGAGTTCATGGCAAAGAACGGCATCACACATGTCACCTCTGCTCCATATCACCCAGCATTCAATGGGTTAGCAGAAAGGGCGGCACAAACTTTCAAAGAACTTATGAAAAAGAGTACTGGAGACACAGTGGCAATCAAGTTAAACAGGGCTCTGTATAGTTACTGAATCACACCAACGTCCAAAACAGGGAAGTCTCCCGCTGAGTTGATGATGGGCAGGAAGTTGAGGTGTACACTTGATCTCAAACACCTCGACTTGAAACAGAAAGTGACAACAAAACAGGATAGCCAAAGACTGTGTCATCATAGACATGCCAAGGAGTGCATGTTTGTTATTGGAGACACAGTATATACCAGAAACTATGGCGGGGGACCCAAATGGATACCAGGACAGGAAATGATGGAGCCTGTTTCCTACGTGGTAATGTTAAACTGTTATAGACTATTAGACTATAGGAATAACCTAAGACTGTTGGATTGGTTAATTATTTAGCGAGTGAAATTTAAGTAAAGGCTGGGAAGGAGGTTGTGTTACATTTTAATAAAGGTTAAGTTTTTCTTAATGGGTATTTTGTGTAGTAATTAAAGCTACAGGGTAGTTTCAGTTTAAGGTGGGAGGAATGTTATGATGTAGCAGGGATTTGTCCTCCACGGGGCAACAGTTGTTGGAGAGCAGTGCCAGTTTATTTGTTGCGCATGCCCCAGTTTGATAAATAAAGAAGTGACTGTGAGGTCAACATGGTCTCTGTGGTTCCTTAGTTTCAGGATATCACAGAATCCTTGGACTAGGAAGCAGTCTCCCCAGGCCAGACCTCAAGTGGCCCCTCCTCCTCCTCATGCTGTTGCGACCAGTAGGAAGAAGAAGTGGCCTGCCTGACGGCCTCTCCTCTAGGGGAGAGCTAGCCCAGCTTTCCCCCCTTCACAGGCTGCTTTGCCTCCACACAGCTCTGTTTCAGAGCAAGTTCAAGACATGTTCGACACAGAGTGCATAACTCAGGCCAGCGTTCCTGTCACTGGACCCGCAAGAGGGAAACAGAGCCAAAGTTTGCAGTGTTGTTTCACAAGCGTTTCTCTCATGCATTCTGTATTAAAAAGTTCCCGACACGCATATCCAGGCAGTTTGCCAAGGGCGCTGTCAAGTGATGTAAACACATGAAAAAAATCAAACATGCTGAAAAACAGAGCAATGCTGTCTGCAATAACACAGCATATGGAAACTCGGGTTTCCACGGTTATGATAATGCAGACGAGCCCATCACCTCTGTCACAGGTAAGGGAGGTGATGGGAAACTGGGATGGCGTATATTTCGCGCGGCAACCACAAGGGGATGCCAACACGCTATCATCGGTGAAGTGGCCAGTGAGCCTTCTGTCTCTCCGAATAAAGAGCTGGGCTACCTGTACTTAGTCAGCATGGGTGTTGAGGACATTGGATTCCGTGTCCTGAACCAGCATTTAAGGAAATACATGTCACACGCTCTCCACAAGTAGAAGAAACCAGGTTTCCTGTCTCAGGGGCAGTTTCAGCCAAGAAGGTGATCTCCACAGATGCCTCTCTTTTGTGCTGGGGGGCCGCCCACAAAAGCAAAGCAGTAAACAGGGGATGGGGCCCTCACATGTGCTCTACCCACATAAACTGTCTGAAACTCATGGCAGTTCACCGGTCGCTAAAACAGTTTCTCCCTTGGCTGAGGGGGCCATCATGTTTTAGTGAGGACAATTCCATGGTTGTGGCCTACATCATCAGACAGGGGGTTCTGGGGTCCCCCAAGTTACATACACTGGCACACAGACTGATAGTGTGGAGCAGTGTTCACCAGCTGTCAGTGAGAGCAACTCACATGCTGGGAATCTTCTCTCCAGGGGCAACTCACTGTACAGAGACTGGAAGCTTTACCCAGAGGTGGTGAAGAAGATCTGGCTGCGATTCAGTCAGGCGACCGTGGACATTTATGCATCTGGGGAGACTGCTCACTGTCCCCTGTTTTACTCCCTGCACAATCCGGAAGCTCCACTGGGGGTGGATGCTCTAGCTCACGAGTGGCCAATAACCCTACTCTATACTTTTCCCCCCAGTGGCCCTCATTTCTCCAACTCTGGCCAGAGTGAGAGAAAGAGGTCACTCTATGATCCTGATAGCCCCACACTGGCCAGGGAAGCACTGGCTGGCAGAGATTTTTTAGCCACTTTGGCCGTTACCACTACGCAGAGACCTCCTGTCTCAGGCACGGGGGGAAATATTCCACCCCCACCCAGAGAGACTAGCTCTATAGGCTTGGCCCATGAGTGGTTTAACCTGAACACAGTGGGGCTCCCTCATAGTGTTTTTTTTTTTTTTGCCTGTCCCATTTGGTTCTTTAGCCATCAGAATTGTTGTCCGAAGACCAACAAGGATACCCAATGGCTTTATTTTGCCAAATGGATCATCGTGGCATTGCCGTATTGGTCCATTTGATCGACCTTTGTTTTTATTATTTATTTTATTTTATTTTCAGTTGTTACAGACGGGACAGACATGAGTGAGGGATAGGAAAGGGAGAAAGAAAAAGGAAGGAAAAGAAAAACAGAACGGGAGAGGGACAGTGAGAAAGGGGGGGGGGGGGAATCTTCTGGATCACCTGTTGAGAGAAAAAGAATAGAAAACAAGCAAAAAAACCAAAGCAACATACTAAACACAACACCATCGCATTAATCTAGCTAAGTGTAAACAGCAGTAAATACTAAATATTCAATGTTGTTGTGCAGCACGCAGGACAGACAGCGCACAATGTGCTTTGAAGTAGCAGCCAAGAAAGGTATAATTTAAGTTTATGAACAGTGAACACCCGTGTGCACACCTGTGTGGATCAGCGCGCTTGTATTCAAATGGTTTCCACATGTAATGGTCTGCAAGAGGATGTAGAGAGCCATAGCCCCGTCCCCCAGGGCATGAAGCAGGCATGGAGGAGATCCAGGCCCCAGACATCCAGAGGCCCCAGAGTGAGAGCCCAAGGAGGACCACCGGAGGGGCATCCGTGCCACCCTCATGGGAAGGGCTGAGGATCCCCAGACGAGGCGTCACCCAGTAGCCACCGAGCAGAAGCTAGAGGGGGCTGCACCGGCGTGCCCGCCGGCTCTGCCGGCAGCCAGCTGTGCCAGAGTGAACCGAGCCGCAGGCCCAGAGGCTGGAGGCCCGAGGGCCCCCCGCACCCCAGAGGAGGCCTGACCGAGCAACAGGCGCCAGGCCCCGCCAGGTAGCCACCGGGAGTGAGCTGGTACATACCTGAGCGCCCAGCCCCGGACACCAAGAACCACCAATGCACCGACCCCTGAGGGCATCAGTCACCAGCAGGGAGTGTGGTGAGGGGAGATAGGCCTTGGAGGGCCTGGGAGTTCCCAGAGAGGTGGAGTCTAAGACCCGACCTGACATATAGACACAGACAAACAGGCACACACAGACACAAACATGCATTCCCACCCTCATGCACACATACAGTGGGGCAAAAAAGTATTTAGTCAGCCACCGATTGTGCAAGTTCCCCCACCTAAAATGATGACAGAGGTTAGTAATTTGCACCAGAGGTACACTTCAACTGTGAGAGACAGAATGTGAAAAAAAAATCCATGAATTCACATGGTAGGATTTGTAAAGAATTTATTCGTAAATCAGGGTGGAAAATAAGTATTTGGTCAATAACAAAAATACAACTCAATACTTTGTAACATAACCTTTGTTGGCAATAACAGAGGTCAAACGTTTACTATAGGTCTTTACCAGGTTTGCACACACAGTAGCTGGTATTTTGGCCCATTCCTCCATGCAGATCTTCTCGAGAGCAGTGATGTTTTGGGGCTGTCGCCGAGCAACACGGACTTTCAACTCCCGCCACAGATTTTCTATGGGGTTGAGGTCTGGAGACTGGCTAGGCCACTCCAGGACTTTCAAATGCTTCTTACGGAGCCACTCCTTTGTTGCCCGGGCGGTGTGTTTTGGATCATTGTCATGTTGGAAGACCCAGCCTCGTTTCATCTTCAAAGTTCTCACTGATGGAAGGAGGTTTTGGCTCAAAATCTCACGATACATGGCCCCATTCATTCTGTCCTTAACACGGATCAGTCGTCCTGTCCCCTTGGCAGAAAAACAGCCCCATAGCATGATGTTTCCACCCCCATGCTTCACAGTAGGTATGGTGTTCTTGGGATGCAACTCAGTATTCTTCTTCCTCCAAACACGACGAGTTGAGTTTATACCAAAAAGTTCTACTTTGGTTTCATCTGACCACATGACATTCTCCCAATCCTCTGCTGTATCATCCATGTGCTCTCTGGCAAACTTCAGACGGGCCTGGACATGCACTGGCTTCAGCAGCGGAACACGTCTGGCACTGCGGGATTTGATTCCCTGCCGTTGTAGTGTGTTACTGATGGTGACCTTTGTTACTTTGGTCCCAGCTCTCTGCAGGTCATTCACCAGGTCCCCCCATGTGGTTCTGGGATCTTTGCTCACCGTTCTCATGATCATTTTGACCCCACGGGATGAGATCTTGCGTGGAGCCCCAGATCGAGGGAGATTATCAGTGGTCTTGTATGTCTTCCATTTTCTGATGATTGCTCCCACAGTTGATTTTTTCACACCAAGCTGCTTGCCTATTGTAGATTCACTCTTCCCAGTCTGGTGCAGGTCTACAATACTTTTCCTGGTGTCCTTCGAAAGCTCTTTGGTCTTGGCCATGGCGGAGTTTGGAGTCTGAATGTTTGAGGCTGTGGACAGGTGTCTTTTATACGGATGATGAGTTCAAACAGGTGCCATTCATACAGGTAACGAGTGGGGGACAGAAAAGCTTCTTACAGAAGACGTTACAGGTCTGTGAGAGCCAGAGATTTTCCTTGTTTGAGGTGACCAAATACTTATTTTCCACCCTAATTTACAAATAAATTCTTTACAAATCCTACCATGTGGATTCATGGATTTTTTTTTCACATTCTGTCTCTCACAGTTGAAGTGTACCTCTGGTGCAAATTACTGACCTCTGTCATCATTTTAAGTGGGGGAACTTGCACAATCGGTGGTTGACTAAATACTTTTTGCCCCACTGTATACAAACACTCAGCACTCACCCAACGTAAGGACTGACATAAATGGACATGTACACACAATCAGACTCCCCAAACATACTCTATACCCCGGGTCCAGGTCTCCCCTGCACCCTGGTGACGCACCCGCACCCCAAGGCCCTACCTGTGTGGGTGAGTGTGGTGGAGCGAGAAGAGGGAGGTAGCCGGGGATGGGGAGGAAAAAGAGGGAGGGGAGGATGCCCCTCCCTCGGGCCAGCTCCCCCGCTGACCCCAGTAGGCACCCCCGTCCTCTGGTACCCACCAAGGCAAGGGAGCCCAGGTCCATCCAGACCGGGGCCTACGGTAGCACTGCCAAGCCCCACAGGACCCGGGGCAGCCCACCCTACCCCACCGCAGAGGAAACTGTACCCACCCCAACATTCAATCATCTCCCAGACTACACAAGACAACAGACACCCAGGTTAAGTTTATTCTCCACCTCTCCTATGTCTCTCCCCCACCTGCAGAGTGGACTCCTGCAAGGATGTAACAACCTCCCCGCCAGTTGAAGAGCCCCCCAGTTAGGCCGATGCACAAGAGGCCCCCTGCGCCAGGGCTGAGCCCCCGTGCACCCACCCGCTCACAGCCTCGGTGACACTCCTCATAGTGTTAAAGTAAAGCACTATACAAATACAGGCCATTTACCGTTTTACCATTTATCGTAACTATTCAGTGTTCTACAGCATCGTCTACTAGGACGCTATATGAACAATAGTGGCGTGTGTTTGAAAGCTGGTGCTTAGAATAACAGTCCATCCCTTTTCAGTGCTCTGTGGCAGTGATTCTGTCATTTCTTCAGGCCCTGATTGATAAGGGCAAGGTGTATTTGGCAGCAATTTCAGCCTGCCATAGTGGTTTTGAGGGAGTTGTCTCCTTAACAGTTGTCTCTGGCAATCCAAGAGTCAGTATTTCTCCCATAGACTCAAGGTTATGTGTTCTCTGAGTAGCATGAGTGAGTATCTCACCAGACCACCCTCCTTGCTATGGAAGCGATGAAAAGATGTGCTTGTTTTGAATTATATCTGACGCTCAAATGCAATTATGCCAGCACTTACAGGCTGGCTAAGTGACGCCCATGTCAGGAGGGGCTAGTGCAGGGGTCAGCAACCTTTAAGACCCAAAGAGCCATAGACCCGGTTTCCACGCAAAAGAAAACACTGGGAGCCGCAAATACTTCTTGACTAAAATGAAGATAACACCGTATATACAGTGGGGCAAAAAAGTATTTAGTCAACCACCGATTGTGCAAGTTCCCCCACTTAAAATGATGACAGAGGTCAGTAATTTGCACCAGAGGTACACTTCAACTGTGAGAGACAGAAAGTGAAAAAAAAAATCCATGAATCCACATGGTAGGATTTGTAAAGAATTTATTTGTAAATTAGGGTGGAAAATAAGTATTTGGTCACCTCAAACAAGGAAAATCTCTGGCTCTCACAGACCTGTAACGTCTTCTGTAAGAAGCTTTTCTGTCCCCCACTCGTTACCTGTATGAATGGCACCTGTTTGAACTCATCATCCGTATAAAAGACACCTGTCCACAGCCTCAAACATTCAGACTCCAAACTCCGCCATGGCCAAGACCAAAGAGCTTTCGAAGGACACCAGGAAAAGTATTGTAGACCTGCACCAGACTGGGAAGAGTGAATCTACAATAGGCAAGCAGCTTGGTGTGAAAAAATCAACTGTGGGAGCAATCATCAGAAAATGGAAGACATACAAGACCACTGATAATCTCCCTCGATCTGGGGCTCCACGCAAGATCTCATCCCGTGGGGTCAAAATGATCATGAGAACGGTGAGCAAAGATCCCAGAACCACATGGGGGGACCTGGTGAATGACCTGCAGAGAGCTGGGACCAAAGTAACAAAGGTCACCATCAGTAACACACTACAACGGCAGGGAATCAAATCCCGCAGTGCCAGACGTGTTCCGTTGCTGAAGCCAGTGCATGTCCAGGCCCGTCTGAAGTTTGCCAGAGAGCACATGGATGATACAGCAGAGGATTGGGAGAATGTCATGTGGTCAGATGAAACCAAAGTAGAACTTTTTGGTATAAACTCAACTCGTCGTGTTTGGAGGAAGAAGAATACTGAGTTGCATCCCAAGAACACCATACCTACTGTGAAGCATGGGGGTGGAAACATCATGCTATGGGGCTGTTTTTCTGCCAAGGGGACAGGACGACTGATCCGTGTTAAGGACAGAATGAATGGGGCCATGTATCGTGAGATTTTGAGCCAAAACCTCCTTCCATTAGTGAGAACTTTGAAGATGAAACGAGGCTGGGTCTTCTAACATGACAATGATCCAAAACACACCGCCCGGGCAACAAAGGAGTGGCTCCGTAAGAAGCATTTGAAAGTCCTGGAGTGGCCTAGCCAGTCTCCAGACCTCAACCCCATAGAAAATCTGTGGCGGGAGTTGAAAGTCCGTGTTGCTCGGCGACAGCCCCAAAACATCACTGCTCTCGAGAAGATCTGCATGGAGGAATGGGCCAAAATACCAGCTACTGTGTGTGCAAACCTGGTAAAGACCTATAGTAAACGTTTGACCTCTGTTATTGCCAACAAAGGTTATGTTACAAAGTATTGAGTTGTATTTTTGTTATTGACCAAATACTTATTTTCCACCCTGATTTACGAATAAATTCTTTACAAATCCTACCATGTGAATTCATGGATTTTTTTTTCACATTCTGTCTCTCACAGTTGAAGTGTACCTCTGGTGCAAATTACTGACCTCTGTCATCATTTTAGGTGGGGGAACTTGCACAATCGGTGGCTGACTAAATACTTTTTTGCCCCACTGTATTGTTTTTTTTTTTTACCTTTATGCTTTGTGTGAACAACTAAGGTGTGTTGCTTATGAAATCCATGAAGTGCTAAAGAGAAAATTACATTTTATTTATGTAATTAACACATTTTGAACCATATAACAAAAGGAAAGACACCCAGCTGAACTAAAATGATCCATGTAGCAAACAAAAACTGTTGTGAGACGCCACCCTTATATTGCCTTTGGGCTTTTGGAGCCTTGACCTGACTTTTAAAAAATAACTTGTAAAAAAAAGCACTATCCTGCTAAAAAATGAAAAATACTGCCTAAATATGTATTTTACCAGGTTAATGTGTGTGGCCGGGTGCGGTCTGCAGCACGGCTGCAGGGGAGGTGGACGCACCTGAGCGGCACACGCAATCACGCCTCGCCGCCTTAACGTCTGTGCTATCTATGCTGTTGTTGGTATATGTCGGGCTGTGAGCTGAAAAGAGATGCTGAAAAGCACATTCATAGAAACACCATCGGGTCTGCCTTGATATGTTTACAATGGGACTTCTGCTCCTGAACCTCTGCGCACAGCGTCTGCAAATCGGGGCTGTACATTACTGTCACAATAATCTTCCAATTTAGAACTAAATAACTAACATAAATAAAATACACTTCAGCTAAATACTTCGAATTCATTTTCCCAAACCACGCAGAGCCGCACTATAAGGACTACAGAGTCGCATGCGGCTCCGGAGCCGCATGTTGCCGACCCCTCGGCTAGTGCCTACAAGACTGGCCAACATGATTGACGACAGGCAGGGCTGTGAGTACTCAGACTGTGTTTGTTGAATGCAATATGGATAAAGTCTTGCAGAAGCTCACAGCTCTGATAGATGTGGTGACCAGTGACGGACATTAGACCAACTGCGAAATTGGAAAGCAGTTGTTCGCATTAACCCAAACAACCATCTCCTTTACTAATGCGGCTCTGGAACAACAAATTCTTCTCCCTGATAATGAGACTGTGTTTTGACTCTCTGCCCCCATCCTTCAAGGCCACCTGCATCAGCTGGAGGACTTACTTTCGATAGTGAAAGGACACTATCTCAGCTGAATACAGGATACACATACACATGCACATGCACACACGTACACAGACACGCACAGACACCGGAGAGCATGCTGCAGGACTGGATGATGCCTTCTACACTAGCTTACTCTCACCCCATCCACCCCTGTTGCTTGTCATGTGTTTCAATGGTGTTAAGCTGTGAAGATTCATCTGATGTGTGTGCTGAGGAGTTTTTGTTTTCTGTCCTCATAGTGATCCCCTACTAGGAGCTCAGTCTGAGTAGAGTTCTCTTTTTTTTCCTCCACACCCCTGTTGTGTTGCACATTTCACTGTTGTTGTTTTTTTTCAAAGCTACCTGTTCTGACCTGTCTCCTCAATGTGGCACAAATAAAAGGGAGGTTAACATCTAACAGTGTTTGTTTATTGTTAAATAATGCAGAATTTTTATATTTGCCAGTTTACAAGAAACTGTTCGTGGGTGAATAGCAGTTGCACAATGTGTTTCGTAAAATTTAAAACAATATTTCATGAATGAGAATGTATAGGATCAGCAGTTTAAAAAATGTTTTTTCAACAGTCTTAAAACAGAAATCAGATATAATAGAAATTCAGTTATAGAATAACTAGAAATGCCAAAAAGTTGAGATTCTTCAGTGCATGTCTTTCTACTGATTTATTTTTAAAACATTTTGCGTATTCAAGCATTTACTTCAATGTTTTAATTTCAATCAATAAAGAGGTGTCAAATGTGTTCTTTAGATGGGAACCAAACACCTGTTTTTTGCATAAATATCACAGTCAAAATATTAAAAAAGAAAAACAATATTACTTTTATAAAGCTATTTATACTGGAATATACAACTACAGCCCCACTTAGATTCCAACAACAAAACTAAAAGGACGACTCAGGAGACCAAAACAGTTAAAAGGCTTATTGTAGAAGGAAATATGATAGAGGGAGCTACATCCCAAGGAAAGAGCCTATACGTTTTTCTCATACCCCCATAAAGTACACTCCAGGTTGGATTATTTTTTTTATGTTTAACACTGATAGACATAGAATTCTTAGATGTAACCTAGGAGTAAAAGATGTATCAGACCATGCAGGTGTTTACTTGTCTATACATTTGGAGACTGAAATAAAGCAGACTAGCTGGAAGCTGAATACGAGTTTGTTAAATGATACCAATTGTATACAATTTGTAAGAAATGAGTATAAAAACTACTGTGAACAAAATGATAATCAAGAGGTGTCCCCAAGTGTTACATGGGATGCATCCAAAGCGGTAATGAGAGGAAAATTGATCATGTGGTCCTCGTACAAAAAGAAAGAGAAACAAAGGCAAATTAATGAGTTACTACTTACATTAAAGAATTTAGAGACTAAACACGCCACTGTTGAAGACTCTCAAACATTGGAAGAGATAAATTTAACAAAACGTAAATTAAATGATATATATGACAGACAAGAAGAACTAAAAGCCAGATTTGTTAAGCAAAAGTATTATGATTACGGCCCTAGGGCAAAGAAACTATTAGCCTGGAGAATTAAAAAACAACAAGAAGAAAGAGGAATTTACAGTATAAAAGATGATGAGACACAAAAAATGTGTTACACTGCTAAAGAAATACAAAACTCATTTGAAAACTATTATAAAAACTTATATTCAGAGACACAAAAGGCTGACCCTCTAAACATTCAGAAATTTTTGCACTCTCTGGATTTACCTAATATTGGACGGGAACAAAACAAAAGACTAATGCAACAAATTACTAAACAAGAACTGGATAAAGCCATTGCGAAAACAAAAACAAATAAGATGCCGGGTATGGACGGATTTACATCAGAATATTATAAAACCTTTAGAGAGTTATTATCACCACTATTATTAAGATGTTTTAACTATGTGTTGGAGGGAGGGGAGTCACCAGCATCCTGGAGACAGGCAATCATTTCAGTAATTCCAAAGGTGGGCAAGGACAAAAGGGAATGCAGTTCATATCGACCAATTTCAATTCTGAATATGGATTATAGATTATTCACCTCAATAATAGCAGAAAGGCTTAAAAATACTATACCAGAAATTATTGACGAAGATCAGACAGGATTTCTCAAAAACAGACAGATACAAGACAGTATAAGACGTGCCTTACATTTAATGGATTATATGAATAAATCCCAAACGGAATCAATTGCATTAAGCCTTGATGCAGAAAAGGCGTTTGACTCCGTCCAGTGGGATTATTTATTTTTGGTTATAGAGCGGTTTGGTTTCGGAGACCCTTTTATTCAACTGATTAAAAATTTATATTTACCTTCAGCAAGAATAAAAATAAATGGGAGCTTAACTGGAGTAGTGGACTTGCAGAGGAGATGTCGGCAGGGATGTCCGCTTAGCCCAGCCCTGTTTGCTTTATTTATTGAACCACTGGCGCAAGCTATTAGAGAGGATGAACTAATTAAAGGGATATGGATACGGAATACGGAATACAAAATGGGATTATATGCAGATGATGTTTTGCTGACCCTCACAGACCCAGAAAGAAGCTTACCTAAGTTATGGTTAAAGATGGAAATGTTTGGAGAACTTTCTGGATATAAAATAAACATACAAAAAACACAGGTGATCACATACAATTACGTACCCACAACAAAGATCAAAAGTATGTCTAAATTTAATTGGAATAATAAAATAATTAAATATCTAGGTATTAAGATTCCTAAAACACTGACAGAAATCTATGAAATAAACTATTCACCAATTACAAGGGAATTGAAAGAAAACATTCAAAGGTGGAACCTACTACCACTTGATCTGTATAATAGGATTGACCTGATCAAAATGAATATACTTCCACCACTGCTTTTCCTTTTTCAATCTATACCGGTACACGTACCACCCAAACAATTTGCGTTATGGAACAGAATGATTTCGGGATTTATATGGAAAGGCCGCAAACCAAGAGTTAGATATATAACATTGCAACTACCTAAGGAAAGAGGTGGACTTTCCCTCCCAAACGTAGAAAGTTATTTTAAAGCAGCACAATTAAGATATTTAATTCATTGGTGTGATCCAACGTATGAAGCAAAATGGAAATATTTAGATGTGACACAATTAAAATTACCACTACAGACAATATTAGGAGATAAAAAATTATATTTGGAACAGAAAAATAATCTAAATGAATGGACTAAAACTCCTTTAAATTCAAATTCAAATTCAAATTCAAATTTTATTTGTCACGTACACAGTCATACACAGTACGATATGTAGTGAAATGCTTGGACAACTGCTCGTGACCTAAAGAAAACAAAAAAGGAAAAGGCTATGAATAAGATAGGAAATAAATATGAAAAATTAAAAAGGGTAAATTTAACTAGGAAGGAATAAAATATAAATTAAGGTTAAAAATGAAATAACTGTACAACACAAATTAGAATGAAGGGTAAATTTAACTGGGAAAGAATAAGATAAAATATATAAATTAAAGTTGAAAATAAAATAACTGTACAACAAAATACACAATATAGAACTATATAAGAATGTATGAAGAAATATAAATAAATATATACACAATAACAGCAGCTGTACAGATATGGTTTGATGAATGCGAAAGTCTTAAATTAGGAGCTGGTCTCAAACAACTCAGATGGGTCACACATGATAAGGAATTTATCCCTGCACAAATAGATAGATGTTATACAACTTGGGGGATCGGACCATTTTGCTCATTGTTAGGAAAAGAAGGATTACAAAGTTTTGAAAAATTAGGAGACACCTATAGTTTGGAAAACCAAGATTTTTTCAGATATCTCCAAGTTAGGTCCTATTTCAATAGTAATATAAAAACTATAGAAGAACAACGTAATGAAGGCCTAGTCCCCGTTATAAAAGAAGCTTATAAAGGTCAGATTAAAAACAAATTGATTGCTTAACTTTATCAGAACTTACAATCACTTAAGGATCAATCAACCAATTATATCAAAATTAAATGGGAAATGGAGGCTAAAATCAACATATCAGAGGACAGTTGGTTAAATATATGCAGGACACAAATGGAAACTACTAGTTCTGGTTATTGGAGGGAATTCACGTGGAAAAATTTTATTAGGTTTTTTATAACACCCAAAATAAAATACAAACAAAAAGGTCAACTGACAGATGGACACTGCTGGAGAAACTGTGGGGAAAACATGGCAGATCATTTCCATATGTTTTGGAAATGCCCAATAATCCTGTCATACTGGAGTGAATTGGTCGAATCAATTTACCTGGTGACCGGTCTCAAACTAAATTTGGATTTTTGTACTGTGTACTTGGGCGATATTCCATCAGCAGCCTCCTTAAAGGACAAATACTTGATAAACATCCTGTTGGGAGCTGGCAAAAAAGCGCTTACCAGGAGGTGGCTGGAGAAAGAGCCCCCAACAAAGAAAGATTGGATAGAATAATGGAGGAAATATATAGAAACTTACTTTTTTTTAACCTTAAAATGGACCAATTTCATAAAAACTGGAGGAAATGAGAGAGATTTGTTGAAGGTGGTAATGTGGGATGAGGGGGTGGGGGGGGGGGGGGGGGGGGGGGGGGGGGGGGTTGGGGGGTTTTTGTTTGTTTGTTTGTGGAAAAAAAACCTCTTTATTTTTCAGTAATGATGGGAACAAACGTTAGTATACAAACCTACCTTTTTGTGTTTGCATCTTCATGTGACATTATCACGGTGTGGTTTATAAATACGTTTTCTGTGATTTTCATTTAAAAATGAAATAAAGGGTTCTGGTATAAAAAAATAAAAAATAAATAAAGCTATTTATACTAAAAGGATATAATTGAAAAGGCGACATCCTGAAATCAACCAGATTGGGTTCAATTTTATTATAAAACCCATAACTAATCCCATCCATCCATCCATCTTCATCTGCTTTATCCGAGGCTGGGTTGCGGGGGCAGCAGCCTAAGCAAAGAGGCCCAGACCTCCCTCTCCCCAGCCGCCTCCTCCAGCTTATCCGGGGGAAAACCAAGGCGTTCCCAGGCCAGCCGAGAGATATAATCTCTCCAGCGTGTCCTGGGTCTGCCCCGGGGCCTCCTCCCGGTGGGACATGCCTGGAACACCTCACCCAGGAGGCGCCCAGGGGGCATCCTTGTCAGATGCCCGAACCACCTCAGCTGGCTCCTTTCGATGTGGAGCAGCAGCTGCTCTACTCTAAGCCCCTCCCGGATGGCCGAACTTCTCACCCTATCTCTAAGGGAGAGGCCAGCCACCCTTCGGAGGAAGCTCATTTCTGCCGCTTGTATCCGCGATCTCGTTCTTTCGGTCACTACCCACAGCTCGTGGCCATAGGTGAGGGTAGGGACGTAGATCGACCGGTAAATTGAGAGCTTCACTTTTACACTCAGCTCCCTCTTCACCACGACGGACCGGTGCAGCGTCTGCATTACTGCAGCTGCAGCCCCAATCCGTCTGTCGATCTCCGGCTCCCTTCTCCCATCACTTGCGAACAAGACCCCGAGATACTTGAACTCCTCCACTTGGGGCAGGAACTCATCCCCGACCCAGAGTGGGCACTCCACTCTTTTCCGGCTGAGAACCATGGCCTCAGATTTGGAGGTGCTGATCCTCATTCCCGCTGCTTCACACTTGGCTGCGAACTGTTCCAGTGCGAGCTGGAGGCCCTCACCTGATGAAGCCAACAGAACCACATCATCCGCAAAAATCAGAGATGAGATTCTAAGGCCACCAAAGCGAAAGCCCTCCGCCACTTGGCTGCACCTAGAAATCCTGAAATTATGAACAGAACCGGAGACAAAGGGCAGCCCTGGCGGAGCCCATCACCCACCGGGAACGAGTCCGACTTATTGCCGGCAATGGGAACCAAGCTCTTGCAACGGTTGTATAGGGATCGAATGGCCCGTAGCAATGGGCCAGACACCCCATACAGGGGACAGGGGGGGGAGGGGGGGTGGCCTCCTCTGCACCCTGGTGACATACCCCTACTCCAAGGTCCTGCATGTGTGGGTGGTTGTGATGGAGCGGGAAGAGGGAGGCAGCTGGAGATGGGGAGGGAAGGAAGGGAGGGGCAAGTGACCCCTCCCTGGGGCCAGCTCCCCCGCTGACCCCAGTAGGTACCCCCATACTCCGCGACCCACCAGGGAAAGGGGGCCCAGGCCCATCCAGACCGGGGCCCAGCGCAGCAGCGCCTCCCGGCCCCACAGAGCCCAGGACAGTCTACCCAACCCCACCACAGAGAAAACTGCACCCACCCCACCATCCACTCTTCTTCCAGACTACATAAGACAATAAACACCCAGGCTGAGATCTTCCTCCACCTCTCCTGTCTCTCCCCCTCCTGTAGAGAGAGCCCCTGAGGAGAGGAAAGCTCCTGCAAGATGTGACAATCTTCCCCACCAGTTGAAGAGCCCCCCAGGTGGCTCGATGCACCGGCGGCACCCTGCTCCAGGGCTGGGCCCCCATGCACCCACCCGCCCACAACCCCGGCAACACACCAACCAGGACCCAAGCCCCCGAGGCCCGGCCCGGGCCCCAGCCCAGAGACGGAGCGCCCCCAGAACCTCACGCCCATCCCGGACCTACCCAGGGGCAGCCAGGCTACCAGGTCAGTAACCCACGTCCGTCAGCACAGACCCTCCCCTAGTCCCGCTGCACGCAGCCGCGAGGAAACAGTCACCTGAGAGCCAACAGAGCCCCTAACCGGACATGACCGCTACCCCGGGTTGAGCCCCCCAAGGAAAATGCCTCCGGGGAACCCCCCGACGCCCTAAGCCTGTCCCTACCCCCACACCAATCACAACAGTGAAGGCGGGACCAAACTATGACCCCCCACCCCCACTAGGTGATGGAGCTGATCAAAGGAGCCCAGAGCAATTGATCTGATGTGGTGGCAGAGGCTGTATCAAGACTAATGTAATCTAATAGATAATTTCTATATTGGTTAGAATTAAGATTATTTTTATTTTTCCAGTTCATGAGGACTGTTTTCTTGGCTATGCATAGGGCAGTGAAAACCATATGGGCGATATTCTTTTCTGAAGTGACATTATCTAAGCTGCCCAACAAACACACTAAGGGGGAAGTTGGAATGTTACATTTCAGACACTTTGATAAGTCTTCACATATCTCGCGCCAAAACTTCTGAACTGGTGGACAGAACCAAAGAGCGTGGATATAATTGTCCGGTGAATTGGTTTGGCAGTGTGAGCAGTTGTTGGTAGACGTAAAGCCCATCTTGAACATCCGATGACCTGTATAGTGCACACTATGTAATATTTTGTATTGAATTAATTGAAGACTGGGATTTCTAATTAGATGAAAGGTTTTTAAGCAAATCTGAGACCAGAAGTTTAGGTCTAAGTTAACTGATAAATCCGCTTCCCATTTTGCAATAGGAAGTGATATTGATTCATCTGTTTTAGAAAGCATTCTGTATATTTTGGATAGTAATTTGGGGGTTTTAAGAGTAAGAAATTGAACCACACTTGGTGGTGTTTGTAGTTCAGCTTGACCCGGTTTAAATTTCTTTTTTACTATGGATTTAATTTGTTGATATTCTAAAAATCTTTTCTTGTTGATCCCATATTGTGTAACTAGTCTGTCAAATGAAATAAATTCTGTTCCTTCTAGTATATGTTCTAAATATTTGATTCCTTTACCACTCCAATCTGAAAAGTTTATCATATTATTGTTTTGTAATATGTCAGGGTTGTTCCAGATAGGTGTACGTTTGCATGGGATTAATGAAGACGCTGTCAATTTTAGAAACTCCCACCATGCTGTCAGAGAAGCGCTGATGTTGATGCTTTTAAAGCATTCATGTCGTTGGATGTTTGAGCTGATAAATGGTAGGTCTGAGATCTCTAGATTATTGCAAAGTGCTTGTTCTACATCTAGCCAAGGTTCATCTAAGAGGGTATGTTTTAGCCATCCTGAGATAAACTGAAGCCTGTTGGCTAAGAAGTAGTGCTGAAAGTTAGGCAGTTCTAGTCCTCCTTTATCCTTGGTCTTTTGTAGTGTTTTTAAGCTTATACGTGGGGGTTTATTTTTCCAAAGGAATTTGGACATACATGAATCTAGAGATCTGAACCAATCTTGTGGCGGTTTAGTTGGGATCATTGAGAATAAATAATTTATTTTTGGTAAGACCATCATTTTTATAGCGGCAACCCTTCCCATGAGTGATATGGGTAGACATTTCCATCTAGCCAGATCATCTTCTACCTTCTTTAAAAGTGGGATATGGTTTAATTTAGTTAGATCTGCAAGCTTGGGAGAAACATTAATACCTAAATATTTTATATTTCCCGATTGCAGTGGTGTAGAAGAGGAATTATGGAGGGAGCAATTAATCGGTAGAACTGTAGATTTTGACCAGTTAATTGAGTAATCTGATATTCTTGCAAAAGAGTTTATCAATTCAATCACCCCAGAGATATTGGTTTGTGAATTTTGGAGAAAGAGTAACACATCATCCGCATAAAGGCTGATTTTATGTTCCACGTTCTTGCATTTTATGCCCTTAATTACTGAATTCTGTCTAATTGCTGCTGCTAGTGGTTCAATAAAAATTGCAAACAGTGAAGGGGAGAGTGGGCATCCCTGCCTGGTGCCCCTCAAGAGACAGAAGCTGGAGGATGTCTGGTCATTTGTTCTAACACAAGCTGTTGGGGAATTATATAATATTTTTAACCAGTTTATGAAAGAGGGTCCAAAACCAAATTTGTGTAAAGTTGCAAATAGAAATTTCCAGTTAACTCTGTCAAATGCTTTTTCTGCATCTAAAGAGAATATTGTAGTTTCTAGGTTTTTACTGTATGAGTAGTCTATCAAATTAAGTAATCTACGTGTATTTGTTGATGAGTGCCTACCTTTTATGAAACCAGTTTGGTCAGGATGAATTAAGAGGGGGGTTATTTTCTCCAGTCTCTTTGAGAGAGCTTTGCAGATTATTTTAAGGTCTACGTTTATAAGGGATATTGGACGATAGCTTGAGGGATATACAGGGTCTTTGCCTGGTTTTAGCAGGAGATTAATGTTTGCAGAATTCATATTTGATGGAAGTCTGCCCTTTTCTTTAATTTCCAACAACGTTCTGTAGAAAACTGGTGCTAGAATCGACCAGAATTCTTTGTAGAATTCTGCAGGAAAGCCGTCTGGACCTGGAGCCTTATTATTGGGCATACTTATCAGAGCTTCCTGGAGTCGCATTCCGCTTGGCCTGTCGATACCTGTCGGCTGCGTCCGGAGTCCCACAGGCTAACCAAGCCCGATAGGACTCCTTCTTCAGCCTGGTGGCTCCCTTCATCTCTGGTGTCCACCATTTGGTTCGGGGATTACCACCACGGCAGGCACCAACCACCTTGCGGCCGCAGCTCAATGCAGCAGCTTCGGCAATGGAGACGCTGAACATGGTCCATTCGGACTCAATGTCCCCAGTCTCCCTCGGAATGCTGTTGAAGCTCTGTCGGAGGTGTGCGTTGAAGATCTCGCGGACTGGGGCCTCTGCTAGACATTCCCAGCACACCCTCACTACGCGTTTAGGTGCACCAGGTCTGTCCAGCGTCCTCCCCCGCCACCTGATCCAACTCACCACCAGGTGGTGATCAGTTGACAGCTCAGCCCCTCTCTTTACCCGAGTGTCCAGAACATATGGTCGCAGGTCTGGTGATACGATTACAAAATCGATCATCGACCTACGGCCTAGAGCGTCCTGGTGCCACGTGCACTTATGGACACTCTTATGTTCGAACAGGGTGTTCGTTATGGCCAAACTGTGATTAGCACAGAAGTCCAATAACAAAGCACCGCTCAGGTTCAGATCATCCTCCCAATCACGCCCCTCAAGGTCTCGCTGTCGTTACCCACGTGAGTCCAGCCCCTCTACAGGAGACTGGTTCCAGAGCCCAAGCCATGCGTAGAGATGAGCCCGACTATATCTAGCTGGTACCTCTCAACCTCACGCACTAACTCAGGCTCCTTCCCCACCAGAGAGGTGACATTCCATGTCCCAATTGCCAATCTTGGTAGCTGGGGATCAGTCCGCCAGGGCCTCCGCTCCTGGCCGCCGCCCGGCACACAATGCACCCGACCCCTACGGTGCCTCCTGCGGGTGGTGGGCCTGCAGGAGGATGGGCCTATGTCCCCTTTTCGGTCTGGGCCCGGTTGGGCCCCATGGACTAAGGCCCGGGCACCAGACACTCGCCGTCGGGCGCCCACCTGGGGCCTGGCTCCAAGTTGGGGCCCCGGTAACCCTATCCCAGGCAGGGTAAACTGTTCCCTCGATGTTTTCCTCATAAGGGTCTTCTGAATCGCTCTTTGTCTGGTCCCTCACCCAGGACTAATTTGCCATGGGAGACCCTACCAGGGGGCAAAAGCCCCCGGACAACATAGTCCCTGGGATCCCTGGGACACACAAACCCCTCCACCACGATAAAGTAGCGATTCATGGAGAGGAATCGCTATGATATTCAGTTAAATTCAGTTTTGTTTATCTTGTGCCAGATCACAACAACAGTTGCCTAGTAAAGGTAAAAACCCTACAATAATACAGAGCAAACCCCAACAACCATATGACCCGTTTGAACAACTGCTTTGGCAACAGGGAGAAGGAATAACTCAGTTTTAACAGGACGAAACCTCCAGCAGAACCAGAGGGGCAGCCATCTGCCATTACTGGTTGGGGTAATGGGAGGAAGACATGATAAAGACAAGCTGTGGAAGAGAGCCAGAGAGTAAAAATGACTAATGACTAAATGCAGATGTATAAACACATAGAGAGTGAAAAAGGTGATTGAAGAAGAAACAGTCAGTGCATCATGGGAAACCTGATGTAGCCCTTGGCATACGTTTTTATCAAAAACAAAGTCTTAACCCTAATCTTAACAATAGATATTGCAAATGTCTCCCAAGTTTGGGAGCTGGCTGAAAACTGAAGGCTCTCCCTCCCATTCTACTTTTAAATACCAGATAAACCACAAGTAACACTGCAGTCCGAGAGCGAAGTCCTCTTTTGACATGATATGGTACTATGAGATCTTTAAGATAAAATGTGGCCTGATTATTCAAGACCTTGTATGTGGGGAACAGGATTTTAAATTTATTTCTGGATTTAACAGGGAGCCAGGGAACAAAGCAAGTATGGGAGAAATATATTTTCTCTTTCCAGTCCCTGTCAGTAATCTTGCTGCAGCAATTTTCAGGGAGTTTTTAGGACAGCCTGATAATAACGAATAACAATAGTCCAGCCTAGACATAATTTATCCATGAACTAGTTTTTCAGCATCACTTTGACATTGGATGTTTCTAAATTTGGAAATATTATGCAAAAGCAAGAAAACAGTACTACATATTTATTTAATATGTGCATTGAAAGACTTCTCGAAAACGGCTCCAAGATTCCTCACAGTGTTACTGGAGGCCATGGTAATGCCATCCAAAGTAAGCATCTACTTTTAGTTAGAGTCACATATTTCAAAGATTTTTGAGGCCGAGAACAATAGATGTATTAAGTTTAGTAGTCTCTTAGTTCAAGCTGACATAATGCCTCAGAAGTCACTGTTGTATTGTTTTCACACAAACTATTGTTTCCCGGAATTAACACATACAATCACAAAAAAGAAAGCTGTTCTGAACTTCGGATGGAAAAAACAGCCCACACCTGCAACATTATAAACTCTTTGACATCCTTGTTATCCCATAATTTTTTAGTAAAACATGGACATGTGCAGACTTTAAAGTTATATTTGTTATGGGAAACTTACACAGTTTGGGATTTTGAAAGTTTTGATTTTAAAGCAAGCATAGACAACAGAAGTTCTGCTGTGCTACAAATAGGTTTCAACAACAAGAAACAAAAGCTTCTCTTTTACATTTACATCTCATTCTGGTAAATGCACACAGCCTGACAGGGAACATGTTGGATAACAGCTTCGCTGTCCACTGTTCCATTTCAGTTCTGTCACGTCTAATCCCGACTATTTGAATTCAGAAACACTTTCCCTCAGCATGGCTATAGACATATTGAGCTGTCAAATCAGTTGCTATTTTCTCTCTTATCCAGCATTCCTGACTATTAAATTACACAGCATAAAAAGACTTGACTCAATGAATGCCTTCAGAATCACAACATGGGCTACTGAAGGCCAGACACATTCAATCGCTGCCGAAGTTTCCTACCCTTTACCTCGCCTTCTAACGGACAATACAACGAGCAACATTAACCTCACAGTGCGCCTCAGCCGGTGCTTCTAAGACTCAGACGTTCAGCTGCCATCAGGATGATTCTTAAAGGAAATTTTCTGGCATCATCTTTATTTGTTAAAGTTTTCATTTGAAAATGCATCGTTTTCTCTCTGTTTTGGCCTACCGTCCACACCGACACTCTTGAAAACGCATACATTTGAAAACAGTGCTTTTACGTTGCAGTGTGACCAGTGAAAATGTAGACTTTCTAAAATAATGACGCATGTTAGTCATATGATGCAGTCAAGTGACCAGTTAAACTAAGATAGTGGAGTGCGTTTTGTTTGCTCTGAATTTTGACAGCCCTATTAAAGATTGATATCAGTCTGTACATGCTTTTCTTCAAATTCTTTAACTCTCACTCGCTTTTGCAACTTGCAACTACCTTTGTGTTACTCGCAGCAACAACTCCACGTTAGTCCATTGTTAGTCCATTTAAAAAACTTCCTCAACATTCTGCCGCAATGTTTCAAAGAGCCGGAAAGTAAATAAATGGCAGACAGAAATGAGGCAGGTCAAATCGTCTTGCATTTCACACATGTGAAGTACATGAACGTAAGCGTTTTCGGCCGTTTTAATGTAGACGCACAACTCTGTGAAAACGACTGAAAACACTAGTGTGGTCACGAAGCGTTTTCAGACGAAAACGCCGTTTTCAAATCTATCCGGGCTAGCGTAGACGTAGCCTTGGTTACACCTGGACCTTTTGAGGGGGGCCAGCTTTGAGGTGTGGCCTTGCTGGTAAACACAAGGAACAAGAGGAGGATAGGCCGAGCATTGCTTAAAAAAAGTTACATTCTCTTACCTAATGATTTCAGTTTGCATGTTGGGCATGAAAAAAAAACTGCCCCAGGGCATTTTGAAGAAAAAAAAGGATAGTGACAGAGAGACAATGTCAGAGAAATGGATGTGATGCAGAACGGATGCAAATCAGCACATTACAATACAGAGTGTCTGATCTGCGAGACAGGGCAAGGACCCGGTCTCTGTTTTCAGGCATTTAACCTTTAAATCCCACTTAGTTACTTGCATTCACTGCCCTACCGCTGTGCACAGTGATGATTTTACAGCGTAAATAGAAAACAAATGAGGATTCCAGTCTGCACTTTCTTCGCCCACTCAAAAGGAAACTCTGTTACAGTAGTTTGAAGTTAAAAAGCAGTGGGGAAACCAAAGCTGCTGGACAAACTTATAGACGTACCAATGTATGGAAAAAGTACCCCCCCATCTTGACATCATAATTAAAACAAACAGAGTGACAGTTTCAAGTCACCTTTCATTCTTTTCACACTGCAGAAACTAAAGGAACTGTCACATGGCAGTTAATCCCCATGGGAAATCATGCATATGTCTTCATGGCAAACAATCCCACACATTCCACAGGAGGGAGAGATTTCTCTCACTCACTGTTGTGTTTAATTGTTAGTTGGCTAGTTCTTTTGTTTTGCTTTAGTTTCCAAGGGATTTGCAGACACACCCACAAAGCCACCGAGGTAACAAACTGGAGTAAATGAGGCAACAAAGCTGCACAAGCCAGATGCTGTAATGCTTCTGTTTTTACGTGCAGCATGAAACTAACATAATAACATTGGTTAGTTAGTTTTTATCCTGCAATGTTGTCGTTCTTTTGGAAAAAAGTGAAAGGTACAATGGAAATGAGTTGCAACAGTGCAATCATGAAGTTCAGTTAAGGTGTGCCAGAGTAATATTAGACGAGCTTATGAGACTTCCTTAAAAGCCACAAAGCAGGTTTTCCTTCACCTGGTTTCTGTTTTTTTTTTTTTTTACACAAAACCAGCCAGCCTTCTTTGAAAATGAGAGATCACACCTCAGTCAAAAATAGTACAGTCTGCAAAAAGGCTGAATTCTGCAATAAACATACTATCTCGCACCGAGGACGCAGACAAGAGGAAGATCAGACAGAGAGAAAGATGAATGCCTTTCTAAAAAGAATATGTTATGCCCTCTGTTGGCCTCTAGAGAATGCTGATGCTCCACCATTTTATTACACTTTTTTTTTTTTGGTTAAGCAAGAGGAAGGGGGTGGGGTGGGGGATGAGAGAGAGAGGCAAGAAATGTTAAGTAGACAGAGAACAGAGACTCTCATCTCTCTTATTAAAACCTAGCAGCCACATCATCTACAGCCGGCACTTAAGAAGCCACAGAAGTGGTTGTCAGTAGTGATATTATCACATAAAAACAAGCTATTATGGGATGTAATTGTACCGACTTATAGATTTTAACATTTAAAATACAAGTCCACATTTTGGTCAAACTGCAATTAAAGCTCTGTGGTCACTTGCAGTTTTTCCCTGCTGGGTTTGCTGCTGAGCCGCCCACTTTAGCATTGCGGAGAGTACACATGCGGATGCTCAGCCAATCAGAGTTAGCCTATTTAACTCTGCACAAAATGAGGTGGAAGCTACCCCTTTGTCTCCTCAGTCTAATCATGTAACTTGGAATAAATATTACATGTGGAAATGTTGGCAGGTGAGTCTATGAGTGCTGGCTGACTTATGGCTGCCTGGAGCAATGTCACAGCACTCTAAGGTCACTGTTACATTTTTTTTATATTGTATTTCTTTTTTTTTCTGAACATGAGTTGACTTGCTCCATGTTTCTACAACCCTGCTGGCCTGCCTTCACTGCTGTTGTGGTATGTTTGTGTAAATTTTTCATCACCACAGTGCAGGTGGTTGCCGCTGTTGCCTCGAAATGATGCTGGTTGCTTGCCACAAAAGAAGTCTACTGCTTTCACAGACAAACTGACCATCATGTCACATTGGGCTAGAAACGTAACTCTCTCCTTATTTACCTCTTACGTGTGCTTTAAATTTAGTTTCTGTGACAGTGCAGTTGTGCAACTAATGATATTTAATGTGCATGTTAATTTTTTTTTTGTCAGCAGGTGTAGGGATTGCACTGTGATTACACAGTATCCTGAAAATCTGGGAGGAAATGCTCCCTGCAAAACATCTTGCTCAGGTTGAACTCGGGCACTTGGTGGGTGCTCAGTGGGCTGTCAAGTTTACAAAATCTCATCTTATTATCTTATCTTACATTATTGGCCTAAATTAATTTTGTGTTACAAAGTCAGCCTTAACTGTAAATACTTAAGTGTAGTTAGTTTCAGGCATCCACTTTCAGTTAAAGTGGGTTTGGTGCTTATTTATAGTTCTATATTCTGTATTTGTGGACTCTAATAAAGTAGCTTTGCTTGATCCTTTCTATCTTACACTAGTCATTTGTGCAATCCCTCACTTCCTCCGATGTCTGAAACATGCCATTTTAGCTAATTCCCTTGAACTTTAAGACAGTTTTCTTCTTTAATGGCACACGAGCATGTTAATGCTGCCCATGCACAACTACTCATAATACTACCAAGTACTCATCCAAGTAAACAAAGAGCATGTTACCTGTCACCAAGGAAACTATGATGAGCTATTACTGTATTTAAAAAAGAAAGGAAAGCATAAAGAGCCATTTTCTGTGTCTTGCTGACGTCCAGGTAAAAAGTAAAGGGGACCTTTTATGCTCATTTTAACACTATAAAAAACCCTCTAAAAACAGTTTTGTATGAATAGAGATGCGTAAATAACTATTTCCTCAACTCTCAATGTTTAGGAGAGGGAGTTAAAATTTTACCTGACAGCAATCTTTTTTTTTATTTATTATTATTATCATAAATCTGGAAAAACTGCTTCATCCTGTGATTCAGCAGGACGGACTTTAAGACATAAATTTCAGAAAGGCTTTTCTAAAAATGCAGGCTCACAAGTGTTTTAAGAGTATCAAGAATGAAAATGCATTCTGCGGTAGAATATATCACTGGATGTTTTCTTTCTGAACACCTGGCAGAACACATTTTAGGTGAGGATTGCTAAAAAGAAACCTGTTTCCAAACTCCTTACACGAAATTGCAGAAAGTCTTGTAGAAATGGGACAGTTGAGCCAAATGAGCAAATCACTGGATGAACACTGCTGTTAGTGGAAAGCAACATTTACACTGAAAAAAAAAGGGATTGGCCAGCTCTTGGATTTACGTAAGCATCTTGCGTGTATTTAACACAAGTGCCTCATACTTTAATTCAATTCAATTCAATTCAATTTTATTTATATAGCGCCAAATCACAACAAAAGTCGCATCAAGGCGCTTCATAGATACAGAGAAAAACCCAACAATCATATGACCCCCTATGAGCAAGCACTTTGGCGACACTGGGAAGGAAAAACTCCCTTTTAACAGGAAGAAACCTCCGGCAGAACCAGGCTCAGGAAGGGGCGGGGCCATCTGCTGCGACCGGTTGGGGTGAGAGAAGGAAGACAGGATAAAAGACATGCTGTGGAAGAGAGACAGAGGTTAATAACAGATATGATTCAATGCAGAGAGGTCTATTAACACATAGTGAGTGAGAACGGTGACTGGAAAGGAAAAACTCAATGCATCATGGGAATCCCCGGCAGCCTACGTCTATTGCAGCATAACTAAGGGAGGATTCAGGGTCACCTGGTCCAGCCCTAACTATATGCTTTAGCAAAAAGGAAAGTTTTAAGCCTAATCTTAAAAGTCATTAAGATAAGATGGGGCCTGATTATTTAAAACCTTGTATGTGATGAGCAGGATTTTGAATTGAATTCTGGATTTAACAGGAAGCCAATGAAGGGAAGCCAAAACAAGAGAAATATGCTCTCTCTTTCTAGTCCCTGTCAGGACTCTTGCTGCAGCATTTTGGATTAGCTGAAGGCTTTTCAGCGAGTTTTTTGGACATCCTGATAATAATGAATTGCAGTAGTCCAGCCTGGAAGTAATAAATGCATGAACTAGTTTTTCAGCGTCACTCTGAGACAGGATATTTCTAATTTTAGAGATGTTGCGCAAATGGAAGAACGCAGTCTTACATATTTGTTTAATATGTGTGTTGAAGGACATATCCTGGTCAAAAATGACTCCAAGGTTCCTCACAGCATTACTGGAGGCCAAGGTAATGCCATCCAGAGTAAGAGTCTGGTTAGATACCATAATTCTAAGATTTTCAGGGCCGAGTACAATAACCTCAGTTTTATCTGAATTAAGAAGCAGAAAGTTAGCGGCCATCCAGGTCTTTATGTCTTTAAGACATTCCTGCAGTTTAACTAATTGGTGTGTGTTATCTGGCTTCATAGATAGATAGAGCTGAGTGTCATCTGCATAGCAGTGAAAATTTATGCTATTTCTTCTAATGATGCTGCCTAGAGGAAGCATGTATAATGTAAACAGAATATGCCCCAGCACCGAACCCTGTGGAACACCATAATTGACCTTAGTGGGTGAAGAGGACTCTCCATTTACATGTACAAATTAGATTCTATTAGATAGATATGATACAAACCACTGCAGTGCAGTACCTGTAATACCTACAGCATGTTCTAATCGCTCTAATAGGATATTATGGTTGACAGTATCGAATGCTGCACTGAGGTCTAATGTAACTATATAGTGTAGAAACTACATGATATGCAGAGAGGCTAGATTAAATTGTTCATATCATGTTCAAGTGAAGTAAGTCAATAATATAGCAATGTTAAATCCCGCAACACTGCACAGGTTTCAGCCTCGCGCTCTTTGGATCGTGGTTTCGGGAAGGCATCTATCTCAGTCAAGTCGAGCAGCCACCTGTACTTTTTTTGGTAAAAAAACTGTAAATTGGGTGGTTGTTACATTAAAAAAGTCTAACTTGTAATTTGAACACAATAATTTCGTGTTTCTATGAACGTAATTAAATCATGAAGGATCTGTACGAAATTCAACAACTTAATTTGTTCTTGTTGAGATGACATGATACAATCTAGTAAGAGTGGTTAGTTGCTCAACTCGTGAAATTCACAAGATCACACGAGATTTCAAAATGCAGGAAAATCACTGGAGTTATAAGAGGCAGACAACCACACACACACCACATGCATGCTATTGCTATTTATTGTGGATTAACCTGTCAAGGACAAAAACAAAAAAATTCTGCATCAAATACAGGAAATCATAGCTTTCCTCTATTTCCTAGATTGTTGGCATGGTGGTTAGTGCTGTTGCTTCACGATAAGAAGATCCTGGGTTCAAATTCACATTCTGGCTAGTTTGAGGTGGTTTCTCTCTGGGTATTCTGGTTTCCTCCCACAGTTAAAAGCTGTGCAGTTATTAGAGTTAGGGTTAACTAATTAAATTACCTGTCAATGTAAGTGCAAATGGTAGGGATGGGTATCGTTTAGGTTTTATCCGATACCGGTGCCAAACCGGTACTTTTGAAACGGTGCTCGAACCGGTGCTCGAACCGGTGCTTAAAGAATGGAGAACACAAACTTTGTCCAAAAACCTCTCATGTTCAGCTGTTTTTTGTAAAAAGATAACAATGTTAGCCTTTTCTGCAGCTATAGGGCATATATGGTATCACTCTTGGCTGGAAGCAGTGCTTAAACAATGGAAAAAACACAAACGTTGTCCAAAAACCTCTCATGTTTAGCTGTTTTCCACATTTTCTTTGGTCATTTTAGCCTTTTTGGCCAGGGTGAAGGGAGTATCTGCCATCAAACAAGAAGACAGCCGCATGTAGCTATGATGATGTTTGCTAGTTCACCTTACGTGCATTAATGTAATAACGTGGTTAGCCTACTCAACGTAAATTACACACGAACAACATTAAGCTACTCACGCAGAGAAGAACGGCTGCTGCTGCCATCATCATCCTCATCATTTCTGCTACACTAGCAGGGCTACAGCTACACCCGCAGTAGATGTGCTCGGTGTGAGGTCTCGCAGCAAGCTATCACATACGGCGCATTTCTCGGCTTTAAAAAAACCCCACTATGCGTCGCCAGGTGTTTCATCGGATTTGAGGAGTTACCTCCTTTGCACAGTATCACCTTAAAGCACTTGTTGCAGGCTGCTGAGTTTGCATATTTTGCTGTGAAGTACAGCCAGACTTTTGACCGCTTCGCCTTGGGCATTTTTAATCTGTAGCTCTGTTCTAAAAGAACGTACGTACCTGGACCCGCCTACTATCCTCGGAAACGTAAAATGATAGGCTAGAATCTAAAGTGTATCACAGCTCAGGGGGAAAAAAGCACCGAAATAAAGCACCAAAATGTGCGCTGCTTTTCGGTCTGGTTACTACCGTTTATGCTAGAACCGGTGCCATCATGGCACCGGATACCGGTACCCATCCCTAGTTGTTTGCTTCTATGTGATAGACTGGTGAGCTGTCCAGGGTGTACCCTGCCTCGTAACCTATCACTTCCGGGTTATTTCCCAACCCCCCTGCAACCAGGATAAAGATAGGAGGATGGTAGTTGTTGTAGACCCATTCGATTTTTATGGTAACCAGGATCTAGACTTTGTTGAACGTTATGTAATATCAAGACAACATGTAGTATTTAAGTGACCAAGTAGTATTGGGGTAAAAGTTATTGAATAGTGTTGAAATAAAATGCCAAAATTGTGAAGGATTAAATTATTCCAAGAGCTCAACTTACTTCATTTCTCTCTCTCTTCATCTCTGGCAGGTAGCTCCATGCCCTCCTGGGTTTTAAATGCACCTTAGAACACACATGCATCAACACTACATATGAGCGGGCGGAGGGAGGTTTGGAGTCTTCTCTCACCCCGTTCTCTGCGACCTGCTGGAGTGGGGGGACAGGAAGGAGGAGTTGGCCGTCCGACTGGGGTCTGGAGTGTGGGGCCTCCCTGCTGCAGCGGAGTCGGAGCGGTCTGCTTCTCCCCACCGCAGGGAAAAGGGTAACATCACCTGGGTGCAGTTTCCCCCTCCAGGGGCCTAGATCCGGGGCTTAGAGTACGCTTGGGGAGTGTGATCATGTGTACAGTATCTCTCTATGTCTGTCTCCACATTGGTTGAGTGTTGAGTAATTGCATATGAGAGCATGAGGGTGGGAATGGATGTTTGTATCTGTGTGTGCCTGTATGTCTGTGTCTATATGTCAGGTTGGGTGTCAGGCGCCACCTCTCTGGGGACATCTCAGGCCTTCCAAGGTTTGGAGGCCTATCTCCCCCCACCACTTCCCCTGCTGGTGGCAGACGTCCTCAGACATCGGTGCGTTTGGTGGTTCTTTGTGTTCGGGGATGGGCGTCCAGGTACACACCGGCTCACTCCTTGGTGGCTGCTTATTGGGGCCTGGAGCCTGGGGCCAGTGGCGTGTCTAGAAAATTTTTGTTGGGGGGGCCAGGTAGGGGCACAGATTTGGAGAAGGGTGGCAGATGTAATTGGCAGATAATGTTAAAAACAATTCTACCAACCGTTAACCATAATTCAATAACCCTGTAAACCTAATAACCGTAACCTTATTAGAATGAGATTTTAACCACTACGGTGCAAAGTGTTTAGATACTGTGTTGATTAAGTACAAGAGATACAATCAGTCAGTGTTTATTCAGCATTCAAGGACATCAATATTTGCATAGTATTTTTACTGACATGTAGTGCACATGTGTTTTGGGCAAAAACATTTTTGAATATTAAAATACGAACATTTTTAACATACAATTGGCAAATTAGCCAATTCCAATGCAAAACCAATGCCTGTTAAAAAAAAAAAAAAAGAAGATAATCTTCTCACAAACTGGTGTTTGATTTTGAAACAGGAAAAAAGTGGAGAAACAACTGAAAAGACTAACATTTGAATAAAACCTGAAAGCAAGTAAATACTTTATATGCTGCCTTACTTTGGTAATATTGAGAACAACACTGGCTGATGATGAAATGCAGTCAGCTGGCATGGTGACACTGCCAGTATTAACCTGCAGGGCTGGACTGGGACAAAAAATTGGGCATTTTCACTACAGATTGGCCCACCAGGTATTAAAGCCATAAAGCCTTTGAATGAAAACAAATGCTGTTGTGACAGTGATGTACAGTCTTTTTGGTATATGTATGATTTCTATACATTTTACGTCAGATAAAAACTTTCTTCGCAAGATTCAGATAATTATTTAATAAAAGCTAGATATTTTAAATGAGAATAAAATAGAAAAGTATTTCTTTGTGCCCACCTTTCCCTGTTAATGCCCTACCTGGCCCCCTGGCAACACTTTGCTAGACCCGCCCCTGCACAGTTACCAGCTGTCAGCTACATAAAAAAAGGATCCTGGTGTTATTTATCTCTCAGAAACAGTTCATAACTTCAACTCATTCCTGTCACCTAAAAGGTAAACCTGTTTCTCCATCACCTGTTCAGCTCTGATGATTCAGTAAGGACATCTCCTGGTTTCATCTTCATGTTTCCCTCTCACCACATATCCAAACCGACATCATGACCAGCAGCTTTACAGCTTTACAGCTGTGGCTCCAGCAAACATTCTAACTAAATAAATTCTAACAACAGCTGATCAAGCTTAAACGTGCTGCTGCTGTTTAGCGCGACATCTGCTGGTTTCCTCTTTCTGGCGCAAAGTGGGTGATAAACAAACAAGAGAGACGATCAGCTGATCATTGATCAGTTTCATGATTGAAGTAGCAACAGGAGAGAGAGGAGAGATAATGAGAGGAGAAGAGGCAGCTGTGCAGCGTAAAGACAGAATAACTCCAGTTTTGTGTCTTTTTCCATCCTAGCTGAAGTCCGGGACAAACTGCGTCTCTTCTCAGCTCAATACCAAACGCGTAATATTTTCTCTGAATGAGGGACCATTCCATTTTTTAAGGAGCTGTTGGCAACTCTACTAACTAACCTTATGAATAAAATAAAGTTCACTATCAGTAACATCATAGCAACCGAACATCTGTATAAACTTGTCATGCTAGCTCACACAGTATGAGGTATTGTAACTGACTGTAAAAAGTCAGCACAACGAAAATAAACTCCACCTAAACTTGGTTTATATCTGACCCAGATAGACTGCAGGTCATAACTTCTTACCTGAAGTTCAGTTCACCTGACACTCGGACTGGTGGCCGCCTCGGGGCTCTCCTCCTGCCTCCCCTTCCCTCATCCACCTGCTGGCCTCTGAGGAAGCCCCGCCATAGCCACCACCAAACAACTGAGTTATTTTTACACATCGACCTGCATCTTATAACTCATAACTCTTATGTTAAGTGGGGGAACTTGCACAATCGGTGGCTAACTAAATACTTTTTTGCCCCACTGTACACTCACTGGCCAAATTTTTGTTAGATACACCTGTTGAGCTGCTCATTAGGTCAAATACCTAATCAGCCTATCACATAGCAGCAGCTCAGTGCATTTAGGCATGTATACATTAATAAGATGACCTGCTGAAGGTCAAAGGGGATTTAAATGACTTTGAACATGCATTGTTGTTTGTGTCGGACAGGCTTGTCTGAGTATTTCAGAAACTGTACAACCATCTAACCGGTTTATAGAAAATGGTCTGAAATGGAAGAAATCTCCTGTGAGCAGCACTTCTCTGGGAAAAAATCACTTGTTGGTGCCAAAGATCAAAAGCGGAATGAGCAGATTACTTACAGCTGTAAGGAAAGCAACATGAACTCAAATACCCACTTACTTCAACCAAGTTATCAAGAAGAGCACCGCTGAAAGCACAATACGTTGAACCTCGAAGCTGATGGCCTAGTGTCACCTGCTGGATAGAGGTGAAAACACAAAGCAAACAATGTCTCTTTCATCTGTTTCACAGCATGCACGGGAACTGGAAACTCGCCGAAGGGAGGCAGAGGAGAGAGAGCGGAGGAAGCAGAGGGAGGTGCAGCTGGAACTGGAAAGACAGCTGAAAGAGGCTGTGATGGTAAAAAAAAAAGTTTTCCACTTGACACCAATTATGTACAGTCTTTTCTCCTTGACTTTGATCTTTGAGAACTCCAGCAAAATGTTGACTGTCATTATAAAATTCACACCTAGTCTTTAATGATTTGGAAAAATGGTTATGACAGTCCAGGAAAAGGTAATTCAGGAATAGGTCAGTTTATACCACTCTGTTGGTGCATCTGTTTATGTAGCTGTGTGTGTGTGTGTGCATAGATAAAAGACAGCATGCAGGCTGAGATGCAGGTGAAGGAAAAGGAGGCTGAACAACAGAAGAAGAGGATCAGGGAGCTGGAGCTGACACAGCAGCAGCTGGAAGTTGCCCTTAATATGGAGATCCAGGCTCGGCTGGAGGAGGAGAGGGCCAGACTGGAGCTTGAGCGGTAACAATGGATTTCTAACTCTTATTATGGCCCTTTATTATTTTATTTGTGATGGAGATCTGAGATATCCATGAGAAGTATTAACATTTTCAGTTGCTTCTTCCCTTTTTCCCCTCCTTCAGGTTGCTGCAGGCTGAAGATGAAAAGAGGAAACATTTCCAGCTCCTCCAGGAGCAGCAACGTACAATGCAAAACCTCAGCCCCATACAGGAGCTGTCAGATGGCAGTCCCGATGAGGACACCCCCTCAGCCCTCAACTCTGCCTCTCAGGAGCTCCAGGATCTGCAGGCATCTCGCCAAAGAAGTCACCAGCGTCTGGAGGTGAACAAGTTTGTTTTGACTGGCTTTGTGAGCAGCATCTTATTTAGTGCTCTTCTAAAACAACACTGATGAAGATGCCTGCATGATTTTTGTTTCCAGGAGGTTCAGGAGAGGCTGAGGAATGCCAGTCAACAGGTACGGCACTGGAACATCCAGCTGAACCGACTGATGACCCCCATTACTCCTGCAGGTGCGGTATTCACTTTGCCTCTTTGCAGCACAGACTTCTGGAACAGAGTGTTAGTATAGTTAATAACAGTGTAGACCAGGGGTGTCAAACTCAAATACACAGTGGGCCAAAATTCAAAACTGGATCAAAGTCGCGGGCTAACTTTAATATTTATTGAAATATATTTATTCCTCCAGATATAAGAATGAATCTTTTCTTATGGACTCAAACACATTTTGCTGAAAAACTGAATATGGAGCAAGCAAAGCTTAATACTAAACAATATATATATTAGCTGTATAATACCAGTAGGCCAGCTCTAATAGTAATTTGGTATGGCTTCGCGGGCCAAATGTAATTAGGTTGCGGGCCAAATTTGGCCAGAGTTTGACACCTATGGTGTAGACCATATAATCTGTCAGATAATTGCATTAAAATGCTACAAAAGGCACCTACCCCCAAACATGTCAAGAGATTCATTCAGTGACTTGAATGAAAGAATCTGACTCACCTCAAGTTAATTAAAATTAAAAATAAATCTTATTATGATTTAAACACGGAAATCTTAAAACGAAAAATAACCGCATGCACAGTTGTTACAGGCTGCAAACATGTTTTATACTGCTTTGAAGTCTGGGACAGCATCATAAGAGGCATAACTGATCTCACCATAGTCCCATGAAGACTCAAGATGAGTGTTTTCACGACTGCCATCTTGGTGTTTTGAAATCAGGCATGATGAATGAAGGGAAGAACTGTCTGTTAAGGTTCTCAGTTGTTCAGGTCATCGTAGTCTAAGGAGCTTGGAAAGAAAAGCATCTGGACTTCTTTAAGTTTCTTGAAGAGCATTTCACCTCTCATTCAAGAAGCTTCTTCAGTTCTCTGAAGAAATTCTGAACTGAAGAAGCTTCTCAGATGAGAAGTGAAACATCTTCAAGAAACTTAAAGAAGTCCAGATGCTTTTCTTTCCAAGCTCCTTAGACTGTAGTTAAACTTCACACACTGGACTTGTCAGTCACACATCCTTCGCCAGTAGGCATTCCCAGAATGATCTTTCCCCTTCTGACGCTTAGAATGACCAAATATGTGCAAAATGGACAATTCCACATGCCACCATGTCAGTCTTTTATTAAATATGACATGAAACAAATGACTGAGCCATTAAATTTGTCACAAAGGTGTTCACCTAATTCCAGGCAAATGGAATAGACTTCTATGGGACCATAAGTCTTTTTGCACTTTGACATTTGTTTTACTTTTCAGATCTGTAACCTATAACTTTTATACTGTATGTGTTTTGATCATAGGAGTCTACGGGGACTTACTTACTTTTAGCACGTTTAGCAGTTGATGTTGGCTTCTTTTTTCAGTACTGGAGCTTCCTGCTCATTGAAGACTTTTCTAACAGGAAATGCTTAATCCAAAATGGCGTTTTAAGGGCTTGGATTAATGTCAATTTCAGCAAATATTCTTTCTTATGTTAAAAGAACATGGATCTCTGTCAGTGATAACTTCTGACTTTATAACTCAAATTTTAAGAGAGAGCTTCACTGCTAAGCTCTCATCTGTGTGGGTGTCACGGTTCGCTTGAGGACTCACACGCAGGACTCAGAGGCACAGTCTGTATTTATTACAGTTCCACCAGGTGTATATACAAACAGTGCAGGGGATAGTGCTATATACAAAGCGGTGACAGGGAAAAGGCTCTGGGGAAATCCAGGTAGGGAAAAGACACTTGCTCCTCTTCTGACTCTCTCTCCAAACACCGCTCGGGGGATGCAGAGTCGGGTCCAGGGGATCTATGTACAGAAGGAAACACACGTTAGAGGTTTTGCACAGGGAAGCAAAAGAGAACTTGCTCAGAGCCGGGCTGCACTGACGCGAGTCACACACAACGATCCAGTGATGAGTAGAAGCCACTCCCTGGCTTAAATGCTGGCTGCACTGATGAGGCCCAGGTGTTTCCTCCTCAGAGGGGCGTGGGCCGAGGGCGTGAACCCACCATGAGTTCCGCCCTGGCGAGAGAGAGAGAGAACACTACTAGTCAGCGGCCTGCTGATCCCCTGGCCGTGACAGTGGGGTTCAAATCCCTTATTCAGATTAAGATTTTATGTGACATTACATTGGCAAAAATTAAATTTACTTGAATAATGTGAGTATTGGAGTAAGTACTTGAGTAGTTTTTGAATAACTTTAATTTTTTAATGTGCATATTTTATGAATAATGATGTTTCAACACTTTAATCTACTGAATAAGTAAGAATTAGACTTAATAATCTTTTTACTTTAAAAAGGGAAATTGTGTACAATCTTTTATTCTCCAAAATGCACATAATAAAAATGTTTTGGGGAATGTATATGCTTTTTAAAAACCAATTGCTTCTTACTTGATGCATGCTATAACTTTCAGCAAAACTGAACTAAAATTTGTTAACAAGCTTACCAAATAAGAAATGTTTTGTGAATTTTCTTTGGAGAGCGACTGGAAAGCCGGCTGTTATCAAAGCCCACATGCCCTAAAAAGGAGGACGCGCTGGCCAGTAATGAGTTCATCACTAAGTTTAAGATAAGAGTTGATCAGAATAGAGGCGATGATGAAAGTCTGGAGCATCAGTTGGAGGCTGCCAACCTGTCTGATGAATCGTTCGAGGCCCAGACAGAAGTCAACGGACAAATATGATCACAGACATTTTAAAAACGCGAGTTGAGAGTTAAGGGGGAAAAATATTGTAATAAGTATATATTTGAATTGCACACTAAGATATAAAGTGATGGCAGCGAGCACAGTGTTGCAGGATTTAATTAAAAATACATCTGACTAAGACCAACTGAAATTTAGAGTTGTGTATAATAAAGTTTATTCATGAATAAAACAAATCTGTAATAATTTTCTTTCTCTTTTGTCCATCTGAATCTCGCTACAGCTTAAATAAAAGAAAAGAATGTGTTTTGAATATATTAAACTATTCTCTCTTTTTCTTTCTTTCTTTTTTTCTTGGTGGGTTTTCTTTTGCAATCAAACGCAACATTATACAATTATATAGTATAGTAAGAAATATCCTTTAACTTAATTTAGTATTTGTTTTTTCATTTTTGTTTTTATTGTTTCCCCTTCAGTTTTGTGCTTATAACATGTTCTAATCTGACATATTATGCAGTAAATTATTTTTGCAATAACTTAACAGGCCATTGTGGGAGCCAACATTCACTTATCAAAGACATATTTGTATATTCTGTGGGCTGCTTTATGGTTGTGTCATTTAGAAACATAAGCCACAACAGACTTCCACTGGAGAGTACTTAAAAATGTATTTTTATGTAAAGATCTTTTAATAACTACTATATTAAGAGAGAACCTATTGTTACATGGATTAATTGTACAAACTGTAGAGAAATAAGTTTAAGCGTGCAACTTTTTATTCATTTTTAACTGTATTAATGTTTTTATGTTAATACAGCCGCCTCATATCTGTTTCCTCAGTGTTTTTTAAACCATGTACTCCATCTATGAGTAAGAACATGAATAAATTCCTTTCCAAATTTGTAGTTCTTTTTTCCAACACACAGATGCAGGTATTCTTTTGCACCAAGGCGTTAAAGAAATGCTAAGAAAAAATGAAAATACTACGTTGCAACCTGTGTGTGTGTGTGTGTGTTTATATATCTGTATCTATATAGATATAGATATATATGTGTATTCGTACCCTTTTTTCATCATCTAGTTTCCTGTGCCAGATCTTCTACTGATCCACTGAGGCAGACATGTAAAAAACATGAACTAAAGCATATTTCTGTATATAAACAGGACTTTAAATCTTTATCAACAGCTACTTTAGAGGAAATTCTTCAATAAACTGCAACCAAAGGCTCAACTCAGAGGACAAAACCCAACCTGTTATAAATAGTGTGACACCAAACTTTCTCTTGTGTAAAGTTACAAATAGGAGTAATTATCCACAGAAGCTTTTATACATAATGAAGTTATAATTCGTCCTGTAGAAATTGTACATTTAAGCTATATAGTTCCCTCTGTGATAACTCTGCTATGAATGCCTCTTATTAACTTTTATGCTTTTACAACCCACTATGAGCAAACACTCAGCAACAGTGGGAAGGAAAAACTCCCTTCTTGAAGGAAAAAACCTCTGGTAGAACCTGGAAATCTGTCTAAACTAGTTGGGGGTTAGAGCAACAGATGCAAGTCTTCAGATCATTTGCAGTGTGACTGTCTTTGTGCACACTTTAACCTGATTCAGTTTTCTTATTTGTCAAAATGCACCATGGGTAAAAAAAACAAAACAAAACAAAATAGTAATGAAGGAGAATCCTCAGCAAAGATGAATTAAACAAGTTTTATTTTGATCCAATTTTACTTTAAGTAAAACACATCTTTATTTGATGACTTTAATGTCATCAAATAAAGACAGTTTTGATGGAGCTCCTGACCCAGCCCAAGCTCTCTATGAAGACGAGGAAAAACTCCCCAGGGGGCCAGATCGATGGGAAGAAACCTCGGGAAAGCCCATTCAAAGAGAGATCCCCTTTCCTGGGATGGCTGGGGGGGTTACAGGAAGTCCGAAAAAGCTAATTTTTTTATTTATTTATTTTTTAAGATTGACCCATTCCTGTCCAACAGAAAAAAGAAAGGAGGTTACCACAATGTATCACACTTATATGATAAGGTGTGAATTGTGTGTTTGTGTGTGTTATCTTAGCCAGGGGTGAAGCTGGAGCTCCTCCAGTGTTGGGCGCTTCTCCGGGGCTATAGTTAAACATGCCTCCAAGAAATTCTGGCATTCTTGAAAGAAAGAAAAGATCCAAAAGATGAAGATGATAGTTCTAGTGATCCAAGACATCAGTGAATCTGGAAGTGTGAAGTTTTCTTACCTGTGGACAGACGCTTTTTGATGCTCAGTTTCTTTGCGAGGAACCTCTCGGTACTAAAGTGCCGTGCATGAAGCGCTTCATACAACACCACTCCCATTTGCCACACCGTGGTGGGTCCACACCTGTAGCAGCTCCTCCTGTACCACTCGGGAGGGGTGTGAAGAGGAGTGCCTAACAAACAGACACAATTACAATTTCTTCTAAAACAAAAGACACAAATTGTTACATCTGTGAAAAGCAGGAGCAGAATATGTTACCATAGAAGACGCGATACAGAGATCGCTGTTTAACAAAGCAGCTCAGTCCAAAGTCAATGATGCGAACTCGAGGCACATCGGAGCCGGTCTCAATCAGAATGTTTTCTCCCTTGATGTCCCGATGAAAGATGTGTTTATCCTCAAGTTCCTTTACAGCATCAACTAGTTGCTTCAGAATGACCTGGAAAAGATGAAAAACACAATAATGAGTTAATGCTTTTCTGCCTTGATTGAATGCTGTACAGTCTAAGGCTCTCCCAGTCAACCTACCTTGGCCTTGTCCTCTGGTAAAGTTCTTCCATTTTCTGCTTTGTATTTTTGCAGGTCCACAGCGGGGACAGGTCTCTCCAGCACCAGGATCAGCTCTTTGCCAAGGTCGAACCACTCCAGCAAGGACACAGGTGCTGATATTCCCACTGACCCTTCTGCTTCACCTGCAAGTTTAACCATAATGGCCACTTCCACCGAGAGCATCTTCCCGCTTTCATCCTGAAATATTACAACAAAGTGGATGATGAGGAACGCCGCATTCAATCCAGTAATGTAAAACTAATTCAAGTGTTGGACGCTTACCGCCACTTTGCAGTAGACTTTATTTTTGGGAATGTGTTTGATGGCAACCTAGAAGACACAGAGCATTGGTGAGCATTTCCTCAGTATGACATAATGAAAGGTGGAAACACAGCAGACGTCTCAGTTTACGATATTATCCATTATCTGCGTTACTGCCTGTCTTACTACCATCATCTGAACACTTACTGGAAAACGATCTTCTATCCGGTAGCCAGAAAACACTGCTCCGCAGCCTCCTTCTCCGAGCTGGTGCTCCTCCACATATCTGGCTTGGAATTCACCTGAACAGACAAAACAGCAAATCTTGTTTTATTACAGCTGTGACACAAATTACTCTCCTCTGTAGCCTAAATGTTCCTTTTGCCCTTCCCCTGAATATAAAACCCAAGCTGCTTGCTACTTACGTTTTTGGTCTGCCACTGATTTTTTGTCCTGGTCCACATTCCTTTTTTTTTTCTTGGGTGACTCTCTGTCGTCTCCCGTGGCCTTTCTTTTGCCATTTTTTGCGCACACCTGTTTGTTGTTCAAGTCTGGAGATGTGGAAAACACCAAAAGCACATCAGCTCACTGGATGATAGACACAAACACTAAACACCAATATCTTAAACCTAGCAACCACACTTAATCTACCCCCTTATTCAACTAATTAGCCTACCTTTACCAGAGTCCAACGAGGAGGATGCTTGCTCCTTGTCACCGCTCATATGGTCAAGAAGTTTAGCCCTCTTTGCTTTCTTTGTTGTGTCCTCTTCATCTTGCACAACCTTGCGCTTCACTCCTTTGACCACATCTGAGCTGGTGGAAGGACCAGCCTGCTCAGCGACCCTCCTCCTTTTCATTGGGGTCTTCTTTTCAGGACTGGCCTTTCTTTTAGCAGTCCTGCTCTTACGATCTATAAACGACAACAACACAGTGGTGAAAAAGAGTCCCCGACATCAAGACTGGAAGCAGTTTGATGGCAAAGAATTTGAAATTGCTTTTGCTTAAATGATCACAAGTTTAATCTTGGGATGAAAAAAAAAAACTGATCAGTGCGAGTTGATACTAGGTTTACTAAGTCTTAGATCTTGATGGCACTTGTTGGTCTGTTTTTACTGTTGAGTCCAAGAATAAACTTATTACATTATTTTACCAAAAGACCGGTAACCTTTCTTTGATTAGACATCTTGTATTAAAGCTATTTTCAATTAAACATATGATTCAATTGCTCCAAAAATGATTCACACAGTGTCAACATTTCTAGGATTTGGATTTTACCAGGATTTGATTTTATTATTTTACTTACCTTGATCTCCCGAATCTTTCTTATCAGCTGGAGTGGCAATTTTTCTTGTTTCCTTTTTAATTGTAATTTCGGAGACCCTTTAAAATCGAAAATGTAAACCGTAATGAGCTAAGATTGAGTTAATATTCCTTCAAATGTGCACCCTTCAAATGCTTGACTTTTCTAACTGAATTCTGTAAGTGAGCTTTATAAGTAAACTCTGGAAACTACGGCAACACAACATAGAATCTTGCCTTTCAGTGACTTCACTGACTGCCAGTAGTTCAAAGTAGTTTACAGAAAAACACTGGCAGACAAAGCCATAATATTTCATATAATTCAATCATTTCATATCAATTAAACAGTTTCTTTCATTATCTTTCATCATTTGTATAAAGACCTCATCTATGGATGACAGTATGAAGATTTGTGGTTGACCACACACATTATAATAAACACAGTGTCAGCTACATTGTCATCTGATTTAAAGTATTTATTATGTACATTTAACTGTCATGGTAGTGAGTCTGTGACCCAGTGTTTTGTGTTTGTTCATTTATATTCATTGATTATTCTTATGTATGTTTTTGGTTCTCTTTATTGTTTTCTTCTTGTGTTACATTCTTAGGCTTTAGGTTTCTGTTACTTTGCCTTGCCCCTGTGTCCCACGTGTCATGTCTAGTCACTCTTGTTTCCATGTTCCCCAATTTCTCCCCAGTCAGTCATGTCTCTGTGTCAACTCTGTGTCTTTGTAAAAGTCTCTTGTTTGCTGTTTTACTTTGATAGTCATGTGTGCTGTGTTAGTGTTTTCATGTCTGTGAAGGTTCTCAGTCATCTAGGTCATCGTAGTCTAAGGAGTTTGGAAAGAAAGCGTCTGGACTTGAAGTTGCTTGAAGATGTTTCACCTTCTCGGATGAAAAGAACTTAAACTTTGCTTGAACGTCTTCAAGCAACTTAAAGAAGTCCAGACGTTTTCTTTCTAAGCTCCTTAGACTATGTTAGTGTTTTCAGTTTTCCTTCCCCATGGTCTTGTTGTTTGTGATTTCTCGCAGCTGTGCTCTCATCCTGTGTCTTATTCCCTCATTTATCCCTCTGTGTATTTAAGCCCATTGTTTTCCTCTGTTTGCTGTTGGGTTATCTGTGTATCATCCATGACAATTAAATGAAATAGCAAATGCAACTACAATTTCAATGAGATTCATTCCTGGCATTCTACTGCGGTGGCTGAAAGTAGACACCAAGCATTATCACTGTAACTGATGTAAATATTGGACTTGGAGGGGATTCGTCTGATAGACTGATGCAAACATTACTGTGAGGAAATTTTTGAATCTCCCAATTTTCTTTTTTTCTGAAAGAAAGAAATTTGGTTACTGTATCACATTTGTATGGCAAGATGTGAATTCAGTATGCGTGTGTGTTTGTGTCAGAGAGGAGTTTATCTGAGCCAGGGGTAAAGCAGGAGGTCCTCCAGCATTGGGCACTTCTCCAGGACTTTGTTAAAACTTGTTTTCAAGACGTCTGAAATGAAAGAAGGACAAGAGATATCGAGATGATAATTCCAGTGATCCAAGCGATCACATTGATTTTCTGCAAAATTTTCTTTTTGAGAGTCATTCGGCTGGGCAGGGGGTATAACACATCTGCAATGCAACAACATCTGCTCTCTGGGCCTGTGTGAGAGTGTTATCTCAATGGCGGGAATGAGGATGTTGGAATTTGGCATCTCAGGCACCAACTCATCTCTTTCCTTAACCGGGCTCACCAGAGATTGGTTTCAGCCTCTCTCCATGCTTTAAGGAGGTTGAGTTGATAAATCTGACTGGCCCCTCCCCTGTCTGACCCTATCTCTTCATAGTCAACACCAATGTTCTCACCGTGTGACCATGAACGGTCCTTACCACTTGGCAAGTAATTTCGAGCTAGAAGAAGGGAGTAAGACAAGCACTTTATGTCCCTGTTAAAATACAACTACATTTTATCAAATATCACTAAGCAGTCCTTACCTTTAAATACAGCCTGGTTTCTTTCTCTTTCTTTCTATATCTCTGAGTGAAGTTAGCTCTCATTCTTTCTCTTCCTGTGAAATACAGCAAGTAGAGCTTTAGATAGCAACACACTGTGACACAGTTAGTGTTTGTTGAGGTGATAGAAATGCTGCATTTGAAATTACCTGACACAACATTTTACTCCCTTTTATGTTCACTCCTTTTTTTCTGAAGTACCGCAAATTATGGGCACGTGGGGTTGTTCTGGTGTTGTGCTAAAAATAAATAAATCAAAACTACAGTACATGGTTTGTTCTTTCATCTCTTTTTATGCGACATCCTCTACTGATTAAAACGCGACTGCCTTTCACTGTTTAGGCTCAAATCTCATTGTTTGAAGGCCTGCAGTGACGTGAAATATTAACTTCCCCCAAATGCGTTAAACCCAAAGTAACGAGTTTGTTTTGAAAATATACGGAGTGGAAACTACAGATATTTGTAGTTTTGCACGTCTTTCTTCCTCCACCAGAGGCCATAGGCGCTGTCGATCTTGTATGTCCTCCTGCAGCAACATCTCTGTGAAGCTGATGCCTTCTTGCTTGCAGGTTGAAGAATCTTTGGTGCGCCTCCACAATTCTTCTTTAATTCGCCTCTGTGTGAATAGAATAATGATGTTTCTGTTTCTGCCATCAACTTGTTTCCCTAAGCGGTGGACAATATCAACAGCCTCTTCTAAGTTCAAGTCAGGGGCAATCTTCTGAAGCGTTTGCAAAACCTTCACTCTAATGTTTTCGTCTTTGTCTTCCTTCACCCCTTTCAGTTTTAGGCACCACCTCATTCGGTAGCGCTCTTGTTCTCTCACTCTTCTTTTCAAGTCTTCGTTTTCTTTAAGCAGCAGTTCATTCGCATTTGCCAGTTTAACAACTTTCAGTTTGCAATCAGCTATCTCTGCAGCGTTAAACTCTACAGCCTTAGCCAAGCTGGCAACCATAGCTGCACTTTGTCTGTTTTGTTCCTTGATATCCTCCAGTTGTGCTTCAAATTTTTTGTCAAGTCCCATAATGGCTTCAAAAATAGTTTTATTGGAGATATCATCTTCCTTCGCTGAAGATTTTGTTCTTTTCTCCTCTGGCGGTTGTTTTCGTCTCCCTGTGAGGTGTCATGCCGAGCAGATATCAGAATTGAGTTCAAGCAAAGTTGACTCTTTTGGTGATTACAGTTTGTCCGGGCGGGCTGTGCGTCTTATTTCATCTGCAGACACGTCGTTGGATGAGGAACAGCTCATGTTGGCATCAGTGGCAGTCAGGATGGCGGCATCTTCCAGAGGGAAGGTCAGGTCGCTGGTCTCTCTGAGCAGGACGCTGTCCACCAACAAGCCTGGTTCCACGGCTGGAGATTACCCTCCTCCGGCTGAAGCCCCCGCTTTTCCCCCGAACAGCGAGCCAGCAGCGGCGCCTCAGCGGAGACCCAAAAGCAGCGGCTGCTCCGTGCTCCTCTTCCCCAGTCAGGGCAGCCAGTTTGTGGGCATGGGCAGAGGACTTTTGAAATACCCCAACATTAAAGAAATGTTCACCATAGCCCAGAAGATCCTGGGTTACGACCTGCTGTCTCTGTGTCTGGAGGGCCCCGAGGACGAGCTGCAGAAAACCCCAAAGTAAGTGCCAGATAAATGTCTGGAAAAGGACAATAACTGCAGGTCCTGCCTTCTTAAATGTGGCCATTTTATCTTTTTTTTTTTTTAAAAAAATACTGCTACAGTAATATTAATTTATATTTAAAATGTGCGCACATTATGTATGAAGGTGTGGATGAATGATGCTTGTTGTAAGAAAGCATTTTGAGTGCCCAGTAGAAGAGCATCTTTCAAATGCAAAGTTTCTCATTTCAACTTTAATTACTGCACATGATTAAGGTGATAAGAGTAAATAAGGCTTCCAACAGTGGTTATTTCTTATTATCATATCTTATTTTTATTGGTTTTCTCAGTAGATTGTTGTTTCACTCCCACCAAAAACATCACCGTAAATAATCTTCTGATTCTGAATGACCATTTAAAAAAATAAACAAATTGTTCTGAGTTAATTTCAGTTACGGATGTATCAGTGATGTAAATGATATATCGGTCATAATCGGGAGGCTGTTACATTTTTATTTTTTTTTACTTGTTTTGACTTGTCTTTTCTGGGGCGATGAACTTTGCAGAAGGTAGAAAGATTTCTTTTTTGGGGTCTTTTTGTGCATTTGTACAGTGGCGTGTCTAGAAAATTTTTGTTGGGGGGGCCAGGTAGGGGCACAGATTTGGAGAAGGGTGGCAGATGTAATTGGCAGATAATGTTAAAAACAATTCTACCAACCGTTCACCATAATTCAATAACCCTGTAAACCTAATAACCGTAACCTTATTAGAATGAGATTTTAACCACTACAGTGCAAAGTGTTTAGATACTGTGTTGATTAAGTACAAGAGATACAATCAGTCAGTGTTTATTCAGCATTCAAGGACATCAATATTTGCATAGTATTTTTACTGACATGTAGTGCACATATGTTTTGGGCAAAAACATTTTTGAATATTAAAATACGAACATTTTTAACATACAATTGGCAAATTAGCCAATTCCAATGCAAAACCAATGCCTGTTAAAAAAAAAAAAAGAAGATAATCTTCTCACAAACTGGTGTTTGATTTTGAAACAGGAAAAAAGTGGAGAAACAACTGAAAAGACTAACATTTGAATAAAACCTGAAAGCAAGTAAATACTTTATATGCTGCCTTACTTTGGTAATATTGAGAACAACACTGGCTGATGATGAAATGCAGTCAGCTGGCATGGTGACACTGCCAGTATTAACCTGCAGGGCTGGACTGGGACAAAAAATTGGGCATTTTCACTACAGATTGGCCCACCAGGTATTAAAGCCATAAAGCCTTTGAATGAAAACAAATGCTGTTGTGACAGTGATGTACAGTCTTTTTGGTATATGTATGATTTCTATACATTTTACGTCAGATAAAAACTTTCTTCGCAAGATTCAGATAATTATTTAATAAAAGCTAGATATTTTAAATGAGAATAAAAAAGAAAAGTATTTCTTTATGCCCTCCTCTCCCTGTTAATGCCCTACCTGGCCCCCTGGCAACACTTTGCTAGACCCGCCCCTGCACAGTTACCAGCTGTCAGCTACATAAAAAAAGGATCCTGGTGTTATTTATCTCTCAGAAACAGTTCATAACTTCAACTCATTCATGTCACCTAAAAGGTAAACCTGTTTCTCCATCACCTGTTCAGCTCTGATGATTCAGTAAGGACATCTCCTGGTTTCATCTTCATGTTTCCCTCTCACCACATATCCAAACCGACATCATGACCAGCAGCTTTACAGCTTTACAGCTGTGGCTCCAGCAAACATTCTAACTAAATAAATTCTAACAACAGCTGATCAAGCTTAAACGTGCTGCTGCTGTTTAGCGCGACATCTGCTGGTTTCCTCTTTCTGGCGCAAAGTGGGTGATAAACAAACAAGAGAGACGATCAGCTGATCATTGATCAGTTTCATGATTGAAGTAGCAACAGGAGAGAGAGGAGAGAGAATGAGAGGAGAAGAGGCAGCTGTGCAGCGTAAAGACAGAATAACTCCAGTTTTGTGTCTTTTTCCATCCTAGCTGAAGTCCGGGACAAACTGCGTCTCTTCTCAGCTCAATACCAAACCCATAATATTTTCTCTGAATGAGGGACCATTCCATTTTTAAGGAGCTGTTGGCAACTCTACTAACTAACCTTATGAATAAAATAAAGTTCACTATCAGTAACATCATAGCAACCGAACAGCTGTATAAACTCGTCATGCTAGCTCACGCAGTATGAGGTATTGTAACTGACTGTAAAAAGTCAGCACAACGAAAATAAACTCCACCTAAACTTGGTTTATATCTGACCCAGATAGACTGCAGGTCATAACTTCTTACCTGAAGTTCAGTTCACCTGACACTCGGACTGGTGGCCGCCTCGGGTCTCTCCTTCTGCCTCCCCTTCCCTCATCCACCTGCTGGCCTCTGTGGAAGCCCCGCCATAGCCACCACCAAACCACTGAGTTATTTTTACACATCGACCTGCATCTTATAACTCATAACTCTTATGTTAGCTGCCCTCAGTAGCATACTGTCTGAAATATTCGATGGTTGCAAAAATTCTTTAAGTGTTATTTTTTTCCTTGGTATTCTAATTTCACCGAAGTTTACTAAACTCAACAAACTTAATATTACTTACCGGGACATTTATTCTGTCCTCATTTTCTTTCACCGAAAAATTGTTTCCTGCAGTGTTGTCCTTCGTGCTTGGCTCTCCAACCTTTGCTAACGTGATGCGCATAGCGCAGAAGCCGATGCTGCATTCACTTACACTCGGATATCTGAGCTTCACCGTGAAAACATAATCGTACATTTGATATTTGATTGAATTTTATTGTTTTACCTTTGGGGTGGCACCTGGGGTGGCCAGTCTGGTTGGGGGGGTGGCCTGTGCCCCCCCAGGCCACCCCGCTGGACACGCCATTGGCTGGGGCTCGCTCGGGCCACTTTGGGGGTGGGGTGCCCTCGGCCTCTCGGCCTGGGGCTCGGTCACTCTGGCATAGCTGGCTGCTGCGGAGCTCACGGGCACGTCACTGCAACCCCCCCTGGCTTCTGCTCCGCGGCTGCTGAGTGAGCCCTCATCTGGGACTCTCCTCAGCTCTTTCTGGGACAGTGGCGCGGCTGCCCCTCTGTTGGTCTTCCTTGGTCTCTTGTGTTCTGGGGGCCTCTGGATGTCTGGAGTTTTGATCTCCTCCGTACCAGCTTCATGCACTGGAGGACGGGGCTGTGGCTCCCCCACACCCTCTAGCAGATCATTACATGAAGGAACCTTTTAAAAACAAGCACGCTCATGCTCACAGGTGTACACACGGGTGCTCACACACACAAACTACACCCTTTTTGGCTCCTACCTCAAAGCACACTGTGTGCTGTCGATATATAATATATAATATATAATATATATAATATATTATATATAAGATAATATTTAGTATTTACTGTTATATTCCCATATATCATCGTGATGTTGTTTATTGTATTGCTCTCATTTTCTTCTGCTTGTTTTCTTTTTTCTTTCTCAACAGGTGATCCAGGTGATTGATATATGTATTTTTTTGTCTGCTTATTTAGTTGGTTTTTGTTTTTTTGCCCTTTATCCCCGTCCCTCTTCTCCGCTGTTTTTCCCCCTCTTCCTTTCTCCCTTTTCTTTTCCTCATTCAAGTCCCGTATCTAGCAAGTGAAAAATAAATAAATAAATAAAATAAACAATAAAAGGTGAATCAAATAGACCATTACAGCAAGGCTGGGATGGTCAATTTGGTAAAGTAAATCCGTTGGGCATCTTTCTTTGCCTTTAGACAATAATTCTGATGGCAAAAGAACCAAACGGGACAGGCAAACAAAACCAAAAAAAAACAAACAACTTACTTCATCTAAATATGTTTCAATCGCGTTTTATGAACACAAAATGCACAGGTTTATTGAATATGAAAAAGTTGTGTTGATTTAACTCAGTTGTTTAAGTTTCTGCCAAAGCAAAACATTTATGAGCAACCAATGTCCACTATTGAATCAAGTAAATCCAACATGTCCTTTTTTTCAGTGTATATGTATATCCTGAAATGTTAGTTTACATCCTTACACCCTGGATAGTCTGCACACCATCTAGCAATAGATGCATGGAAAAGTCTTAATGTCCCTGCACTGAAAGATTATGAGTAACTGGCTGAGAATATGAAAGCATATTTTCAAAATGACAGAGCTGCTAAATAAGTGCCAAAGCCCCATTAAAGAATGCATGAAAAAACATTGGAATAGGGACAACATTCCTTCCCCAAAAGTCCCTCGACTGGCCTACTCAGTTTGCAGAGGTTTAAGGCCCATTGCTAAAAGAAGAGGGGATGCTACACACTGATAAACATGGGCCTGTCCCAACTTTGTTTGAGTGGTGTTTCTGCTATCAAATTCAAAATGAGCTAACATTTGTTTTAAAGTGGAACATTTTCTCAGCGAAAACATTTGACATATTTTTTACAGTCTGTTGTGAATAGAATAAAGTGTCCCACCTTTTTCATAATTGGGATTTTAAGTTGGAATACAAAAACAGCATGAATGCTACAAAGTAAATATGTTGAATTTTATTAAAAACAACATGTAGCTTCTTAAGGACACAATTAGCTGAAGAAAACCTCTTACCCTAAGTTGTGTTAACACCTCTAAGGGACATTTTATACCTGCCAGCACTTGGTGGAAAGTCCCAGATTTTTAAGACCTGGGACTCTCCACCAATTGCTCTTAGAACTGAAGAAACTTCTCAGATGGGAGAAATGTAAAGAGGTCCAGATGCTTTTCTTTTCAAGCTCCTTAGTCAAATACCTTATAGTTACACTAATACCACTCAAGTCCTGTTTTAAGGCTATCCTGCTCTATGGATTTATAGAGTGAGAACATGAAGAGGAAACATGAAGATGTGGGAGTATGTTGGTTGCGATATCAGCATCTGCCCTGCTTGCCAGATTTGCCTCCTTGGTACTTTGTCCATTTGACAGACACTAAAATCAAGTTGTAAACAATCATCCTTTTTAATGGAGGACATTCAGTTGCACAAGTGTAAAGGCGCTGAGTGAAATCAGTCCGGAGGTGCATGAGAAGATGACCCCGAACAAGTCATCAATCAAATTGCATTTTGTTTTAGGCCCATACTCTTAACCCATATCTTGCACAAAAAATATTTGATAGAATTTTTTCTGTAATTTACTTGTTATCAGGATCAAATAAAAATACATCATTTAGAAAAATGAGCATGATTTATTCAAGCTATTGGATGATTAGAATTCAGTGTGAAATGGTGAACCAGCAACGGCAGGATTTATTGACAAGTCTAAATACTGGTGGTGGTAAAGACAAAGATGGAGGCTTGGACTGGATTCTGAGAGACCATTATGAGACAGAGATGGAAAGAAAGCAAGATGCAAAAAATTGTGTGTGAAAGTCAGAATAACAAGTGCGGAAATTTAAAGTGTACAAAACAGATGCTGTCTGGCTCATGGAAGGCGGGCAAGGAAATGATTGGACTAATGATTTCAGTACTGAGTTTGACGTTGGAGAATAATTGGAAGTGATGTAAAAAAATGGATCTTCCTTATTGAACTTACACAGCTTTGTTAAATACCTATTCTAATAATTTAAATCACATTACATGAATATTTATGATTACGACATAACAAATGACAAATGAAATGTTAGCAGAAGAATTATGCAGTGTGTGAATTTGCACTAAACTAAAAGATTTGCTTTTTTTACCATTACATTTTCATTTGCCTTGTTTGTGACTCTGTGACGTCAACAGCTCCCGCCTGTCATTTCCAGGGCATCAAATGTTGCTGATTTGCTAAAGCTGCTGTCATCTCACAGGTAAGCTCCACGACACAGATATGACACATCAATGCTGTGACAACCTAGATTTATGGGAATAATGAGAGGATTCTCACTCCCAACTCATCACAATGGGCCAAAACAAAAAACAAATAGAACTCAAGTCCAAAAATGGGACTCAATCGGAACTCTCCAGGGTGAAAGCTGTCAGTTTATTATTCCTTTCAACAAAACTGTCACTATTAATTTGACAGTGATATTATGATGTTTACAAATGCTGCACAGAGCTCGTCACCTGTCGGGTTTCAACTGTGCTTTGCTTTAAATAACGCTGTAGCTATCCTCAGTGATCCTGTCTAGTCGTATGCCTTAGCTCTCAGATCATCTCAACAAACCACCCTCCCACAGTGCAACCCTCGAGCTTCTCCTGTTTTTATCCTGCCATCAGCCCAACTCCACACCCTCTTGCCAGAGACCTGTTCCATTACTGTCACAGTCATTGCTCCAGCTTGGGTCATTCCCCAATGTGTCAAAGCTTGTGACACTGAGCCAGCCCTCACACGCAGTGTGTTGTGACAGCACCATGTCTCCACCGCCACTGCGGATGATGTCAGGATGCCCCCTGAAGGAGGTCACAATCTTTTTTTCTTTTGCTTTGTCTTTCTCCGTCCGTAAGATTGACTCCACGGGATGCTGGTCTGCAGAGAGAAAAGTTTGTCAAAATGTCAGCGAATCTAAGGGATACTTTTGAAAAGGATAATCAAGGATCTAGTTAGTCATGTCTATCACATTAAAATTTTACAGATTCTCAGTAAAACCCTTTAAATGAAAGAGCCACGGGACATGCAAATTTGAGCTTAGCACTAAAATTTCCCAGTGAACGGCTTTCAAGCAGCTGTCGACTAGACTCGACAAACCGGTTTTGTTTACTTCTGCTTAAAATCTAAGGTCTACTGCTTTATAAATCATTGAAAATTTCAAGTGGTAGCTCTGCTGCAGTTGTGAAGTGGCGCTATCTTTTATTGAAAAAAACCCCCAAACAAATCTGCTTTTAGAAATGCAATTTAATTATTATGTTAGGCAGGGTAGGTGGGTGTCGCTTATTGTCTTATTCACTACTTTGCGTAGGTCAACATTTGCAATTCCAGAGAGCGACCGATACTTTTCGTATTTGAGTCTGGCAGTGATTGTGGTGTTTGAGTGAACAGTGAGCTGCATTTAAAACTACACTAAGTTGTTTTGTTGTCTGCTAGAGCAGAAAATGTCGCTCTTTGGTGATTAAGCAGTGAGTAGTCTGTGATGTGTATTATCTGTTAATAATTGAAGGGCTATGAATGCTCACAGTGTAATTGTTGGTCTTGTTAATGCCAACGTTTGATGCTAATGCTTTTTCTATTATTTATATTTTAAGCAAAAATACACTTTTCATTTGAATGCATATTATCATGCAGCCTCGTATGGGTTCTGTCATATCCATGAAAAAAGTCCCAAGTTGTTTTACACCAGTGTCATCCTTTTCAATAAATGTCAGGTAAATTTACATGAGACAGTTGTGGGAAATGGTCTAAACATTTGTTTGTGGCTTTAATCTCAAAGGGTGGTTATTTTTATTATTATTCCATAATGCACTGAGGCAAAAGCCAGGTTTCTATCTCAGCAGACTCCTGCTCACTGGTCAAAATATGCCAGGCTATTTTTTTAATCAACCACACTAAAAGCAGTTTGATGATTTTGCTAATGCTGAAAGCTCTTAAAAAGGAAAAAAAGGGAGAAATATAGCTTAAAAAATAATGTGCCTTTAATTTGAATTCTTTTTTATAATCTTTAAAACCAGCACATAACACGGAGAAACTTTGCCACCCTTCTTTGTTCTAGCTTTGGGTGCTGTGTGCATGCAGACATGCCTGCAAACTACAGTTAGTCAGGTCCTGTCAGTCAGAGCAAGGCCTTCTAATTACCATAGCAATTGGAATGACATGCTCGGTGGAGTTAGGTGATTATACCCTCTACAAAAGATTGTAGTGCGAATGGCTTGTGAGTGAGCGTCACCCTGGTCTGCGGTGTGAAAGTTAAACTGATTGGCGAGCAGTTAACAGAACTTGGACTGTGATACATTCCTAAATGTTTTGGCTTCATACAGTACTCTTATTACCCAAGATTTGAGATGACACAATGAAAAAGCTTTAAGCTTTAATTTAAGTGAATTTTGGCCAGGAAGGAGTTGGAATAAATTTAGCTAGTAAGACATTTTTCTTTTTTTCTTTGCTACTTAAACTTTGCTATGACTTTTAAAACTTTGCTGCTAATGAACACTGCCACTCTGCTTACAACTTTTGGCAGCTTGTCTTTGTTCCCAGTCTTTTTTGTAATGAGCTTTTAGCCATTATTTTGTTTGACTCTAATGACTCAGCAAGATGCTTCACATGGAACGAAGCCGCATGAAGGAAATATAGTCAGGAGAACAAATAAACCCAGCATGAACTCAAGCAACAGAAGTTTCTGATAACCAAGAACCGTAAACTAGCTTTAGTTATGGTAAAATATGCCTAAACACTTGCCAAAGGGGGCTAAGAATTTATGTTTATATGTTGTCTGTCACACCCTCTTGGACCACTTCCACCAGTGTCTGCTAGAAAAGCACTTGTAGAGCTGTTGTTGCTTCAATGTAACAGGGTTTAACACTTTGCTTTCTTTTAAACTGTTTAATTTTTTTTTAATGTTTAATCTCAAAAAATATTTACCTCAAGACACATATTAACAATTTTCTTTCTTATTAAATTGATTAATGAATCATACAAAGTGATGACCTTACAAGTTAATCATTGCGCTCAGAATTTCAGATTTAAACAGTGAACTGAGAGGAAATCCTTGATTTGAAGACTACTTAAAAATAAACTTGTTGTTGTGACCTCCAAAGTAATTGGAATTTAAAAATATGAGCACTAATAATATAGAGAATAACATGAATCAACATCTAGAAGACTTTCTTCCAACTTTGATGAGACGTATCAAGGAGCAAATGGGCTCCTCAGTTTGCAAACGTGTTTTTAAATTTTCTTTACTATATTTTATTTAAAAAAAAGACAATAAACCTTCTGAGCTTCAAGATTTCATATAAAGAGAAGGAGTGGTGTGATAGAGCTGATTGGGAGTGTAGTCTAAAAACATATACTGTTTTTAGACTTTTTAAAATTAAACATTAAACATTGTAAATTCAATGCAGCAGTGCATTGAAATTGCAATGCACTACTTTCTGTTTTTATTTACTTTGCACACAGAACTGCGCTCATTAAAGCAACTCCTCAGGGATTTACCCCACCAGGAAAAACAAGGTCACCCCTGTCTAGTCCTATGGATAGTGCCAGTTTTGTTCATTAACCATGTGTTCATTCACATCTGTGCCAAAATGATGGTTCTCCACCTCAAACACCATTGTCAACACAATGAATATTGATCGTCAACATAGTTACAATAAAGACTGATTGAGGTCGAGCATGTTTTAAAGGAGTTATTGACTTGTACTTGATGTTTTTCCAACGCGGCTGTGGTCTTATTTAAAACCAGTGCATGACTCTAATAATAATAATAATAATAATAATACAAATTGGGAATTATAATTATAATTGTAAGCGGAGAGCCTTTATTTTGTCCTTAAACCATTAACACCCTTTGTTGTCCTTAGTTCAATGAGCGAAGAACAACAGAAAGGGTAGGAAACAACTACACTGCCATTTACGCTTTGTTATTAGCTACAAAGAAAGGTGGCACTGCTCCCGCTGTTGTTGCTGTGCCGTTGCTATATTGAAATGATTTACACCATTCAAATCAAAAAGCATTTGCAGAGCAGCAGAACTTTCACTTTCCCTGTATGTCAGTCAGGTGAGTGCTCCTGATTATCTCATCTTGCTTCTTTAATCACGAAGGACCAGTAGCCCCCACGCTGCAGCTTTCCGAGGCATTGAGCAGACATTTAGTTTTAACAAGACTTTTGGCATTATATCAGGTTACATTACGCTCGTGTTACGTTATGTCCCCTGTATGTTGGCATTCATTCTCTTCCTCTCTGCGGTTGATGGAGCTGCAGTCTCAGAAACTCCCTTCATGCATGATGCCAATCTAAGATGTCTAGTCAATAACTGCTGCTATTTGTCCATCTATGGATGACACCCAAGAACTACTCTGCCTCCCTCCCATGGCTCTGACATCTCTTTTGTCTTCTGTAATGCTACTTTTTTTTTTTTTTACCTTCATTTAAAAAAATCATTTCAGGTCATGCCTTTTATAGCATTTGCCTCCTTGCCGTCCTGCTGGGCAGGTCTCAAGCCAACTTGAGAAAGATAAAAATGTTTTGTTTTCAAACCCCCGTTGCCTGTAAAATTTATCTTATTTGGTTGGGATGGTTTCATCTTATATTACAATCTGGAGGACTTTCAGTGCATACATTTTGGATGCACTGAAATTGGAGTGATTTATTACTGTTCACAGCATGTAACTATCCATCCAAAGGGTCAGTCCTCCAGATATTGGATCCTGCATTACACATAATGCATATTTTCTTAGACCCTCTGTACCAAGTAAGGGCAACTCTGACTTTCTGAAGAAAATGGCTAGTTGCCAAGACGTCAGCTGTAATATAAACAGTTGTTTTTTTTTTTTCAACTTTAGAGGACATCATACTGTCTGAATATCCCTGCCTTTAGTCAGTACACTAAACTTTTTGTCTATCTTTATGTCTATAAAATCAGCAGAGCTCCCCTTGTTTACTGAGTGTAATGCAGCTGGACTTGATTAGAAGTGTTTTTTGAAGACTATAACACAAAACCCTTGAGCGAAGGAAAAACGTAACCGTTGTGAATTGAGGATTCTGACTTTTATGCGCCTTCCTGTCAGTGTCAGTAAAGGTGTTGGACTGTGCAAGAAGAGTCGAGATGACCTGAGCTGTAAGCACTTAAATTAAAGGCCCATCTGCTTACATGTGTGACCAAAGAGTGCAATTCTATCGCCCTAATTACTTTGTGCGTAATTTGTGCTGCATATACATTGCAAGCAGGCATTACAGCTGAGTACACGGAAGCCTCTTCCTTCTAACAGGTGCAGACATGCACATATACACACACATCCACCCCAAACGTGATTACTGAGGGTGAGAGAGGTGGAGAAAATAAGTCTCTTGTCTCCCTTCCAACTTCTTTCCGGGCAAACAATCAATGATGGCCCGGCAACAATTGAGTTACAATCATTTAGTGTTTTCCGGCTCAGCTTTGATGCCGTCTACTTCCAGACGAGGCTTGATGGGACGGGGGAGAATTGAATTAACTTAAGTCACAAGGGGAGAATGGCACCTGAGAGCTTTGGTTATTCAATAAACTGCCTTTCATTCACTTGCTCTGTTCTCTTGCTTTTCCTCTTTCTTTTTTAACTCCCTCTCCCCGGTGTCCGCATATTAAATGCCTGGCTTCTTGAAGACAAGGTAAAGAAAGAGACACAACAGCAGCGAGAAAACAATGCCTCTAATCCACGTGCCAGACTTGCCTTCATAACCAGCTGATTTTGCGCATTTGCTTTTGTTGACCTCATATTGTCTTGACTTGTGGGTGCTTAAAAATCTTTAAAGGATTACATGGGTATTTCAAGTAATTCCCTTCCCCAAAAAGCAGCTTTGGCTTGCTTGTTTGTTATTGCTATTGTCGGGGACATTCTGTCCAATAACTAAACTGAATGAAGTAATTATACTACTCTGTGCTACGAGGAACCTTTAGCGGCTTAATTGAAAGTTGGAGCTTGACTAAAATGTGTTTACAGCCAGTTTTCCTGTTGTCGTTGTTGTAGAAATATTAAAGCAGAAAAGGCACCCACTTGGGATATACTGTAAATAAATACAGTTACACTATGTGGATAGTCAATCCGCCAGAAACACATCATCTTTGAGATGTTTTAATAATTCTCATCTTGTTTAATATTTACTTTATATCCTGTTGAGATGTTCAGAAAGCTCTCGATGCAGTGAGTCCACATTGGTGGAGCTGAATGTAAGAAAATCTAGAAATTATTTCTACAAACTAGAGCTCCTTGTGAAGATAATAAATAAAGAGTAGAGTGCACACAACACATTTCCTAATTAACCATGCTGAGAACTATAATCACTTGACTGTAAACAGTTTGGTAAACATGATAGTGATTGCACAGCTATATTTACTGTTGCGAATCCATGTTGCCTGTAAAAACATTAGCTTAAGTTTGTGTGTATTAAGTAGCTTTTCATTTCTTTTTCTCCCCTGCACTCAGGTGGAGTGTGGGCACTGCTCTGTCTTCCTGTTCCAATATTGGGCGGGGCTGCCCAACTTTCTCATCCAGATGCACATCCCTGCTTCTCATTTTTTTCATCACTCCTCTGGAATAAAAGCCCAGCTGAAACCTTTGCTCTTTTTTCCCAGATTTTCCTCACCCTTGTAGCGGTAGTCCCCCGTAGTCTCCCTGCCTTGAGTTGGATTTGCCTGCAAACCAAGAGATGTAAGTCCTTGTCAGTACTCACCTGCCTGCCCACTCTCCACCTGCTTTCCTCACCTGCAACTCAAAAAAGAGAACCACGTAAGAACTGAGTCCAAAAATACTCTGAGCACAGTTCATTCCTCTGATTCACTGGGAACACCTTTAACCTGTTCTTTCTTTTCTGGAAGTCCTCTGGCACTCCACTGTTCCATCCGTTGTACTGCAAAATACTTATCAGAGATTACTTACCTGAATCCCGTCTGCAACACTGCTTGTGTAAATAAAAGAGTTAAGCTTGCATTGCTCTCTTTGGGTCTTGCTATTGAGTCCACATGTTCTTGTAAATATGACACTGACATTTCTAACTGGTGGGTTCAGATTTGAAAAATAAATGATTACTCCTTATTCCGTTCAATATTTCTGCATCTGTGGCTCCAGGTAACCTGCCCTATTATGTTATCACAGCAAAACTTAAGATGGCGGCGCGCACAGACGCAGCGGCCCGGAGCTCCTACACTTTTGCACTTTTGGTGGTACTGTGTATTATTTCACACAGTCTGGGGTTACTTCAATACAACAGAGATGATCTACTACAACTAAGCCGTGGAGATCTTCAACTAACATCCGAGTATCTCATCCCCCCGGAGATCGTTAAGCAACCCCCGGGGCTACCCGCAACAGCAAGCCGCAGGAGGAGACGTTGCGATCGGAGGCAGAAGAGAGGCAAGCGGGGAGGCCTGTGGGCACGGCTAAAGACTAGTCCGTTTAAACCACCACTCCCGATCATATTCCTCTCCAATGCCCGTTCAATCCGTTACAAACTGGATGAAATACGACTGCAGATCGCCACTCGACGGACTTTTAATAACTGTTCGTGCATGATTTTCACTGAAACCTGGCTGGACAGCGCCATTCCCGATGCGGCTATCGATCTAGCAGGCCGCACCGCCTATCGAGCCGACAGGTCTGCGGACTCGGGTAAGAAGACTGGCGGGGGGCTGTGCATCTATATTAACAACCTTTGGTGCACGAACGTCACGGTAACGGAAAGACTGTGCAGTACAGAGGTAGAACTGTTGGTGTTAAAGTGCCGTCCATTCTATCTCCCTCGGGAATTTTCTGCCGTTTACATCTGCGCTGTTTACATTCCACCAGATGCTAATGCTAAGCTAGCGTTAGCACAATTGAGCAGCAGCATCAATAACAGCCTGGTAGCACACCCGGACAGTGTCTTTATTGCGGCTGGGGATTTTAACCACGCGGACCTGAAATCTGTACTTCACAATTTCCACCGTAATGTGAAGTGTGCTACCAGAGGAGATAGAACGTTGGACCAGGTGTACACCAACATGGCGAATGCGTACAGAGCCCAGGCTTATCCCCACCTGGGTCTGTCAGACCATCTCTCCCTTCTGCTACACCCAATATACACACAAAAGATCAAGAGCACTGGGATTACAACCAAAACCGTGAGAACATGGCCGCAGGATGCTATTCCGATGCTTCAGGACTGTTTCCACTGCACAGACTGGGATGTATTCAAGGTGCAGGACACTGACAATCGTGTCGCATTGGACAGTTACACCTCCACTGTCTTGGACTACATCTGTTTCTGTGTGGACAATGTAACAACTTGGAAACGATTCCGTGTGTTCCCTAATAATCCACCCTGGATGACACACGGAGTTCAACAACTTATTCGAACAAGGAACAACGCTTTCAAATCCGGGGACCAGGAGGCATACAGTGCTGCCAGGGCCAACCTGAGAAGAGGCATCAAGACTGCCAAGCAGCAGCACAGGAGGCGTATCGAGGCCAGGTTTGAGAACAACACAAACCCAAGGCAGGTCTGGGAGGGCATCAGGGCTATCACGGACTACAAAAGAAGAACACCATCACCCTCAGCCGACAGTTCTACTCTGGCTGAAGATCTAAATCTCTTTTATGCCCGTTTTGATAGGGAGAACACCGACCCTGTCCTGTCCCCTCTCCCCTCAACCGACCCTGCTCCGGTCCTGAGCACTCATGAGCTGAGGCGTGTGTTCCGGAGCATTAACACCAGGAAGGCGGCCGGGCCGGATGGAGTGCTGGGCCGGGTGCTAAAAGACTGTGCTGCGGACCTGGCGGACGTCTTCACCTCTATATATAACACCTCGCTGTCCTGTTCACTGGTACCATCCTGTTTCAAAGCAGCAACCATCGTTCCCATCCCAAAACAGTCAAATGTCACATGTCTGAACGATTTCAGACCTGTGGCACTCACCCCCATTCCTGCCAAATGCCTGGAGAGACTGGTCATTAAACACATCAGAGCTGCTTTTCCACCATCCCTGGACTCGCACCAGTTTGCATACAGGGAGAACCGGTCAACCGAGGATGCGATCGCCACAGTGCTGCACACATTACTGAAGCACTTGGAACACAGGAACACCTATGCACGGCTCCTCTTTGTAGACTACAGCTCGGCTTTTAATACCATCCGGCCATACAAACTCCGTCCCAAACTCCACCAACTGGGACTTAACTCCTCTCTGTGCAACTGGATTGTGGACTTCCTCACTAACCGTAGACAGAGTGTCAGAGTGGGTAAGAACACCTCTTCCACCCTTGTGGTCAACACCAGTGCCCCTCAGGGGTGTGTTCTGAGCCCTCTGCTATACACTCTCTTCACCCATGACTGTATTTCCTCCTGCGCGTCCAATCTCATTGTTAAGTTTGCAGATGACACTACAGTGCTCGGACTTATATCCAACAATGATGAGACAAACTATAGGACAGAGGTGCAACAACTAGAGTCATGGTGCCACGACAATAACTTGGTCTTAAACACCAAAAAGACCAAGGAGATCATTGTAGATTTCCGGAAGAGGGGTCATAACAACCATCTGCCTCTCTTCATTGGCAGTGAGGCGGTGGAGAGGGTGAGCAGTTTTAAATTCTTGGGGGTAACTGTGACCGAGGACCTGTCCTGGGGCAACCATATCACCTCAGTTGCACGGAAGGCCCAACAGCGCCTCTACTACCTGAGGAGACTGCGGAGCGCACACATTCCCAGATCTCTGATGTTGAACTTCTACAACTGTGCCATCAGCAGCGTTCTGACGTATGGATTTCTAGTGTGGTTTCCCAGCTGCACCAAGGCCGATCAGCAAGCACTCCAGCGGGTGGTGAAAGAAGCTGGCAGAATTATTGGAACAAGTCTGCCAGAGATCAGTAATATCTTCCCCACTCGCTGTCTGAGGAGGGTGCACAGTATCCTGCGGGACCAACATCACCCTGCGCGCCACCTTTTCCATCTGCTGCCCTCAGGGAGAAGGTACAGGTCTATACAGGCCAGAACATCCAGACTGGCCAACAGCCTGTATCCACAGGCTGTGAGGCTCCTGAACTCTCTGCCCCCCTCTCACGGACAATAACCATATCCAACTTCTTAATAGCAATGAACTGGTCTGCATTGGTGCATCATATCTTTATTCTCTTCCCCCTCCTGCCCCCCCCCCCCTCTTTCTTAAATAGATAACTATCATATCTGATATCATATCTCACAGTACAATAATATTGAATGGGTTGCATTGTTGTATTTTGTCATGTTTCTCAGGTCTTTGTCTGAATTTCTACGAACATTATTGCTAAGGATTGTCTTATTGCATTGGAGTCACACTGGGTTAAATATGTACACTTGGGTTTTAAGGGGTATTTATTATTTTCTTCTTTTTTTTGGGTTGTATGGAAGCCCCAAACGCAATTTCATTGTTCTTGACAATGACAATAAATAAATAAACACTAAATACTAAATACTAAATATTACTCGTCTAGAGAAATTTCTCAGCCAGTTTCTAAGGCAGTGACATAGAGTGTAGGTGAGGAGCTGCATTATGGGAAGTGCATTCCTGGATCAGATTTTTGACAAAGATGCACTGAGCTCCCCTGGCTTTGTGTTTAATAGACTTTAACAAATGGATGAGTGCATTTTTTAGACATTAATGAAGACAAAATGGAAATTTTTCCTATTTGGCACTAAAACCAAATTCAATCTGCTCATTCGCAAGTTACGTAAGTTAACTGACAGGATAAAACCAGAAGTTCAGTCTTTTAGACTCTGAACTAAGCTTCAAATCCCACACTAATTTAAAAGACATGCAGCCCTCTTTCATCTTAGAAATATGGTCTTAATACAACCTATCCTCCACAGCTATGAAAAACTTGTTCATGCCTTCATCTTGACTAGACACAGAGTTTATTGCTGCAAGTTTATTTGTAAGACTACGTGAAATTAGGTAGTTAGAAATCTAAGAAGAGTTCTAAACTAGTTACACTACTGCAAGCAGAAATTGCAGTTGTCGGTTTAACAGATTCCTGTGATTATTTTCATGTTGGATTGAATTTTGTTTTTTAAAAATCCCTCTGCTTACTGCAATTTCTCCATGCATGTCTATTTCATGCAGATGAACAGGGTGGAGCAATTTGCCGTGATACTAGTTGTGTATATTAGGGGTGCAACGATATTCGTATCGATATTGAACCGTTCGATACAGTGCTTTCGGTTCGGTACGCGTATGTATCGAACAATACAACATTTGTAATTTATTTTATCAACTTTCCTTCTGACGATGCTGTCTGTGTGGAGCGCTCAGTGAATCTGCGTTCGACTACTCCGCCTAGGCTGCACTGTCGAGCGCAGATCCACTGAGCGCTCCACACAGACAGCATAGTCAGAAGGAAGAGCGCAGGGCACCTCCCCCACCCTCATTCAGATCTGGCGTTTGGAATTATTTTGGTTTTCATGTGACGTATGACCCTGAAGATAAGCGAGTCATGAACTAAAGTAAAACAGTATGTTGGATGTGCCATGCAATGCTCAATTACATGGGTGGGAACTAGTGTGTTAGCGCAGTTAGCTCGTTAACGTGTTGGCCGTCTAGCCCCATGCACGGGGCGATCGGCGGTAGCTCGTTAACGGAGATTTGCCATGTTGTGGTGTTAAGGTCATTTCAACGAGATTAACCTGAAAGCACTAGTGGGAACACAACGAATATGACTGCACATTTACGCCGACATCATCCTAGTGCAAAGACAAAAACAACAAGCATGCTACTAACTTTAGCCGAGTCATTTAGACAGCTGTTAGCACATGATTCTCCTTATGCTGCTGAGAATATAACCCAGAAGAAGCGGATAGTATAGCTTTTATTTTGGAAAGAGCCATTTCTCTGTAATAAACTCTCTTTTCCAAAGATGCATGATTCCTCAATCAGATACAGGGCTTGCAATATCGCTAGCCTAACGTCCTGGGGCTAGCGATTTTTTTCAGTCGGGCTACCAAAATCTATCTCTTCCCTGCCCGTCGGGCTATTGTAGGAAGGAAAAATATATGTCAATGCTTTTGCATTCTTTCAGAAATGTAGCTGGGTAATTATGTCATTGGCATCGGTGAGCCACTGTCAATATGTGACATATTGAAATCGCGTTTGAATTTGCGCTTGTTTTTTTGCTTTCACTTTGCAATCGTGCGAACTGTGTATAGAGAGCGACAGCACTGATCTGTGAGTGATGATAATTTGTGCACCAATTCCTCTGACATCGTCTTATTAATCGTTAGCTTACTATGCAAACATGACAAGTGAAATCTCCCGCAGCTTAAACATGTGAGAGGTTGATCGCGCAGAGAATCGCTGAGCTTATGTGAGTCCGTGTGTAAAAGCAGCAGGATTTATATTTGACTACGATGACCTGGATGACTGAGAACCTTCACAGACAGATATATATTTTAGTTCTGCTGAGCCAAATAAGACAGGTCAGGGTGAAGAAGTGACAGCCAAAGAAAAGCTTACCACAAAACAGAGAAGTTATGACAAATCAGACTATAAGGCAAAAAGAAAGTGCAGCTTTATGGTTTCATGGACAAAATAATTTCTGTGGCTGCAATATGACAAGCTAAATAACCAGGGCTGCACATAAGTGGTCCGCAGGTGCGCATTCGCTGTCAAAATAAAAAACACGCACAAGGGTTAGGGTTAAATTTAAAAACTGTACTTTTGAGTTAAAATATATATTTATAATTTTAATAAATGACAAATTAAAAAGGCATGAACATTTTTTTTGTATCGAAAAAATATCGAACCGTGACACCAAAGTATCGAACCGAACCGAACCGTGAATTTTGTGTATCGTTGCACCCCTAGTGTATATATATACTATTAAAGTCACACTTCTTTTAGCTTGCATTTAACTGTTGTACTGTTGTAAATGCATGTACTAGCTGGTAGATTCAGCAGAATTATTTATATATACGCAGATACAGGGCAGATGTGCGTTTTCTTCATCACTATCATATTGGGTTTCTGATGATTCCCAAGTTTTGTTTGTTCATATCTCCCTGCCTCTCTCTCTCTCTCTCTCTCTCTCTCTCTCTCTCACACACACACACAGACACACACACACACACACTCTCTCCCAGTCATGTTACCCACATGTTAAATACAAGGTGATGGGTCTGTCTAGCACAGGCCCACTGCTGGAACGAGACAATTTAACTACAAAGCAAAAGCATTGAACACCAAGCAGAGCTCTTTGATCTCGTGCACGAGGGAGAGAACTATGACAAGCGCCGTTCCTTCGCCTGACCCCAGTCACTCTCGTCTGCTCCCTCGTAACACTGCTCTTGTATTGAGGTTACATGAATATGCATAGGTTCATTAACATAGGTACACATGTGAACAAAGAGTACCGTGTGTGTGTGTGTGTGTGTGTGGGGGGGGGGGGGGGGGTGTCAAGATGTGACCCCATAAACGACTTCCCTAAACCTGCTGGTCTGGAAGTCCAGCAGTTCATCTAAACAAAAGGCACTTAGACTAAGACAGATATATGTGTTTGCTATACCGTATATCAGCAAGAAAAGATACGACCTCTTCCCATGACCCTAGGATCTGAGTGTGTATGCCAGAACACTCTGGAATGCACACAAAGTCTTTGCAGACTACTAAGGATCACACCTCTATCAATATGCAATTGATTATAAAACTCTAAGCATATATGAGTAAATATTTCTAAGCATAAATGACAATACAATGATATAAACCTGACACAAGGGGTATGTTTTTTACACGTATCAAATTATTATTATTTTTTTGCTTGTCAGTTATATACTACCAGTCAAAGGTTTGGACACACCTTCTTATTTAATGGTATTTCTTTATTTTACTACTTTCTACATTTTAGAGACATACTGAAGACATCAGATATATGAAGCATGATATATGGAATTGTGTAGCAAAGAAAAAAATGATAAATAACTTTGACATGTCTTATAGTTTAGAGTCCTGAAAGTAGCCACTCTTTGCTTTGTTGGCTGCGCTGCAAACCCTTGGCCTTCTCTCAATGAGCTTCATGATGTAGTCACCTGAAATGGTTTTCACTTCACAGATGTGCCTTGTCAGGGTTCATTTGTGGAATTTCTTGCCTTCTTAATGGGGTTGGGACCATCAGTTGTTTTGTGCAGAAGTGAGGTTGGTATACAGCTGACATCCCTATTTGACAACTGCTAGGCTTCATATTACGGCAAGAACCAATCAGCTAAGTAAAGAGAAATGACAGTCCACCATTAATTTAATAAGTGAAGGTCAGTCTGTCTGGAAAATTGCTATAACTTTGAATCGCCCACAAGTGCAGTCACAAAAACTGGCTCACATGAGGAAAGGAAGACCAAGAGTCACCTCTACTGCTGAGGATAAATTCATCCGAGTCACCAGGCTCAGAAATCAAAAGTTAACAGCGCCTTGGATTAGAGTGCAGATAAATGCCACACAGAGCTCTAGTAGCAGACACATCTCTACATCAACTGTTCAGAGGAGCATGTGTGAATCAGAGACAACAAGTAAGGAAAAGCAACAAGCAGAAGAGATTTTTTGGGCTAAGAAAAAACAAGGAATGGACATTAGACCAGTGGAAAACTGTGCTTTGGTCTGATGAGCTCAAATCTGAGTTCTTTGGTTCCACCCGGAGTAATTTTGGCTCTTGACGAAGGCAGTCGCACTTCTCTCATCTCCCTTTTCCTTATCTTCCCTGCTTAGCTTCTTGTGTCCTTGTCTAGTCTCGTCTATTTTCTACTCTTGCCCTGGAACACTCTCTCACAGTCTGTTCTCTAAAACCTAAAAGAGGAATTATGGATTTGATCAACTGGTCCCTGAATGCAATTGACACCCTCTTCTCAACGAGAAGCCTGGGCTCGGGGGAGCCTGAGTGTCCTGGAGGGACGTTCCCTGCCGGATACACCATGAACGGGTGGCATAACTGGAGGCATAACTGGCGAGACTGTCGATTGAGGACATTGAAGATATCTACCTTTTCGGAACCATGATAACAGGGTTCTTGCTGATCGGAGCTGGCTTGGCCCTGGCTTATCGAAGATTAAAGAAAGCGGAATAGGCTGTTCAAAACCCCACAAGGCTGCCCGCTGTGATTGAAGCGATGGGACAGGTTGTGACTTCTCAAAATGGGCTCATTGAACGCAGCATGGATAAGATCTTGGAGAACCTTGAGGCTGCCGTGAACACTCAGACTAAGACCTCTGAGCGAAAATTGGATAACATCTTGGAGAAGCTCACGGTGGTCGTAAGTTCTCAGAATTTGCTCTTTGAGCGCAAGATTGATAACATCTCGGAGAAACTCACAGCTCTCCAACGGAAGACTGAGAGACCAGTGTCGGACTGCTAGAACAGCTTTGAAATTCACATGAGTTGTTCGGACTAAAGAAAAAACCACCATCATTTCATGCGGCTACCATTTGGGCGCCAGCTGTGGTCTCAAGGCTGAATATGAACAAAACAAATTCACCCTGATAACAGACTGTGTTTAGACTGTTCCTCCACTACACAAGGCCACCTGGGTCGGCTGGAAGACTGTTTACTTAGCCTGGCAGGGTGAAGGACACTCTATCAGCTAACTCAGGACACACACACGCATACACATACACTGATACACACTCATCCCCCCTCCCTTTCCAAACGCCTTTGATGCTTGTTCCCTCCCGGGGCAGATGGCGGGTCGACTGGACCAGCGCAGACATGCTGCAGGACTGGATGCGCTGTCTACACCGGCTCTCTCTTACCCTTACCCACCCCTGTTGCCTGTCTTGTGTTTCTATGGTGTCTTGACAGTCATGTGCTTTTTGTGCTGGGGTGTTTTTTCTGTTCTCAAACTGTTCTCCAATTAGGAGCTCAATCTGCAGATTGAGCTCCCAATCAGGGCTGCGGGGAATGTAGCGCGCGCAGTAGTCAACATGTGAATGTCGTGGTAGTACTTCGCGTGATTTTTTTTTTAACATTTTAATCCATACTAACTATATCGGGCAAAAAAAGAAAGTGGTTGGACGAATATGTACAATATGGATTTACATGTATCACGGAACGTGATGGGAGTGAGCGTCCTATCTGCATGATTTGCAACGCCAAGTTGAGCAACTCTAGTCTCGCACCGGCAAAACTAAAGGAACACTTCTTGAAGCTGCATGGAGACGGGGAATACAAGAACACAACACTTGCTGAATTCAAGGTGAAGAGAGCCAGATTCGATGAAAGGCCCACTCTGCCTGCTCTTGGATTTGTACCCGTTAACAAACCGATCCTCACAGCATCGTACGAAGTTGCTTACCTGATCGCAAAGCAGGGCAAGCCACACACCATTGGTGAAACACTCGTGAAACCAGCCGCGTTAAAGATGGCAAATCTGATACTCGGAACAGCGGCCGAAGGTAAATTATCACAAATTCCTCTTTCAAATGACACCGTCAGTGACAGAATAGAAGACATGAGTAAAGACATCTTGGCTCAAGTAGTCGCCGATCTGATTTCAAGCCCGGCAAAATTCAGCCTTCAGCTCGATGAGAGCACAGACGTTGCTAATCTAAGCCAGCTTACTGTTTTTGTGCGCTACGTGAAAGATGACATGATAAAAGAAGATTTTTTTATTTTGTAAGCCTCTTACAACAACAACTAAGGCAGCCGATGTGAAGAAGCTTGTGGATGACTTCTTCGGAGACAACAATCTTTCATGGGACATGGTTTCTGCAGTTTGTACAGACGGAGCTCCCGTCATGCTGGGAAGAAACTCTGGTTTTGGTGCGCTAGTAAAAGCCGATGCACCACACATCATTGTGACTCATTGTATTTTGCACAGGCATGCATTGGCAACAAAAACCTTGCCTCCAAAAATGGCAGAAGTATTAAAAACCGTGGTGGAATGTGTGAACTATGTGCGAAATAGTGCTCTGAGGCACCGCATCTTCAGTGAGCTGTGTAAAGAAATGGGCTCTGAATTCGAGGTACTTCTGTACCATTCTAATGTTCAGTGGTTATCCCGGGGACAGGTGCTGAATCGTGTTTTTGCCATGCGTGTGGAATTAGCCCTGTTTTTGCAAGAGCACCAACACTGTCATGCAGATTGCTTCAAAAATCCTGAGTTCATTCTCATTTTAGCATACATGGCTGATATATTCGCAGCTCTCAATCATCTCAATCAGCAGATGCAGGGTGGTGGAGTCAATATCATAGAAGCGGAAGAACACCTGAAGGCTTTTCAAAAAAAGCTAACGTTATGGAAACGACGAACAGAGAACAACAACTTTGCAAACTTCCCCCTTCTGGACAACTGTGTAAGTAAGGTCGAAGATGTGTCTGGAATCGGAGATGTTTCTGTATCCACGGAACTGAAGCAAACAATTGCAACGCACTTAGATGAGCTTGCAAAGTCTCTCGACAGATATTTCCCTACAAGAGAGTCATATCCAGCATGGGTGAGACAGCCGTTCACGTTTGCTGTTGAGACAGCAGATGTCAATGATGAATACCTTGACGAAATCATTGAAATTCAGCAGAGCCAGGTTCAACAGCAACTCTTCAGAACAACAACACTCTCAACGTTTTGGTGTCGACAAATGGACAAGTATCCAATTATTGCTAAGAAAGCCCTGGATTTTTTTATACCATTTGTTACAACATATCTTTGCGAGCAATCCTTTTCGACGATGCTGGACATAAAAACGAAGAAAAGGAACAGACTTTTCTGTGAAAATGACATGAGACTGGCACTTGCCAAGGTGAAGCCACGCATATCTGAACTGGTCTCTCAAAGGCAACAGCAGAAGTCACACTGATTTGCAGGTATGTAATTTGTTGTAAGTTCATGCATTGTGTTGGTTTTGTTCTTTGAACAAGGTGATGTTCATGTACGGCTCATTTTGTGCACCAGTAAAAAAACATATCTATGTCTTGAATTTGAAAAAAAAAAAAAAATTTCACTAAAGATGGGTTCGGTGAATGCGCATATGAAACTGGTGGGGTTCGGTACCTCCAACAAGGTTAAGAACCACTGGTTTAAACCATTTGCTGAAATGAGTATAAGAGACCTGTCACAGATGTATTTGTTTCCATGTAAAATAAGCCACTTTACTCTAACGGCATGATGTATAGCATCTTCAATCCCCAAAAACTCTACAACCTTTGATTGCAAATGGTCCATATTAGCAACCTCTGATACAGGACCTAGTTCTTTCTCATTTACAAATATCGGATGCTCAGTTCCTGCTTCACTTTGGCAACACTCCAGCAGCTGATTGTGGTTTACAAGAGACTTGCACACATTCTTAAAGTTTAATTTGGATGACCATTGTTTAAAAAAACTGTGTTTAGACTCGAATCTCATGCACATATGACGTATTACAGGTCCCAGGGCAATAATTTGAGAGGGAAGATGCAGCATGTAATGTTGCTTTGGTATTACATTTTTTTCTAGGAATAGTTGCCTGAATTGTTTAAGATGATCTTCTATCATTTTTTTTAGTTTGGACACAGTTTGTAAAGACACAACTGGGGCAAAAAGTATTTTAACAATTTCAATTAAATCCAAAATAAACTGGATAAAGGGATTTTTCTCTACAACACTGTACAATAAGAATGGCAAAATCTTGATCAATATAAGCATTTGTCCAGAGGATTGTTTGAGTCTGTTGTCACTTGAAGCTAAAGTAGCAATACTAATTGGTGAAGGCTTGTCACGTATGTCCACTGATGAAAAAGGAAAGTTCTGCATGGCAGAATTAAACAAGTCCAAATCCAAATTTCCAGATAAAACAAGGTATTTCAACACACACTTAATTTCCATTGGTGCCACTCCTTCAAGAATTACATGCATAATATCCTGTGGCATCTGCTCTATGAGATTAAAACCTGGGAAATCAACTAATTTGCTTTGTCTATTTATGCCAAAAGTCGTTTTGAGCGAGGATTTCAAAAATTCGGTAGTTGCCCTTTCTATTTCAATGCACTGCCTAATGTGTCCGTCCAATGTCCGTCTGGTGAAACTATGTTCATTGAAATTTTCTTGCATTTCATCAAAAGTACACTCACAATGACGACATTTGCTATACGCAAAACCAACTCCTTCCTTAAATCCTGCAAGCTCATGCTGGGCAAGAGTGTCTCCACACACAGCAACAACTGCTCCGTTTAAATAAAATTCCCCATTGACAGTGTTAATCATAACACCATCGTACAGTAACTTCAAGTCCTCATTGATTCTCCGCAGTATTATATCTACCCCCCACTCATCTATGTCCCTAGACTTTGCGATTGCGAGAAGTCTGATGGAAGCCAACTTTGATCTAAACTTAGGGTCTATGTTGCCTAAGGTGTAATAAAACATTAGTAGTTTATTTACACTCGCACGTGACCCTAGGGGGTTACACATTTCTATCTCATCAGAATAGAGTATCAGTTGTAAAGCAGAGTTCTTCTTTGAAAACAGTGGGTGGGTTTTGAAAATAATTCCATCATTAATGTCATACAAAAAACTGGCGTTGGGGCAACTCTGAGGTCCAGTACTGAGCATGTCAAATAGTCTTGAATTGGATAATAGCTGTTTCAAACTTTCAATCAAAGGAATGTAGTAGAAAGACTTGTTTTTGATTGCAAGAACTCTCGATTCTCCCTTTTTAACTCTACAGGCATAATTGGAAATGATGATCTCCTCAGGTGTGACAGGGTTGAAATGCATCTGTGTTACACGGTCCTGTAGGTTTGAAGCTGCACATATGGGAAAGGGATCCTGAAAGTTGTCCAGTGTTGAAAGAACTTCTTGTTGTAAAGGTCCATTGCTGTCAGGTTGCCTTTCAAGGATGGTCTTTATTTTTCCCCTCAAGGACGTCAGAAGAGCTGTTTGATACTGTTGGACACCAAGGACAATGTTGTTGACACTCCTCTGATGGGGGAAAAAAAAACACATCAGAGACATGAAAGCGTAAATAGAAAATATAACAGAAGCAAAATGCAACTCTATTTCTTTAGCTCAAATTAATGAGCCACTGAATGTTGTAATTTACCAGTGGAGCAGTAGAAGAAGAAATCAGCCAATAATTGGCATTGTTTTGCATGACATGCCACATGCATGACTCACGTGGCACAAACACATTGCACCGAGCAAGATGGAGGAGCATGAAAGGTTACAACAGAAAAAGTGAACAAATGATTACCTCATTTATTTTTTTTATGTAATTCTACTTCATTTGTCTTTTATGCCTAAAAGTGAACACATTTTACACTGTTAAGCCTATTTTAAACTGTTGAGTGTGCCCAGAGTTACATACATTGCAGTGAACTGCACAACTCTTGTGCTTAACTTCTTCGTAATGTACATTTGTTCTTAATAACTTATATAGGTGAAAGTAATAGCTGAATAAAACCAGCGATGAAAAACAATCAATTAATTGCAAAGATAGTGGACAGATTATGAAAAAAAAATCATTAGTTGCAGCCTTACATTGAACCAGACTTATTAACAAGTTAACAATGACACCCCCATAATATCAGATGAAGCAGTACCTGTGATAGGTGGCATTGCTCCCGCACACCAATAGCAAATGCAGCTGCACATCTGGCAAGATCAACAGTTTCTCTTTTACCCTACAGGACAAAAAGAAAAACAATTGTGTAAGAAAAATGACTCACTCAGAATGTGTTTCAAATTCCACCAGATGCAAAACAAAACAAAGAAATATTCCAAACTGTTGTACATTTTTGCTATTAAAAGATTCATACTACAATGGATAGCTAATGAAGCTGCAAATGTTATGAACAATTTAAGAGTTATTTAATGAAACTTAACCAATCTTTATGGAATCTACTCTGAAGTTAACTGAAAGAAAAATTTGAAAGCTGCTTGGTTCATGGAGCATCTAACAACAACCAAGGCAGGTACACAACACTGGTAAATAAGTTTATTTATTATGTTTAAGTATGGTAACTAAGCCTACATTGTTGTGCAAGCCTGAATTTCAGCGGATTCATGCATTTGAAATTCAGCACTGGCCTTCATACCTATTAAAATATTCTAATCAAGTAGTTTATCTTAGAAAACACATAACTTTAAAACTATAATTTTCACTTGAACTGAGTACATTTTCTCTAGTTAGGCTTTACTACGGTTTTACTAAAGCTGAATTGGGGTAACTGTGCTTGGTTAAGGTTAAACAACACACATACAATTAAAAATTCGCGCGCGTACACACAGAAACACATAAAGTACATTACCTGATTCTGACGAGGTGTTTGAAGCTCAGCCGCGTCTTGCTCCATCACGTTCTGACTTTCCTGTCGCTCCTCCTCCAACACCTCCGATGTTACTGGGGGGTCTAGTGGTGGTGGCTCTACTTCAGTGCCATTGCCATTGCTAACAGTTTGTCTGGGTTCGGCAGTATAGTCGGCAAAAATGGCTGTACCAAAATTTTCGCCTCCTAATACATTTGCATCGGATGAAGCTGTCAGCCATCCTGTAGGCGGGTTCCCAGTGGAGATGTATTGTGGATGTGTGCGTCTGAGATGGTGGTAAAACGAGTTGAAAACACGGTAATCCTCGGCGCATCCATCGACTCCACAAATGACACGGAAATCTGGACTGCGACTGTGTGCAGTATTAATGTGACTTAAGAGAGACTTCAATGTTAACGCCACAAAGACGAAGCAAATCACACACCTCCAACAGGCCATTGTATTAGACTAAAGTCAAGCAAAAAATATGTTGCAGTGTGGAGCTGTTGCCGCGCTAGTTTGGGAAATACCAAGTTCATGGGGGGAGGGGGGTATTACAAACTGGAGCTGTAAAAACAAAAAATGGTCACAAATAAGGTAAAATGAAATAACACCTATAAGAGTTTATTTTAAATCAATGAAGAAGAAATTTACCTATCATACTGACTGTGTTTTATGAACGTACAAACCACTAAATTGTATATAGAAGCAAAAATTGAGATGTGCACCCCCCTTCGTGTTCCATGTTAGTTGTTACCCAACTCCGTTTGAATTTGGAGTCACAGGAATCTTCTGCACCTGAGCATTGAAAGAAAAACTGTGAGAGAAAACTTCGTCAAGAAAGAGAGGTAAGCAATTTTAATTTTTCGAATGTAAGTAGTGTGTAGTCTAATCACTGTTTTAAAGTCAAGCGGACAGAATAATAAATTTAATTTGAGCGCGGGAAGGAGTAATGTAGCATGCTAACGGATGCTAGCGTTAGCTTAGCAGCCCTCGCATGTGGTTCAGAGAACATTATTTAGTGAAGTATCTACTGTAATGTTGTGAGAATTCCTAGCTATGCTATTTATAAGGGGCAGTATTAGCCGTTTGTATTAACTTAAGTTAATAGGCACACTGAGAATTTCTTTCAATTAGCAAGAGAGCTAATTAACCACATTCAGGGTTTTCCAATTGTCTTTGACTGATTTACTAGCTGCTTGAATTCCCTCACAAGGTGTGGGTTTAAATTAATATTTTGATATTAATTGGATTTATTAAAGTGGGCTCAAAACAGTGTTATTCAGGAATCAGGCTGGTTGGTAAAACAAGTAGCGCTGTGTATCGATTCAAAATTGAAACAGAAGATGGCAGCACTGTATGTGCAAGGATGCCAGCTGCCGTTAAACCCTGAAGAAGAAGAAGAAGCTGTATCCCAGAATTCATAGCGCGGCCTAGCTCAGTTTCCAAAAATGGCGGCAGCTAGTTAGTTTTAAAATTTCTCTTATTACTCTTTCTAGGTCACAAAATAAACGTTTAACATATTTTCAGGCGAGAATGTAGCCGTGTAAACTTCAAATATCTGGACAGTTTATCAAGACACCACATATTTTCAAAAGCGCTCCGACGTTTTCGGAGACGTCTGTTACCCACTAGCTCGATAGCTAGCCGGGGTTTAACGCTCACTAGAGCCGTGAGAACACCGGACTCCGGGCGAACCATTTTCAAAACCACCGCCGTCTTTCACTACTCAGGTGAACATGATATATAAGTCACTTAAATAACTTAAAAATGTTATTGTTTGGCTTTTTTCAGTATTTTATTTGTTCCTGAGTAAATTGGTTTGGCTGAGATTAAAGTTATAGTTTTTACACAGCTGAATAAACGTCAATCAGACAACTGATTATCAGAAGTGTGAGATGCTGGAGAATATACTCCGGTGTCCTTTTATATTTTAGATAGCAATGAGCAATCTGCAAATTTCTTTAAAATGTAATAAACTATCATCTTGCCTTTATTTTTAGTTAGCACATACCTTAAACACTTAAAGCTATAAGCTAATGATCGTTATGTAAGAGCAGATACTGCTGGTGCAATAAGCTGTACATTTTACGTCCAATGGATGCATGATCTGGCAGCCCTAGTCAGCATAATCTTATTGATGAAATTCAATGACACAAATCTGGGTGAGTAAAAGTTCACCGGGCAATATTGTATAACCCTTTCAGACCTCAGCCGGGCTGTCTGGACATTTCTTTTCTATAATAGCTTTAAAAAGGGTAAAAATGTTGAACAATCAAAACGATTCTTTGACGTGAATCAATTTGATTCTCATGGGACTCAATTAAGATTCAACTTTTCAAATGTTTTTAACATAACACTAATTGTAAACATTTGTCTTGCAGGTGACTGAGCAATGGAGAAGCTGGATGATGTAACAGTATCTGTCCTTAAAGGTTATATTTGATAATATATTTGTGTGTGTGTGTGTATATGTATATATAAACACCCAGCGCGCCCCTGCGGGCGGTTTATCCTTCAAGCTCGGGTCCTCTACCAGAGGCCTGGGAGCTTGAGGGTCCTGCGCAGTATCTTAGCTGTTCCCAGGACTGCGCTCTTCTGGACAGAGATCTCCGATGTTATTCCCGGGATCTGCTGGAGCCACTCGCCTAGCTTGGGAGTCACCGCACCTAGTGCTCCGATTACCACGGGGACCACCGTTACCTTCACCCTCCACATCCTCTCGAGCTCTTCTCTGAGCCCTTGGTATTTCTCCAGCTTCTCGTGTTCCTTCTTCCTGATATTGCTGTCATTCGGAACCGCTACATCGATCACTACGGCCGTCTTCTTCTGTTTGTCTACCACCACTATGTCCGGTTGGTTAGCCACCACCATTTTGTCCGTCTGTATCTGGAAGTCCCACAGGATCTTAGCTCGGTCATTCTCCACCACCCTTGGGGGCATCTCCCATTTTGACCTCGGGACTTCTAGGTTATACTCGGCACAGATGTTCCTGTACACTATGCCGGCCACTTGGTTATGGCGTTCCATGTATGCCTTGCCTGCTAGCATCTTGCACCCTGCTGTTATGTGCTGGATTGTCTCTGGGGCATCTTTACACAGCCTGCACCTGGGGTCTTGCCTGGTGTGATAGACCCCAGCCTCTATGGATCTTGTACTCAGAGCTTGTTCTTGTGCTGCCATGATTAGTGCCTCTGTGCTGTCTTTCAGTCCAGCTTTGTCCAGCCACTGGTAGGATTTCTGGATATCAGCCACCTCCTCTATCTGCCGGTGGTACATAGCAGCTGGATAGCGTAGTGGTTAAACTACACGCCTTTGGAACAGAGGATCGCAAGTTCGATTCCTGCCTGGGGCGTCTGTATCCAGTAAGGGTCCTAAGGCTAGACCCCCTATGCTAAGCAAGCCTACCGCAGACATGAGCGAGACAGATAAATATGAAGGCATGCCGGCTCGGACGTCGCCCGGATCAACAAGGTCCGCGTCAGGTGTTGAGGAACCAGGGCACCCTGACGAAAAGTGGGCTACTGGAACAAGAAGGCATCGGTGGGCAAGGGACGAAAGCAGGGCGTTGTTGGAATGCTACTACGCAAGTAACCCCGGCAGAAGGGGCTACATGAATAGGATGAGGGACCTATGGATATATATATATTAAAAAAACAGTTATGTTTGTGCAGTTATGTGCTTGCACAGTTTAACTGGTGTTTGTCTTTTTGTTAGCTGCAAGCATTGACGAGCGCATGCTTTTAACATTGACCCGTGATGATCTGAGGGACCTTTTTTCTGGGCCTGAGCACTTTCTCAGAAGAAAACATGTGTGGTCAATAATTCATCCTGAGGTATTATGTAAAAAATATTTAGTTCAACTAATCTCCAGAAAGTATGCTTTTATTTTAGCAGTACTTGACATTTTTATTTTCTCACCCTAAACCAGGAAGACCATCCGCTACCACAGAAACCTGAAACAACTTCTTCACCCAGGGTAGTTGCAACAGGCCCTCCAACTGCTGATGCTAATGTAAGCCAGCTGAAAACCTTGCAGCTCCCCAGTCCTTCGGAATATGTTCTGTACACTGACAGTGAGTTGGAGCAATGCCGAAAGAGTTACCTGGAGTTGGCCTGCTCCGGCAGGGAACAGGCATGCGTCATGTCAAAAGAACTGAGATGCAGATTGGTGAGAAATACAATCACAAGTATGGTGTCCCTTTTGAGAGCAAGCCAAGGCCAAATGGAGCGATACCCCTCTAAGACCGAAATCACTGCAATGGCTAAAAAAGTTGTGGAATATTATCCTATGCTGCAGGATAATGATGCAAGCGTAAAACACGTAAGTTCTTGTATTTGTGTCTCATATATAAATCATTTTGTTTTGTTCAGGGGGCATGATATATATGTATTTTCACCAGGAGAGCATTAATGCCAAGTTACAAAAAAGGCTGCAAAATATGAAAACCCCAGTAAAAAGGCAAGGACCAACACCGGAGAGGGGACGGCCCAAGAGAAGGCTCACTGACCTCTACCCAAGGGATGAAGAAGCTGATGATGAAGATGCTGATCGCAGTTCTTCCAGTGGTGCATCTACTCTGTTATCACCTGTCAGAAATTCTGACAATGCCTCCACTTCATGTGAGTACTAGTAATTTTGTAAAATGGTTATCAACACACAGCCAGTAGTAGCTAATGTTTTGTGGAAGTCTACTTCAGTAACAATGAAAAACCAAAATGCTCTTGTACTTCTCTCTATCTTAGCTGACAAGGATAGTCGGCAAATACAAGCAAGACATTACAAAACATTACAAGAAATGTGTAAGAAGGCAAAACCAAACCAAGAAGATGTGTCCCAGCTATTAGACCTCGAGTTTGAAGCCAGAAGATCCTTCATTGACTCAGACACCATGAAAGAGGAGAACAGAGCTTGCCTCATCTTGGATGCATATCCATGCTTTAAAGAATTGCATCATGTAAGTTTTTGGAAGAGTTAATAAATAATCACTTTAATTTCAAATATATTTGGTGTGGTAGTAAAGTTATTTTGATTTTATTTGTCTACTTATTTTTTTAAACCTATTGTAGGCGTTGGGTGAGCTTCGCAGAATTTTGGATCCCCACAACAACAAGTTCATCAGTCAAGTAAAACTGAGATGGGAAGAATTCTGCTCCAGGGTAGAGTTCTACGGTGTGTCAAAGAAGGCAATGAATCCACCAATGACCATGGACAAAAGTAAGTTTTACCATTTGAATACAAAGTTCTCATCCTTTAAAATTTATGTTTATGAAGGTTTGTTTCTGCTTTGTCCAGCTGAAGCCCACCTTGCACTGATGAAGGCTCTTCCAACCCTCTTTCCCACACCTGCCCATCCACCAAAAAAGATGGGGAATGCTTCTGAAGCATTTCTACATGTCCTGAAGGTAAGTTTTATAAAATTTGCTTATAAAGATCTACAGAAAATTTGGCAAACAAAATATTTCGGTCAAACATGACTCAAAAATGCTTTTTCAGTTTCAGCCGAAAGACTTAAATCTATAATTTATTGTTTTCATTAATTTATAACGTATTTAATGTACACGAGTGTGGTCACATAAGGAGTCGCTTGATAAACCATAAGTCAAAACTACTATAAAATGTGTGTAACCAACAAAGAACAAGATAATGACATCTCCAACGTTATGACCAATTCCCAGCAAAAAAACATACAATTAACATAAGATGTTGACTGTCATGTCTTTTGTGTCTTGCAGCCTACAGAAGATCCAGATGCTGTCCTCCAGAAACGAAGCTTGTCATGTCCAGTAGTGATGTTCGATGGCTGCAAGTGTGTCATTGCTGTTGGTAATTTACCAGTTACAACATTTGACAAAGAAAAAATTGGTGAGGCTATGATATATGTGATGGCATACTTTTATGCACTCCATCTGACTTACCCCAAATGCGTGGCAACCCTGCTGTCTGTCATTCAGACAGAAGTTCTCCAGGATGCCATTCATGAGCATGACACTACATCATCTTACAGAAAAGCCCTGGCAGAATGGCATGCATTTATTGGAAAGTAGTGTGTAAATTTCAGATAAGATTAGGAGAGGGCACTTCTGTTTTGTTTTTGTTTGTTTTTTCAATCTGGGTCTTATTTCTAAAATGGAAAATGTTCATTTACTCACCCAGACAAGTTTTGTGGTATTTGGTGTCATTCGGAAGAAATTTGAATCTTTGTGGTCTTTCTATGTCACTCATCAATTTTAATGGGGCAATGGCGAAACCTCTAAGGCTGTTGAAATGTTGAAACCACTTAAACAAACTCATAATGTTGGACCTGTACTGTTCAATTGTATCTTTATTATCTGCAGGTTATTGTTAAAGTGGACAAATAAAGATGGACACTTTTACTCTGTTTCAGTTTTGTTTTGTCCTTAATCAGCAATATAATCTTAAAGTAGTGTTTAGCTAAATTTAAAAAGAAGAAATTTCTTAAAAATGATTTAATGTACTAGTTTTTAGATTATTTGCCTTGATTTGTTTGTTAGAATAAGTGTTTTATGCCTATTTTCAGATTTAATTTCTTCAACATTTTACTTAGAACAAGTGGTTAAAGCTTATTTTAGGTTTCAAGCCATGATTGGTTGCCTGGAATAAGTGTAAAAGACTTATTTTTAGCTTTATTATCTTTATTTGTGGCCTACAATCAGTGGTTAAAGCTTATTTTAAGTTTCAATGTTCTAATTTGTTGCCTGTAATAAGTGTAAAAGACTTATTTTTAGCTTTATTATCTTATTTGTGGCCTACAATAAGTGGTTAAAGCTTATTTTAAGTTTCAATGTTCTGATTTGTTCCCTGGAATGAGTGTAAAATACTTATTTTTAGCTTTATTTAAATCTAGATATTGTTCTTATTTCAAGAAATCTTATTAAGAAAAAAACACTTACCCCATGGGCAGATAATTTCACTTGTTTTAAGCAAATCTTCACCAAAAATAAGTGTATTTTTCTAGTATTAAGGAGGTGGGTTTTTGCAGTGTGAGTGGAGTTTTTTCTCCTCCTCTCACCTCATGTTATGTATTTTTGTTGTTTTTTCCTATCAGCCTACCTCTCTGACTGTCACGGTCCTGGGTCGGTGACCCAGTGTTTTGAGTTTCTTGTATCTCTGAGTTTTTGTATTACGATCTTAGTTCTCTTTGTTGCCCCAGTTTATTTTTTAGTCTAGTGTCTTAGTTTGGCTTTCTTGTATTCTCTTTAGTTTTCTGAGTATTTAGTTAGCCGCCCTCTGTGTCTCCCTGTTATTGTTCTCTGTGTTTCTTAGTTGCTCTGTCTCCCCTAGTCAAGTCTATGTTACATGTTTTACTTTGAAGGTCTGTGTCCTACGTGAATGTATTGAGTTTCGCTTCCCTTGGGTCTCGTTATGTCCGATTTCTCCCAGCTGTGCTCCCCTTCTATGTCTCATTCCCCTTGTTATTTCCCAGTGTATTTAAAGCCCTGTGTTTCTCTGTGTCAGTGTCGCGATCTCACTCATGCTGTGTGTGATTCTCCCCGTGTCTCCTGGTATACATTATAATTAGCTTTTCACAGTTTAGTTTTGTATTGTTTGTGACCTGTTTTCCAGCAATAAAGCTGTGCTTTTGAGTTCAAGTTCTGTCCCCGTGAGTTTGCGTTTGGGTCCAACTCCTGCCTACCACACAGCCGGATCATGACACTGACATGTCTTCTCAATGTGATGTTTGTGTAAAGTTTGGTCAGAAGGTTCCTTTGTAAGTGCGCATGCGCCACAGCTGCCTGCTGTAACCTATAATTTCCTTTGGGATTAATAAAGTATTCTGATTCTGATTGTGGTCTCTACATGCATGGTTCCCACCGTGAAGCATGGTGCAGGAGGTGTGATGGTGCAGAGGTGCTTTGCTGGGACGCTGTTGGGGATTTATTCAAAACTGAAGGCACACTGAACCAGCATGGCTACCACAGCATCCTGCAGCGACAAGTCATTCCATCTGGTTTGCATTCAGTTGAACCATCATTTATTTTTTAACGGGACAATGACCCCAAACACACCTCCAGGCTGTGTTGGGGCTATTTGACCAAGAAGGAGAGTGATGGGGTGCTGCGCCAGATGGCCTGGCCTCCACAGTCACCTGAGCTAAACCCAGTGGAGATGGTTTGGGATGAAATGGACCTCAGAGTGAAGGCAAAAGAGCCAATAACTGCTCAGCATCTCTGGGAACTCCTTCAAGACTGTTGGAAAACCATTTCAGGTGAAGACCTCATGAAGGTCACTGAGAGAATGCCAAGAGTGAGCAAAGCAGTAATCAAAGCAAAGAATGGCTATTTTGAATAATCTAAAATATATAACATGTTTTGAGTTATTTCACCCTTTTTTGTTTACTGGATAATTCCATATGTGTTCATTCATAGTTTTGATGCCTTCAGTGAGAATCTACAATGTAAATAGTGATGAAAATAAAGAGTGTGTGTCCCTGTGTTTGTGAAGCCCTCTGTAGCTGATAATGGGCTATAAAAATAAAAGTGACTTGATCTAAAGTAGACAATAGAAGCACCCCATTCTGAAGAACAAGCCTTCAAAATCACCCAGCTTTCAAAGTTGACCTTGATTAACTATTTTCAGCAAACATAACTCAAGGGGAACTTACTATCACACTTCAGACAGAGTTTGCCCTAGTCTTCTTCTTAGTCTGTTGCTATTTCTCCCTTTTTGTGGTTTATTTATATTTCTATGCAAACCATAAAGTTTGAAAAATCAGCTGAAGATCTGTTTATTTTATTATTTGTCTATTTTTAGCCACAATTGATAAAAAACATGATTACATAACACAATCTAAACACTTAAAATATAGATATACAATATTTGGAGTTTTGATGTTGGATGTTGCCTAGTTTACTTTCATTTATTATGTTATTTAGTTTTAACTTGCATGGGAAAGTTATGGGAAAGTTACTGCCCCTGTAAGGTTAATGTCTGTATAGGCACGAGTGTATGCATACATTTCTGAGAGTGTATATGGTATATGCTGCTGTGTGTACTGGGCACTGCGTCCATCTCCTTCTTGCTCGAGCTCCAGTCTGTTGCGGTAATGAAGATCAATGAGAGGAAAGGTGGAGGCCGGCCGAGATCCAGGTACTGTCTCCCTGTTTCAGGCCAAAGCTCTATCGATCCTCCTGTGGTGCACTCTGCCAGCATCTGATAAAGGGCTTCTGTGCACACACACACATACACACACAAACACACACACTTACTCATGTGCACTACCAAAGAAAAACACCAAGTCGCTGAGCTTACTCCCTAATGCTGGCCAAGGAGTTAAGCCTCCATCACACTTTTACAGTTTTCTGTCTCAAGCACCTGAAGGAAAATGTAGAGCTCACATTTCATCATTGTCAAATAATGCTAGCTGAGTATAGCTATTTTTCACACTGCAAATTGCCTTGTGGTGGTGTTGCCTTCAAGTACGCTTTGTAATCTCCTACTTCAGAATACAGATGATGGGAACGGAAGTCTATCATGCATTCAAGTGCTGTTTTGTCGGCAATTACAAGAAAATGCCTTCTGCAATAATAGCAGACAATCTTAATGGAAGTTGTAATATTGTGGAGATTGGCCTGTGACGCTGTTTTCTTGTCGACTGTGAAAGAAAGGTGGATTATAAGATTTTGTTGATGGCTTTTATGCAATTATAAACAAAAACATTTAATTTGTATTCACATCAAATGAACAAAAGTGTCGACAGCTCTGTGTCCCCATTTCCAAAAAAGTCAGGGCAAAATGACTATACTGATTTACAACTTACAAATGAAATATAATATGAATAAAGATAAAAATCTCAAACACTGAAGCTGCTCAGTGTCCACAAGCTTGATTTTGTTTTAAAAGTAAAATGTTTTTCAGCTGCTAAATAGTTTAGGACCTCATTTATACTCCACAGTTTCATAATGTGCTGTGTTTTTCGGTGACAGGCCGTTTAAGCAACTATTTTTTTTAATTGCAGACATGTTCTTTTAAGACAGAATTTGGCTTGAAATTGTTGCACCAGGACTGGTTCTTATATGACTTTACTACTCTAATTGAACACAAGCGCTTTTTACTAAAAGCAGATCACTCACCCGATCACACATAATATTCATATAGCACTTTACTGTCACACTCGACGATCAATATCTTGCCCAAGGATACATTGACATGCAGACTGGAGGAGTCACCTCCTGATCATGAATGCAAAATATCTCATTTTGAATTTGATGGCAGCAACACATCTCAAAAAGTTGGGATAGGGGCAAAAAGTAAAGATGGGATGCGATAAGAAAATTTTCACTAAATTTGCAATATTACCTCATCTAAAATTTAGCAAATTCCGAAACACTTTCGCAATAATTTTTCTGTGTGGTTTCATATGGTTTTCGTCCCATTTTGTAGAAATTACTCCAAAGTAATGGAATGCTACCCACCTTGCATGCTTAACCATATGACCCAACCTTACAAATCTTGCATAGCAAGTATGTGATATTGTTTGTGATATTGTAAGAGCTAAACATTGCATCTGGATAACTTCTGTACTTAACCACATTATAGTGGTTATATATATTTTAAATATACATATGCAAAATGCTAGTAACAGAAACATGGCCAGGCAAAACATTGCCTGGCCACCTAACAGTCAGTATTACCGTAAAAGTATATTGCTATTGGCTAACTGTATAAGTCCAGTATGTGTGCATATTGGTTTGTCCATTACTTTGAATGAATTTAGCTTTAATAGCCACTACATGGCCTTTACAATATCTATGTAATGATATTCAGACTGGAACAAAATTTAAGGACCTTGAATGAAAGGATAGTAGTGAAAGATTTCACTAAATTTAACAGTAGTGCCAAGTTCCAACCTAAAATCCTCAAATGATCACATCATCCCCAAATGCCTTTGGAAATTTGCCCAAGATCTATCCTAATATGTTCTAAAAGGTGCTAATTGTCTTGACTTCCCCAGAGCTGTATTTCTAAGCGAAATAGTTCAAGAGAGATTAGATAAGTGTACTTTCCAGACAAATAGCTCTTTTTTCCTGCTTTATAGTGTTTCAGGCAATTAAAAGAGTTGGTGAATGCCAACGCCTGGCACGGTACAGCTATTTCATTTAAATGAGCAAGGCAGAGAAGACTTTCCCTCAAATGGATAGTGGCTGGTCCTGGGCCAGTTTTGCATGTCTCCCTCTGATGAAAAAGGTAAGGCCATGCAGGGGAGGTAGCTGTGGTCATATCTGAGCCAAATGAGCATAAATTTGCTACACGCTTGCAATTAGCTTGACATTGCTGTTAATGCTTTGTGAACTACCCCAACTGCCCCGTGATGCCAAACGTGCATTGGATTAATTTGCCTAATTAGCATATAAAACATGCTTATTTTGTTCTACATGGTGGTTTGTTTTTATATTATTCATAAGTGTTGGGGTAAAGCCTTTTTTATGCATGCGCGTGTGTGTCTGTGCAAACAAAGACAAAGAGATATTAAAAATAGTTAAGTCAAGCAGGCGTTAGCTTTGGGCAAATGTTAGCCTAAGCCACCCTGTGTTTGCATCTCCCTTTGCCAGAGTGTATTTCTCTGTCACAGCAGACATTTCACTTTTCTGCCTTCCTTTTGTGAGCAAATGAGACAAGAAACTTGAAGACGTGGGCATTTCCTAGCTCCAAGCAATCCACCAAGGCTTCTTGTCTTTTCCCCTCATCCTTCTCATGCTTGTCCTTGCTCTCTCTCCATCTTCTTATCATCTTTGTTTCTATTTCTCCTCAGGTGACGCTTAGGGAGACAGGCAGTGCTCTCAGATGGGTGGATGGATGGACAGATGGATAGATGGTAGGTGGACAGACAGTAAACACTTGTCCTCCATTACGACAGACGAGAATCGCATGATACAATTTGTCTGGCATTTTTGCCTGATATGCCTATCACACAACTCAATCCACTTAGAGATGATGCGGGGCAACTTGTCGCATCCATATGAAAGTGTAGGGGAGAGGAATCCCAAAGAAAACAGACAAACATGCGCGAGGCAGTTGTGTCAATCCATTCCATTGTTTAAATGCATGCAGGAACACTCATACAACCCTAGAGTTCACACTATTTCAATCCTATTCTTCAAGGTTATTAAAATTGCAATTATATTAACCCCAATCAAAAAGAAAAGGTTGCAGGAAGCATCTATGCTCCAATAGTTCAGGTGCACTACCCATTAAAGTTTAACAACCATTGGTTGTATAATCGTAAAGCACATATGCATACACAGACAAAACGAAACTGGCCCCTTGTGCCATCCACTATCTCTCAGTGCCGTGGTGGCGTTATGCATTTTTATGTTGGGCCGAGGCCTCTCTCTAAATAGGGGTGTCATGGGTGTGAGGTTTGGTAACCTTGTGCTTTATTGTCTCAGGGCTGGAAAATGGGTTTTATTCCAGGCTGAAGATGAGATAAGGCTCTGTCAGGAATCCCGGCCTCTCTGCCTCTTACCCTCGCTGCTGGAGGCTTATTGCAGCAGAGAGGACTAACATTCCATCTCTCCCTTGCTCTGTCTTGTATAGATTTTCCCTTCTGCCACTTTCATTACATTTGGCACTTTCTTCTCTGCTTTGACTTTCATGTTCTTTCCTCGCACCCTCAATTTCACCCGTCTTCATTATGCTGTCATTAAAACCAGTTCTGATTTCATTGCGATCATTTATCATTCTGTTGCATGGATTCATTATCACGATTTTTTACTGCTTGCCCACCCCACCACCATCCCCTCCCTTCTTTTGTCTTCCTCTCAGTCTGACCCTTCAGTGAAACGGCCCATGTGCATTTCAGTACTGTGTGTAAGCCTTGGCAAGTCAGAGAAAGACAAAAAGATAAAGACTGTGGAAAAAAAAAGGGCAGTTCTTTCTTAACACTTCATGCATAATCCACTTCTTATTCGCGTTCATATACAGCCGTAGTCTGACCGCTGCTATTTCTGCTACCATTTATCCTCCCCCTGCCCCTTCCCCACCTGAAACCACAACCCATCAAGTCACATCTGGCGACAGGCCTTCTTCCTCGTAAATTGCTGCTGCTGGATAAATATGTGTGCAGCTGTTAGCCTGTGCTCACACTTTACCTTTAAGTGCCCCCCCATTGCTCAGGTTTGACTAGTCATAAATTTTTCCGGGCGTGGAGGCAGGTGGCCTCACTGACTATGATGCTTCCTGATTCCTATATTTCTTTCTCATATAAAGAAAAGCTTGGTGAAAAATACCAGTATGTCAAAATAAACAGATCCTTTAAGAAAAAGAGCTATTTCAAAAATAATGTTCTCAAAGACATTACTTTGCCCATGATCACAGGTGGTACACATTAAATTTGATGATGTGTTTGGATAACTAAGCCTTATCAGGAAAGATACTTTGGCATTTGCCATTTTCATTCTAATAAAAATCATTCTAATTCTAATAAAATACTGATTACTGATTCGGCTAATGTAGTGACCTCCGGGGATGCTTTTCAGCGTTTGCTTTTAGAGTTTCCGTCGCTGTCTGTCCCTAATTTCTCTAGCACGGTAACGAAGCATGGGGTTGAGCATTATATTCCCATGGTCAGGCCCCCGGTGTTCGCGCGCGCGCGCCGCCTCGACCCCGCGAAACTGTCCGTCGCTCAGGAAGAGTTTGCAGCCATGGAGCGCCTTGGCATTGTGCAGCGTTCGAACAGTGCATGGGCCTCTCCGCTTCACATGGTGCCCAAATCGGACAGTCGGTGGCGGCCATGCGGAGATTTCCGCCGTTTAAATAATGCCACGGAGAATGACCGTTACCCCATCCCCCACATTCAGGATTTTTCTGCCAATCTCGCCGGAACGTCGATTTTTTTCTAAAATTTACTTGGTGCGGGGGTATCACCAAGTTCCCGTGCACGCCGAAGACGTTCCTAAAACCGCTGTCATTACCCCCTTCGGCTTGTTCGAGTTTTTGCGCATGCCGTTTGGCCTGAAAGGTGCCGCCCAGACCTTTCAGCGGCTGATGGACTCCGTTTTGCGTGGGCTGTCGTTCGTTTTTGCTTATCTGGACGATATATTGGTGGCCAGCTGCTCAGCGAGCCAGCACGAGTCCCATCTGCGCCAGGTTTTCCAGCGTTTGGCAGCGCACGGCCTGATCATCAACCCTTCCAAGTGCCAGTTTGGGTTGCCTGTTCTGGATTTCCTCGGGCACCGCATTTCCGCTGAAGGTGTGGTTCCGTTGCCCGACAGAGTCCAGGCCGTTTCGGCTTTTCCGCATCCCACGTCGGTTAAAGCGTTGCAGGAGTTCTTGGGGATGATAAATTTTTACAACCGCTTTCTCCCCAGAGCTGCCCACCTGCTACAGCCACTCTATGCTGCCTTAAAAGGTAAAACAGCCAAAGATCCGGTTGACTGGCTGCCAGAATGCGTCCATGCGTTTTCCGCAGCCAAGTCTGCGCTGGCTGATGCCGCCCTGCTGGCCCACCCGCTTCCATCAGCGGAGATCGCATTGACCACCGACGCGTCCGACGTGGCAGTGGGTGGGGCGTTGGAACAGCAGGTTTCAGGTCTCTGGCAACCGCTCGCCTTTTTCAGTCGTACGCTCCGGGATGCTGAATGCAAGTACAGTGTTTTCGACAGGGAGTTGCTGGCCCTGCACCTTGCGACACGACATTTTCGTTTTTTCCTCGAGGGTCGCAACTTTACTGCGTACGTTGACCACAAACCTTTGACGTTTGCGATGTCCAAGGTCTCTGACCCATGGAGCGCACGCCAGCAGCGCCAGTTGGCAGCCATTTCAGAGTTTACCACAGACATTCAGCATGTGGCTGGTAAGTCCACATGCTGACTGTCTCTCACGTGTGTTGGTTTCTCCGGTGTATGTCGGCGTCGACTACGCTGCCATGGCCGCCGAGCAACGTGCTGACCCGGACGTCCTTGCCCTTCAAGTCTACAAAAACGGGCCTCGTGCTGGAGGACACCTCGGTGTGGCACGGCGGTCCGCGCCTTCTTTGGGACATTTCCACCGGCCGCCCCCGCCCGGTGGTTCCCCTTTCGTGGCGTCGTTGTGTTTTTGACTCGGTGCATGCCCTCTCTCATCCCGGTGTCCGGGTCTCGGTCAAGCTGGTCAGCGCCAGGTTTGTTTGGCCGGGCCTTCGCAAGACGGTGAAAGAATGGGTGGCGGTTTGTATCCCATGCCAACGCTCGAAAATCCACCGGCACACACAGGCACCCCTCGAACCTTTCCGTGTCCCGGGTAGGCGTTTCGATCACGTTCATGTGGACCTGGTTGGTCCCTTGCCGCAGTCAAAGGGTTTCACGCACCTTTTGACTGTGGTGGACCGCACGACCAGGTGGCCGGAGGCGGTACCCCTGGCGTCCACAACAGCGGTGATGGTGGCCAGGGCATTTTTGTCAACGTGGGTTTCACGTTGCGGTCCCCCTGCTGACATTACCTCGGACAGGGGCCCCCAGTTTGTTTCTGAGCTTTGGTCTGCTATGGCTGACGGCCTGGGGGCCAAGGTCCACTGCACCACAGCATACCACCCGCAAGCTAACGGGATGTGCGAACGGTTTCACCGGTCACTTAAGGCCGTGCTCCGGGCTTCCTTAACAAGTGGCGACTGGGTCGACCGTCTTCCGTGGGTTTTGCTGGGATTGCGTAGCGCGGTTAAAGAAGACCTTGGGGTTTCCCCGGCTGAACTGGTCCTCGGCCAGCCTCTCCGGGTCCCCGGGGAATTCTTACCTGAGAGCCCTCCCCATGTTTCGATACCTCTTTGTTGCCTTTTCGCCTCCCAAGTAACTCACTTCCTGTTCCTGGTCCTGTGCACCACTGTCTGCCTGACACTTTTGTTCCGAGTTTGTTGGACTCTGCTCGTTTCGTTTTCGTCAGGCACGATGCCCATAGGACTCCGCTGCGTCCACCATATGACGGGCCATACAGGGTTCTTAAACCAGGCAACAAACATTTCATTTTGGACTTTGGCGGTCGGCAGGAGGTTGTCTCTGTTGACAGACTTAAGCCTTAAGCCTGCACATGTTATGCAAGAGGATCAGGTGGTCCCGGCCCAGGCCCCTCGCCGCAGCCGCCCACCTGCCACCAGGCTGATGGATTCTCTTTTTTCCCCCAGGAGCGACCCAAAATCAACGCATGTGTGGTGGACCACTAGAGGGCTCCACTCACACCCAGTGTATAGGAAGTGTGTTCCTGTGTTTTGTGGCGCAATATGCGCAGTTGATGTTGGAGATGAATAAAGAAGGAGTGTGAACTGAGAGCTCTGTGTCGTTGATGCTTACCTCCACAATACCCCTAAGTAACATTAGCTAATATTATGTTGAATACTAACTTAGCATGTTAGCTACAGCAGTAGTATGGTAGTAGTAGTATGTGAAATGATTTGCTTGTGATTATGTTTTATCTTGCGCTGCCCTTCTGACACACATGTAATTCCATAAATGTTGCCTAACATTCGTGAACTTTAGTCAAAATGGAGATTTGGGTACGGTGGCCCCAAGAGGTCAAAATGGATTGCAACTTAAGAAATTGCCAGCAAATAGAAAAATGCTGCAAAAGCACACAAAACACAATAGAAGTTGGATAAAACACAACGTAAGTAACCAAAACATGTGAAATAGTGCACTGAAACATGCTTACAGGAAGCAAAGGGTCCATCAGTGTTGTGAGGAAGAAAAATATGCAAGTTAATATGTGTTTTAATAACTATAAATACACATTTGCTATCAGCTGTTTATTGTTAGATTGTCAATTCTGCAGGTGTTCGGTCATATTATTGTGTCCCCAAAAACAGTTCCATTTTTTTACGTGTTTTTTTTCTTTCCTATTTTGCTGTGTGTATTCTATTTTTATTTTCATTTCGTTCTTTTTCAGCATTGTGTTTTATGTGCTTTTGCAGTGTTTTCCTATTTGCTGGTGTTTTCTTAAGCTGCAGTGCATTTGAAGTCTCAGAAATGCAATATTGTAACTTCAGTGCCTAGACATAGCCAACAGATTTAAGTGCCCGTTGCCTTGTTTGAACAGAGCGGCCCATGAAAGAGTCAAATTCATGGCCTCGGTTATTGTTTCAGTGTGCCCCTTACCGTCATGTCATAATGTGTTTACTTGGAGTTCCTGTTTGGTGATGTCCCGCAAGGCTGCTAGAACTGTTCACAGGTATTTTTGTCACGTAATGATGTCTGCTAGCTACTAACTTCTGTTGTGATGTTACTGGTGCCGCCTGTGAACTTTGCTTTGGTTTTGGTTGGTACATGGATAATTCTTTTTATGTCTGTAATTTATGCAAAAGTGCAGTATGAATATTCATGTGTGAGTCTTAATGACTACATATTTCCAAGTCACGTTTAGTAGATCTTTGTTGTTGTTTGAAGGGGTGGTTAACTTAATAGAAACTCTGGCTTTAGGTTGTTAAAACAGCTTTTATTTAGAGCTCATTCATATTTCCTTGTGATACTAACTTCACAGGAACTCACCAGGAGATTGTGTTGCACGTAGCATAGGTATTCACGTAGAGTTTTATCACATATTTCAGGCTGTGGTTGTGCTGTTTCAATTTTATGCATTAAAAACTTGAGGCAATATATATCAATACTAGGCTGGTTTATTATTTTTCCTGTCATAATTACATCTAAACTACTGAGGTATATTTTCTACAGCTTAGACTGCTGCTTGTAGTCATGACTGATAATGTGTTTATATCATTTACTGATACTTTTTATTGAAGAGATTGCTTGGCCAAGCCACTGTTTTTTGACTTTTGTGTCAATAGTTTGACATGTGTAAAGTCAGCATTTTGAAAACCAGGGGACGTCAGGCATGTTTAAGGAGGAGTTCAGCACTTCACTCTGGGGAAAAAGCAGAGTTAGTTATTTAAATGGACTCTACTTACATTGCACTTTTCTGCTTAATTTGAGCAGCACTTTCTTACTACACACAGACACACAAACCCACAATGATGGATGCACAGGGGGCAACTTGGGGTTTGATATCTTACCCAAAGGTACTTCAGTATGCAAACTAAGGGAACTGGAGATCGACCCACTCGTTTGTTTGTTTTTGCTTTTGAGCTTTTTTTGTACAGATTAAGAAAATATGATATATGTCAATCTGAAAGGTTTAGAGGTGCCAAAACCACAAATACGTTAAGTTATCACTATGTTTGATTCTTTTTATTTTCATAATCGGTTTTTTGTTCGTGTTTAGTGCAGTTTACTTGTGATCTTTTGGTTTCAGCTTCCTCAGTGCCATCTTTTATAATGTGGTTAAGTCTTCATTTCTGTGTTCAGTGTTTCCCCACTGAGTTACTTAATGTCTTGTGAGCTACTTTTGTCATGTGTCTTGTTTCGTTTTATATTTTCCTTATTAGTTTCAGCTGTGGCTTGTTATCGTTCCCCGATTATATGTCCAAAGTGTTGTTTCCATTTTTCAGTACCGGAGTCTGTTAACCTTCCGTGTTCTTTGTGTCTGGGGGTGGGCGTCCGGGCACACACCGGCTCACTCCTTGGCGGCCGCTTGTCGGGGCCTGGGGCCTGGGGCTCGCTCGGGCCCCTTTGGAGGTGGGGTGCCCCCGGCCTCTCGGCCTGGGGCTCGGTCACTCAGGCACAGCTGGGGGCCGGCGGAGCTCACGGGCGCGTCACTGCAACTCCCCCTGACTTCTGCTCCGCGGCTGCTGGGCGAGCCCTCATCTGGGACTCTCCTCGGCTCTTACTGGAACAGTGGCGCGGCTGCCCCTCTGTTGGTCTTCCATGGTCTCTTGTGTTCTGGGGGCCTCTGGATGTCTGGAGTTTTGATCTCCTCCATACCCGCTTCACACCCTGGAGGATGGGGCTGTGGCCCCCCCACACTCCCTAGCAGATCATTACATGGAGAAACCTTTGGAATGCAAGCATGCTGATCCACACAGGTATGCACACATGGGTATTCACAGACGCGGACTAAAGCTTTCTTGGCTGCTGCCTCAAAGCACACTGTGCGCTGTCTATCTTGCGTGCTGCACAATATCGTTTATTATTTAGTAAATATTGATATCTATGACTAGCTAGTTTATTGTGATGGTGCTTTGTTTTCTCTATTATTATGTTACTCTTTGTTGTTTGCTGTCTCCTCTGTTTGTTTTTTTTGTTATTTGTTTTTTTTTTTTCTCCATACAGGTGACCCAGGAGTTCTTTTTTTTTTTTCTCTCTCTTCCCCCCCCTTCTCACCGTCTCTTCTCCCCTTTGGTTTTCTTTCTTTCTCTCCCCCTCTTTCTCTCATTCATTCCCCCTGTCCTATTTATTAAAAAAAAAAAAAAAAAAAAAAAAATGACAAAGGATGAACTGAAGCTCTGCCATCACGTAATGTCGCATACTGCTGTTTCTGATGTCATTTAAAAAAAAAAAAAAAAAAAAAAAAAAAAAAAAAAAAACCTTCCGTGTTCTGTGGAAGATTTTGAATCTATGGTTTGTTTTCCTATCAGCAGTTTTTTTTGTCATACTCAGCCTTATTAAAAGTTATTTTTTTAACAAGTTTGCCTTGGAGATGCTTTTAAAGTTTCTTCCTAAAGTGGTAGCAGTGACAAAAACCGCTAATCTGCTAATCTGTGTATAACTAAATACCACGAATCAAAAGAGTAGTGAAATCATCGGTGTAGCTTTTCCTGAAAAACTCCTGATAGCCTTTCCATTCAGACAACATCACACTCACCGCGATGAAGCATGATTACCTGGAGAGCAATGTGCAAGTCTGATTTGTTTCTCAGTCATGAAAGGGTAAGATTTTATAATTGACCCAACCTCACAGAGTTAACACCGTTAGAAAAATATATGTTATACAACATGATGCCAGATATCAGTAAAATCCAGGATGCTGTTTTCCACAAATATTCTGTATGAATGTAATTCTTCTGTTCCAAGAGAGGAAATCTATTTGCTTGAAACACATTTACTTGTTAGGAGAAGTACTTTAAAGTTATTTCAGTTAAGAAGTGACCTACTGGCATGCAATATAAGTACAGTGCAAAGGCTGACCTTCAGTACTTAGTGTAGTGAGGATATTTAATGTGCATCTATGACATATTCCCATTTTAGACCTTCAAACTCAGAATATCCTCCTTCCAGAGAAATAAGGAAACCAGCTTGTGCGTGCTTAGTTATTTGATGAAAGGTAAACTTGTTGAGCGCTGTCAAAAAGAAAGGATTAATTAGGGTCATCACGCTTTCTGAATTAAAAAGCGTGATGATATATATATATATATATATATATATATATATATATATATACACTCAACAAAAATATAAACGCAACACCTTTGTTACTGCTCCCATTCCCCATGGGATGGACGTAGAGACCTAAAATTCATTCCAGATACACAATATAACCATCCCTCCCAAACAGTGGTCACAAATCAGTCCAAATGTGTGGTAGTGGGCACATCTGCTATATTGAGATAATCCATCCCACCTCACAGGTGTGCCACATCAGGATGCTGATCTGACATCATGAGTAGTGCACAGGTGTACCTCAGACTGCCCACAACAAAAGGCCACCCTGGAATGTGCAGTTTTTTGCGCTATTGGGGGTCTGGGGACCCAGAACCGGTCAGTATCTGGTGTGACCACCATTTGCCTCATGCAGTGCAACACATCGTCGCATGGAGTCTATCAGATTGTCAATTGTGGCCTGTGGAATGTTGGTCCACTCCACTTCAATGGCTGTGCGAGGTTGTTGGATATTCGTGGGAACTGGTACACGCTGTCGTATACGCCGGTCAAGCACATCCCGAACATGCTCAATGGGTGACATGTCCGGTGAGTATGCTGGCCATGCAAGAACTGGGACATTCTCAGCTGCCATCTGCCCTGAACAATGTGAATCATGATTCATCCGTGAAGCGCACACCTCTCCAATGTGCCAGACGCCATCGAATGTGAGCATTTGCCCACACAAGTCTGTTACAGCGACGAGCTGGAGTCAGGTCAAGACCCCGATGAGGACGACGGGCATGCAGTTGAGCGTCCCTGAGACGGTTTCTGACAGTTTGTGCAGAAATTGTTTGGTTGTGCAAACCAATTGTTCCAGCAGCTGTCTGGGTGGCTGGTCTCAGACGATCTTGGAGGTGAACCTGCTGGATGTGGAGGTCCTGGGCTGGTGTGGTTACACGAGGTCTGCGGTTGTGAGGCCGGTTGGATGTGCTGCCATATTCTCTGAAACGCCTGTGGAGACGGCTTATGGTTGAGAAATGAACATTCAATGCACGGGCGACAGATCTGGTTGACATTCCTGCTGTCAGCATGCCAATTGCACGCTCCCTCATTGCTTGTGGCATCTGTGGCATTTTGCTGTGAGACAAAACTGCACATTCCAGGGTGGCCTTTTGTTGTGGGCAGTCTGAGGTACACCTGTGCACTACTCATGATGTCAGATCAGCATCCTGATGTGGCACACCTGTGAGGTGGGATGGATTATCTCAATATGGCAGATGTGCCCACTACCACACATTTGGACTGATTTGTGACCACTGTTTGGGAGGGATGGTTATATTGTGTATCTGGAATGAATTTTAGGTCTCTACGTCCATCCCATGGGGAATGGGAGCAGTAACAAAGGTGTTGCGTTTATATTTTTGTTGAGTGTATATATATGGCGCACTTATGTGTTTATGTCTGTGTGTGCATGACTGTGTAAGGAGGGAGCAGTGATCTCTCTGACAAATCAACTGCTATCACATCTCAGTTTCTTTTGTTCCCTTTGGTTTATTCGTTGTGCTTTGGTTCATGGCTGGTAGCTTTGCCAAAGGGTGCATAAGTGGTTCAATAGAACAACAATCTTACCCCAAAACCAAATATAACCAGGATGCCAACTTTCATCCCTTTGTGGACATAGAGTATGTTAATTGGTTGGACAGAACTGCAGTTAGGCCAGCTGTTTGATCTCCAAAGAACGGAGTTTTAAATGCCTGGAGGGACCCAAGAAGTTAAAGCTAGGCTGGTTTATATCAGCTAGAATAATACATTTTTCCATTTCATACACAGTCAAGTTAAAAATAACAGTCCCAATGTGGCTTTTTTAAAACAAAAAACAATTATTTGATCTTCTCTGAAACAGTGTCTATGAATAAAGGTGGTATATTCGACATCAGAAGGATATTTTGTTTTTATGCTAATTTATTTTTCCACAATATATGATATTAGTACATCTGAGAAAATTGGAATACCGTCCAAGAAACGTCCAAACTACTGTGAGCTTTCATATATTCAGTTTTTTAAATCAATAATATTTCCATTTTTTTGTTTTACCTTTGAGGATTACAGTTTATAGCTTATGAAAATCACATATTATAGTCTCATGTAGAAATAGTAATAATACCTTTGTCTCAGAAGCTATTTATTATTTTTAGTACTGCGTGTTTTAGTTTTGCAGCTGGAACTAAAATCTTGACTGTAACAAGTCCATTCCATGAACCTCTACTTGATTATTTGGCTTTAGGTGTAATTATGTTCAAACGTCTGTCTTGTTCAACTAGAGATTTAAGATAGATTCAAATATTCTATAGACTGTCTCAATAACTGCCAGCTGTCTAGTCCCTAAGCAAACTCCAAACCTTAGCATTTTGCCCACCGTGCTGATGGGTAAGGTTCCTCTCCTGAAAAGTTTCTTACTGCTGCAACCAAAATAACTTTCATTCTTCAACCCAAAGCACGTTACTCCAAAAAGGCCTTCTACCAGCGACATACTCATAGCAACCTGGCTTTTCTTTTTGGCATCCAGCACTTTGCTGTCAGGCTGAATTTGCTGGGGCATTCGGTCCTGGTCTTTTGCCCCACTTGTAGATTATTGGCCTTACAGTTAAATTATTTATTTACAAAAGTCTTGTAAATCCCTTGCCAGTCTGTCATGCAGACCTTTTATGCTAACGGATGCCCAGAGGTCCTTAGATCTTGTCATGAAGACACTATACACTTCAACCACAAAGAGAACCCCATCACGTTACTGATCTGTTTTTCACTATGTGTTTAAAATATTGTAAAGACTAAAAGACTATCAGTAGCACTTCCTGTAACAGCCAGTAATAATGTGGTAATGGTGGGATAATAATGTGAAAAACAATTTATGATACAAAAGCAGTAATAGAATAGTCACATATTGGTAACAATATAATAACCTGCTAGCAATAAAATGGTAATATTTGTATATATTTGTACTTTTGGTGGTGATCTCAAAATTATAAAGTAATACTGTTTGATGATTTTTGACTTCCACTTATGCTTCCACTTTGACTTCCACTGGATTACTTCACAGACAGACTTCCACTTTCCTCTTTCAAAATAAAGTCATCAGACTTCAAACAAAAAGGAATCATTCAAACAAACAAATGACAAACTTTTCAAGCATGGTAGCAGGTAAGAAAGATCATGTATATTCTCTTTTATCATATCGAGTAATTCTTATCCTATTAGTTTGTTGTGAAAGCCAGTGCCTTTATTTTGAAAGGTTAAATGTCATAGTTGTAAACCAAGGAAAAGTTAAGTATTTTTTTGTCTTATTAGCACATGGCTAATCTGGGCCCATGGTTGGTTATTATTTTTTTCACATTGTGAACAATACTTAATGACATTATTAAATAAATATAAATTTTCAGTTTTTAACTGGGACTGTAAGCTTGTAAATATGCCAGCACATGTCTGTGCCTATGTGCTATGCCTAACATAGTTAGCATTCTGTGGGTGAGTTATTCTTTAAGGATAGAAGGAAGACACAGTTGTTAAAGTGTGTTATAGAAAGAAGAAGTTTAAACATCCTTAAACCCATCCTTTAATCCAAGTTAAACCCACACTTAAATGGAAAATGGCAAGCGGTACTTATATAGTTCCTTTCTACTTAATTTTAACACTCCAAACACGTTCACGTGTGATTAGGCCCTGATTATTTTTTTGTAACATTAATTGTATTTGTTTCATTATTTCATGTTAAGTCAAATATCCCTTAACTAAAGGTAACTTATTATTTTTATTATTATAATTATATTTTTCATGATTTTTTAAATTATTATTATTATTATTATTATTATTATTATTTTTTTTTTTTTTTTTTTTTTATTTGCTGTTAAATTTGCTATTAAGCTTTAAATAAATGCCAGGTAAAGATAAGTAAGCTGAACTGTGACGATAAAATAAGGTTTTTATTTAGTTTATTTTTTATGTTTCCCTTCATTGCTACCAGAAGTCTGTCTATAAAAATTCTAATGTAATGTTATTAGAACTTTATTACTAACAGAGTATCATGTTGTTACCAGTAGATCATTATAAAATTTTTAATAAACAGGCATACATTTGTTTTCACATTATTACCCATGTTTTGTTACCCAATAACATAAATTTCAATGTAACATAACTCAGCTTGTTACCACTGTTGATACGAGATATATACTTGGATATTACTTTGGTGATTAAGTGGTCATAACTTGAAATATTCATATTATTATAAAGTTGTTTCCAACATCTTACCCCACTATAATTACATTATTACTGAGTTGTAACAGTGCCAACAAAATTTCAAGGCACTTCTTCAAAGAAAGGGGAAAAAAGCTGCTAATAATAACGTAATGTCTACTATATTAATCCCATAGGAAATTGCTTTGTCCTTTTTATTTAACCCATTCACCCAGTGAAGCAGTTTGTAGCTACCAATCCAGCAACCGGGGAGCAGTGTCCTTCCAATCATGGGGGTGAGCTATCCCTGCCCCTACAAAGGCTATGTTGGGCTGCTTACCACAACCAGTCACTGCACTGAGTAGCTCCATGTGATTTTATTCAGCATAATTTTATTCCAGATGCCCTTTCTGTCGTAACCCCAAAGAGATTTGTGCCTCCAGCTTGAATCAAACCAGCACAATTTAAATACTGTATCTATAAAAACAGATCTGCACTTATTTTCCACTATTGCAAACTCAAAATTACAAATGGCACGTTATGAGCTGCTTTTCTGGACGTATGACTGCAAATGACTTTTTCCACTTCTTTGGTGAATCTCACCTCATTCGAACACTCTGTAGCTCAAAACAAGGTCCAACCACGTGAAACACTTGACATTACCACAAGTGAGTGAGTCAGTGAGGGGTTGTTGCAGTTAGATGTTGTTAGCTTTGATTGCCATGACTGATTGGATGCTCCTTCATACAGGATATCCACCTGAGCCCTGTGCATCACATTACTTCTACTGAATATAAGTCAGGGTCATTATCAGCCAGTGAATAATGCGAGCAGGGGATGCTTGTGGGACAAGCCACATGTCTTTGTGGTGCACAGTGGGAAGCCTGGGCTGTAATTAAAGAAAATTAATTTGACTCTTCGTATGGAGCACAGGATCTTTTAATCAGAAAGACAATATGCTTCTAGACTGATTGATGTTGTAGAATAATGTGTGCCAGCGTGTATTTTGTCAGGGTGTGTGACTAATCTATCGTGCAGCTGGGAATGGCCTTCCGAGGACATTCCTCTTCCCCACCTGCCTCAGTTGCCATGTAACACCACAGATGTGCTTTATTTTTTGCCTCAACTCTCTTATCTCCTGACAGCATTTTAGCAAGTGACAGGCTTAATTACCCAAAAATATAACGACATCTAAAAATACGCAAAGCTACACAAATCTGATAGAGGGTAATGGTCTTAAGTAATGTCCTCTGTAGCAGTGTAAGAAATAATAATCCATCAGTGGAATTTGACAGCATGTGGAGTCAGAACTGTGTGTTGCGTGATAATGATTGATATTAAGATTTCATAAACATGCTTGGAAGATATTGCTTGTCAAAGCATATCATGTTATTGCAAGTTGAAACATGGCGAGCTGAAAGATGACTATGATCATGCTTGATTTGCTGCTGAGGAACAGCTAGCATCTTTGATGCAGCAGACAAGTGTGATACGAGCAGTCAAATTATTCAAAAATTGTTTCTCAGAGGGTTAGGGTGAACTTTTGATTGATGCCTGTCCTCATCTTGGAGCGGCAGCATTCCACGGCACCACTTCGGTTAGTGGTTGGGGGAGCTACTGACAGAGTGAGACTGCTGCCTGGCTCAGTGAAGCTGAGCACCAGCTCTTGGATTCCCCCTCCTTCTGTCACCATGCAGAGAGTCTCAGCTCTCTGTCTCGGTGCTTTTCTAGGTCAGGACGATCACAGCACTGCAGCACCACACAACTCACACGGAGGTGAAGTGCATCCTCACAGGCAACAGTAATCACACTCATTTAAGTGAGCATGTTTGTGTACTGCCCACACGCATTCGCAAATGTATAAATGCACAGAAAAAAGGGTAAAATGCCTTTGATGTGCATAGCAATTTGTCCTGTCCACTTCTTTTAAGCCCATGATTGAGTCCTTTAGAAGAGACAGAAACAGCTCAATTCTAACGACCAGCTTAAAACATTACAAGGTCAGTAGGGGTGTACTCAAGCAAATGTCTTCTGTTGTTCATACACATGGACCAAAACAGCTGGTTGAGGTGGAATATATATTTTCTAACAACTACCATCCTCCTATCTTTATCCTGGCTGCAGGACTCTGGATTGTATCATGTCATCTCACCAAGAAAAAATTAAGTTGTTGAATTTCATACAGATCATACATGATTCAATTACATTCAAGATAGAAACATGAAATTTTTGTGTTCAAATTACAAGGAAGACTTTTGTAATGTAACAACCACCCAATTTACTTTTTTCAGTATACCAAAAAAAGTAGAGGTGGCTGCTCAACTTGACTGAGATGGATGCCTTCCTCAAACCACGATCCAAAGTGCAGTGCCGCGAGTTTGAGATTTGTAGTTTCTATAGTTAGACTTAACTTGAAAGCATTTGTGTTAAATACACACGCGATGCTTACATAAATCCAAGAGATGGCCAATCCCTTTTTTTCAGTGTATTCTTTCAATGACTACTGTAGGGAACATGAAAATTCATAGGCTACGATCTTGATTGCTTTATCAAAGTCAATAGAGCAGTTTTAGCAATATTTAAGTGACTCATTAATGATTTTTGTTTGTATGAACTATATTAAGACTTTGATTTAGCCCAAAATTGCGGATTAGGGTCACCCAAAGAACAGTACTACTTTAAAAAATAAGCATTAAAGCATTAAAAACACTTTTGACAAGCTGTAAATAAAACTGTGATGAGCGCTCCTGTCACACACAACAACAACACGAGCCTATGTTAGAATAAAGAAAATGGAGAAGAATTAGAAAAAATATATAATTTCAATTTTCACTTCTAGATGGTTTGATTTTATCCTATATCGGAACAATAATAATTTAACAACATGTTTTCTGAACTTCTGTTTGTATGCCTATTATGTGAGAGTCTGATTTTCAGCCAGCATGAAACAGTTGCACAAAATGTTGTAAAAATATTTTAATATGTCACATTAAGAGCTCTGAAATAATACAAAGGAATACTGCTAAAAAGATTATTTTTATTTTGAAAGCCTGACATATTGATGAATGCACGTAGATTTCAATACCTAACTGGAAGGTTTTATTTTGAAAATAAGTTATGTTTCTGCGTTATTTTTGAAAACTAACAAAGGCATCTTGATAACAAACAGTAATTAGAGGCTTTTATTTATTTTAAAAAAACAGATTTTTAGTATCTCATTCAGTTCCTATCCCAGGGATTTTATTTCAAAAATTACACAAAGCCGTCTGCAACCAAATAACTGTAACTGTATGTGTAACAGCTAGCTTTTTTTCATGCCTGGTCTCTCCTGCTAGTCACAGTCAGGGTCTGGGGCTGCTGTCTGCTCTCCATAAGTACGGGTGGGTAAAAAGTTGGAAACAAGAGCAGCTTTAAATTGTGAATGGCACCTGTGCGATAAGCCTTCACTGCAGTACAACCTGGGCTGGATTGAGATCATTTACTTGAAAATGTATGTGTATGATCACACTCAAAATCACAGATAGTCAGAGACACTGACAGACAGATGGTTGAAAACCTTTAAGGTTGAAATGTTTGTGAGTCCATTTCAGGCAGGGCACCATAATCAGATTCAACCATTTATGTGGAAGAGAGAATGCGGTCTGAACAAACATGACAAGTAAGAGGCAATCACGCACGCACGCACGCACGCACGCACGCACACACACACACACACACACACACACACACACACACACACACACACACACACACACACACACACACACAAACAGCTTTAAATCAACAAATCAGATAATAATATTGAAATTAATTAGCTTGTCACCTGTCAGTTGCTTACTTTTTTGACAGTGAAGCAGCAGGTAAATTTACTGAGGTGATGGCAATCTGTGTTACTGACTATAACCACCCAGACAAAACAGCTTATAAAGTCCAAGCCACAACTCCTATCCACCTGATTTAAAAAAGGTGATCGACCCAAGAAATTGCTCTACAGATTTCTGTGTGTGTGTTTGTTTTTTTTGAGTTTCCAGTGTTACAAATATGGTCACTGCAGCAAGATAAACAGAGGTTTTTGGGTTTGTTTGTTTGTTTTTTCAAAAATCCTTGATCAAATTGTAATGGGTCTCTTTGGGGTACTTGCATGATGCTTCTCTCAGTCAAGTATATAGACATCAAAAAGTATTGTTGGCTTTCAAGGAGACATGATGGCTTTTCCTATAATTTAGGTACAAATTGTGGCCTCACCAGGAAGTTAAAGACAATTTTTTAGTCTCTAAAATTAGTGCACTCAAGCTTTTCCTTTCACTTGAAAGGAGAACAATTATTTGGATGTTTTCTTGACAAATTGTTAAATAATTAGAAAGCTGTAAAAAATGTGCCTGAATAAAATTATAGCAGTTGTCTCACTGCCAAGCCAGTCGATTTACTGTGAGAGCAGAGTCTGTACAACAAAGAGTGTCAGTGGAGATGTGTGAAAAAGGAATAAAAAAAGAATAACACAAAATCAGCTGAGCATATACTGTGATTTTTCCCCCTGCAACAGTCCCATAAGTTATCCATTACATTATAATAGGATCATTTATGTAGTTCATTTTATTTGCTTGTCATTTGAATGTTGCGACTTAGTGGCATAGGCAATATTTGATTCAAGGCTACAGTAATTACTTACACTAATGCTGTTGGTTATATCTGTCTTTAAAATACAAGAAAATAAAGAATGGCAACAATGCAACCAAAATAATTTTTAATTAACTGAAATATTCAATGATACAAAATAAAACCAAATCCTGGTTTCAAAGCCCTTGAAAATGTGGAAATATTCAGCATTTCTGCTTGAAAAATGAGTAAAGGTTTGAAATGCTCATCAGTAAAAAGCCAGAAGGATTTGCAAATTGTTGCAGATGTACTTAAGCTCTCTAAGCAATAATACTAATAAAAAAATGTTAATTTGCATTCCTTGATCTGCATGATGTTCCATAAAAAAACTCGTCTTGTTGCGTCGCGGTTGTGCTGGTAATCATATAATCAAAAAATTAGATTCTAGAGACAGCAGAATGATGGGCAGACACAGTAAGATCTGCGGATCATTCAGAGGAGTACCTTGCCTCTGAGGGAGGCAGAGAGGTTTGTTTACAGAACAAAGAGGCTGCTATTATCCCAAATTAGTACCAAAGTGGTCAAAGAGCTCCTGCTGATTAACAGTAATGGGTTTGTCAGCCAAATAGCGCCATGCAGAAAAAAAATTAACCATCAGTTCTCAAGACACTAATTGATCGTTCTCTGTAAACAAATTATGTTATAAGCTTCACGTTTCTTTTTATGCATTTTCCAGACCTCTATCCAAAACTGCCTTTCATTCCTGCCACCGAATCTTTCTCACTACAAAATTGGCTTTTGACAAAGCAGCCACATGAATGGAAGAAAGGATAAAGCCTCAGTGATTTGAACCCTCATTTAAAAGTTGCCGTGTCAGTCCTGGCACACTGTAAAAGCAAAATTTTCAACCAGCAAGATGGGGATGCATATCAAATGGAGAAGAGTGCAATATTATCCAGAGATGCAGTCCTCAGATGAGCCAACGCAGTTTGCCATTGAGGGATAAACAGGAGAGAAAGAATGGGAAAAACTAAACAAACAAGCATAAAAAAACCACACACAATAATGAGCATTCCCCTGACTGGTTTGATTGCATAACTTATCAGCTTTTCACCACTGTCTTTTTAGCCCTCTCCCTGGAGTACTCGCTGCGCAAAGTTTATAGAAGTAGAAGTTTGGTTGTTTTGTGGGCTGTTGCCTCAATCCTGGAGGTCTGAGAGAGAAAAATAGAGTTTGCCGATTATCATCTGTCATGTCTGAATGTGTCTTGACAAGAGTAGCAGCAAGGGGTTTATTGGATGACAGAGTGATGAAGCAATATTTGATCACAGCTGAATGGGCGGAAGGTTGGATAAAGAACAGATACAGCATACGACATGCAAGCTAAACGAAGCAGTTATTTTCCAGCAGGAGTATTTCCCACCAGTAAGATTGTTTGATGATTTCATTGTTTAGTGTAGGCAGCAGAGGCAAACCGATACTCAGTTTGACTATGAACCCAATCAGTGCGTTATCATCACACTGTATGTTGTGACATTCCAGCTAAATCCATATGCTACAGACCTTTCAGAGGCTCAACGATGCTTAGCCTATTCCCTAACTGCTGGTGCCACTGCTGCACTCGTGTACACAGTGATTTTCCAAGCTATTCATCTGTTCATTTCTATTGCTCCAACTGTCACAGAGGTGGTGCATGAGGTTGATCAGTGTATTTGTGCATGTGTGTGTGTGTGTGTGCGAAGATGTGGGTCTTTGTGTCCCACCATGGAAAGCCACAGAGACCTAACAATAATGTGGCAAAGTTGCTCAACATGGCGTGAAATGACTTTATTGCGTTTTTACATTAAAAGGACTGATAGAATACATTTCTAATAAAAGGACCACGGTGCCCGGGGGAGCAGGCATGGGGTCTGCCAGTCATGCGTGGTGACATGCGAGTGTGTATTTTTGCGCGCAAAAGAAAGTGTGCGTGTAGAAGAAGAAGAGAGGGACAGGGTAATCAAAATGGTACTGAAAGCAAATGAAACGTCAAATTTGTACTGTGGCGTTTTCTCTTTCATGCTTTCTTTCTATGACTCTCTTTCTCTCTCTCTCCCTCTCTCACACACACACTCACACTCTCTCAAAGACACATGACAGCCATGTAATGCTGGTAACTGTTGAGTAGCCAAGACAAACGGTTGGTTTTTCCGGAAAAATTGGATTACTTGTTAAACACATGACAAGAGGGCAATTGTGTATATGAACAAGGTGTAATGAGGCCCACTGGTCAGGCCTCGGCCTCTGCTTCTGCTTCGCCTGGTCCTGCGGCTGCCGTGTCGTCGCACCAGCCATGTTCTGGACATCATCGCTGGTGTCTTCCTCGCGGCCGCCCACCGGACCTGCTCAGTGGCCGCCGCCTTCCTCGCGGCCGCCCACCGGAACCGTCTCATCACGACCGCCGCGGCCGCCCACCGGACCGGCTCAGTGGTCGCCGCCGCCTTCCACGTGGCCGCCCACCTGAAGTGTCTCGTCTCGGCCACGGACCACGTGGCCGCCCACCTGAACTGTCTCGTCTCGGCCGCGGACCACGTGGCCGCCCACCGATGCTGTCTCGGTGTGGACTCCGTCCTGGGCCCCCTCCGCCCGCCCTGTTCTGTTTTTTTTTCTCTTTTGGCCGTCGGGTGCCAGCCATTGGAGGGGGGGGGGTACTGTCAGGGTTCCTGGGTCGGTGACCCAGTGTTTTCAGTTTTGTTCATGTTCAGTTTATTTTGCCACTTCCATGTGCTCACTGCTTTTCCTGTGTCAGCTCGTCTTGTGTCATTAGCCAGATTATGTTCAGCTGTGTACTCACCAGTCTCTCATTATCATCCTCATCAGTCTGTGTATTTAAGCCCTCTGTTTCTACTCGTTCACTGTCGTGTCATTGATGTTCAGTTCGTCAGCCAGCCAGCCAGCCAGCCAGCCAGCCAGTCCTTTGTTCATTCATTCATTCATTCATTCATTCATTCATTCAGTCAGCCAGCCAGCCAGCCATTTCCTACCTCTGTACTGTTTGTTCACTCCATCGGCAATAAACATCCACCTTCACCTACCTGCCTGTGAGTCCAGCGTTTGGGTCCTCCTTCTCTCATCCACGACACTACTCCTGAGACTTGCTGTGCAAGGCAAATCTATCAGGGAGAAAAAATATACAAAGCTAGCAAACATTTATTCAAATTTCTGCTGGGATCTATCAAATTGTGTTTTTTGCCATTGAATGAATTCTTTCCAGATACACGGGCTTTAATGTTGAAGTCCTTGTTTATTCCAGAATTACAGTCATCTAAACCATGAACAGGCTGTTGTAAATCACGGGCTTTCAAAATAGCGGCAGCAACAAATCCTTCTAACGATAATTGCTTACTGTAATGACAGTTTCCACCCCTAAAGTAGTTCCTAGCTGTCTCATTCACAAGTTGAACTTGCTATTGATTTTAACTACATTAAGCTCAGATATCTCTGCCAGCTTTGAACAGCCTGCTCAATACTACAGGAACCATAACCACAATTATGGGCTGAACGAATGGCTCATTTTTTTAAATCTGAAAGTTGTCCTTTTAGAAGTCCAGGAACAAAGGAGAACTCTTCTGTTACTGAGTTATGGCATACAGTTAAACCAGTATTGGGCATGGGTGACTGTTCCAACAGTTAACAGAGTGACTTGGTTTTTGGTTCAAATTAAGTTAGTAAAACACTAGCAGAGAATTTGTAGAAGTCATTTATCCAGCACTGCTTATCAAATAACAAGCCCATCACAGAGGTAGAAACTGTTGAGATAACTGCAGCAGGTTAGTTTCAGAAGAATCATAATAGATGTGAGTATGAGTTCATTTGGGCAGTGAGCGCAAAAGTATAAAGTGATGGTAAAGTGGCAAAGTGGTGACACATCTAAATAACTTGTATTTACATATAATAATTTAAACTGATGGAGCTCTTGGAATCAAACGTTGTTTAGAAATGGCTCCAAGAAACTTTTAAAGGTAAAGAATTATTTATTCTTTTTAGACCTTCACTGTGTGTACCTTGGACTTTCCCATTGTTCTGAGTATTGGTCAGTCCAATGGGTGCTGTCAAACAAACCCTTTTTATGCTGGCAAAAAGTAGCTGCCAGCTTAAGTCAATCATAATTGCTAAAGAGACTTAATGGGCTTTAGCTTTGTCAAGTTAAAAGACATTATTGGTCAAATGTGCCAGCCACTCTTCAGAATGGCTAGCAGCATTGCTGCAACTATGCAGTGCAAGGAGTAGAGGAATTGGGTCAAAAGATTTCAGACAGTCGTTCAAGAAGATCTAAATTAATGGTGCATGTACTAGGAGATTCAGACTCTGTTCAGCAAAAGAAACTGTGTTTTTATAGATAAAGATTTACAGAAGTAATTAAGTATAGTATTATACTCTGAAGTTCGAATACTAAATAGCACAGTACTATATATATATATATATATATATATATATATATATTTTTTTTTTTTTACAGTAATAAGAATGAGTTGGTGAATAGGTATGCTGTCGGATAGGTTTAGCAAATGCCTTTTCTCTATGTTGCAGGCCACCAGAACATGCTTCATCTGTTCACTTTGCAACTGGACAAAAGCCAAACTGCTAATATGTGTCATCAACCTCCAAAGACAATGTTGAATATATCTCATTTTTTTCTTTGTCCAACTGCAACAATTTGTGCTTTCACATTTCCCTTGCCTGACATGTGATAATGCTGTCAGCTCTCTCCAGAAACCCTAATGTCAGACAGTCTCTTAATTGCCTGGCGACATGTGTAAATAGCCCATCCTCTGGTAGAGAAGAGCTAATGTGAGCTGAACACCATGGCCAGAGGGACTCTAACACATAACGTGACCTATTGCAACAACACCAGTGTGGTTAGACCTGCCTAATGTGTGACTGTGTGTATGACGGGAAGCGACACGGAAACAGGGAGGCGGAGAGTGAGCAAAAGAAAAGCAGAAAAATAGACTTAGGTTATCATCATCACAAAGCTAATCACTAACATCTGCAGTGTACTGCCACTTGGGAGAAAAGTAGGAGACCATTTAGCAGAGCTTTATGTGTGTGTGGGTGCATGAACACTGCTACCAAAGGGTTATTTTTAGCAAGACTATTGAGGGCCAAGGCAAGTGAAGCAGCAGTAGGTGTAATTTGGTAAATTGCCAAAGGGCCAAACAACCAACAAGTGCCTATCAGTCAAACAAGGCAAGCCTCCATTACAGGACTGTACAATGGAACCCAAAATATATTTTCCTTTCTCAGTCATCTCTTTTACTGTCTATTACTTTCTGCTCTGTCCCTGCTGCACCATGTCACTGCCTGTGCTGATGAATACTGAAGAGAAACAGCCAAGCAAAAGTAAATCTGGACTATTTTTGTAGTTTTGAATCATTTTTAATACAAAAGGTTTTTTGGTTTTTTTTTTAGAATTTATGTAACAGACAAAAGAATTTTGTACTCATAAATATGACTCATTTCATTCGCAGGCAATTGCATCATCAAACAAATTCACGTGTTCTCATAAAAGTCCAGTTAAACCATTAAAAATATATGAACACCAGTTTGTGGAAGCCACCATGTTGCTCTGCCATCATGAATACTGTGGCCAAGATGGACATTGCATTCCACCCAACTGCCATTTATGTATATGGTAGGAGACTGGACACAAACAGATGATCTAACAAAGTACAAAAGAAATACAAGACCTCAAAAAGAAAGGAGTAGTCACAAAACAAAAAAAAGAGGTGGGGAAAAAGCACAGGTGAAAATCTTAATGCATGCTCAATCATCCATGTAAGGAAACTCCAGAAAGTTGGTTCTGTTCATGTGGACGTTGTGTTTTCAGCAGTGTTGGGCAAGTTACTTCAAAAAAGTAACTGAGTTAGTAACTGAGTTACAAGATTCTAAAAGTAATTAATTACTTGAAAAGTAACTATTGCGTTACTTAAAAAAAAAGTGTTTAACCCTCTGGGGTCCAGGGTATAATTGGCCATTTTTAACTACTTTTGATGTTACCTCTACATTTCACCTTTAAAAACTATTTACTTTGCCTTGTTTGGTATCATCCTTTTCAGCACAGCCTCACGTGTCTGAAATTACAGTTATGTTTTCATTTTGACATATTGTATTAACACAATTAGGGATGGGTATTGATAAGATTTTCACGATTCCGATTCCATTTTCGATTCTGTTTAACGATTCGATTCTTTATCGATTCTCTTATAGATTCTTTTTAAAAAAGGAGAACACTATGGTCGAATAGCTTAGAACTTTGTTTTATATCTTCTCTTTGAACAAGATAGAAATTTAGGAGTAACATGGCCTTACAAACCCAACAGTGAGATCTTAAGAGATCCAGCCTACGGCTCTTTAATGGGGTGTCACAGGGTCCCCAGGAAAAAAAATTGTAAATGTAAAATAATAAAATAAATATTCTTCTGTAGCAATAACAAAGTATAACATAAATTATTCTGTAGCAATTACACAAGAATATCCAGTAATGTCCCTGCCTACAATTAAAGACATTCATTTACGGAAAATCGGGGGCATCTGCTGTGGCAAATGGGTGCAAACCTTTTACCACAAACTTAGTCACTGCTTGGTGACATTCGTCTATCCTGGCCTGAAAGGAGACGCTACCGGTAGACTGCAGCGAGAACTGCCAGCATCTGAGCCAGCCAGACTCTCTCATCTTTTTTTTTTTTTTTTTTTTTGCCTGTCCCATTTGGTTCTTTAGCCGTCAGAATTGTTGTCTGAAGACCAACAAGGATACCCTGTCATGATCCGGAGTCTGCGACTCCGTGTTTATGTTTAGTTTATTAGTATTCTGTGGTTTTGGTCACCTTGGGTGTTTATACTCTTCTGTTTCATGGTTCATGTTCATATGTTCTGTGTCCCCCAGTCTGTGTTACGTTGGTGTGTTATGTCATTGTGTGTATGTGTTCCTGTTTTATTGTGAAGGTCTGCGTCTTATGTGAGTGTTTTCAGTTTGTCTCCCTACTCTCGTCACGTAATCACTCCCAACTGTGTTCCCCACCTGTGTGTAGTCTCCCTGTGTTCTCTGAGTGTATTTAAGTTGTGTCTTCTGTCATGGTAGTTGCTGGTTCGTCTGTGTTGTTTCCCCTCAGTCTCCCTGCGTCTCTTCATGTGTATTTCCCCGGATCTCCCTGCACCGTCATTCCTGGTTTGTGTTGTTAGTTTACCCAGTTTAGGTTTTCGGTTTCATGTTCACACCCCGTTGCTGTTTGTACCCACTGCTGTAAATAAACACTCACCTGCACCAGAGCTGCCGCCTTTTGGGTCCTTTCTCCACCTCCACACGGCTTGCCCCGGCAATCCGTGACATACCCAATGGATTTATTTTGCCAAATGGATCATCGTGGCATTGCCATATTGGTCCATTTGATTGACCTTTGTTTTTATTATTTATTTTATTTTATTTTCAGTTGTTACAGACGGGACAGACATGAGTGAGGGATAGGAAAGGGAGAAAGAAAGAAGAAGGAAAAGAAAAACAGAAGGGGAGAGGGACAGTGAGAAAGGGGGGGGGGGGGGGGGAATCTCCTGGATCACCTGTTGAGAGAAAGAGAATAGAAAACAAGCAACAAAACCAGAGCAACATACTAAACACAACACCATCGCATTAATCTAGCTAAGTGTAAACAGCAGTAAGTACTAAATATTCAATGTTGTTGTGCAGCACGCAGGACAGACAGCGCACAATGTGCTTTGAAGTAGCAGCCAAGAAAGGTGTAATTTAAGTCTACGAACAGTGAACACCCGTGTGCACACCTGTGTGGATCAGCGCGCTTGTATTCAAATGGTTTCCACATGTAATGGTCTGCAAGAGGATATAGCGAGCCATAGCCCCGTCCCCCAGGGCATGAAGCAGGCATGGAGGAGATCCAGGCCCCAGACATCCAGAGGCTCCCAGAGCACGAGAGCCCAAAGAGGACCACCGGAGGGGCATCCGTGCCACCTTCATGGGAAGAGCTGAGGATCCCCAGACGAGGCGTCACCCAGTAGCCACCGAGCAGAAGCTAGAGGGGGCTGCACCGGCGTGCCCGCCGGCTCTGCCGGCAGCCAGCTGTGCCAGCGTAAACCGAGCCGCAGGCCCAGAGGCCGGAGGCCCGAGGGCCCCCCGCACCCCGGAGGAGGCCTGACCGAGCAACAGGTGCCAGGCCCCGCCAGGTAGCCACTGGGAGTGATCTGGTACATACCTGAGCGCCCAGCCCCGGACACCAAGAACCACCAATGCACCGACCCCTGAGGGCAACAGTCACCGGCAGGGAGTGTGGTGAGGGGAGATAGGCCTTGGAGGGCCTGGGAGTTCCGAGAGAGGTGGAGCGTAAGACCCGACCTGAAATATAGACACAGACAAACAGGCACACACAGACACAAACATGTATTCCCACCCTCATGCACACATATACAAACACTCAGCACTCACCCAACGTAAGGATTGACATAAATGGACATGTACACACAATCACACTCCCTAAACATACTCTATACCCCGGGTCCAGGTACCCTTGCCCCCAGAGGGGGAAACAGAACCCAGACCCAAGAGATGTTACCCTTCCCCCCGGGGTGGAGGCAGCAGACCGTCCCAGGCTCCGCAGCAGCAGGGAGGCCAATCGGACAGCCAACATCTCCTCCCAGCCCCCACGCCCCGGTGGATAGCAGAGAACGGGGGTGTGTGAAGACCCCATACCTCCCTCCTCCCGCTCATGTGTAGTGTTGCTGCATGTTGTTCTAAAGTGCATTTAAAACAAGGGAGAGCATGGTGCTGCTGCCAGAGAGCAGCAGGTGTTAGCACCCCAAACCCCCGCGCCTGCCCCGGATCCACTCAGGGGCAGCCAGGCCACCAGGCCAGTAACCTACGTCCACCAGTACAGACCATCCTCTAGCCCCGCTGCACGCAGCCATGAGGAGAACAACCTCTAAGAGCAACCAGAGCCACTAACCAGGTTATGAACACAACCCCCGGGTTAAGCCCTTCAGGGATAACGTCTCTAGGGGTCCTCCAGGTGCCCTAAGCCCGTCCCAACTCCACATCAACCACAGTAGCTAAGGCGGGACCAAACCACGACCCCCTACCCCCGCTAGGTGATGGAGCCGATCAAAGGAGCTCAGAGGGATTGATCTAATGTGTTGGCAGAGGCTATATCGAGACTAATGTGATCTATTAGATGGTTTATATATTGGCTAGAATTAAGATTATTTTTATTTTTCCAGCTCATGAGGACCGTTTTCTTGGCGATGCATAGGGCAGTAAAAACCATGTGGACTGTATTAGTTTCTGCAGTGACCTCATCCAATTTTCCCAACAAGCATACTAAAGGGGAGGTTGGAATTTTACATTTCAGACACTTTGATAAGTCTTCACATATCTCGTGCCAAAACTTCTGCACTGGTGGACAGAACCAAAGAGTGTGGATGTAATTGTCTGGTGTATTGCCTTGACAGTGTGAGCAGTTGTTGGAAGATGTAAAGCCCATCTTGAACATCCGATGACCTGTGTAGTGCACTCTATGTAGTATTTCGTATTGTATAAATTGCAGACTGGGATTTTTAATCAATTTAAAGGTTTTTAAGCATACCTGAGACCAGAAGTTTTGGTCTAAGCTGACTGATAAATCTGCTTCCCACTTTGCAATAGGAAGGGATATTGATTCATCTAATTGAGAAAGTGTTCTGTATATTTTAGATAATAATTTGGGGGATTTGAGAGTAAGAAAATTTACTTGGTGGTGTTTGTAATTCAACTTGACTGAGGTTAAATGTCTTTTTTCTATGGATTTAATTTGTTGATATTCTAAAAATCTTTTCTTGTTGATCCCATATTGTGCAACTAGTCTGTCAAATGGAATAAATTCTGTTCCCTCTAATATATGTTCTAAGTATTTAATTCCTTTACAACTCCATTCTGGGAAATTAATCATATTATTGTTTTGTAATATGTCAGGGTTATTTCAGATAGGTGTACGTTTGCATGGGATTAATGAAGACTCCGCTATTTTTAGAAACTCCCACCATGCTGTCAGGGAAAAGCTAATGTTGATGCTTTTAAAGCATTCATGTCTTTTGATGTTTGAGCTAATAAATGGTAGGTCTGAAATCTCTAGATCCTTGCATAGTGCCTGTTCAACATCTAGCCAGGGCTCATCTAAGAAGGTATGTTTTAACCATTCTGAGATGAACTGAAGCCTGTTGGCTAAGAAGTATTGGTGAAAATTAGGCAGATCTAATCCTCCTCTATCCTTGGTTCTTTGTAGCATTTTTAAGCTGATACGCGGGGGTTTATCTTTCCAAAGGAATTTAGAAATATATGAATCCAGAGATCTGAACCAATCTTGTGATGGTTTGTCAGGGATCATGAAAAATAAGTAATTTATTTTTGGCAAGATCATCATTTTTATAGTGGCGACCCTTCCCATGAGTGATATGGGTAAAGATTTCCATCTAGTCAGATCGCCTTCTACTTTCTTTAGAAGTGGGATTTGGTTTAATTTAGTCTGAAAGCTTAGGAGAAACATTAATACCTAAATATTTAATATTTCCAGATTGTAGTGGGGCAGAGGAAGAATTATGGAAGGAGCAGTTAATGGGAAGAACTGTAGATTTTGGCCAGTTAATTGAATAATCTGAAACTCTTGAAAACCAGTTTATTAGAGTAATTACCTCAGAGAGGTTGGTTTGTGTGTTTTGCAGAAAAAGCAACACATCATCCGCATAGAGACTGATTTTATGTTCTATGTTCTTACATTTTATGCCCTTAATTGTTGTAGCCTGTCTAAATGCTGCTGCTAGAGGTTCGATAAAAATTGCAAAAAGTGAAGGGGAGAGTGGGCATCCCTGTCTGGTGCCCCTCAGGAGACAGAAGCTGGAGGATGTCTGGTCATTTGTTCTAATACGAGCTGTTAGGGAATTGTATAATATTCTTATCCAGTTCATGAAAGAGTTTCCAAAACCAAATTTGTGTAAAGTTGCGAATAAAACTTTCCAGTTAACTCTGTCAAATGCTTTTTCTGCATCTAGAGATAATATTATGGTTTCGATGTTTTTATTGTATGAGTAGTCTATTAAATTAAGTAATCTACGAGTGTTTGTTGAGGAGTGCCGACATTTTATGAAACCAGTTTGGTCAGGATGAATTAAGAGGGGGGTTATTTTCTCTAATCTCTTTGAGAGAGCTTTGCAGATTATTTTAAGGTCTACATTTAAAAGAGAAATTGGACGATAGCGTGAGGGAAATAAAGGGTCTTTGCCTGGTTTTAGCAGGAGACTAATGTTGGCAGAATTCATATTTGGTGGTAGTCTGCCATTTTCCTCGATTTCCTGCAACATTCCGTGGTATACTGGTGCCAAAATTGTCCATAATTCTTTGTAGAATTCTGCAGGGAAGCCGTCTGGACCTGGAGCCTTATTATTGGGCATACTTATCAGGGCTTCCTGGAGTTCACCTGGTGTCAGTGGCGAATCCAGTGCCATTGCTTGACTGTCTAGTAATTTTGGAAGAGTTACGTTGTCAAGAAACAAATCAATTTCATTTTTAGATGGGTTTATTTGTGGTGAATATAAAGTTTTATAGAAATCCCTAAAAATGTTGTTTATTCTTCCAGGGTCATATATTGTGTTCCCCGATAAATCTTTAGCAGCACATATAGTTGTTTTTTCTTTATTTATTTTTAACTGGTTTGCTAGAAATCGACCTGATTTGTTACTGTTTTCCAAATTTTGCAAGCGAAGTCTTTGTACAAGGAATTGTGTTTTTTTTATTAATGATTTCATTTAATTCTAGTTTTGTTTTGCTTATTTTGTTCAATGTTTCCTGATCTTGGTCGCACGCGTAGGCTTCTTCTAGTGATTTGATGGTTTTTTCTAATTCCTGAATATTTTTGTTTTCTTCTTTCTTTTTGTGTGATGAGAAAGAAATTATTTTACCTCTCATCACAGCTTTCCCTGCTTCCCATAGAACAGAAGCAGATATTCTGGGAGTGTCATTAAAGTCTAAATATGAAGTCCATTCCTTTTTAAAATATTTAATAAAGTCTTCATCTTTAAGCAGTGATGTATTAAATCTCCAGTTTTTACTTGGCGTAGTATTATTCTTGTGCATTAGTGTTAAAGATACAGGAGCATGATCGCTGACAGCTATAGGATGAATCTCAGTGTCTGAAATGTCACTCAGCAGAGAGCTGCTGACCAGAAAATAATCCAGACGAGAGTAAGAGTGATGAACATGTGAGAAAAAAGTATATTTCTTACTGTTGGGGTGAAGGGAGCGCCATGCATCGCAAAGGCCATAGTCGCTCATATACTGTCTGATTATATTTGTGGATTGCCAATTGCGCTGAGTTCCTGTTGTGTTGAGCCTATCCATTTCTTCATTTAGTCCAAGGTTGAGGTCGCCGCCAAGAATGAGTGTGCAATCGAGGTGTTCAGAGAGTGCACTAAAAAATCAGTGGAAGAATGAGGGTTCATCAACATTTGGACCATATATACTTACAATACATAGTTTTTTGTTCAATATTGATAGTTTAATAATTAGAAATCTACCCTCTGGATCTATAACCGTATCGAGTTCTGTAAAATTAACATTTTTATGTATTAAAATTGCTACTCCCCTTTGTCTAGAATTATAACAGGCTGCAAACACGTTAGGAAACTCAGGTGTTTTAAGTTTGTTTAAACCTGTGACAAGTCTGTGAGTTTCTTGTAATAAAACAACATCTGCCTGTAGTTTTTAAGCTGGTTAAATATCTTTAACCTCTTTCCACTGGTGCCAGCTCCATTTACATTCCATGTGACAAACCTCAGCATGCCCATAATTGTGTGTGTATGTCTAATGATGTACGGTGGGTGTTTCGTTTAGACAGGTGGAGAGTGTGTGGAAACATCACTTGTTTGTAAATAGAAAGAGAAAAAAAAGTGGTGAGAGGCTCCATAAGTCTGACTATGTGTGTGAATATTCACTAATATGAACAAGCGTGGCTTGCGTATGTGTCCTGCAAGTCTGTGCGTGCTGTGAGGCTGTTGTGAATATGCTGCCGTGGAGCAGATGTGTTTGCGTGATGTGAAAATATGGAGAAATAGAGGGTGTTGTTTGTAGGTGAGTGGGGAAGTAGGTGATCACAGCAGTGAAAGACAAGAGAAAGAAAGAAACCACATGAACTGTGAGCGACAACAAAAAAAAGAAAAGAAACGGAAACATTCCAATTAAAGCAATGACGGAGGGTGACGGTGTTATATCTGCTATGACATCATATTGATATTACTAGGTTAAACCCATGTTAAAGGAGAAAGTGTGAATGAATAAGAAAAGAGTGTTGCGGGTTCTTATCTGGAGTGCAGTCAATATATAACCACGGTGTGGTGCCGGGGTCGCGGTAGAGCTGTCCGTCCACGTAGAGCCGGTCCACGGCGATGACGAATTTCCAGGAGGTCTCCCGGTCCGCGACCTCACGCCCCCCAAGCGATGCACTCTGTCGAAGTCGATGTTCTTTACGGTGTCCTCCGGCAGCTTCAGGTGGATTTTAATGAAGCTTTTCACCGTTGCCTCTGCGTCCTCTCCGGCAGATTCTGGAATACCAGAAAACACAAGATTATCTCTCATGCTACGGGCTTGTAGATCGATAACGGACTCTTTTATTTTTTTATTTTCAATGTTTAGCTGGGTCACGTTATCGGTGAGAGATTTGACCGACTCCCGTAGCGTGGCATTTTCAGCGGCAAGCGTTTCCACCTGCTGCTGGCTGAACTCCAGGGATTCTCTCAGAGATTTAAATTCCCGGTGTAAAATCTCCACCAGGGACAGCCTCGCATCGAAACTGGACAATCGCTTGTCGATTGACTCCAGGATGTCTACGATGTCTTTGCCGGCAGGCGATGTTGTGCCGGGGGAGTCTGCCGGGCGACATCTCGTCGATGACGGCGTCTCAATTTTGGAAGATGCACTCTGGGCCTTCTTCATTACTAAATCTTGAAAACAGCGGTCAATGTAATCTTGGAGAGCGTCTAAACTCTCCCCGTTGTCCTCCAGGGTGTTAGAGATGATAGGACAGATGTTGTTAGTTATATGACAGTTGATTAGTATATTTGGTAATACTGAAGCTTGAAAAAACTTTGTTAAATTCTATGCTACCATTCGCTTTTTTTTTCCGCCAAATCTCCGGCGTCTGACGTCACCTATAACATGGGTCGCTTACCTTACCCGTCACTTCTGTCACTTACCAGACTCTCTCATCATGGTCACCTAAATGCACAGTAATGGCAGGTTTTGTAATAAGGCAGATCGCACTAACATAATATGCACTGTTAATTGATTATTGACCTGCCGCATTAAGGGGAGAGGACGTGCAAACGTTACCGCTGCTGCTGGGTTGAGATTCACGAGGAATTAAAAACACGACATTCATTTAAGGTCATCGCTGTTGTGATATTTTGATACCACGGTAGCATTTACAGGATATTGCTTTGTAGTGAAAACTGTTACTCAATAAGGCCCATTTACTAGTTGTTTTTCTCTTTCTCTCTGACCCAAGAATTGATGTGTAAGAATCACAGGCTGGTACCCCAAGGTCGAAAATACCACAGAGACGAGACCACTTCCTTACTCCCATCCTCCCTTCTTTATCTCTTAGAAAAAGGCTCGTTAAAGGCCAGGTGGTTTGTTTCAGAATTCACTAATGAAAGAACTCTGTATTCTATGTCTAGGAGTGTATTTTGCTGGGATGATCATAAATTGTAGCTGAACTGATAAACTACACAAAGGATACTTCTTTGCTCACAAGGCAGGAAGACGTTTCCTTATTTGGTCTGTACCGGTTTGAACTGAGAACTTGCTGACACACGAACCTTTTTTTCCTCTATATAAGCTGTTTTGTACTGAATAAACCTTTGAGTTGGTTTGGGAAGGCAACCTGAAGCAGTCTGTGTTTCCTTGTTCTCCCAAGCTACTCCCGGCGCTGTAACTAACCCAGCTGAACGGCATACTTGAGTGTTACTTTGAATAATTAGGAATCTAATAAAGAAAGGACAGAACTCTGCTTATCGGTGCTCGTGCCTTGGAGGGAAACCGGGACGGAGATTTTCTCTTCAATTTGGTGTCAAGAAGTGGGATTGGCTGACAGAAGGTAAATATGCGTCTTTCATATTTATATAAAGACCGTATTATACCTCTCTCAGTGATCGATCCATAAAAAAACGGGATATGCTGACGAAGTTTCACTTAGTGATCCAGAGAGATACACTGACGACTTCCTCAGTCCCCGAATAAAGTAAATTAACCCTTGTGTGATGTTGGTGGACCCGCTAGAGTTGTGGCTTTCCAAATTAACACTATCAAACAATTTTATGTTAAATTACTATGAATTAATGTGCTTCTCGTTTTTCTTTTATATAAAATGTTATGAATAAATCAGTTATAATCAAGTGGAAAGACACAACACATTTACACGTGAAAGAATAATTAATTGTTTAATTTTTCTTTAAAAAAAAAAAAAAAACGAAAGAAAAGAAAACTGAACACGGGTCTCACAGACCCGATTACCATACAAGGGTTAAAAGCAGTAAATTAAAAGCAGAAAGACACAGGAAGTTGCCTGTTGTTTTGCGAGAAGTTGCTCGTTAAGCGAGAAGTTGCTCGTTAAGTGAGAGTTGCTCACCCAAACAAAAATTGCTAGCAATAAATTTAAAGTAACCTCAGCTGTGCCGCAGCGAAATACTAACATAAATCCTTCAAGCGTGTAAACCCCTCTGGAAATCACTGAACATGGGTCAGAATAATTCAAAGACCACAGACAGGTCCGATAAAAAATCGAAATTAACTGTAAAACAAAATAATAAAATAAACTATAAAATCACAAATAACGGCTCAGTGCGCCTCCCACTTCCGGTTACGTGTAACCCACGTCCGCGAATCGGTGAAGACGTCCATGATCACGTATCCAGAACATGCGGAAGTGCTTACGGGACTGACTTTGTCTACAACTTAAGAAGTTCAATGCATTCTAATTTATTTCCGGAGCCCTATCCCGAACGATTATCGCCAGAAAACAGGTCAGTAAAACTGAAGGCCAGTGCAGATACTACCACGAAAGCTAAAAGTGTTAAGAAATGTTGAATACCATTTGCGATAAGAAAAGTAGTCTGCTTAAAAAGTCCTGTAGAAAATATATGATAGAATGCCGCGACGTGATACATCAAATGTTACCACTATGGAAAAAGGGACCGGAACCAGGTGTAGATGCTTTAACATCAAATAAAACTAGTGCAGGCTCTAGCAAAGAACATAAACCTACCGCAGGAAAAGCTAGTCTTGCATGTTCAGCCGTTCAGCCTACAGCCCCACACCCTTACGATGAGACCGAATTAATAGTCGCTGTAGCAGCTGCACGTAAACAATGTCAGCATTCTGATCCAACCAGCTCAAAAGAAAGCGACGAAAAATCTGAATCACATGCAACGGATCTTAGACACCTAATTGAACAAGATCAGGAAAAACAATATATACGCCGCGAGGAAGAATTAGCAGAACATAAAAAAAAAGAGAAAAACTTTTGAAAGAAGAATGTGAGGAACTTATGAAAAACAATTTAGACGACTATGAAGAAAAACTTTTGCATCAGGCAGTGTCCACGATAGACACCCACATGAAACGCCACGATATCGTAGCTAGAGGTTTAGAGGTAGCTAAAGAAATACCTGTTACCCGAACTTTAATAAAGACTTATCTAAAAGGAAAAAAGGAAAAACAAAGCCGGAATGACAAAGGTCCTCACGCCAACACTCGCGGTAGTAAACAAACAGAACCAAAATCTAGTGACGTCAATGACACTTACCCCTTTATGATAATAGGAGATCAGTGTTGTATTCAGCCCCCTAAAATCTCAGAATTAGTGGCAACTATTAAAGAGCTTCCCGATCCTCTTAAAAATCCTACAGCCTTTGTTTCTGCACTACAGAGAAGTACCAGATATCACCATTTGGGTGGTCCGGATTACAGGTACATATTGTGTCAATGCATTCCTGGAGTAACCGAGTCACAACTCATAAGAGAGATAGGTGAATTAGATCCAAAGCATGATAAAGCATCCACAACTGCAGAGTTTTTGTGGGTAAATAATGACAAAATCACCGATTTCTTTAAGAATCTAAAGAAATTCCTGCTAACAATGTCCAGAGACAAAATTGACTTAAATGCAGTAACTATGTGTAAACAGAAGCCTGATGAATCTATCCTAGTATTCATAAAACGCTTTATGCACTGTTGGACAAGCTAGAGGTGCAAATTTAGCTCAGTTTTCCAGCAGCCGCAGACACCCAGAGCAAAAATGAATTTGTGTATTTAATTTAACACAAAGTGTGAAATGTTTGCTGACACTGATAACAGCTTATGTTTTCTCTGCCCTATGTACCGACCTGATGGAGAAGGAACATCCTCTGTGTCAGCTGGACGCCTCAGCAGAGAATGAACTCAACATCCTTTTTGTCCGGTACTCTATGTCACACACTGTGCCAAAAAAAACGTGTTCAGACGCCACTACCAGGTAATCCCATATCTGGGAGCCACACTTTTGTCTCTCTCACACTTTTCAACAACATGATAACTGCTCACACCAGTGAAGGTAAAACAGTGGTTTTGTCACATAACTCAGATATAGGTTATGACATAACTACACCATGTCGACACATAGATCTAACCTACCCTATCCACTGTACTATTTCTGCACTTACGTTGCCAGCTGAATACCAGAATATGACATTGTGGTCTAAAGGTGAGAATGATGTAGGATTTATTGACTGCATACCTTATCACGCACAGCTCATGAAAAACAACAAGCCAGTATATGTCAGGCAATGTCCCATTTCTGTCGAAAAAGCCTCAGTCCTAGATGTCATCATAGGAGATTTATTGACTACAGGAGTAATAAAGCCTACAGTATCTCCATATAATACTCCTGTCAATCCTGTGCCAAAACCTAACAAACCTGGCGTATGGCGTTTTACACAAGACTTAAGACAAATTAATACAGTCATTATCCCTTTGCCACCTCTGGTTCCGGATGTCCCCAGCATATTGACATCTATTCCATCCACAGCCACACATTTTACCGTGGTGGATTTATGCTCTGCCTTTTTCTCAGTGCCTGTGCATGAAGACACACAGCCGTTATTTGCATTCACACATAGAAATAAGCAGTACACTTGGACTCGTCTGCCTCAAGGCATGATAGACAGCCCTGCTGCTTTCTCAATGGTGGTCCGTGCTACCCTGGACAGCTTCACTCCTCTGGAGGGCTGTACTGGACGATCTCCTCCTCTGTGCTCCGAGTGAGGAATTGTGTCAAACTGCTACACACATGCTTCTCCAGCACCTCCAAAAGACTGGCCACAAAGCATCAGCAAAGAAAATGCAGTACTGTCAGACTTCTGTTCAATATTTGGGATTCACACTGTCTCACGGAAAATGTTCCATGACTGCAGACAGGGTCAAAGCTGTGACCTCCGTCCCTCGGCCCACTACACAGAAGGAAATGCTGTCCTTCTTAGGCATGGTGAACTATTGCAGACAGTGGATACCAGACTGTTCTTTTCATGACCACATTCTGTGTGACTGTTGTGAACCTGCACAGGTGTACTGGCCCAAGAGCATGGCAGTGGCTACCGTCCAGTAGCCTTCTATTCAAGGTGCTGTCCGTGGTTGTTCAGGAATGCCGGCCTGCCTGAGGGCAGTAGCAGCTTGCTCTATCATGATAAGGGACTGCGAGAAGCTTACACTCTCACATGACACTATTCTACACACCAATCACCAGGTCACGACCATTCTAGCAAACATAACTACACAACACATGACCGCACAACGTCGCTCAGGTTATGAAGCTACACTGACCTCCACAGCAAACCTCACCATAAAAGCGAGCAGCACACCCAATTCGCCAGCACATTTATTGATCCTATGCTGTGTTCTTCTGACCGACAGGATGGCTTTGACGATCATGACTGCATGACACGTATACAGGAATCCACAGCATCATGTCCAGATTTAGAGCAAACACCTATCCCAGACTCAGCCACGGTTTATGTGGACGGGTCCTGTTCAAGGCCGAATGACAACTCATTTCTTTGTGGCTATTCAGTGGTGACATTGCCTGACATCATACTAGAGGCTCACTCATTACCATTTCACTCAGCACAAAAAGCAGAGCTCATGGCTTTAATACGCGCCTGTGAGCTCCATGTGGATAGGCGTGTGACAATTTACACAGACAGCCGCTATGCGTTTGGCGTTGTGCATGACTTTGGCACATTGTGGAGACAAAGAGGATTTAGATCTGCTGATGGAAAACCGATTGCTAATTCTGATCTTGTGCAAAGATTTTTGCAGGCTATACAGCTGCCATCGGCCGTTGCAGTTGTAAAAAACGAAAGGACACAGTACAGCTGACACAGACGAAGCAACAGGTAATGCCTTAGCAGACGTGACAGCCAAGGCTGCAGCTGCATCGCAGCTCCCACCTCCGCAGGACGTATTATCTGTGCCCCTACAGCTGCCACTTGTTACACTCCCAGACTATTTAGACACAAATGTTGATTTAAAATTCATACAAGAGCAAGCCTCTGCATCTGATTACACCTATTGGGAGAATAATGACTGTACCTTAGATGACAGAGATGGCCTATATAAAAATCTTAAGGGTTTGATTGCCCTCCCATCTTCCCTGCTGCCAGTCCTTGTCCGACATTTTCACTGTGTGAGTCATGTCGGACAAAGAGGGGTAATAGGGGCAATAAAATCAAGATCAAGATTTGTAAAATCAAGATTTATTTGTAAAATCAAGATTTGTAATTGAGAAAACATCACATGCAGTAAAAAGCATATTAGCAACCTGTCTAACATGTGCGCGAACTAATGTAGGAAAATCAAAAGCAAAACATCAGCATTTACCACAACCAGATTTTCCATTTCATACATTACAAATTGATTTTACACATATGCCAGCGCAAGGAAGCATCAAGTACTTACTGGTAATAGTGGATCAATTTAGTAAATGGGTAGAAGCTTATCCAACCTCAAAAGAAACTGCAGAAGTAGTCTATCAAAAGTTGAGCAATGAAATAATACCCAGATTCGGAATACCTCACCAAATTAACAGTGATAGAGGACCTTCATTTACATCAGAAGTAATTCAAAAGTGTGCCAAAACCCTAGGAATAGACTGGAAATATCATGTGCCATACCACCCTCAGAGTTCAGGAGTTGTAGAAAGAATGAATAGGACCATAAAAAATCGCCTGACTAAAGCAATGATAGAAACAGGAATGACCTGGGTCAAATTACTTCCTCAAATCCTCTGCGAGATTAGAATGACTCCATCCGCAGCAACCAAATTATCTCCATTTGAAATAATCATGGGAAGACCGTTTCCAACACCATGGTCAGCCTCCAGAGGGGCACCACTATCAGAAGGTGATGTAGATATTGCATTGTCCGACTATGTCTACAATCTGGTAGAAACACTGAATAATAACTATCAGAAAGTTTGTCTCTCTCAGCCTTTCCCCTCCACAGTTCCACCAGTGGAGACAAGGAGATGCGTGTTGGTGAAGCCGCTAAAACCAAGGACACTCTGGGAGGCCGCGCGTGTTCCAGCCCCAGACTGTACTGGCAGTGACGAAGAACCAGCATCCTCACAGACGGACAACCTCAGTGGATTCATGCCAGCAGGGTTAAGACCAGCCCAATCGGACCATCTCAGGCGTCGGATCAAGCAGACGACATCTCCGGCGGGCCAACGCCCGGAACCAGAGCAAATAAACACACGGGTAGACGACATCTCCGGCGAGCCAGCGCCCGGATCCAATGTACATACACACACACAATCACTGATTAACACACAACGCCTGAAAGAACAACAACAAGGTACTCAAACATCCAGCAGGAACAGAAAGCCGGAAGTACCACATGATGTCTAACCTGATAAAGCCAGACTCATTCCATCCTGATAATGGAGAAAATGAAATGCCCATTGTCATCATACGACATTTATTCTATGTCTCTCGAACCTGGGACCAGGCCAGGAGACAACTGAAGAACTGTTTTTCTTATATATTTAGGTTATCTATCATATCTATCGCATTAACCTTAGGATTTTTCTTTGCTATTTTGTATTGAAAACTGCAACCATGTTCATATTTCTGCAGGTCATATTTTGCTGACGATACCTCATGCTCTATTTTGCAAGACACCTACTTAATGCACTCCTCACGCTCCCTAAAATCAGTAAATGACAACATAGACGCCACTAATAAACCCTTTTATGCGCCTTCTAGAGCAGGAGTCAACTCCTGGTACGAAAATGCCAGAACAGCCGCTCGTGATTTAGGAAACAGTAACTGTTATGTCTGTTCAAAGGCTAATCCAGAACAGGTAATAGTAGGATACCCCATATCCGGTTTCCCCCTCAATGAGGGACTAGAGAAAATCGGCGGAGATAATGCTCTCCTTAAAGACGCTTTACAGTTGACTCTGAGCCCTCTCGACTGCTTACTTAGACACACACACACACCAACTAACCCTGAGACTCCATTAGGCGAATTATTGAAGTTATCTAATGACACCGCAGGGACCTGCGCCCCAATGAAACACCCCAAGAATAGGTTAAAGCCCTCACTGCCCTTAGGACAGATCCCTCTCCATTTTAATACTAGTATGATATGTCTGCGCAGACTAAAGTTAACTGGCCCAGACACCCATATAGATTATACAAAGGATAACTATACATTTTTCTCTGACTCCCCAGGTGCACGCTGTAATGAGACATGGCTAGCTGTCTCTGTGGCTGAAGTTGTATCCTATCTGGAGGAACACACACACAGTTCAAGTTCGAGCGGAGAATCGATCATTGTTCCCCCAGAGGGTGTATTAAATGACACTGACTGGGGGGAGTTAGTTAAATCACACATGGTCACGCGCCTAACTAGAGCAATCCCTAACGGTTATTGGATGTGCAATAATACCCTTAGATTAGCTTTACCTGTTAATTGGACCGGTACCTGTGGTCTAGTAACCGTTGATGTATGCTGTACTTTCATTCCCAATAATACCGCCCCTAACGGTCCATTCACACAAGCTATGAATAGACTTGAAGCATTGAAGATAGAACTAATTGCCAATACAGGCCACGGTCAGTGGCTAGATAAGTGGCTACAGGACACGTTTGGAAAATGGAAGAAACTAATTGTAGCCTTTGTAACCGTTGCAGCATGTATTATTTGTTTTTGATGATTATTGTCAACTGTTGTGTGATACCATGTATACGCTCTCGGAATTTTTGATATTAAGCTTGCTCGAAGGACCAGTTACATTTATGATTTGTCTTACGTTTATGATTTGTCTTTATATTATGTTATTACATTCTGTCTTTATACTATGTTATCATTTCATGATAAAAGGAGGGAACTGTTGTGATATTTTGATACCACGGTAGCATTTACAGTATATTGCTTTGTAGTGAAAACTGTTACTCAATAAGGCCCATTTACTAGTTGTTTTTCTCTTTCTCTCTGACCCAAGAATTAATGTGTAAGAATCACAGGCTGGTACCCCAAGGTCGAAAATACCACAGAGACGAGACCACTTCCTTACTCCCATCCTCCCTTCTTTATCTCTTAGAAAAAGGCTCGTTAAAGGCCAGGTGGTTTGTTTCAGAATTCACTAATGAAAGAACTCTGTATTCTATGTCTAGGAGTGTATTTTGCTGGGATGATCATAAATTGTAGCTGAACTGATAAACTACACAAAGGATACTTCTTTGCTCACAAGGCAGGAAGACGTTTCCTTATTTGGTCTGTACCGGTTTGAACTGAGAACTTGCTGACACACGAACCTTTTTTTCCTCTATATAAGCTGTTTTGTACTGAATAAACCTTTGAGTTGGTTTGGGAAGGCAACCTGAAGCAGTCTGTGTTTCCTTGTTCTCCCAAGCTACTCCCGGCGCTGTAACTAACCCAGCTGAACGGCATACTTGAGTGTTACTTTGAATAATTAGGAATCTAATAAAGAAAGGACAGAACTCTGCTTATCGGTGCTCGTGCCTTGGAGGGAAACCGGGACGGAGATTTTCTCTTCAATCGCGTATTTTGTGAGCAAATGCTTTTGCATATTCGTAGTGTTTCCTCCCTTAAATGAAATATCTACTTTGCAAGTATTGCAAGTTGCCGTGTTGTCATCCGTTCTCCTAAAGTATAATCAAACTTTTGAGCGTTTGAGCCGCCATGTTTCCTGCCAGGTAAATGACGCTCCGCAACATGGTGACATCATTCGGGGCGACTGGAATCGATAAGGGAATCGTTTGCAAAAATGGCAAACAATTCCAAGGAATTGAAACAGTGGGAACCGATACCCATCCCTAAACACAATTGATCTAAAATCAGACAAAAAAACCCCATAAAATCCGAGTAGAAAAAGTTGTATTTTTTACTGTAACAACCACAAACATGTTTAATGAATCATATTTCATAACTTTTAATGCAAATATAAATTGTCAATTTTAAAATCATATGCACAAGTTTTGCAAACAACAAAGTTATTTGCAGCCATTTACCTTTTACCCTTTTTTAAATAACCATTTCAAACTATTTACAGAACAATCAGCTGTTCTGCTTTCAATAAGATCCCACACAAATTATTTGTGCCACTCCAAAAATTTCTGTCCCCTATAAAGGAGAACATCACAGTCTGATACCGGCAGGTCTGACAGCAGCAGGTGTATCACTCCTGTTTTTTACCTGGAGACAACAGTGGCCTCATTGTTCTGACACACAACACAAAACTATCCACAACACTACACACTAACTACACAAGACAACACATTAACTACACTTCAAACACGCTAAACGTCACAAATCTCTCACATCTCTAAACTCGCTCTCTCTCTTTTTTGCTGTCTTTCTTTCTCTCTCGCTCTCGCCGTCACTCCTAAAACTTCCCCCTTTTCCTAAATAACCAAATGTCATGTTGCCAAATCATTTTTTGATTGTTCGACATGTTACATTTTTCCACCAAAACAAAAGGGCTGGTTTTTTTGTTTTGTTTTTTTGTATTTTTTGGTGATAAGCAGAGAGTGCTTGCTAGCGCTGTCCTTAGACAGCAAACGTGACGAAACTATTCAGGAAGAAACACGCGTATATATTGTTTATCATGACTCTGGTTTTACGTGGCCTATCAATACAATTTAAAAATTGGTATAAATCACCTTGTTGCTTTGTCATCTTAAAGTGGTCGTGTGATAGGCTTACCAGGACTACTTTGTTATTCCTCAGTCAAACAGCAGCACTCATGCCATTGTTTTGCCCGCTTAGCTCCAGGTGTTGTGCCAAAAAGTGATTGTTTGCCAGAAAGAGTGCGTGCAGCTGCCTAAAGCTGCAGCGCCCAGAGTACTTACGTAGACAGCTACTTCCGTGCAACTGATATAAGGTGCGGTAAGCTGAACACAGCTTCAGCCGTCTGTTTGTTGAAAAATAGTAACGCGACTGCACCACATTTTCTTGTTACTAACGGTAACAGCGTTGTAACTATAGGAATAGTAATTAGTTAGATTACTCGTTACTGAAAAAAGTAACGCCGTTACTTGTAATGCTGTTATTCCCATCACTGGTTTTCAGTGGGCAACCAAAGAAGTCGCTTGATGAAACACTTTTTCTCACTGAAAATGCAACATTCAGATGAGCAGAATTGACTTCTGTTATAAAGGAGAGTTAAAGGAACAAAAGCAAGAACTAAAACTTGCTGAGAGTAAAATTAAAAACAACAGCATATACTGAATAATCCTCCTTTCTGTATAATAATTATCATTGTTTATAAAATAAACATCTTGTTGTTTACTGTTTGATCTGAAACCAGTTATTGAGTCCTTAACATCCTCTGGAAGTTGTTTAACTGAAGTCGCAGAAAAAGAGAAGCAAGGGCTGTTTTCCTGTAGATAGGCCTCAGTCTGCTCTGTTGGTCATTAAAAAGTTCAAAGGACTTCTGTACTGGCTTCACGTTTCAGACCTGGTAGCTAGGTCTATCTTTATATTGTATTTGGGAATACTGAAGTCAGGAGAAGCTAGGAATGCAACAAATCTAACAAATATAATAAAAACACAAAAAAATACAACAAAAAACCCCAAACATGAACCATGACAGTGCATTGCTGTGGGTTGCTTTTATTTAAGAAATATTAATGACTTATTTTGTATTCTGTATATATTCTGGAATATTCCCTAAATGCATTTTCTTTGTATTATTTTGTAATAAAGTAAATTGTATCATCAGCATATTGTATTAGATAGTCTTGATAGATATAAGAACCCCTGTTGCTATACATCTTACTACTGTATAAAGATAGGAAAGTAAATTCAGGTACATGAGGTCAAGATATGTTAGTTTTCAACCTAGATTCAGAATAAGGGAAGACTTTTATATAGACTTTTAAATTATTCATAATATATTGTGAATATTAGTGTTGCAAATGTAAAAACAAAGAGTTAAAGTAGCTTTTGTTAGATTGTTATATTGCTGATGGAATGGATGCTTGCCAGCAGTGCTGCTTGTATAGTATGTGTTTTTGCTGTGGTTAAGCTTGAAGTGAGGCTGCTGAGCAGGCCCTCTTTGCCAGTTGTGCTTTGAGCAGCCGTTAGACAGTTGTCAGGGCACAGAGTGTGAAATTATCTCTCACTGTGGTGATTGTCCACTTGCTCTGTCCCATGCTCCACTGCAGCATCTAATTAGCATTTTACTGATGCCCTGTGCCACCACACAGATACTGTAGCAGCAATGAGAGTTTTACAGAGGGACGATTGTATCTTTGCAATACACATCACACACACATGCTTGCAACTACCAATAGCAACACACATATATAAAAAGGCCATAAAGCCATACTTTTGTTTTTTTTCCCCAACATGCTAACAAAACACAGCTGCTGTTTGATGTTGTAGGTACGCTACAGTAAATGATGGTGACTTCTATTACCAAAGCTGAGCTGACTCAAGTACTTCAGTTTTTGCACTGATGATCAAGTGTCACTAATGTAAAATGAAGCTCTCATAGTAAAGAAATAATAAAACATTTTCATATATCACACTACTGTCTTCTCCCTTGTCCGATAAGACTACAGTTTAAGCATTTATGAAAAGTTTTCTGTCCAGGGTAAAGCTTACTAAACATTTACTATTGTCCATCAGTATTTTTTTTTTTTTTTACAAGTGACAAGAAAATGGGTACTTCCCTTATAATCAAAGAGGCATATGACATTCTAATACATCATGCATGAGATGATTTTGCTTGAAGCACTTGCACAAAATTCTTCTGGCAAGCTGGTATTTAACTTTGTAATTAATTAGAATATTTTTTCTGGCATTAATGTAATCTTTGACATTTTGAAAAATTAATCATATTGTTGTTCGTGATTCACCAAGCAAAAAAGTAACCAGAATTATAAATGACTAAGTGAAATGTGAAACTAGGTACTAAACACATTATTTTATAATACCTTTAGTATGCCTAGTTTATTAAAAACATATGGAGAAGAATGGGAACAAACAAAACAGAACATTAGATTTTTAAGAGAAAATCTTACCTATGTAAATTTATTGGAGGTTATAACAGAGATTTTAAGCAGTAACCAAAAATGGAACACTTCACTGAAACACTGGACATTGCTGCATGGTTATTAGTGTGATGAACGAATAATAGTTCCAGGTAAGAGCAGCACAGTGGTGCAGTTGTTAGCACACAGCAAGAAAGTTCTGGGTTCAAAACAACCAGCCAGCTTGGGCCCTTTTTGTGGCGTTTTCATGGTTTGTGGTCTGATGCTACCAGACAGGAATGCTTTTTTATTTTTTTTGCCAGCATGTTTTTTTTTATATCCGTGTAGCTTGCCAAATAAAGGACTGAAACTTTGTTTCAGATGTATGCCAACTTTTTGAAACATGGTTGTGTTATATGTAATTAGTTTCCAGTTGAGATTGAAATGAATGGTAACTTAATTTTGTATTCACATCCTCACTGCCCCAGCCAGCTGTGAATGTTTTTATTCTGTTAAAAAGAAAACAGAGCCACTGCCCAGAGAGAACCCATGCAAGCACAGCATGGATTCTCTCTGGGAACTCTAGCTTCCTCCAGCAAAGACATGCACGAGAGGTTTATCACTGGTCGTAAATTGGTGTATCTTCTCTGTCACCCTGTGACAGCTAGGACAGGCTCCAGCACCTCTGTAACCCTGAACTGAACAACTGGTTAGAAAAATAAATGGATGGATAATTACTGTAAAAATTACAGCCTTCTCATTTGGAGACTTTAAAATATGTATAAATGATTTTGTGAAATTATTACTGGGAACTTATTCTTGTTTATGATATGATTGTGTAAACTATTTCAGTGTTTCTTTTATTAATTTTTATTGTAATTTTCATATGTTTGTCTAGTTTGTAAATGAGGTATGAAGTCTCATTGGGACTACTTGTATAAATAAAGGTTCAAAAACTCTGTGCTGTAATGTTAAGTAACTACAACAGGCAGCTACATATTAATACTTTTAGGCTAAAATTACAGACATTGTCTAGCAAAATGTAGGTGCTAATAAATGACAGTTTTATCTTAAGCAGGTTTTTTATATTTTACATTTGGTTACAATCTGTTTAGATATTTCCAGGACAGAGAAGAAAAAAAGGAAAAAATCGTGGATTTGTGTTCTTGTGAACAGAATTGAAGCAGCCACATTTGGCTGGGCAGTGGTGAGGTGAATACAAAATTAAGCTACAATTAGGTTTAATTTCAACTGGAAACTAAGTATATACATTCACAAGTTTCCGTTTTGTTTCTGAAAGTTGGAATACATCTGAAAAAAAGTTTCAGTCCTTTATATAGCCCTTTTTCAGGCTATATTGATATTAGAATGCATCTCACAAAATTTTAAACATCTGTCTGGTGGCATCAGACCACAAAGAGTTGCACAGTACCAGCAGAGCTACACATAGTCACACAGCGTAAACAATAGCAAGACAGAAAGATGACAAGAAATGGAAATAGAAACAGCAAAGAGGTACATGGGACGGACAGCGAAGGACGGGCAGAAACAGGGAGATGAATGTATATAGATTTAATGGAAGTGGAAATGAAGTTCAAGAACAGTGCATGCAGTGAGAAGTGAAATGGAAAAGGAATAGAAGAGCAAAGCTGTTGCAGAAAAAAGAGATGAGGAGAGGATGGTGCTGGATTAAAACAGTGAAAGGTGGGAAGAAAAGAGGGCGAGATAACAACATGCCAAGTAAAAGAAGACAAGACCACCTAAAGAAAGAATGGAATGGAAATTTTGATCACAGAAGAAGACGTTTGCACATAGTGGTCTTCTCAGTTGGGAAATGTCTTTAAAATGAATTTCTGACATAATGTCCTCTATTGACAATAATATATCCCTAACAAATCAAATTGTTAGCCTTAATGATTTTCAAAAGGTCATATTATAATGGTTTGTTATGAAATTAGTTGCTATCCTCTTGTATCTAAAGTCTGGATGTGTATGTGAATGTGATCACATGCATATGAGGTCTGTGAACATGCAGGATGTCGTGTTGTGTTGTGTTGTGTCAGGTAAAACCGAATGTCATAACTGACTAAAGAAAGCAGCGTGTGTTAATAATTCCAACCTTTTTCGCTTTATCTGGATTGAATTGCAGTACTCGTTTGTGTAGAATGAATAATGATACTGTGACACAATGATTTTACATTAAAAGTAGTCAACATATTTTCACAGTTAGCAGAATGAGAAAAACATTTTTGTGTTTTGTCAAGAGTTTTTACAGTCTGTCAATAAAGTCATGGTGTGGGTTTTGGGTTGTTCATTTCCTCTAGCTTTGTGTCCTATCACATGCTCTTCAAAGTCCATTTCAGCAGACCTGACAAGCAGTAGTGATGCATTAACACTGAATTTTGCTCACTCAGAAACCATTAGACAAACACAAGACAGAGTGATAGAGACACCAAGAAGCCTGGAGGACCAAAAAAATTTATGAATTCAGCCAACCGAGAACGACAGTAATATACTTTTTTTTTGGCCTTTGGGATCAAAGTATTTTTATGATTTTGTCTTCAACAAGATGTGTTGCTTAAGACAAGAGAAAATTGTGGACACTTGATAGCAGCGGCAAAGAGCTCAGTGGTTTAACGCATCCTCCATTCCGCTCTCTGCCGCTTCCCATTTTGCTAGCCCATAACTTGCATTTTCTTTTCTCCTCCTCCTTTTGCCTGGAATGCAAAAGGGTTGTTTGTGTTGCTAATGGCAACATCCTATTAAACGTTGGTGATGAAGAGACAGGTCAGGTAGGATCACAGCGACCGCACTTCTACTGGCCATTAATCTGGTCGGAAGCAAAGACCATAATGTGCAGAAAGCTAGTTCAAGAAATGAAAGCAGAACTTTCACAAACAAACAGCATTTGTCAGAGGAATACAGTTAATTAGGGGGCAGCCTTGCAACATTGTGCAAATCCCACAGGCTTCTATGCCTCATCCACAGATATTGGCCTTTGGTTACCATTTCTTTCTTGGCGAGAATAAGTGTTGGGGGGTGGGTGTGTGTGTGTGTGTGTGTGGGGGGGGGGGGGGGGGGCTTGGTTGTTGTGCACAGTAAGCTTGATTGCCACAAAGTGATTTGGATAGTGCTGTTAATATCATTTCACGATGTGAAACTCTGTTGAGTCCTGCAATTTATTGTTTTCTTTTTTTGCTCATCTTCTTCTTCCCCCCCACACTGGAGATAGATGTCATGCAATTATTCTGAAATATGCAAACACGTGTTTGCTGCACGAGTCACATTCTCCAAATGTAGCCAAAACAAAGAACTTTGTCACTTAGTGCCATGGAAGTGCTTTGGACAACAAGCGAAGAGACTGAATATAGATGATTTATTTGCCTCTGTTAGTCATTTCTTACGCCTGGATTTGTGCTGCTGCGAATAACAGTGGACCCATTCTCATTCAAATACGTCAAATACTGCTGTTCTTGGAATAGGCACACCAGCTGTCCTTCTGTGACCTTGTTTATGGACATAATAACACATAATAACATAATTACAACTCCCAACACTCAACATTTTAAATATTCTTGTTGAGTGTCAATTTTGAGTGTGTTGGGCTAATATGAATAGGGACTGTTAAACCAGGTCATAGCCTTTTCCTTTAAACTAAGAAGTTAGTCATGTCTAAATCAAATCAGCAAGAGGTGAAAATGAAACTAGCTGACAACGGGCAAAACACAGATCTCCCAAATGAGACACATACTGTACACTTATGACTGGCAAACTTACCCTGCATTCATGTTCTGCCCTCCTGGTCAGATTTCCTGAGTCAGCTAATCATTCCAGTGACTTTGTTAACTTCGTGTTTTCAACAAATAATTACCTTTCTTGAATTGGTATTATAATTACTGCTGATAAAAAATCTTTTCTAACTAAGGCTTCAGTCACAAAGGCGTAGAGATTGGTTGGTTACAGCTTGGCAACGCCCAGTTGCCAGGAAGAAAATTGTAACGGTCGGTTGCGGGCTGTTGCCAGGTGAAATCGGTCATAAAGTGTTTGCTGCACCAAAAACCTTGTGATTGCTTTGGTCATCTGCTGTTGACACGGAAGCCACTGACTTGTCTGCAAACACTAACCATTACCCCATAAAACTTGAGAAACTGCAACGCAAACAGAGTAACAGAGAAAATTAGCCTTCAAAATAAAAGTTGCCCCTGAGCTGAAGTCAAATTTACTTTAAAGGCTAATGCTCTCCATTTCTGGTCCGTGTGACACTTTTCACAGTTCACCAATATTGCGCCTTGATGTTTATTATTGAGTGACTTGTATATATTAGTGCTATTTCTTGAATTTGTAAATCTGTAACATATTGTATTATTTAAATAGTTTAGTCTGTTACTGTCACTGTATTGGAGCTACTGCAACCCACATAATTTCCTTAGGGATTAGTTGCTGATTCTGTTTCTGAGACTGCCAGCAATCTCCAGCAACCACTCTCCAACTGGTCGCAGAATGGACATTTTTCCTGACCATTTCTGAGCCTGTGTGACATTGGAATAAATATTTTTCACCCATATCTGTTGGTCACCAGATGATCACCCACAAGGTCTCAAAGCTTGTGTGACTGAGGCCTAATCTAGTAATGGAAATCCTTGCTTTAAAATGTTTAAAAAAATGTATTTGCAATGTGTTAATCTACTCAAACTTCTCTTACAGTTGACCAAATATTAACCTTCATCTGACTAACTCAACCCAACTCAGCTTAAAAAAGTTGTATTTTCTGCCTGGGCGTCTATTGTCTCATGTAGTCTGGAAGATGAGTGGATGGTGGGGTGGGTGCAGTTTTCTCTGTGGTGGGGTTGGGTGGACTGTCCCGGGCTCTGTGGGGCCGGGGGGCGCTGCTGCGCTGGGCCCCGGTCTGGATGGGCCTGGGCCCCCTTTCCCTGGCGGGTCGCGGAGTATGGGAGTGCCTACTGGGCTCAGCGGGGGAGCTGGCCCCAGGGAGGGGTCGCCTGCCCCTCCCTTCCTTCCCTCCCCATCTCCAACTGCCTCCCTCTTCCCGCTCCACCACAACCACCCACACATGTAGGGCCTTGGAGTAGGGGTATGTCACCAGGGTGCAGAGGAGGCTACCCCCCCCCCCCCCCCCGTCCCCTTCTGGCTGCCTCTGCCTCAATTTTATCCCACAACTTAGACATTCACATTACTCACCCTCTCATTACACATACATATAGGATCTTGGGGGTGGGCACGATACACGGAGTCCAAATTACCATCAGGGTGTACATCTCACCCCTGGCGTCGTTGCCCACCTCTCAATTTTGAATACACGTAGACATTGAGGGCTAGCAGGAGGGACTATGCGCTTACCTGCTGCTCTCTGGCAGGTAGCTCCATGCCCTCCTGGGTTTTAATTGCACCTTAGAACACACATGCATCAACACTACAATGAGCGGGTGGAGGGAGGTTTGGAGTCTTCTCTCACCCCCATTCTCTGCGGCCTGCTGGAGCGGGGGGGCTAGGAGGAGGAGTTGGCCGTCCGACTGCGGTCTGGAGTGTGGGGCCTCCCTGCTGCTGCGGAGTAGGGGCGGTCTGCCTCTCCCCACCGCAGGGAAAAGGGTAACACCACCTGGGTCTGGGTGCAGTTCCCCCCTCCAGGGTCATGGGTACCTAGACCCGGTTCGTAGAGTACGCTTGGGGAGTGTGATCGTGTGTACAGCGTCTCTTTATGTCTGTCTCCACGTTGGTTGAGTGTGGAGTAAGTGCATATGAGAGCATGAGGGTGGGAATGGATGTTTGTGTCTGTGTGTGCCTGTATGTCTGTGTCTATATGTCAGGTTGGGTGTCAGGCGCCACCTCTCTGGGGACATCTCAGGCCCTCCAAGGTTGGGAGGCCTATCTCCCCCTACCACCACTTCCCCTGTCAGTGGCGGACTCCCTCAGGTGTCGGTGCGTTGGTGGTTCTTTGTGTCTGGGGGTGGGCGTCCGGTACACACCGGCTCACTCCTTGGCGGCCGCTTATCGGGGCCTGAAGCCTGGGGCTCGCTAGGGCCACTTCGGAGGTGGGGTGCCCCCGGCCTCTCGGCCTGGGGCTCGGTCACTCAGGCACAGCTGGCTGCCGGCGGAGCTCACGGGCGCGTCATTGCAACTCCCCCTGGCTTCTGCTCCGCGGCTGCTGAGTGAGCCCTCATCTGGGACTCTCCTCAGCTCTTACTGGGACAGTGGCGCGGCTGCCCCTCTGTTGGTCTTCCTTGGTCTCTTGTGTTCTGGGGGCCTCTGGATGTCTGGAGTTTTGATCTCCTCCATACCTGCTTCATACCCTGGAGGACGGGGCTATGGCTCCCCACACTCCCTAGCAGATCGTTACATGGAGAAACCTTTGGAATGCAAGCATGCTGATCCACACAGGTATGCACACAGGTGTACACACGGGTATTCACAGACACGGACTACAGCTTTCTTGGCTGCTGCCTCAAAGCACATTGTGCGCTGTCTATCTTGCGTGCTGCACAATATCGTTTATTACTTAGTATGTACTGATATCTACTGCTAGCTAGTTTATTGTGATGGTGCCGGTTTTTTTTATTATGTTGCTCTTTGTTGTTTGCTTTCTCTTCTGTTTTTTTTTTTCTCCATACAGGTGACCCAGGTGTTTTGTTTTTTTGTTTGGTTTTTTTTTCTTTCTTCCCCCCCTTCTCACCTTCTCTTCTCCCCTTTGGTTTTCTTTCTCTCCCTCTCTTTCTTTCATTCTTTCTCCCTGTCCTATCCCCCAGTCATGTCTGTCCCGTTTGTAGCAACTGAAAATAAAATAAATTCATAATTATAATAAAGGTCAATCAAATGGACCAATATGGCAAGGCCATGATGATCCACTTGGTAAAATAAATCCGCTTGGCATCTTTCTTGGCCTTAAGACAACAATTCTGATGGCTAAAGATCCAAACGGGACACAAAAAAAAAAAAAAAAAAAAAGTTGTATTTTCTGATTTTCTGTTCTGAATTTTTTTTCACCACATGAATGCTGAGTTAATCCTCAGTTTCCTAATGTGGACTTTATTGCTTTTTAAAACAGGGCTTTTATCTGATGGCATCCAATATTGTTGCATCTGCCAAAGGACACCTTGTAACTATCTCTGCAATGCTAGCTTCATCCAACAACATGGCAGTAAGTAATGCCCTGGAATAGAAATGATAAAAAGAGAACTCAACCAGAAAACACTTTGGGTATTAAGATGAGGAAAAACTGGAATGTGCAACGTCTTTATCTCAGCGTGCATGATGCATTGTTTTTGAAGGGCATCTGCCCTTCTGCTAACATGACTGATGTAAACACGGTGATGTCTAAAACTAGCAATATAAAACATGCTTATATGCACTTGTCAAGCATTGTGATTGGCTCTGCATGGGCTCTTGGCATGGTGTGTATAGAAGGCTCAGGTCCATACTTTACAGCGTGACTCCAGAGATAGCTTGCATTCAACAAGCTTAATCCAAACGATGAATTGCTCTTTGATTTATGCATGTGTCAGACATAGGGCTCTTGGCACCACCGTACATGAACAAAGGTGGAAATTATGTGAGATGTAATTCATGAGGACAGAATGGACAGCCGTAAAGGGATCCTAGTGATGACTACTCAGTGGGGAGTAAGTAAAGGGACATGAGGTAACATATCTCCTTCAGTTGCTGCACTTTATCTCAAAGACATACAGTACACAAGGCTGTCCATATTTCCTGCGCAGAGAAGAAGGGAGGCTTTGGAGAGTGTTGTCAGCAAATGTAGCGACTCATGTGAAAAACTTTTTTGTTTAAGCATCCGTTATGCAAATCTCCTTTAACTGTCTATTAATCGAGACATAAGGGTATGGATCGGAAGAAAGTATAGTACACTGAGCATCAGCAACTTTGCCCTGCAAGGAATACACTTTGTTATGTTGAGGTTTTTTGGAGATCTCTTTTTGTCAGCATTCTTTTATTTTATTCTGTCTCATGAGCTTTATCTTAGTCTTTTGAACAAACAATATTGCATCCACTTTCCTTCTCTTTCCCACAAATTCTTACATTTTACGTATATGTATCATAGTGCAGCTCTGCAGCTTTTCTCTTCTTCTGTGGTCTTTGACCCCAGTGAGGCCAGCCGGCAGCCTCTCAGCACCACTGGATCCCCTGATATTCAGTCCCAGGAAGCTACACAGGAGTAAAGGAATGTATGCATCTGAATATGTATTCATAAATGTTAAAACACCGAGTGCTTTTTGCATTTAACATACTTAGATCAGTGAGACTCTCTCAGTGAGTCTGTATATATTTATATTTAAATGTATTTATTGCTCACATCTGCAACATCATCAATGATTCATATGGCTTTAAAAATGGATCTGAAATAATGCGTTTTCCAGTTTAATCTTGGGATTGCATGCCCACTTTCTCACTTGTGTAGCCCATCTACAAACATTTGCATCATAATACACCCAAACATGGAGAAAGCCGGAGAAGAAACTACCAATATTTACCCAGTCTCACTCATCTCTGCAAACATATAAACAAAAAGGAAAAAAAAAGAGAAAGAAATGCAAATTAAACTCCACAAGAAACAATAAAAAACAAACAAACATATTTTAAGACAAGAATTGGCCGAGGGAGGAATTGGAAATGATCTTGGATTGCTATTCCACCCCCTCCTCGGAAAGGGGTCTCGCAGTGACGGATGAACTCATACATCACACACACCACAGTGCTGACAGCTGCCACTTTCACAGTTCAACTCCAACATCTCAGCTTCATTCACGTGACTGCATGTATGAACACATTCCAAGCAAGAGTACTCCTCTACTGACACGGAAACATAACCACACATGCACTTGCACATGTGCCCAAACTAGCAAAGTGTCTCATTTATCTGGCTCGGAATATTTATGGATGTACTGAATGAGCACGCAAGCATGCACTGTGCCTTCACACACAGTCAGAGGAATTCCTTTGGGTTAAATCAGAATCAGATATTGGGGGAAAAAAATCTTTATTAATCTCTACAGGGAAACTGTAGTTCAACATTTGTTCAACATTGGGGAAGTTGTAATATTATATCGGAATATAGTCAAAAAGCACTGACAAGAAAACAATGGGGTTTTGTACTAAGAGTGTGTGATGTTTTGTATCTGAGTTGCCAGAAAAAAGAAAGAGAAAAGATTAAAAAACAGCAAAGGTAAGTATAACAGGCTTTGCAGAAAAAAGTACTTTCCATTTTCTCAGCCTAGTGGGTCTGCAGGTGGGTAATAGTGTGCGGGGGGCTATAAAGGACCCTGTGGCACTGGCTGATGGTAGCTATGTTCAGTGTGACAACACCAGATTGACCCCATTCAGGTACCCCCATTACTCATACCACCTCTGCTGTGTTTTTTTTTTTTTTTTTTTGTCTGTCTGTCTGTATGGATGTAGGAAGCCCACTCTCTTTCCCCACGGCCATATATCAACTGGGGGAAGTGATCGGGGTGATGGGAGACAGTGTTGAAGCACGTGTTTAGCAGAATGCTGAACTTTTCTGGTTGTACCTGCATCAATTTCAGAAAACATATTTAGGCTTTCTTGTACTGATTTATGCATCTGACCAAAGAGTCTGAAATAAAGAACTGCTGTGTGTTTATCTTCACTGAAAAGTGGCTGCACAATAATATCTCTGATACAGCCTTCCAGCTACAGGGGCTAACACCAATCTGCACAGTTACAATAGAGGCACTGCAACACCAGGTAAGCACCACACTCACAGACTTTGTGGGGTTGTTTTTTTTTTATTAACAAAGATTGCTGTGTTGATGTGCCAACATGAGTTAATCTTTGCTCAGCACAGTTTGACTCTTTAAATGATAGATTCTGCCCATTTTGTATACTAAGGAAACTACTGTGGTGCATGTCCCTCTGTGCTACTGTTAATGATGGCCCATCTTGATTGCTGTTTCACTGTGCCTGTGGATTTCAACCATGCCAGCCTGAAAACAGTGACTCCAAAGTTTTACCAACATGTGAACTTGCCACAAGGGTTGAAAACACGCTTGACCTATTTTACACCGATAATGGTGACTCACACAAAGCCATCCCTCTCCCACAGCTGGGTTAGTCAGTGCACCTTTGTGTCCTTCTTCTCTTAGCATACAGACCACTGCTCAAACGCTCCAAGCCAGTACAAAGTAGGATCAGGGTTGGGCTGAAAAGATTTACCACAGGCCTACAAGACTGCTTTGAGAGATCAGACTGGAATGTTTTCAGGGAAGAAGCCACCTATGACCAGCACATCTGCATGGGGGACTACACAGACTCAGTGACTGGGTTCATAGTGCATCAGGGACATAACTGCAGTAAAGGCTGTAACCACAAATGCCAACCAGAAGCCTTGCTGACATCTACACTACATGGCCTGTGTCTTCCAGTTGGGAGATGAAGGGCTTCTTAGATCAGGTCATCAGGAAAACAAAACACCAATATGCATAGAGAGGGCACAACAACTTCTGTGACACTAAGGAACTCTATCCAGACTCGACTCATGCAAAGCTGCAGTACAGACAGCAGGGAGAGTATTCAGTCTGTGCAGACCAGCTAGCAAATTGCCTCCCTGACAACATCTCCCTGGGCCAGGCTATGGTCTCCATGAATTTCAGAAATCTAACCATCAAGCCTGGTTCCAAAGAAGTAAATGGTGAACTGGATTAATGCCCTGCAGCACTGACTTCCATAATGAGTATGAAATACACTGAGCGACTGGTCAGACATAGTTTCTCCTCCGTCATCACCATACTAGACCCCCTAAAGTTTGCATATGGCCCCCAACCACGTCATTGACAGCACCAACTTCTACACTCTGCATTCACACATACCGCAGAATGCTATTCATCGATTTCATTTCAGCCTTTAATACAATCTCCCCCCAGCAGCTGGTAAGGAAACTCTCTGCTGGGCTGGATTCCAGATTTCTTGACAGATAAACCACAGTTTTGTGCATTGGCACCAGAACATTAGACATCTATACTATAATAACCTTAAAACACATAGGCAAAAACACATACCTATGCTATATAGCTGAAGTCTAAGTACCCTCACAGGTGCTTAGACTGTGAGGGGTAAGTCTTGTGTTACCGTTACTTATTGTCAACCAACGGTGCGTGACTAGGTTAGATGTAATGCAGGACTATAACACATTATTTTACTACTTTCATCAATCACAGTGCAGTTTCTAATATAACAACTACTTTTTCTATTTATGGTCTTTAATTACTTTCATGAAGAGTAGATGGTGTCTTTTTGTGTGTAAAGGAGAGAAAAGAATGTGCCAAGAGCAAACAGTACTTAGTTATCTACCATGTGCTCAACAGTCTATAATGAAATCACAGCAGTAAAGAATCCCAGACCAAGCATGATGAACAAGCACCAAAGCTCCATTTTCAACAGATAACAAATGCAGGAATGAATGTTATGTATGGTCATTTGCCTGTACTCATTCCTACAGTGGAATCACTGCCAACCATTTTTCTGGGAAATGCTCTAGAGGCTGTTTTTCACTGACCTTGCTCTCAGCTTAAACAGGCTACTAAACAATAGCTGACATTTGGTATTTTAATATATCAGATAATGGACATATAGCAGTAGCCAGCAACTACACAGAATAACATAAAAGCAATGCAACACTTGCAACAGTTTAGAAAATGATTTGTTTATGGGGAGTGATGTATTACTTTTTGTAAAAACTGAAAAGGCTAATGCATATTAAATTATTTTACTGAGTAACACAGCCTATGGATAAGTTCAGCACAATACCTACAACTAATAAATAAAAGTAAAATTATGCAAAGTAAAAAAAAAGAAAAGGATATTTCTTGAGGTTAGTTTGGGATTTTGAGACTGTTGAGCTAAAGACAAATAAAAATCTGCTTAGAATCCAAATGAAGAAAACAGAAACAATATAAATAGAACAAAGTGTGTTTTTACTGCTCCTCCAGCCATCGCACAGACTTCTTAATTGTTCTTTCTTCTCTGTCTCTCTCTGTTTCAGTGTTCCCCACCTACCCTTCTACACATCTCAGAGCAGTCTTTTTGGTTTCACAAGTCCCTATATCACTCTGATCATAAGAAACTATACAGTTCATCTTCAGACCTAATCAGACTGAGGCACAGAGATGCATTAGACGTTTCATGCAGGTGTATGAATCACATCCTGGATGCACTTGTTGACATGTACATGGAAGAAATGTTATAGCCGTGGCAGCAGCACGGCTGTAGGAATGATGATGTTGGACTGTCTGAATATTTTTTTTTCATTGCTTTGATCTGAAACAACAGATGGAGGGGCAATGACATTTCTGTTGTAGAATGACACTGCCTCTGGTGTTATATACTGTGTCCTAGCAGGATGTCATATCTCAGGACCTTTAATTGACAATTTGAAGATTTCCCCCTGACAATGAAATGCAATCACTTTGGCGATCCCTAAACTCTGTAAATTTTAATTTGAACAATACTCACATCAAAGTGCCTCCTTTGTTGTTTGTTGTCTTTCAAGCCTATTCTTTTTGTCATCTCTTTCCCCTCAACCCGGTTGTGCCAGATGGCTACCCCTCCCTGGTTCTGCTGGAGGTCTCTTTTGTTAAATGGGAGCTCTTTTATGCTAATATTTTTTCTTTTTTAAATTAAATTTAAAATGAAGTAAACTTCTATTCTCGGAATTTACTCTTTCATGGGGAGCGCTCATGTATTAGTCCAGAATGAAAACAACCTGAGGTAGCTATAGCAAAACAAATGCTCACTGGGTTAAAAAAGTATATTTACTGGCAATTATGGCATTTGTTTGAAGTGGATGAGACATGGAGCTCCATTTTGGGATTTTTTAAAACGGATTTAATTGCTGTAAAATGGCTTTCTATATACATTGATGAAGCCACTTTATGTTAGTAATTCTCATATCAAACAAGCTTCCACAGAGTTTTTCTACAAGCCTCCATGAAGCGGCATGCTTTGAGCACCATACCCAGTTTGAATATTCGTGGTCTTTTGAATTTTTTAAATACATGTAGGTTTTGGTTATGATTTAATTATCCTCCTAACATCTGTTGTTATTATCTGGAAATCAGTGTCATTAAGGGCGAGCGCCCTGTCCAAAATCCTTGTACAACCAATCGGCATACATTATCAGAATGATATCATTTCATCAGAAAGTGTAAGAAAAATAAAAAGGACAGCCAATTTTATTCCTTCACTTCTAATATCATCACGATGTTTTGGTTATGTTGGGTTTTTTAGAGTTTTCTATGAGTTTTTAATTTTGTAATTATATTAAGGATTTTATGGTTGTGCTTATTTGCTAGTTTGTGTTTAGTCTTTAGTTCTTGCTATGTTTGTTATCTGGTTTTCCTTAGTGTCTAGAGTACAATATATTACATTTCTTGTATTTTAGTTGACTGTAGCCTTGCTTATGTCTTCTTCATTCTTCTTGTCAAGAGTTCATCTCTGTTGGAGATCTCCTCTACATCTTTCTGATTCTATTTAAAGCCTCAGTTTTCATCTGTTCTTTGTTGATGCATACGGTGTCCTTATTGCTCTGCTAGCGTGTGCTCTTTGTGAGGTTATATTATTTTGCTACCACCTGGATCACTTGCATTGCCCCAATAAAGGTTTATTTGCTCCTGAAGTTGTTGGTCTCTGAAGCTCCCATTTGAGTCTGCAACCTGCAAACCTTTACAGATATATCCTAACATATAATCTTCAGTTTATCCTATTCAGGGTCACAGAGGTGCTTTAACCTATCACAGCTGTCACAAGGTGAATAGCAGGGTACATCCTGGATAGGTCACCAGACAACCATTCACATTCAGATTAAAACCTAAAGCCACTTTTGAATCATAAATGAATCCAACATGCATACATCCAACAGGTGAATTCAAGCCCAGGAGCTTCTTGCTGGGATGCAACAGTGGCAAACATTACACTACTTTACTGTAAAACTAAAATAAAAGCTACACATTTTTGTTGAAAAGCGCAGCAGAAAGATTTTAGCCATTTGGGCCATGGGATTAACAAGAAATGAGCATACTCATCATAGATTATACATCAGTGCACTGAGGTGTTAACCATTTCATTCAGAGCTTATTAGTACCATAACATTAATTTTTACCTCACTGCTTGCTGCATGTTGCTCTATTTTGAACTGCAATCTCACAAAGCTGACAGAATGACTAAAGACTTTTATTATTTTCAAACTACTATTTGGTGTTGGAGTAAAAGGGCTCAGTGTTGTCCCACTCTAGAGAGAAAAAAAAGAATATTCAAAGCAGAACATGTATATTATTAGTTAGGTTTGAATGCGATTATTCTCCTCGCAAGTTGTCTGTACAGCCTTTTAATGAAACAGCAAGTAAACGTGTACTTGTTTGTGTTATTTTGATGTCAAGAATGTGAAAAAGCCTTGAAGTGAAAGGAGCTGAATGTGAGCAGCAGTCTTGCGTTGTTAGAGCTGGATTTCAGAACAACTTGTCAGCTACAGTAAGTGACAGGGGAACAAGCAAAAGCTGTTATTGTTGTGGCTGTCAGACAGAAATTCGGGACAGCAAACCCATCCCTCTTTCAGACATTTATCTATTCCTTCAGCTGCTTGACTGAAACCCAAATAAACACCATTAGTATGACGGCTCTCAGTGCAGCACATAAAGAATTAATTAGCAGCCATTGCAAGTTAAAAAAAAAAAATCTATAGTCGCCCTCCTACACTGCCTTGGTTGAGATGTCTAGTCACTGTCTTTCCAAGTTACCAGATTTGTGCTGTGGGAATCGTCCTTAATCTGAACTCTACACTGGCAAGTGGCTCACTTAAAAGTAAGTAATAAATATCTCAGGTGTGAGTGCGTGTGTGTGTGCGTGTGTGTGTGTATGAAATTGCTGTCAGAACGGACTTACAACAAACTAAATAATGACATCTCAACCCCACAGCAGAAGACATGATGACTGGTAAAAATGCTGTGATTTTTAGGATTTCAAAAGCTTGCCTTTTGGCACATGTTGTTTGGGAAACATTTCTTTTTGTTTTGTTTTTCTCTATTACATGTTTGTTTGTTTTTCCTGCCATTTTTTTAACAAGCTGTGCATTGCTCACTTTATCTTGGAGAGAGTTAGAGGAGGTTTTACTGCTCTCTTTTTCTAGAAAATGTCGAGCTATTCCTGAGAATGCGTTTTAATCGTTTTACCAGTGCCTGCTACGATTTTGAAAGACCGCATTAACTTTGATACTTTCAGTGTCTTGCTTTCATCTAATGATGAATCAGATTTGCTCAGCAGAGCCAGTTAGCATAAACATACTCGTGGGTTATTCAACTCAATACAAACACTGCACAAAAAGCCTCAAAATCACGTCTAATGTTTTCTAAGCCTGTTTTAGCACTCCCTCCCCCCCCCCCCCCCCCCCCCCCCCCCCTTTTTTTTTTTTCTGATCTCACATCAACCCCCTATCCCCTGTTTGGTTCCTGGTCCCTCCTGTATCACCCTATTTAAAAGACATACCTGGAATACCCCTGGCAGTAAATACGAATAAGATAAACAATCTTTATATTGCTCTCTATAATCTGAAGCCCCAGGAAGTTCGGGGTATGTCAAAAGTTTGTCAAAAGAAGGTGGCTTAATACTTTTTCATAATTACTGTGCTTCTCACATTCTGATGATCTGCCATTCAGACAGACTGGAATCAATAGGTGACGAGGTCACTCTTCCTGCCACCCAAATGAATTTCATTTTCTGCCTCATATACATAAAACCTCTTCTTTTTTGCATTCAGACCCCAACTGATTTTCAGCCACAAACATTAAGCCGCCATTAGCATACAGTGAACCAATATTGCTGCAGTTTTAAATATCACGTTAGCCACTCCGTGTCACTAAAAGCAAAGCCTCTACTGCTGATCAAAACTTTATTTCAAGTTTTTAGATGAACGACCAGTTTTCTGTAAGACAACCACTGACACGAGCTTCTTTCAAAACACATTGAATTAAAATCTTCATTGCCTTGTAGCTTTAAAGCAGGCAGTTTAAAGAGAACAAAGGGTTCTGAGCTGCAAGGATGGAATAACAATCTTTTTGTCCGAGGATTAAAGCCATTCATATTCAAAACCATTTAAATTAATGTTTTGCTGTTGTTATTCTTGTTGTTTTTTTGGTTTTTTTGTCTACTTTTGAACACTGATTGCCAAGCTTGGCATCGCTGCCTTCACCAAACCTAAATTGCATGACATGTGTTTTGAAATATAGCACTTAATATCAACAATGCAGGCAAGGGCATCTGCCACGTGTTCCTGCTATGAAGTAACCTTGTAGCAACCTTGAGTGTAACAGTATTTGTGTTGAGGGCAACAGTTAATTGCACTGTATCCATGGGGATACAGGACTGTTTCTATGTTCACAAGGCTCACATGTGCCTTACCGACTTCAGTGAAAGCTTTAGTACCATTACTAACTGGTTTTCCACCATCTTAGCCCTATCAAAACTAAGCTCCATGTGCCAGGCACCAACAGTTTCACTGAGAAGGTTCGTTACACATTGACTTGTTGGCCTCAACATCATATCTGTCATGGTTCCAACGGTCTTCTCAGATCCTAAACCACCTTCTCTCCCCTGTTTGCCATCTTTCTGTTTTACATGTGGGTTAACTGTGCTTGCTTCTTCCCAGATATGGAAAGGTATAAGCAGACTAGTTTCCACTACTTGGCGCTTAGCTGCAGGCCTCCTTTCCAGTGTCAGATTGTTGAGTAGCAGTGAGATTAAAGCCTTTTTAGAAATTAAAGCTTGTTTTCTTGTTGCTGAGTAATGTTACATAGTTATTTGTCCTCATCTGTCGCAGATTTTGTCTTAGTGTGCCAGCCCAGCTTTCCTGTGGCCAAACCCGCTCAACCCACTCCCACACATGAATAAAAACCTGTGAAAGCTGAGGATGCTTGATTTGCACACAAAGCTGTGGAGAAACAATAAATTCCTACCTCACTTATCCTCACTTATGAGATACTATAAGAACTTACCTGTGGCTGGATCAGTAAAATCTGCAACCAGTGAAAACTGTGAACTTACCAGCCAAACTACCTTGTGATTTATGAGCTCAGCCCTGTGGAGAAAGACTTGAAATCCTTTGCTTGATCTCTGAAAAATCTGTGAATAACTACAAACACTCACACATGGTTAATCTAAAACGATTCATTAAAATATTTAAAAGTTTTCCTGCAAATTAGTACTTATAAACTCGCAATATCATCAAACATGAATCTTGATATTACGTTTTTTTCCAGCAACTGAATTTTGATTCATTCCTGTTTTGTTTGGGGGTTTTTTTTCAACTAACAGAAAGAAAAAAAAGAGAAATCAAATCTATACTATCAGCCAATAACATGAGGTTTTCCTAGCTAGTTAAATTATATACTGCAACTTTTCACTTGCGTCACTCATCCCTCCCCAGCCCTGCATTTGGTTCAAAACACAGTTACTAGCATAAAATTGTTTGCAAGCCCTATTCTTGCCTCCCTTCATGGGTTTCCAGTGACATTTAGAATTTGTTTTAGGAATTTATTAATCACACACAAAGCCCTCGCCTCGCCTCTGCTTATATAACAGAACTGCTGAGACCTTATTCCAGCAGCTGGCCTCTGCTCATCTGACGAGGGTGTTTTAAGTCTTCCCCACTCTAGTTTTAACCATGTAGCTCCTAATGGCCTTCCTCAGTCCATGCAGGTTAAAGCAGTGGTTTGTTTTGAAATGATGTATGTATGTAGTGTATGTTTTATGCCTAATTCTTTTAAAAGTGGGGATTTTATCCATTTCCCCTAATTTTTCATCCAATATATTGCCGCAGAGTTGCAGGATGCATACTATTACTATTAATCATGATGATTATTATACTATTACTTTTATATTATTACTGTAAATGATGCCGCTGCTCATGATTGCATTATATTATAATATATTAAGCTCTCTTGTGATACAATTGTCAAGAATGTCTGTTCCTGCTAAATTCCTACTATAACATATAATTTTCAAAAAAGTAAACTTGCCCTTTACTAATGAAATGGAAGCTTATACTACTCCAGTCTCCATTAACTTTGCCTTTACTCCCATTTATTCTTACAGGGAAGGTTTTTCAGATTTTGACTGAATTTTCTGAAAAAGCTGTGAAAGAAAAATGATTTGGCTCTAGGGTGGAAATATTTGTATACCCATGTAATGAGGGATAAAATGACGCTAACCAGTCTCTCCGCTTGACCGGACTACATAAGTGGTCCCCAATGCGTAGCCAGGATCCCTCAGGCAAGATCCTGTCCTTTTGATTTCACTCTTTTCAACTGCAACAACAGAGAGACAACAAGAGCCAATTAATTAATTAAAACTGACACACCTTCTTACCTAAGTGCTTTATTTTTTCTCCACCGAATTTTATTTATTATTATTACTATTATTATTATTTTTTCACTTTAGGCTATCTCTAAATTGGTTAAGAAAAAGATGGAGTTACGGTGTGTGTTTGATAAGTCGAGCCTTGGTGGAAAAGAAAGTGTTCAAATGTTAAAAAGGGTGAATTTTATTGGTTCCTTCATGAATAATTTCCAACAGTGTTTACTGCATGTGATAAATTGGCTATTACTTTAGTAGGTAGACTGAAAATATCTCAGTAAAGAGTCCAGACTATACAAATCTGAATATATATTTGCAAAGGAAAAACATACAGTTCTATATACAGCCAAATCTGTTTTCTTCGATTGTTTGTAGACCTAAATACTCTACTACTGAGTTGCAAACACACACAGACACACATATACACATACAGTCGTCTGTCCTGGTAACATCCCATATCTGTATTTCTGATTAATACTAGCCTCTGGTCATCTATCAACATATGGCTGTCATTACCCCAATCGAATCCACACTCTGAAATGCATTTAGGGGGAAAAAAGAAAATCAGACTTTTTTTTCCTCATCGTCCCATCTGGTGACATGGATAATTAATCACCTAAGCTATGTGCCTCCGATCGTCATTATTTAGCCTGGGAGAAGAGGCTGACGCTCACTGTGTGTGTGTGTGTGTGTGTGTGTGTGTGTGTGTGTGTGTGTGTGTGTGTGTGTGTGTGTGTGTGTGTGTGTGTGTGTGTGTGTGTGTGTGGTTTGTTGCAGGGGGAGCAAGAGCTCGGTCTGGCTCACTGTTTCAGCTTGCTCATGGCAGCTTGTTTGCTGGGTTCCAAACACAAACATGATCAGATTAACAAACAGTATCGTTCAGGCAATCAGCCCCCCTGTGCTACACTCTAACAGTTCAACTAATGAGGGTTATGAAGAACAAAGTTGCTCTTTTTTTGTGCATTTTTCCTTCGGTTACTAAAAATGGGGGCTGCCTGGATTTTACAACCAGTAATGTAGGATATAACAAAACAAGGGTACAAAAATCTACAGAGTGGGCAAGATTTCAGCTATGCAGAGATTCTTGTTGCCAAGAAGTGTGGGATTTACTTATGCTGGAGCCTTGCCAGTACAGACTTTGCCCTCACTAAAAGTACTGCATGAATTTTCGGGGGAGTCACGAAGCTGGTTACTTTCAGCCCTGCATGAAGGTAATGGAAAATGTTCACATTGATTGTGCCTCCGCTTTGTTCATCGTTTCCTCTACACTTTATGTCAAATTTAAAGCTGCCAAAATGAGCTCTGCACCAAAGCTCTACCTCAAGGTGCTAACTATGTCTCACAAAGGCAACAAAGTGATAAAACAAAAAGAAATCTTTCTTTAGTTTTTTTGGTTGATTGTTTGTTTTCAAAAGAGTTCCATGCGATTAAACACACAATGAATTCAGGGGAAATTCAGAGCAGATAATTTGAAAGTGGACCTATTGTGCTATGCCTCTGTTTGATATAACTCAGAGCAGATAGCGTTAATATGGCTGATTTGAGAGACCCAACCAATCAGAATAAAGTCGATTGACTGGAAAAATGAGTTAAAATATCTTGTTTCAGACCGAAGAATGAGTTCAAGAATAAAAGAGTGTGTATTTGACTGTACCAAAAGGCAAAGATAAGAATGGGGCATTGGGTTAATGTTTAAACAAACACAATGTAAAATACGAGCCCTTCGGAACCACTGTATTTTAGAATCCTGTGTAAGAATGGTGTCCTGCACAGCCATCCTGTAGCTGTGAATCAATTACTTGCTGCTTACAAGTGGAAAAGTTTTCAAATAAAACACAAGCAATGCCTCGAGGCACTGAGGTCTTCACGCTTTATTATGTGGCTTATTTGTAGAGAAAGGTGTACCCACAAATAATTTGTTAGTGTGGAACAAAGAAGAAATGACAAACAAAAGAAACAAATTCGTTCCAGCTTTTTTACCAGAAGAGTAACACATAATAAATACATTATGATCTAGGTCCTTTGTCATTGTAGCCTTGTTGACCAGTACATGTGAACTTGAATCTTGGCAAACAGGATAAATATTTGTAAATATGGGCCTTCCATGGGAATTTCAGAATCAGACATACCATACTGTATGTGGCATTCCTGAGAGCATTCCTGCCTTCTTGCAGTATCTGTACACGTACAGCTACAGAGGTGAGTAGTTATTTTTATTATACTATAATATTTTATTATACTATACTACCTCATCGTACTAGGAATAACAGTGGTACGATGAGGAGGGGAGGGGTAGTAAATGTGTGTAACTGGTGCCCTTCTAGTGAAATGCTGTGAGGTCACAACAAAGGAGGCACACAGAAACTACACAGAGCGTCACATTCACCTTCAGCTCTAATGAAGAAATTCACTTGTAACACACACACACACACACGTGTTGAAGTAAGCAATTTTTTTCTTTTTTTAACTTATACCCAGCACAATTCCAAAATGTAAGCAAAGAAAAACAGTGGACATGATAGAATAGATCCGCTGTCCACCATAAATCGGGCGATCGTGGCTCAAGAGTTGGGAGTTTGCCTTGTAATCGGAAGGTTGCCGATTCGAGCCCTGGCTTGGACAGTCTCGGTCGTTGTGTCCTTGGGCAAGACATCCGTTGCCTACTGGTGGTGGTCAGAGGGCCCGGTGGCACCAGTGTCCGGCAGCCTCGCCTCTGTCAGTGTGTGAATGGGTGGATGACTGGATATGTAAAGCGCTTTGGGGTCCTTAGGGACTAGTAAAGCGCTATATAAATACAGGCCATTTACCATAAAAAAAAAATCCTACAATATACAAATTTTTTAATTTGATTTAACTTCAACTTTAATATGAATCACTTTAAATAACAAAAAAGCTGTAGACATAATTTTAATGGTGATGAGATATTGTCGTCGTCCCACAGGGAGGGTGGATGGCGTGGACACCCAAGTTTTTGAATGTGAGAACTTCAGAATGAGGCGATGTGGGATTTTGAAATTCACACCTCGACCTCAAGGTCACTGAAATATACTTGTGTAGCGCTCTACTCTGAGCACTCAGAGACCTTTTTACTCATTCACATACATGTCGACATTCATAAGCACTTCTTTTAAGTGCTTTTCTAACATTCACTCCCACATTCACACGGATCAGGGGCAACTCAGGGTTCAGTATCTCCTCCAAGGATACTTTGACATGCAGTAGCTGGGGAATCTACCCACCAACCTTCTGATCAGTACATGACCCACTCTACTTCCTGAGCCAGGAAGTAGTAGGAAATAAAACAAAAACAGCAGTGAAAACAAAACCAGAGATAAGAAAAATCATAATTCAGTCATTATCAATAGACACATATTAAATCAAATTTAGTACAAATATTGCAGAACTTGGGACTCTTTGTATTTATGGTGACAAATTAAATCATTAGACTGCAACTTACCCATATGAATCGCAAAAGTAAGTTCATGCAACAATTTTCTTAAAGCATTGGGAATTTCTGTCTTCTAGTTGTTGCATCCAGACTTTTCCTACTGTCACATGTCAAAATCTGCTCCTTGAAACTGCCTCTTTTATATAGCAACACATTGACAACAGAGGCAGAAAACAAAGATCTAACAATGAAACTTTGTGTTAATATGTAATTAATATTCATAGCTATAGGGGCTGGTGTGATCTGTACTTCTAATAAGCTAAATGTTACACTCTAATCGCTAACTAAATGTCATCTAGGACTTGGGCTACTGTAATATAATTCTATGCTGATGGTGTATCGGTGCTTCGGGTGTAAACAGATAAACTTTGTTTATATTTTTTTCAAGACCTTTCCCAATTGGCCCTCTTCAATGTTTCCCAAGAATTACCAGGGTTAAAATTACAGCTCTTTTGATTTCAGGGCTAATTTAATTGGCCTCTTTAAAATATCAACTGGCTGCAACAAATGGTCCAAAACTGTCACAGAGCCCCTGCAGAATTAACCAGCCAACACTCCCCTTTTGCTCATTTAAGCCTGGATGGAGGCATTACAGCCACAATTTTCAATTTTGATCATGAGCGCACTGGCCAGTGTTCTTGCATGACACATTAACCAGCCTTTACAGATCAACAGTCGAACAAATGAAATGGAAAATACACCATTCTTGGAAGTACAAAAAAATCCTGACACACAAGAATGGAAAGGACTGGGATGTATTCACAGAACCCTTCAAACACCATCCTCCACTGGCTTGCGCTGATTTCACTGTAATGAAATCATAACATGCTCTGTAATCTGAACTTTATTGCACTACGTCAGGGTGAAAGAATGAGTGTGAGACGAAGCAGCAGAAGGGGTACTTTTGTACAGTTTATTGCCATTCTGATCTTCCGGGGTACAGTTTGGGATCTGTTAACCCCTGTTTTGACTACAGACAATGAATATGAAAGGAGACGATGACCAAATGGATCAAGAATGGTATATTTTACTTATCCATATGTGCTTGATGGGTGAATTGTTTCAGCATAGACTTTTTGTACAGTCAAATAAAAAAAACACAGCATTTCAGTTGTAAGGTTTTATGTGTCAGGACCAGTGATGGGCTCGTTACTCAAATTCATTAATGTTGTTAAGGGTAATGCAGTATGTTACTTAATTACTCGTCTAAGAAAGTGATTCTTTTTACTCTGTAAATTGACCTGAAAGATAATTATCACTTTGTCTTGTATTTAACACACCAACAAAAATCCCTATCCAAATGAGGATACACAGGAATTTTCTTGTATATAGATAGAAAGCATACAACACAAAGATCAAAGATGAAAACCAACCTATAGAGACTATAAAGCAATGGCCACAGTGATTCTACTGAAACATGAATAAGCAGACATGAAGGCTGCTCATAAATAACTTTGTTACCTGTTGATGTTCAGGGTCTGGCTGCTGGGCTGGGGTCAGCACACACTCAGCTTTATCATCACTCTGGGTTCTTGGCTAGCTTTGTGTTAGCATGCTGCCTTTGCACATCCTTGCAGTTGTGTTAGCAGTGTGTTAGCAGTGTAATGGGATTGTTTCTGTCCTGGATGCAGTTTGCACTTTACCATCACGTTTTTGTTATTTTGTGCAATAAAAATAAAATTGATGTGTCATGGCCCTGGGTCATTTGACCCAGCATTTGAGTTTTCTTGTGTTTTTGTCATTTTGTATTATGGTTTATGTTTAAGTCCATTTGGTTAGTTTGGAGTTTATTCTATAGTGCCAAGGTTGTTCTGTTTAACTTTTGATTATTAGATTACCTCTTGTGTCTTCACCCTCTGTCTCTTTCTGTGTGTCTGTGTTTATATTTGTCATGAGTTGCTGTGTCCTGCTTTCCTCCTTGTGTTTCATTCTGTTCCCCCTTGCATGTCACGTTTATCCATGTTTCCCTAGTCCAGCACTTACAGGCTGGCTAAGTGACGTCCATGTCAGGAGGGGCTAGTGCAGGGGTCAGCAACCTTTAACACCCAAAGAGCCATTTGGACCCGGTTTCCACGCAAAAGAAAACACTGAGAGCCGCAAATACTTTTTGACATCTAAAATGAAGATAACACTGAATATATTGTTTTTTATTTTTATGCTTTGTGTGAACAACTAAGGTGTGTCGCTTATGAAATCCATGAAGTGCTACAAAGAAAATTACTTTTTATTTATATAATTAACACATTTTGAACTCTTAAAGAAATATAACAAAAGGAAAGACACCCAGCTGAACTAAATGTAGCAAACAAAAACTGTTGTGAGCCGCCACCCTCATATCGCCTTTGTGCTTTTGGAGCCTTGACGTGACTTTTAAAAAATAACTGGGAAAAAAAGAACTATGCCGCTAAAAGAAAGAAAAATATATATTTGCAAAATTCTGCCTAAATATGTATTTTAGCTGGTTAATGTGTGTGGCGGGTCTGCAGCACCGGTGCAGGGGAGGCGAACGCACCTGAGCGGCACCCGCAATCACGCGTCGCCCGCAATCACGCGTCGCCCGCAATCACGCGTCGCCCGCAATCACGCGTCGCCCGCAATCACGCATCTGTATCTGTGCCATCTCTGCTGTTGTGTTGGTATGTGTCGGGCTGTGAGTTGAAAAGCTACAGCCGGCTGTATGCGTACAGCAACCGTGTGTGAAAAGTGGCCTATAAAGAAACATCGTCATGGAAAAATCGTCGGGTCTGCCGTGATATCTTTAAAATGGGACTTCTGCTCCTGAACCTCTGTGCACAGCGTCTGCAAATCGGGGCTGTACGAAGTCACTTTCATCTTTAAGCAGGACTGTAAGCTGTCATCTGTGAGGCGTGAGCGGTGTTTGATTTTAACATAGTTCTCATTGGAGAATAGCTGCTTGATCCGAAGATCCATAATTGGCCTACCTGGGGTTGAAAGTCTCAATAAATGCATGGCCTTTTGGCGGGTACACCGGCTTCCGCGAGTGTGACACTTATTTTGAGCGATGAAAAAATGATAGAATATAATTTTATTTTTATATTTCAATATCACAATAATCTTCCAATTTAGGACTACAAGTTAAAAAAGAACTAACATAAATGTCAAAGGAGCTTGCAAAGAAAGCGTCTGGACTTCTTTAAGTTACTTGAAGACGTTTCACCTCTCATCCGAGAAGCTTCTTCAGTTCTAAGGTCAAATGGTGGCGAGTCCCAGATATAAACCTAGTGGGAGTAACCCCCCACAGAGGGACAAAAGGACCCCCTGATGATCCTCTAATCGCCTGAGCCAAGGTGTGAAACTGGGTCTGGGTCCCAATCAGCCAGAGTTTCGGGTGAGTTCATTGTGAAACCTGGCCCCACCTTATCATGCGAATTCCTGGGATCAGATGGCCCAGGATGTGAGAGGAAGTTAAGGCGTCTGGGAAGGGATCTCAAAACTGGATTATAGATGGCAGAGAGTTGGTGTCGTAAACCACCGCCTCTGTTCAAAGATGGTCGCTCACAGTGGACATAGATGGATTCTTTCACTCCTCTTTCAAACCATCTGTCCTCTCTGTCCAAAATGTGCAGCAGTCCATCTGCATCTTAAGGATAAAGGACACTCTTTCGAGGATGCCAATGTTCACATTTTTTTTGAGAACCTTCACAGACAAACTAACATAAATAAAATACGCTTCAGCTAAATACTTCTAATTTATTTTCCCAAACCACGCGGAGCCTCACTATAAGGACTAAAGAGCCGCATGCAGGTTGCCGACCCCTGCCCTAGTCAGTCATATCTCTGTGTCTGTCTGCGCCTCCTTTTGTGTGTTCCCTTTACGTCCTGTTTTACTTTGGTAGTCTCCTGTCTGTGTGCACCATGTTTCGCTTTGCTTCTCTTACTTTGAAGGTACCTCGTCTCACATGTTATGTTTAGCTTTGCATCCTGTGTCTGGTTATGTGTAATTTGCCTCAGTTGTGTTCCCCATGCGTTTCCTGTTCCCTCGTCCCTCGTCCCTCGTTTTGTATTTTTTATTTGTTCAGCAAATAAAGCTGTGTTTTAAGTTTAAGTCCCGTCTCTGTGAGTCTACATATGGGTCCTCTCCTACCTGCACACAGCCGGATCGTGACATGATGTCCATATCTCCCCTGTAAACACCCACACAGGAAAAGAAACCAGCTGACTGTAGTTTGAGTGCATAGCAAGGAAAAAGCTTGTTTGGTGTGTTTTGGTAAATGGCCTGCATTTGTATAGCGCTTTTCTAGTCCATAGGACCCCAAAGCGCTTTACACTACATTCAGTCATCCACCCATCCACACACACATTCACACACTGGCGATAGCAAGCTACATTGTAGCCACAGCTGCCCTGGGGCGCACTGACAGAGGCGCCCCAGGGCAGCTGTTCTCTATCCACCAGGCATGCAGATAACTGAAGAATCTTTGTAACGTCAATGATATAATATGATTACCCAAACTTGATTGGGACAGACAAAAATCACCTGGGTCTTATCAGGCCTTAAAATCACTGAAATAACAGCTCCTGACACTGCTCCTGCATTTGCATTAAATTTTTATTAATTAAATAATAACATGGTGCAATATATCACACTATGTTACAATATGTTCTATGACCCTGATGAGAATCAGGTGGATTTCTTTTATAATCTACTGATACATAACACCATAAAATTGAAAAATGTACTTTTTACCGTGGCTATTTATACTGTATTTCCCAGGTTTAAAATGATGCAGGCAAGCTGTGTGTTGATGGTGGTTCAAACCATCAGTGACTGATTAAGCAGACTATTAAGCAGAGCCCGTTATTTTAAACCTGTTAACCTACCAAATTGCTTTCTGTGCCCTAAAATTGTAGAAAAAGGCCAGTTGGAGCGGAGTCAGCTCTTCACAGTCATTATAAAATTACAAAACATTTCACATGAGATTCTATTTTAGAGGATAGCGTGACCATGTTTCAAGACAGAATTAGAATGCATGGTTTATTTTGGCATGAAGATAACTTTAACAGGAATGCGATTATCTTTCTCAGATACTATCAGTGAGCCACTGTTTTGGCTTAAAAAATGAACTTTGTTAATTCACCTCTTCCTTCTAGTTTTACTTGCTTTGAGCATCATTAAGATTGAGTTCATATTATTCTTAGCACAAGTGTTTGGTTTGCTTTGGTATTTGTCACACTTGCCTAATTTTTGTCTTCCATCTGTGTAAGTGGTTTGGATGATTTTTCATGTGGTGTCAAAAAAAAGTATTTGGAGGGTTTAAGCTATCTGCTACTCTCTAATGTGATTCCATGCTCGCATACAAATACACAGATACACAACATACCTATGTGGGCTAGGTATCCAAAATAGTTGTAAAGCACATCCATGTGCCAAGAAAAAGAAGAAGTGAAAGAGTAGGCTGGTTGACTCAGCAATGCTGGCAACATCTATTCTGACCACGTGATTCTATAAATGATAGGATAGATGTGTTTTGATGACTACATGAATGTAAAAATGTTGGTTCAGAGGTACTCTGATGGCGTGCAGATTTCACCAGGCTCTGTCAAACTAATTGATCTTTGCAAGTTAAAATATGTCTAATCCCTATGGCAACCTGCGTGCAGATTAGTAGCCAAATTAGTGACATTCCTGCAGAGATGACATTTAGGTGAACTAGGTGATCTGTCGCTTATGTCAGTCTCATATGGCTAATTATTAAACCCAGGACTTGGGTGACCCCTTTAGTTTTCCCTCCATCACTTCTTTTGGTTCTGAATGCTGTTTGTGTTTTGTGCTAAATACCAAATATTCAGTGTTTAAAGGGAGACAGGTAAGGTATCATTTGATCAAATGATAATCCTAAGTGAGCCTAGTTGGTGTTGTTTTTTGAACATCTGCGTGTTTATTTATTTAAATTTATTCTTCATTTTACATGGGATTAGAGTTTAATGTATTGTTTGTAAATGCAGCCACAAAATTTGATGCAATAATGCCATCTGGACTATAATGAACGTTCAAATAGCCTTTCGGCCTTGTTGTCTGTTCTGTCTCTCCCAGAGATTTTCTCTCCTTTTTTTTAAATGACACTGTAAATGATGAAATCTACAAGTTCAGTGGTCCTCACTATCTTCATAATTATGGGCATTTTTTTTCTATGTGTTGCTGGCATCATATTTAAATAGAGCACATCTTATTAATTTGCTTTTGTACTGTCTCTAGCAGTTTCCATATGGTTTAAATGATTTACAAGTAATTTAGAAACAGACGTGTAGACGCTTGTTTCTCTGACCTCCATTCATAGTGGGAATTATTTTTCAACTTTAACTGTCTTGCTAATCAAAAGACAAAAAATATAAAATAAAATTGGGCAGTAGACATATTTATTTTTATTACTGCAAATGTGAAACTTTAAACATTTGGTGACATCCAAATCTAACCTTAATATGGAGTAACCATGCAATGCTGAGAGATACCACTTGAAGCTAGTTGTAGCTCATTTAACAAAATTGCATTAGCATGTGGGTGTCTGCACGTGTGTGTGTGTGTGTGTGTGTGTGTGTGTGTGTGTGTGTGTGTGTGTGTGTGTGTGTGTGTGTGTGTGTGTGTGTGTGTGTGTGTGTGTGTGAGTGATTTGTACATCTGTATCATGCATAGGGATGGGTATTGTAAACCAGTTCTTGTTGAGGTTCCCACTGTTTCAATTCCTTGGAATTGTTTGCCATTTTTGCAAATGATTCCCTTATCGATTCCAGTCGCCCCGAATGACATCACCACGTTGCGGAACGTCGTTTACCTGGCAGGAAACACGGCGCCTAAGCGGCTCAAACGCTAAAAAGTTTGGTTATACTTTACGAGAACGGATGACAACAGGGCAACTTGCAATACTTGCAAAGTAGATATTTCATTTAAGGGAGGAAACACTACGAATATGCAAAAGCATTTGCTCACAAAACACGCGATGACCTTAAATGAAAGTCGTGTTTTTAATTCCACTCTGGACTCGTGAATCTCAACCCAGCAGCAGCGGTCAGGTTCGCACGTGCTCTCCCGTTAATGCGGCAGGTAAATAATCAACTAACAGTGCATATTATGTTAGCGCGATCTGCCTTATTACAAACCTGCCATTACTGTGCATTTAGGTGACCACGATGAGAGAGACAGACAGAGTCAGGCTGGCGCTCGCTGGCAGTTCTCGCTACAGTCTACCGGTAGCGTCTCCTTTCAGGCCTGGATAGAAAAATGTCACCAAGCAGTGACTAAGTTTGTGGTAAAAGGCTTGCACCCATTTGCCACAGCAGATGCCCTCGATTTTCGGTAAGTGAATGTGTCTAATTGTAGGCAGGGACATTACTGGATATTCTTGTGTAATTGCTACAGAATAATTTATGTTATACTTTGTTATTGCTGCAGAAGAATATTTATTTTATTATTTTACATTTACAATTTTTTTCCCCGGGGACCCTGTGACACCCCATTGAAGAGCCGTAGGCTGGATCTCTTAAGATCTCACTGTTGGGTTTGTAAGGCCATGCTACTCCTAAATTTCTATCTTGTTCAAAGAGAAGATATAAAACAAAGTTCTAAGCTAATCGACCTTAGTGTTCTCCTTTTTTTTTAAAAGAATCGATAAGAGAATCGATAAGGAATCGACTCGTTAAACAGAATCGAAAATGGAATCGGAATCGTGAAAATCTTATCAATACCCATCCCTAATCATGCTTGTTCTTCTTTAGTCGTCTTGATGAATATGCTGTTGCCAATTACTCATAATAAAGAAGCACTACCTTTTCCGCCTACACAGCACCTCTCCCCCTTTCTTTCAATTTGTCTGCGTTCTCTGCCTTTTCCTGCAGTTGGGTATCGTTGCCAAGGACGCGCTTGCAATTGCATGAAGGGTATCACTGAGGCTGGTTATTGACAATTTTTGAAAATGACGGCTCCACACTAAAAGTCAGCTCTATGTGCTTGCATGTGCACAAAGATTGCAGTTCAGATCATCACGGGACAGCATCCTGTAATTTGTCTTCCACACTCAGGGTAACATAGCTGTTTGTGAAGCTGTCAAAGTAATGATTCTTTATCTCTGTTGATAATGATATATGTTCCTCTTGACAAGTTGTGTGTAAAATGCTGTTTTGAATGTATGGGTGTGCACCATAAGGAAAAGAAAAGAGATGAAAGGTTCAGAGGAAAGAAATATAATGGTGTTTAAAAGTTGTATGAAAGATATTTTTTGTTGTTGTTGTTTTGTCACGTTCGTAGGGGAGGTTTCATCATGCCAGATTGTGGCAAATACCTGGTAAATTACAGTAACTAGGGCACTTCAGTAGCAACAATGAAGACAGAGAAGAATTAACAAGATGAGAGCCTCGTGGTGTTCTGGAGCCTATTCTTGCTACACGTTTTTCCAATCTCTTAGCATGTTGGTACCATAAAACAAACATGACATTTTTGTTATAAGACTTTTGCTTTTAAAAAATGCTATAAAAATGGGTCCTGCAGGATTTATGGTGCATAAATTGTTTATTGTATTGAGTTCAGATCTGGTTCTTTTTGAAGAATCCATGATTCTGCCATTAGGAAATGTGCTGAGAGGCTTGGGGAAGCAGTGGTAAGAATGTACTAAAGTTGAAGTAATGTAGGGTATCCCATGTGGCCTGTAATATTTCTGAGTTTCACTCCCAACTTCTCACATACTGATGCTTGGTCCGGAAATGTCGGCACCACTCTGTAAGCACCAGCTCGAAATGTGTAGGGTTGGCTGATAGACTTCAGTAGAAGTTCCTGAGTGTATCAGTGATCATAGCCAAGTGTTCACTGCAGATGTATATCTTGTTTTCGTGGTAATGAAGAAGATAACAACCCCTTCTGACTCCCAAGTCACCTTCCATTAATGTTTGACAGCTGTAGGCTTCACATTATAACAAACTAGCAACTGCCTTAATATCTTTCTTCCATGTTCTGGTTAGTCCGATAAGAGGTCAGCTGGGGTCTCTCAAAGTGAGAAATAGATGTGATGTGTTCCTGGAAAAGGTTCTCTCTTGGTGTCATCAGTGCTGTGTGATGTGCAAACATATTAACCAAGGAAATGCCAGAGTAGCTTCTCGCTTGCACTTAAGCATGTTTTCAGGGTAGTGAAGAGGTGTATTTTATCCCAAGCCATGGACTTTCACCCAGCCAAACAGCAACCGAAATGTTAAAATCCAAAAACAAAAGACTATTCGGATTAGGCTCTTGTCAGGAAAGTAGTGTGATTATGCCACCATTCATCCCAACTCCTTTCCAAAGACGAATTTTGTAGGCGTTTTTGTTTCTCATATTGGAAATCAGTTAGATAACTTAACAGCAAAATGTAATCAAAAGCCGTTTCTAACCAAGCTTCAGTTTGTCATGAGTGCAGTGAGAATGTGCTGTTTCAGATGGGAGACAGTTGGCTAATGTCTAGACAATCTTTTTAAAAACATTAAAACCAAGCCAAATAGTTTTGGGTCCTGAACCTGAATAAGTTGCTTATAAAAAAATAATAATAATATTAATGCATGTATAGAATCACTATTTAAAAACAGCTTAAAAAGGCTGAATTGCCCTCATAAAGAAGCATAAACATCTTCTTCCCCTGCTGGTTACTAATCATGCAGTTACAATGACGCATGTGCAGGTGCAAAGTTTCACAACATTACAGGGTCATTAGGGATCAACCCAGAGATATAACACAAGAGGGATAAATGACTCATCCAACCAGAGGACATTAGCAAACACCATGCTAATTCATATTATACAGCAAGCCAAAAAAAAAAAAAAAAGAAAGAAAGAAGCACAAAGCACAATCAGCTTAATCTTTACTACATTAGTACTTAGATTTCACTGCCACAACACAGGTAACACAGTCATGAGTTATTTTATTACAACACCATTTCTTTTAGCTTTATGCTTTGTTGATTCTTCTGTTACAAAACAGATAATAACAAGTCATCTTGGCACTATGATATTCTCCAACAGATTTCTATTAAGGATTTCTGTGTTCTATGTGATGCCATTATAATATTTCTGGAAATGACAATTAAGATAACATCCTGCACAGCTGGCAGCAATCCAGTAGAGGCACACTATCCGGAATATTAGGTAGAATAAAATGTACTGTATCAAAATACCATCCCTTCTTATATGAGCTCCTGTTTTTTTGTTTTTCCCCAGAGTTCATATAAAATGTGTTGCAGTATAGAAAATACATATCTTTCATTGTCTTTTTTTGCACTTCCATCAGATTTGTCTGCAATGCAGTGGCACAAACTTTGAGAGAAATAAGTGTCACTGTATAAGATAAAATGCATCAAAGAGCAACCTTGGCTAAAGCTGTATAGCTCCAATTTTCCAACCTAACTGAACATTTCAACCCACTTAAAAAAAAGCAAAAGAAAAAAAAGTCCTACTTCTAAAATTACATTACATCCTCAAGCAGATGGCATCCATATTTATAAGACCTTTGTGACAAAAGTCACCAAGAAGGTAGAAGCAGAAACAAGGGATGCCATGGACAAAAGGTCAGCATGGTGTAAACCTTATTTTAAAAGATCCCACTACACTGCTGACACCCAAGATTATATAGCAAATATAATAAGTATCAAAAATCTTATAAAGTCTTGTTTATCTTTAAGAACAATAGCCAATCCCAAAGGACGCTGTGAATAAGATGGATGGCTTCACGTTTGGTAAGAAATGGCCAAATTACCATCTAAATGACTCTGTAGTGGTAATTAAGATGATAACAATAGCAGCTGTGATCAATGAGATAATACTTCCAATTATAAACATGACATCTCATGGAGAAATAATGGGGATCATGTACTGCAGTTAGCTGTTATGATGTCCTTTTGAGAATTGGATAATTAGAAAACGCACGGGTCAATGACAACGCTGCTGAGGACAAATCCATATATCAAACTAAACAAAACAAGCAAATAACAGATTAAGCTGTACTTATTGTTGTCGCGTCGAGCTCAGGATGATATTTAATGACAGCTTAATCCAGCAGCTGCACTTTGAGGGGAAATTCCTGCAAACAGCTATCGTTGTCGGTGTATGGAACAAGCACTTTTCTAGCTTCTGACGAAGTCCTTAGATCTCTCTTTTAATCTGTGGTGCATACTTTCAGAGCTGTGCCCGAGGTGGTTCCTCACCAGAGGGGGAAGTGTGATTGACTAAAGCCTATCAGTGAGCGGTGTAACCTGAGCCTGTTCACCGCTGCAGAAAGGGGAGTGTTCAACAGCAGGCCAGATAACACAGGCGAGCCACTCAATAGCTTTGTCTAACTGGCTAGCATTCAGGCCTGTGAACCCTGTCCAACTCAATCTGCTGCTATTGTTACAATGAGAATACGACAGCAGCTTTGTGAGAGTCTCCAGTGTTATATGGACATCCACTCTCCATCTCTTTTTTTCCGCTTCTGCTCTCCTTCTCTCTTCACGCCATCTTTCTTTTTATGCTATAACCCTCTAATTCTGTGCAGCATGAGAACTCTCTTCTCTGTCCTCCGTCCCTCATTACCTCATTTTCTGCTCCTCTTCCTTTCTTCCCGAGCGCTATGCCCTATTGCTCTCTGTCCTCCTCTCCTCCTCTGTGTTTTTATGTCACTTTCTCGCAGACACCTGGTCTCCTTTCCCTGACTAGTGAATCATTTTGCTCTTCTTATGTTTGAGGGAGCACCAACACTGACAGCAAACATGAAAGTTTACTTATCCGGACACGAACAGCTTGGAGGCACAAACAGAAATCATCGTCCTCATAATATGCCCATGTCTCCTGGGTGGGGTTTAAAACCACAGCAAAGAGGGATTATCTTTTTTTTTTTCTTTCCAGAAAGGCTTTAACAAGGTTTACTAGTGTGGGTTGTTAGAGCAGTGGCTAGTCAGTTTGTAGTCATCTTTAAAGATTTAAGCTGCACGCGGTCAGATTTTTATGTAAAAATAAACATTTTTGACAGCCTAAATCTTAAAGCGGGACAGCAAAAACAAGGAGTGTACCACAGCCCCAACCGAGACCCTGCTGTAAAGCCAAACCAAGGAAACTATTACATCTGTGACTACTGTGTTATTTATGAGTATCCTAAGTGGCAGAGGTCCTAAGGTAGGTACCAAGATGCAAGCAATGAAATGCAAGGCTGTTGAAATACAGATGTACATGGGAATATTACTTTACTATAATATGGACAAGAAACTTTTACAGCTGTGCATACCACGTCAAAAAAGAAAAAAAAAAACACACAATACAGAACATAGAGAAATAAATAGGTATTGAGAGTGATACATAAATGTGAAAAAAAGAACGTTTCACTAGCTGGAATTTAGAATTAAATAATGCAGCACCTGTTAGGGAGAGTATAATTCTTTGTAGCTAAAATACATACAGTCATAAAGTTGGTGTTTTCAATAGAGCGCAGATATAAGGACAGAGTCACTAAATTTGTGTGCGACTGTCTTCTGCGAGCAGGTTGTGGGTTATCACTGCCTCTATAACAGCTGAGCAATTTTAGTTTTTGACCATCAGAGAGATGAAATCTTATAAAAGGCTAAACTCTCATTTTTGTAAAACACAGTCAAAGGTGTGTTTCATAGTTAAGACTTCCTATTAGGCTTAAAGATAGGATTCAGCTGATGTTAGAGTTTAAAACTGCCTTTGATGGTCAGACTTGGGAATGTTTATTATTGTTAGTGAATAAGCACACTTGTGTGTTTGCATCCCCCTCCCTCTGCACACAGAGTGTAGCAGGCAGGAGTCACTATATGGAAAACAACCTTTAGCCAAAATAAGAGCTGCTCATTCATATAACCTTGAACTTCTCATTGCATTTACTTGAGTTAGGGCCAGCATTGATGTTGATGTTGTTTCCATGTACAAAGAAGTCTTGCCAAAATGTCTTACAAAATAAGAAATATCCATCAGATTATTACAATAAACAAATATGGGGTTCTTTTTACTAATTTGGTGACTAAGTGGCAGTCTGTAGTTAGTGGTGAACTGGTAAATATTACAACTGTGTCTTCTCTGCTCCTTCATTTCAACATTGTAAGCTGTGCGATGCAAGTCTTTTAGTGTGAAGTCAACTCAGTAGGATGAGAAATGTACCCTGCACTGAAAAAAAGGGACTGGCCATCTCTTGGATTTATGTAAGCATCTTGCATGTATTTAACACAATTGCCTCATGTTTTAAAGATAAATGTAACTATATAGTGTAAAAACTACATGATATGCAGAAAGGGTGTATTAAATTGTTCATATCATGTTCAGGTGAAGTAAGTCAATAAGATAGCAACGTTAAATCTCGTGAAACCACGCGTGATTTCATCTCGCGGGCTTTGGATCGTGGTTTAAAAAATGCATCCATCTCAGTCAAGTCGAGCAGCCAACTCTACGTTTTTTGGTATGTCTTGATTTTTTGAATTAATGTTTACCATATTTCAGCCAAATGTAGTTAAACGTCTAGAGTGCCGCCATGTAACATGCTAAAAAAGAGCCGTTAGCTTATTTGCTGTTTTATCTGTTGTCAAAGAATTGGCGCTTTTTCATTTGAATTTGTCTTTGGCACAAGAGCCGTAATATCACATTAAACCTAATTACGAGGCACTCACAACATAATTTGGTTTTCTGTGTGAATAGATTTGCCAACTGACTCTTCAGTTACATTGTGTATTTACTGCACCGTGGTGTTAGTGAGATTTTGGACATTGAACAGCTTTAGCTAATATCATCAGTGGCATTATGCTAGCTTACATCCCTACCCTTCCTGCCCTCACCTGCTGTCCTTTTGTTTTTGTTTTTTTTTGCTGCACATTGAGAGATTACCTCTATTCTGCATTTCACCAGGAGTCAGCTGATGGATTGTGGGTTCAAGGTGTTATGGTAAGAAAGTATATTCTATTTTCGCTTAAGGTTTCTGTAACTTAATTATAATAGGTTTTTTATAATTATTAGGTGCATGCATACTCAAATAGACCACCCTATTAATACAACTGAGAAATCCAAAATCTGCCATAGGTTTAACTTATACCTGTATGTATTGTCAGAAAGGTGATTACTGGACTCACATTAATGCACACTTGAACTAAAATGAGGTTGTAACTTGTGGGTTCTTGGGTTGCAAATCAGAAACAAACATCTTTGGATTTTTTTAATCCCATAAGATCTGGAAACACAGTTTTTATTCAACAAAACATTACTGATTAACCAAGCACAGTGCCTGCTGTTATTTCAAAATAATTTTATGTCATTTTAGATGAAATGCAGCATTCCAGTGCATCCCAACCTTGCCTTTACAGTCAAGGTTTCTGACGGAGCTGAGTTTCTCTCTGACAGTCTGCTGAAAGTGTTTGGGGGAACAGGGCACAAAGCTAAAGGATGTAGCTGCCATGATGACAGTAAGAACTTTAAAATTCTTTAACTACAAAGTGTATATGTATTGCATTAGGTCAGTAAAAGATTTTTATGCTGCATCCATTGAAACAGTCAACTATTACCCGTGAGTACTGATTCCACCGAAAGGATGCCATAATTTTCGTTATGCATTTACTGGCCCACTGAGAAAAATTTATCTTTTTAAAAAAATAAATGTTCTGGAAACTATATATCCATAAAGTTGATGTCAAACAGGAACTTTTGATATTTCTTTGTAGATGCTGGTGTTGCATGTTGACTGGTTTAAGTTTTTGTCTGGGATCATTTTCTTCTGTGCTACTGAAAAGTTCACAAATCTCTGTTTTCTTTGTTATAATACTTTAGGATGACATTAATGCTCGAAGGGAGTCTCATCAAAGTGCTCCGCATCTGTGTGAAAGACAATTGCAACATCTTGGTGCAGGAGTTCATGGTGAGTGTTTTATGAGTAGATTGTGGCTTTGCAACATTTAAAAATGCATTTAGTTATCCACTTGATCCTCATTGGACTGGTTAGGACCAGTAGTCCTCTTTAATAATTTGAAGTTCACATGAGGCCTGGTAGCGAACTCGGCCGCCCCCCCTTGAGGCCCCACCCCCTTATATTAGGGGTAACATCAGTGTGAAAAAACTTTAAATTTGTCATTCTAGTGAACAAAGGAAAATCCCACCAATATTTACATTAGCTTTTGTTTGGAAAAAAAAAAGACCAACAGCTAACCAAATTGTGGGGCTGAAAGTCTAAATTCTAACATCTTCTGAGTGACATAACCTGGATTTCTGATGGGCCGGTGTCTTTCTAACAAAAACTAATGTAAAGCATTTGAAATTATTATGTTTTTCACTCTGTCTTAGAAACTCTGTTAGACCATGAATGGCAGCATGGCAGGCAACTCTTTGGCTATAGCTATTTACTATGTTGCTTGCATTGGTTTAAATTACTCTAACATTAGAACTGGTAGATTCAAAAGAGATGAGTTTAAAAAGGAATCTTAAAGAAATGTTTTGTGTTTAACCAGGACTTGACTGAGGCCACTGCACAGATTGAGAAAACCACAATGAACATCTGTCTCCAGAGGATGCACCAGGCAATGACTTTTCTGATGTTGGCATCATCATCGAGGGTATAGTAGTTCTTCAAGATCTGGATAACGTGACCTTTGCAGTAGCCATGCTGTTTGGACCTTTTTTATTCCTTCAATATGAGTTACCCATCACAACTCTGCTACACTTTTGAGGTGATTCAAAGGGTGGTAATGGAGTTGGATGCAACTCAGCTCTCAAGAAAAACTCACAACTAAGACAAAACTGCTCCTGCAAGGAAAGCTCACTGTTATGCATGCAAGCTGATCAGCTCTAGGTGAGAGGACATTTAAATCTCACACTTGTTCTGCTGCATTTTTGAAGCTCAATTCCAGTAACAGATCGCAGGGTTCATTTTTATATACTCTGCAACTGCCATGAGGACGAGCCGTTTTTCTTGTTGTTGTTTGTTTTTCCTTTTGCTCTGTACAGCATTTTGGCAGCATTTTTAAATTTCTCTTTGTATTTTTTCTTTCTTTTACTAGTGAAGAGATGTAGCATGAACAGTTATGCAGTCTAAATATCCCATATGGGTCGTGTGAAATGGTATTTTCAGCTTCATTCAGTTGAAGTAAAGAACATTGAATATTTCTAAGTGTGCTGTTTTGAACCAAGATGTCACAGTATGATCAGTGCTGTAATTTTTGACAGTCACTGTATCAATGTTATTTTTGCATCTCTTGAATAAAGGTTTTGACCTGCAAGTGCTAATTTCTTTAGTTATTGATGGTAAAATGGGTAATGTTAATAGGAAGGTGTTTGCCAATTCAGTAACCTAATTTAATGTTAATGGAAACTAACATTACCTCAAATTGTTTAGTTATAATTGTTGTTTAACTGAATCTTGACGTCAGAGGCCTTAAATAGAATGTTTTGATTTGTTCTTTCCCAACATTTTTCAAAAGAAACAGTCTAATTTCTTTGCTGTGATTGATTCCAGAGAACACGGAAGAACTGACATTATTTAACTGTTGATTTATGTAGATTCAGTGGAGGAGTAATGTCAGTTTAATTCTTTACCTACTGTCAATGCAGTGAAATTAGACATTTTGTTTTGAAAGGTTACTGGTGGATGCCAGCAACCATCTTGGAAGAGAACAATACAATCTGTTATAAGGCCTCCATTTGAAAATTGTGTATTTGATACTAGAATATAATAGCAAAATGTAATTTGAAGATAACATGTAGCATTTAAGTGACCAAGTAGTATTGGGTAAAAGTTATTGAATGGTGTTGGGATAAAGTGAGAAAATTGTGAAGGATTAAAATATTTCAAGAGCTCAAATTACTTCATCAAAACATGTTTAAGTCACATTTTATCAACACAAATTGCACAGGTTTATTGAACATGAATAAATTGTGTTAATTTAACTCAATTGTTTAAGTTGCTGCCAAAGCAAAACATCTGTGTGCAACAAATGTCCACCATTGAATTAAGTAAATCCAACAACATATTTTTTTCAGTGTGGAGCAGGATTTTCTTTCTTGTTAGTCTTTTTTCAATTTCTTTTTTTTTCCATTTAGTTTTAATAGATTAAAAAACAAAAAAAAAAAACAGAATTTAAAACAGTTCTTTGAGTCAAACTGTCCTTTGCTAGAAAGTCCAGGTGACTTTCAAGATATATACCAAGTTGAAACTGAGGTTGCATCTCGACACTGACACAGCTTGCATTTTGGAACTATTTTCTAACCATAATTAGATGTTGAGAAAACATCTAATTATGTTGCCGGGGAGTGGGAAGTGGTGAAGTGGATCCGATAAACAGTTGTTTGAGACGTTCATAGCACTATAGATAGCAGCAGTGAATAGCGATGAGGAGTTGCCAGAAGAGCAGAGACCCTTGTTCTGGTCAATAATAGAACTTAATGATATATTTAGGTTGTCTTCTTTTAAGTGTGTATCCATGTATATATTTTGCAGAAACAAATACCAGAAAACCTTGTTAAAATGCCATTCACAGAGCTATGTAATAGTATAGCAAGTCCATAAAGATGCTAAACACAAATGTGCTGATTTTAATTATTAAGTCGTATATAATAAATTATGTATACACATAAAGTGATTGTTTGAATGGGAAGAACTGAATGAATTATCTTTAGAAATGCCATTCTGACTCAAGGCTTTAGGCAAAGAAGAGTAAAAAGGGAGAGGGTCTGGTGGAAAGAATAATGGGGTTTTTTCTGTGTCTGGTAATATATACCATTACAATGGTGGATGCTCTTAATAAATAACAGTTTGTGCAAGTAAATTTTCCAACTGCTTTTTCTCCTTGTGGTTCTTGGAGCCATTTCTTTTTTTTTTTTTTTTTTTTTTTTTTTTTAAATGACATCAGAAACAGCAGTATGCGACATTACGTGATGGCAGAGCTTCAGTTCATCCTTTGTCATTTTTTTTTTTTTTTTTTTAATAAATAGGACAGGGGGAATGAATGAGAGAAAGAGGGGGAGAGAAAGAAAGAAAACCAAAGGGGAGAAGAGACGGTGAGAAGGGGGGGGGAAGAGAGAGAAAAAAAAAAAAAGAACTCCTGGGTCACCTGTATGGAGAAAAAAAAACAAAAAACAAAAAAAACAAACAGAGGAGACAGCAAACAACAAAGAGTAACATAATAATAGAGAAAACAAAGCACCATCACAATAAACTAGCTAGTCATAGATATCAATATTTACTAAATAATAAACGATATTGTGCAGCACGCAAGATAGACAGCGCACAGTGTGCTTTGAGGCAGCAGCCAAGAAAGCTTTAGTCCGCGTCTGTGAATACCCATGTGTGCATACCTGTGTGGATCAGCATGCTTGCATTCCAAAGGTTTCTCCATGTAATGATCTGCTAGGGAGTGTGGGGGGGCCACAGCCCCGTCCTCCAGGGTGTGAAGCGGGTATGGAGGAGATCAAAACTCCAGACATCCAGAGGCCCCCAGAACACATTTCTAAACAACTGCAGATTCTACATGAGTACAAGTAATCTGCCAACACCAACCCTGCCTACCAAAAGGGTCTGAGCAGGCTTTACTTTCTACGAGGGCTCAGATCCTTCAATGTATGCAGCAGGCTGCTCTATATGTTTTGTGAGCATCATCTTGTTTGCTGTGGGGTGCTGGGGTTCAGGCATCAAAGCAAAGTACGCAAACAGACTGAAGAAACTCATCGGGAAGGCCAAGTGTGTTTTTGGCATGAAGCTTGCCACCCTGAAGGAGGTGATCAGTGACAGAATGCTGGCAAGACTGCTGGCAATCATGGACAATGACTCCCAGCCCCTCCATAACACACTGGACAATCTGAAGAGCAGTTTCAGCAATAGCAATAGGTTCCTTCAACATTGCTGTCTGAGGGAACGTTACAGGCCATTCCTTTCCACTGCTATCAGACTCTTTAATTCATCCACTTGGATGTGGAACAGTATTAATCACACCTCAATGCACCCTGTCACTTTTGTACACCACAACATATTTGCACATGCACTTGTCCTTTTATATTTATATTTAAACCTATATCTCTATATTTTTCTATGTATCTGTCATAACTCTGTTTCTACACTCATTTTATATGAGTGCTTGTTGTTTGTTGTATAGTTGCTGCTATAACAACAAAATTTTCCTCTGGGATTTATAAAGTTTCTCTGATTTTGATTCTGAATTTGGATGTGTCACCACTTTACCAAGGTCTGGAAGAAGACCCAGGGTGTCACCTTCAGATAAGAGGAAATTGGTTAGGATGTTCACAACTATCTTAGTCTCAGGAGTGAGAGTAAGGACTTTCAGATCTTAGAACAGTGAACCAACTGTGAAGCATGGTGGTTGTCAAGCTCTCTAAGTTTGTGCAGCTTCCCCGCTTGAAAGGGATTGATGCATCTACCACAGGTGTTTAACTGGGTTTCACTCAATGACCAGGCAGATCTTTTGTTTTCCTTTTCTTTAATCTTCTTTTCGGCCACAGTCAGCCATAGGTGAAAAACCTTTAAATACAAACCAAAAAACCAAAATACAAATTATGTTTGTTATCACACATCTGCAAATATTGTAAACAATCCCAAACACATTTTCTTTTTTAAACACATCAATGCAGTGCGCAAGCTTTGTAGTACAATATTTACTTGAGTATTTTTAAATGCTCAAATTATGTAATTCACTAGCAATTGTACATACACCTTGAGAAATACTGCTTTCTATTAAAGTGCTAAATTAAATAATCAATCTGCATTAGAACTTGAGCAATAACAATAGTATTTATAACCAGCTTCTCTTAACCATATGCAAGCATTAACAGTCTTCCATATGCAGACCAACAATAAACAATGGTGCCGCTCGTAAACAGGCGACCAACTCACGGCACAGTGCTAATGCTACGTAAGCTAGCGGCAGCCGCGATTCTTTAGCAACTCGCTTCAAAGTCTTTTACCATAGTCAGCAACCATTCCCTTACCGGCTGCCTCCCTGGCTTTGTAGATACTTCAGTTCCACACAATATTCATGTTGGCAACAACTTATTGAAAGAATTATGCTGGGCTTTTCCCGAAAGTGGCAACTTCCTGTTGCTCCCCAGTTCGCCTTCTTTTTCCTTCCCGACAGAAACCCAGACACAAGATTAGTTCCGCCCTCCAGTCTGTCACGTTTACTTTTTTTCCTCAGGGCTCTCCACCTCCTACTCGGTTTGACTTGACACCTCCCACTCGATCTTCCCTTGGAACACAGGAGATCGCCAAGTTCACAAGCAAACCGCAGTTTAACTCATCCCATTTAAGCATGACACTGACGACTTGGTCCCATTTTGCTCCTCCACAGGTAACAGAACAACTAGACGTCTGACGTCTCTATGAAGGATGGTAGCTTGAGCCACTGGAGTCGCTCCTCTTGAACTAGAGCTTAAGTCCTCCGCCCTCAAGGACTTAGCCACAGAACCACTGTAACTTGGGCATACCCGGACATTGACGTCCCTCACAATACCCTTTTTGTCTGGATTAGTGCTGACAACTATGCCCATTTTGAAGTGCCCTCTCAGCGCATTCTGATCACTTAACCAGACGACATCTCCAACAGTGACATTTCTGTGTGCAGTGTGCCACTTGCTCCTTACAAACAAATTAGGGCCAGCAAGTTGGCTCCAGGACCTCCAAAACTTGCTCACGTCTGCCTGGATTGCTTGAAGTCTCTTATAGGGGTAAACGGAAAAGTCAAACATCTTGAAGTCCCCACTTTGAGATGCTCGACCAAGCAAAAGACTGTTGGGTGTGACGTAATGAATGCAACCTTCCCGACTCTGTACTCTGGCATCAATCGGGCGCTCATTTGCAAGGTTAGCTGCCACATGAAGAGCTGTCTGGAACTCACTGTAACTTAGCCCAGACTCCCTTCCAAGACTCTGGAGTGCTCTCTTCACAATGCGCACAGCAGCCTCAGCAGCTCCATTTCTATGTGGGGAATCAGCCGGATTTACTTTCCACATCCACTCTGTTCCATTCTTTGCTGCAGTCTCCTCCAAGACAAACTTATTCTGACTTTCCAAGAATCCGTAAAGTTCCTTCAAGACAGACTTTGCTCCTACGAAATTAGTACCTGGGTCTGACCAGATCTTTCTTGGATGTCCTCTAATTGCTGTAAATCTCTGGTAAGCCATTAAGAAGCCTTCAGTCGACAAGGAATTTACTAACTCCGTGTGAATCGCTCTGCTGGCCATACAACAGAATACAACCCCCCAAACCTTTATCATGACTCTTTTCTTGATGTCATCCTTCACTTGGTAGGGTCCAAAGAGATCCACTGTTGTGAACTCAAAAGGTAAAGCAGGTTGAGTTCTTTCCGGAGGTAAGTCGCCCATTATTTGCCGGCAACTCTGTGCTTTTGCTTTCCGGCAAACCACACAACCATCCACAACTTTTTGAGCAATCCTTCTCCCTCTTATGACCCACGCTTTCTTCCTCATTCTGAGCAGGGTCCCAGCAACTCCCTCATGACTCTCATTGTGGGCCTCCCGAGCCAACAGTGTAGAGATCCAAGCATCATAAGCCAAGATGGGAACACTAACCTGGTCTTTCTTAAAAGCTTGCACTCGGCCGCCACAAACAAAGAGCCCAGAGCTTGGGTCTTTGTATACAACCAGTCTATCTGTAGTAGTGCTTGGGAAGACAGCGCTGTCTTGTGCTGCAAGGAAGATGTCTCTTAGGGCATCTTCACGTTCCTTCACCGAAATTACTCCTACCAACGGGACTGCCTCCCACTTTGGGTCATTAGCAGCTGGATGTCCCCCAAGAAACTTTCTAGCTGCTCTCCAAGTCCAAGCAACTGATCTAACTAATCGAGTTAGGTCACTGAACCGCTTGACATCTACAAGGTTCTTGATGACTGACCCCGCAGGTGGCCTTCGCTGCTCTCCCTGGGCCTCAGCAGCCCGACTTCGCTTTTCTTCTTGCCCTTTTATCTCGGCCCTTGTCAAGGCAGCGACAAACGCCTTTCTTTGCAGCTTATTGACGTTTTCTTTGGCAGTGGCGGCTAACTCTTTATCTGACCTGACTGGCCACTCGCACACCGGCAAACTCAAGAACTTTGGACCATTTTGCCATTCTGAGTCTTCATCTAGATCCCTGGGACTAGCTCCTCTTGTAACTACATCCGCAATGTTCTGAGGGCCAGGAACCCACCACCAATCTTGAATCCTTGTGCTGCTCTGTATTTCTCCAATCCTATTTGCAAAAAAGGTCTGGTACCCATAGCTCTCCCGCTGTATTGCCCCAATGACGGTTTGGCTATCGACAAAGTGATACCACCTCTCAACCTGAATCCGGCTTTGCGCCTCAAAGTATTTCTTTAGGCGTGAGCCAAACACTGCCCCACACAGCTCTGCTTTGACAACATCCCCTTTGTGGTCCAATGGTGTTAACTTAGCTTTGGACTCCACCAACCTGATGATTGGGCCCTGATCTGAATTCCACCTTAAGTACAACACTGCCCCATAGGCTTGCTCACTTCCATCGGAGAAAGTAATTGCCCAGGGTTCTTCGGTGAAGCACGGGGGAGTTAGCGCCCTTGCAAATGTGACTTTGCTGAGCTGGGCATACTCCTCAAAAAGCCTAATGGCGTCCTCCCTCAGGGCATCTGAGAGCGCCATATCCCAAGTGTCCTTGACCAAGCAGCTTTCTACTTTTGTCTCTTGGAATGCCCTGCGAACTAAGATTGCTCCTTTTTGCTTTGCAGGAGTGACCAAACCGACTGGGTCATACAACCCTGACACTTGGCTGAGAAGCTCTCTTCGCGTCAGTGGGTTTGGCGTGTGGGTCTTAATCTGCTCCTGGGCAAGGTCTTGGCCAACTCGCATCTTTTTCTTCCTCTTGGAGAAGTTGATTGCTACCATGACATGAAGCTTGTCTTCTTCCACTATGTAACCCAGACCAAGAGCTTTGTTTTCTTCGTCACGCATTTGGTTTGGTAGGACAATGGTTTTCATTCTTGTTTTCTCACCCTCGTCATTGCGCTTCCTCCTCCCACTTTGACCAGACAAGACCCAAGGTTTCAGCTCAAATCCTCCAGCCTTTAGGATCTGCTCAATGTTCTCCGTAATGACTTTTAGTTGGTTCATGTCATTGTGAGAGGTAAGGATGTCGTCGACATAGCTGTCTTGCTGGAGTACACGACGTTCCTCCTTGAGGTGGGAAAAGGTAGAAAGGCTGGCAGTTTCACGCATTGCCAGCTGTGCAATGCATCCTGCCGGTTTATCTCCAATGTTCACCCTTGTGATGGCATATTCCTCTAGCTCGTCATCCTCAGAGTCCCGCCAGAGGAACCTATGCAGATGCATCTCTTTGTCTTCTAACCAAACTGAATTGTACATCTTTTTTATGTCACCAAGGGCTCCGTACACTCCGCCCCTGAATCTGAGGAGAACTGCTCGAATCTGGTTGAGGACATCTGGACCCTTTATTAGCAGGTCGTTCAAGCTCACACCTCTAAACCTCTGGCTGCTATTCCACACAAGCCTCACTGGAGTTGTAACAGAGTGGGGATTCGGAGCAATGAGGTGGCTCACGTACCACACTGGCCCATCCCAGTTACTGATCATGTCCTTGGACAACTTGACTGCGGCTCCACGCTCCACCATGTCATGCACCTGAGCGGCATAAGCAGCTTTCCATTCAGGCTCCTTGGCCAATTGTTTCTCTGTCCGGAGGAATGTGCTCTCAACTCCTTTTTTGTTATCTGGTAAGGATACTGGATCTTCAGCCCAAGGGTATCTGGTATGCCAGTGTGGCTCGTCGCTGTGGCCATCACCCGTGACATAGGTGAGTCCTTCTCTTATTATTTCAAGCTCTCTCTCCTCGGCCAGTGTCATTTCTTTCCCACCTGGCTGGCAATTTCCGCAACGACAACCCCCACACTTTGGCTCACATGCAGCACCAATACTATCCCACTTCCACCACTCTAAGAATCCTCGACTGGTGGTTGAGGTACTTGACCTCTGAAGCTTAGCAGGAACATGCTTCCTTGTTGAAGACTGGTCCGAGGCCTCGCCAATGAGCTCCTCATACTTGACAGCTGCTGCTCTCATTGACCTGGCAAAGTGTGTCTTGGACATGTGGGCAGAGACAGTAAGCTCCTCGAAGAGCTCAGGGTGAGTTCCCCCAACTGTCTTTCCAAGTGGCCCATCCCATAACACAAGGTCACCGATGACTCTGCTCCTCTGAGGCGCTAGCCAACCTTCTTTATGACTTATAAGCAGATGAATGTCTTTCGGTCTTACAAGATCGTTGAGTGGTATATCCGGAAAGAACCTTTGTAGCTGACTCGGTGTGACATGTTTGTGGACTTCTGCTATGCTGTCGAGTCCATAGCAGACCAGTTGGTGTGACCTAAGGGTGCCTCTAGGCGTTCTGACTCGGATCTTTAAAAGATACCGCCTTGTTCTCACGTGCGTTTTCATTGCCCCTACTCCATGAACAACCAGAGTGATTTCTTCACTTCTTAGGTTAAGACTGCTTGCAGCCCTGTGGGTTATATAGTTGGTGTCAGAAGCCAGGTCAATTAATGTCCCAATCTTTTGCCCAGCATTAGCTGTGACCTCAAGGAGCATCATGATTACTGGCAGCTCTCGAAGCCCACCTTCAAATAGGAGGCTTTGGCTGCTCCTTGGTGGTGCTGCATGTCCTAGATGCAGTGTTTGAAAACGCATCCCTGCATTCTCTTGCCAGTTCAGGTGACAGTTTTCTGAGGAACTCCTCCTGATCCTCTGTACATTTCCTGCTGACCTTTCCTCCCTCTGGATCAGATCTATTTTGCTTCCCTGCTGCACTTCCCTTCCTCACCTCAGCATTAGGGCATAGGTAGTAATGGTGCTCCGCAGCGTGTGCTTCTTTGCAGCCTGGGTTTTTGCACAGATAAGTGGGTTTGCAGTATGACCCTTTGTCATGAACGTCGAGACAACTCCAGCATGCGCCTAGTTTCTTAATTGCGGCCTTCTTTTCTGCAAGCTTTAATGTCTTAAATTGCCTGCAGAAGTAGAGTTTCTTTTTATGCTTTCCATCACCGCAGACCACACACCCTTCATCACTACCTGATTTGGTGAATTTGGTTCTGGAATGTTTCAGCTCCACTCTTTCTCGCTTACTTGGCTCTTCCTCTCTCAGATGATCAAGCTGTTCATATATGGTTTCTTGCTCTTTGAGGAATTCCAGAAGACTATCAAATCGTTTTTCTGGGGTGACCGTGTTTCTACTGTCAGCAACATAAATAAGCCACTCCTTTTTGAGTGTTTCCGGAAGTTTACTTTCGATTGACTTTGTCACCAGTGGGTTTTTTATGGCCCCCGTGTCACCAAGGTCAACCAGGTCTTGAAGTGCCTTCTCCACAGCTTGAATTAATTCCACTATTTTTCTTGGCTGGTGGCTCTTGACAGCTGGCATTCTCTGTAACTCCTCCACTATTTCAATAGCAATTGATGTTTGATTGCCGAACCGATTCTCCAAAACACGAAAGATGTCGTCTGCAGTGTTGTAAGTGGTGAGTCGAAGTTCTCTCGTTATTTTCTCATCCACACTATCAAGTAGCTGAAACTTTTTGATCTCTTTCGAACCAGATGGCTCCGCCTGCCCCTGAAGAACCTCCCATTCCTTCTTCCATCTGTGGAAGTCTCGTTTATTTCCAAGAAACTTAGGAAGTGCTGTTGGTTTCAGCTTGATGATTGGCATGGGGCAGCTGGAGGTAACTGGCAATGATGACAGGTGATCAGCATCCTCCTTTATTCTCATCTCCAGAAAGTCAGCTTTTCTGGAAACCAGCCTGGGGACGCAGAGTTCCAGCTTCTGTATATTGCTTTGAAGATCTCTCCGAATACCTGATGGGATCCAATGCTTCCACTTGCTATACCTCTCCTTTGCCACTCCCACCAGTTCTTTCAGGTGGCCAAGAACGAAATCATACACTTCATAATTACCGTCAGGCGTAATGGCAGCAACATGTTCACACTCAGCCTCTGCTGCCTGTAGTGCTGTGGACAATTCTGCACTTCCAAAGTTGGCCCAGAGAGCCTCTCTGACTAGGGTTTTTATTTCCTTCAGTTTTAACTCACATTCACTTGCAGTCTTTGCTAAGTCGGCTCTCTGCTGTTCTGTCAGCACAGCTGCTTCACTTGTGTCAGGCTTTGCCTCTAGCTCTGTAATGAAACCGGCCTCTAGATCATCATTGGCCTCCATGACTTTCTCTGCTTCCATCGTCAGTCTATTGAAACTGTCTTTGAGTTCTTCTTCAGTCATATCCTCATGCGTCCTCGTAATGCTATTAACCAGACGAGAGAATGATCTCTTGGCTGTTGCCCTCACTCCTTTGAGTTGTTCAACTGACTTTCCAGCAGCTTGGTCTGCCATTTTTGTGTGCTCAGGCTTGAACTGGGGTTTATTTACTAATGGGAATGGCACATGCAACTTGAGGGATTCTCCGAATTTCCTCTTTGCACTAATTATTCCCTTATCCCAGGACTCCAGGTCATTTTTCCCAGATTTGATTTCCCGGTTTTTCACTGTCAAGCTCTCTAAGTTTGTGCAGCTTCCCCGCTTGAAAGGGATTGATGCATCTACCACAGGTGTTTAACTGGGTTTCACTCAATGACCAGGCAGATCTTTTGTTTTCCTTTTCTTTAATCTTCTTTTCGGCCACAGTCAGCCATAGGTGAAAAACCTTTAAATACAAACCAAAAAACCAAAATACAAATTATGTTTGTTATCACACATCTGCAAATATTGTAAACAATCCCAAACACATTTTCTTTTTTAAACACATCAATGCAGTGCGCAAGCTTTGTAGTACAATATTTACTTGAGTATTTTTAAATGCTCAAATTATGTAATTCACTAGCAATTGTACATACACCTTGAGAAATACTGCTTTCTATTAAAGTGCTAAATTAAATAATCAATCTGCATTAGAACTTGAGCAATAACAATAGTATTTATAACCAGCTTCTCTTAACCATATGCAAGCATTAACAGTCTTCCATATGCAGACCAACAATAAACAATGGTGCCGCTCGTAAACAGGCGACCAACTCACGGCACAGTGCTAATGCTACGTAAGCTAGCGGCAGCCGCGATTCTTTAGCAACTCGCTTCAAAGTCTTTTACCATAGTCAGCAACCATTCCCTTACCGGCTGCCTCCCTGGCTTTGTAGATACTTCAGTTCCACACAATATTCATGTTGGCAACAACTTATTGAAAGAATTATGCTGGGCTTTTCCCGAAAGTGGCAACTTCCTGTTGCTCCCCAGTTCGCCTTCTTTTTCCTTCCCGACAGAAACCCAGACACAAGATTAGTTCCGCCCTCCAGTCTGTCACGTTTACTTTTTTTCCTCAGGGCTCTCCACCTCCTACTCGGTTTGACTTGACAGTGGTGATAACATCATGGACTGTGGTGTTTTTTTCTGCGAGTGGTTCCGGTACATAGCACAAAGTGGATAGAATAATGAATGAATGCCATCTCCAAATTCTTTAACTTCACTACAAATCAGCAGGTGCTGTAAATGGTTGAAACTTGGGCACAGTTGGTTGTTTCAACATAACAATGATCTCAAACTAAATCCACCAAGAAGAGTGATCAAATATCCGCCCACTATTATGCCAGAAGTGTTTGGTTGATGTGTCACTTACTAAGGGACATTTACCCAAATATTAGTAAGGGGAATGGGTATATATTTAAACTTCTATGTATACTCTTCCGTGTGGATTATTATTATTTTTAAACACTTTGAAGATCCTGGCAAAAGAGCAGTGTAAAGAAATCATTAAAATCCCAAAATTACCACGACATTCACAAAGAGTCCATTTACATACAGTTGAGAAGTAGGTATCGAAATGTAAAATAAAGATAGATTATTTTCATATCTGACACTGAGCAGAGGAAAAGTAAAAGCAGAGTTGCATCACTTCAGAGAATGCTAATGCAAAACCAGACAAATGCCAAACAAAGTCTGTGAACCACCTGAGGTTGGAAGTCACTCAAACAAGTGAGATAAACAGACAGCGGGAGTGATAGATGCAAGCCTTGTGAGTGTGAAGCTACAAAGCAGAACAAAGGATTTGGTATGCATTAGATGGGCGGTCAAAGAGTTGCCCATGTACTTTTTAACCTGTCCTCTTCTTCAGCCACTGGCATTATCATTCAGTCTCACCATACAGTCAATAATACCAAGACAACATCACTCAGACTGAAATCATCTGTTTGATATGCGCTGGGAGGCCTTTGTGCCTCATCACATTTTCTGTCTGATGTCCAGTGCTGCTCATTAAGAGAATTCATCACGTCCCGTCCCCATCCTGTCCTGCACTCTCATCTTTTCAAAGAAAGTAAACAACGCTCTGTCCTCCATCTTCTCTTAGCACATCCCTGCATCCCTTGCCTAAAAGGTCTTCTACCGGATGCATTTATCCAGCTGATCAATTTCTGATCTGAAAGGCCATTTAAAATCTTGTGATTTGCACTCGAGCTTCACATTGCAAGTTGCCACTTCTCGTTTGTGTCAGATGTACTCTTAACACACCCTTCTTTTTTTTGCAGTGAACATTAGTACTCATCACTTTGTGGGTTTCCATTAATCATATTCTGTTGTTGTGAGTAAGAGACAACCTTGTGAGCCCCAGATGGCCACTCTGTAATGGTTCTAATTAAGCCTGTCATGGCATTTTAGCTTCCCTGCATTTCACTTTCCTGCTCAGAATCTTATCCAAAGCTATTCCTCTTTTTACTCCTCTCTGGTAGATGCTCTTCCCCTCACCTTACCTTTCTGCTTCTCCTTTTCCTCTTCACACCCCTGACCACCACCACCTTGTAACTGTAAATGAAGCACTACTTGCAAAAAGCTGGCAGTGTATCTGGAAAGGATGCGAGGAAGTGAGTGAGAGGAGCCGGCTGACACCGAGGTGGCCTCCACTGGCACAGATACTAACTACCTCCCCAGCCATTTAAAATCCCCAACACAACTCAGGTAATTAAATTAACAAGTTTGACAGCATGTACTTTTGATGCATGGCAGAGTTATGCTCTTAAGGTATTTCACCATCACCACAACTTTTATTCCCCACAGTACATCACATTTATATCCCCCTGCTATTTTATCTCACCTTGGTGGGAAGTTTCAGACATGGCGATATTGCATCTTTCCTCGACTTAACTCAATGCACTAATTAAAAATCTGGTATATAAAAGATCATATGTGGCGATGTTCTCTGATTTGATTCAATGTCAACTAATGCTATAATTAGCAAATTGACTGTTCATAACATACAGCCCATTAATTAAGTAATTATATATGCAAATTAGGTTTTTTGTTTTGTTTTTTTGAGTTTAAAAAAACAAAACAAAATATGCATCTTTTAAAGCCCATTTTTCCTAAATCTGTGTGATGGAGTGGATTTTCCATAAGCCGTTATCTAACAACAGCATTTACATTTTGGTGTCAGGGTCAGCGCGATCTATTGATCCGTGTACGCTACTGAATCGACTCTTAACACTTCTCATTGATGCGGCGAGAGAGACGGCGGAGGAGAAAAGGAGTAAAGGAGCACCACCTGAGAAAAGACAAATGTCGGCAGGAGGGAGACGCAGGTTACAAAAAAGAAGGCAACAAAAAGAATGCAATAAAGATATGCAGATGCGGAACTTTATTGCAATTGGCTTTGTCTAAACTCACCGTACCCTTGGCTGTCCCCAGAATTAAAGATCATTTTTAATCACTTTGATAATGGAAGCTTCTTTTTTTGTTAAGAGGAAGCTCTGATAGATATAAGAGTTTATGGGAGTTGACAAGGGACATTGCGCTGAGGGCATTAGAACTGGCAGCTTGTCAAACAGCCTACTGGAAAAATAGAAGCCAGTCAAGAGAGGAATACAGAGACAGAGAGGGAGAGAGGGAGAGATAGCTTGTGAGGGCAGGTCACCAGACAGGACGACTTTCCACTTTACCTTCTTTCCACTCTTTATCCTCCACCACGTCATCTTCCCATTTTGCTTAATTACAATATAGGACTTGGGAGAGGTGCCGGGCACTCTCATTAAGAAACAACAAATCGCCAGGACACAAGAAACTTAATTAGCTTGGGACCGGAGATTGTTCTGTTGTAGTACAAGGACAATTTGTACTTCTTAACGAGATCTTTGGCCTCACAGTAAGGAATTCGGAGTCACTTTAAAGTCTGATGTAGGGCATTGGGGAAACTTAAGATTCCCTTGTTCTACTTCTATCTATTGGCAAAGACTCATATGTGGAAATGACCTCTCTTACTTCATTGAATATCTGCTTTCTGGTTCTCTTTTTGTGAACAGAAGAGGTGCTTTCCCATTTTGTTCCAGGTGCTGATACCATGCTTGCGTGCCTGTGTGATAGTTTGGATTTTTAATAACTGGCTTCCCTTATGGTGTCTGACTTATTTAATTAACTGCACTCATTTCCCATATCTCTCTCTGTGAGTTCTGGACTGATGATGCTCCTTCATATCGCAGCAAATGTTCCATGGCCCTTTAATTCTTGCGTGCCATATTCCATCCCCATCCTCTCATTTATGTCATGCATTTATCATTGTAATCACAAGGTTTGCCCAAAAGCAGAATAACTGATCACATGGGGTTTATACAGACCTGGCCTTAATCGGAAAAGGCCCCACAGTAGAGCCATGTGGAGTACCAATGTGATGATAATCTTAATTAAAGTCTGTGTCATTAGGAAATATGCACAAACAAGCAATAACGGAGAATACAAAACTCACCGACAGTCACTTCCACAGCAAGCCAAAACTGCTTGCCACCCCAACTCTCCTCATAAGCCTCGGCAGCAGCAATCAGATTTTTGAGTCAATAATGTGCTCTCATAAGAGGGAAGAAAATAAGAAAATAAAATGGTAGATGCAATATTACAGATGGAATTTCGCCCGTGCTTTGGGATTTGTCAATAATTGTCGATATTTTCTAATCTCTCGCAATGACTTGGAAGGCGCGTATCGGAAAAGCGTTTTTGGTATGCAAATCAGAGTGCTATTGTCATCCAAGATGGATGGGCTCAGGAGATGGGCTGAAGAATGTCAGAGAGAAATGGGGTGCAGTGAAATTTCTCACCCCTGCTCACCTCGCCTCCCTCCACTTCTCTCCAGTTCTTTTAGCTTATCGCTTTCCCTGCCTCTGCCAGCCCTTACCTCTTACCTACTCCCAATAAAATACGCCCTACTATTGTCCTCCATTTACTAACTCTTTCGTGTTGGTGCATGACCTCCTTCTCTTTTTGCTCCCCCCTCTCCTCAGATCTCTGTGCTTGTTCGCGGTTTTACACAACAGAGATCTGTCCTTTCCCTCTTTTCCCCTTTAGGCCATGTGCAGGTCATTGCCATTTTTACAGCCCACAGAATAGCCCCTCTTTTCAGAATACAAAAGGCTTTCTAATTTGTAGGCTGTGCTTTTATTTAATTATCTGGGTGGAGGTATTTTCTGCTGGTGCTGCAGAACGCTTTTTCTCTAAGTTTCCATTTCTTCATTACAGGCCTGTTGTAATTTACGACATCACTCTAATTCACACAGTAATTTGATGAACCCCAAATTAACCTGGCTGGCTACTATTTTCCCCACTAGCTCATTTTGCTTCTCACTCCATTGTTTCAATAATTAAGAAACATCAATGTCCATGAGCTGGATCAAACATCAGGAGCCAGTGTCATTCAACGTCTGGGATCACTGGAGAACAGCGGATGCATATTAAGGACGGGGATGACAGGTGAATTACAGTCGATTGAGATCTGGTAATCACATCTCCTGCCTGTAGTTCCGTCACACTAGCCTCATCTGCTTGGGAAAGAGGATTCTTGTGAGGTCAGGGGTGGGGGCTGAGGACTGTAAGTCAGCTCCGTTACACTGCAGAGAAGTGCTCTTTGAATTTGTCTTCACCTTAACTTTTTAATGTCTACATCATGTTATTATAGGATGCCCTCTTCCTCCATTTCCCGCCACATCAGCCTGAGCTAAGGTGTAATTGTGTTTTTGAGCAGATGGTTAAGTATCTGAGCTACCAGTATAATATGCTCATCCTATCATTTAACGATTTGTCACGCAATCAGCAGTGGTCGTTTGGAGCATAAAACCAATGAGACCAAGACTATTAGAAGACTTTTTACTCAAGCAAGGGAGTCGTACCCTGGCTGCCATGTGTGACACAGTCACACTCGTGTCACTGCTTTGATCAGGACACTGACCATAATTGATCTTCTTTGAGAAGTTGTCAAGTGGTTCTTATTTGACAAGCCAATTGTTCCACTCCCTGCCTCTCTGTGATAGTGGGCATTACTCATATCACTGTTGCCAGCTTGACTAGGACATCAGACTGGTGAGTAGAGACCAATTTGGTGGTATCAGGCATTCGGTGGCACACAACAACATCCACACATTAACAGGCGCGGGGTGAATAATACACTTGTTTGATCACTTTCTGTTAGTAATCCTGTGCAACGGTTGCCTCCGACGTGTGCTGTATGTGAAACGATGGCCTAAGCTTCTCAGTGAACGGTCAAGTGGGTCCAGTCCCCAACCCCCCTCCTGTCAGTGTGTAAAAGGATCAATCATTATGGAATGCAATTCACAGTGTAAGTGCTGCAGCCTCTGAGCTTAGCGTGATATGATATTTTCTCTAAATTGAAAAGGATTTGCTTCATCGTCCTCATTTATCTAACGTTACGCTTAATGCAAACAGTTTAAAAGAGCAAAAGCTTGGTGAAGGAGGAATCACTAAAAGGGTCATTTTTTATTTGATATTTGTCAAGATATACATCTTATCTAAAAGACTCGTGGGAGACTCATGCAGTCTGTATACTGCACTGTAAAACCTGACAAGTTAAGTTAACTCAAATGATTTGGGGAAACCGATTGCACCAATTGATTCAAGTTTTATAACTTAAACAGTTTGGGGTTATTTAAGTACTTTATTAGAGTCCCAAGAACCCAAAGCAAATATGATAATGTAACTCAAATGCATTATGTTTATTTACTCATTGTATTTAGTATGTTTCAACTTAAACCATTAAATTTCTTGTACTAAGATGCTGTATTTATTCAAACTTATTTAAAGTGTTACATGCTCATATTCAAATTAAGTTAAATTAACTTAAATAGTTGTATTTAAACAACTTAATCCAATTGGGGAAACCGATTGCACCAAATGGTTCAAGTACTATTAACACAAAACCAAGCTATTATTCTTTCCATTCAGTTTTTATTAACTTTAACTGCAGAGAAAATACAGAATGAATACAACCATACTTTCAGTCATAACCTATGACTGCTAAAGCCATTATCAAATAACAAATAATTAGGCATTTTAAAACTTGCACTTTTAGGGAATTTTGAATGTTTTTTGTAGCATTTTGAAAATCGATTAAATGTACAAAACACAAATTTAGTCATGTAGACCTGATACATAGGTGTACATCATAAAAAAACAATAGTCTAGAGGCAATTAGAGCCATAACAATCACAATTTTAAGTAACATTTAGTATAATAATGAAATCACATGCACTACAGCAATGCAACTATAGAAAACAGCTGAACTAAGGATGTCACTAACAAAAAGTATTCTCAAAGGTATTTGTGGCTTCGCAACAGTTTTGCCCAGACCTCGAGTGAACTGGCACTCATCACACAATTAAAAAATAAAGCATGAAAGTATACTGTACATATTGACTAATTATCAGTTATCTCGCAAAAGATTTCCATGTAACTAAAATATGTTTTTAGAAATAAGCTTAAGATTACACACTATGTGAAGATTTTTTTCAATCACAAACAAAACGTCAAATATGGATTTTCTCCTTATTCTTAGCTTTCTCCACATTGCCTTTTAGAAAGCTAATTACCCAGAACAAATAAAACTATTGAAGCCATTCACAGATAACTGAAAAAGCACGAATATAGTGACCAGTGAAAAACAAACATCATCTGCACAAGCTCATTTTTTAGTGTCTGCAATTTTGGTTTTAGTTGCTTTCTCTCATCGTCTAGCTTCAGCAACACTACTTGAATGAACTCAAAAAAGCCAGTATACTTCATAGGATAGCTCAGATGCAGAGCATAGATTAGCCCAAACAAAGACACCAGGGCATCAGTCCATGAGTGATGAGTCATAACAAACCGATCTTCAAGTTCTATGAACACTTGGCGTGGTGAGAAAGGAACTCCTCCAGGCACCTCCTCTTCATCGACATCAGCAACCAGAGCAATTCTATGGCTTCATAGAACTCAATTTCACCCTAAGATATAATACAGAGTGCACAATTATTCATCTGCACTGTAAGACCGAATAGTAATAGTTTGATAAATGAAATGAGTTCCAACTACTTAAAAACCTGTTATAAGTTCATACACCTTTATTTTTTTGAGTAGTTTGAACAATTTTGTTTTTTCAAGTTATCAGTACTTGAATATATTGATTAGTTTCTAGCATTGCGCTCAAATAATTTGAGTTTTAACACTGACGTCACTTACGTGCCTACGTACGTACCTACGTGCGCCACCTGTTTCTTTATGAAGTGCTGGCAACCATCTTGGATTCCTCGCTTCGAGTGCGAATGCCCGCTCATTACCCCGAAAGAAACTTGTGGAACGTTAATATCCGAACAGAAATAAAAACATTTGTCAACGGGTTTTTTGCGGCATTGCCTTTGACGCTGGATAAAGGAGGGCATGCTATGGTATGTTACGGACTTTTGAACTGGAACAGCTAACCCTCTGCACTTGGCTAGCTGCATTTACCGCCTTCGCGGCATCTTCAGGAGCGCTTTGTGGTAAGTTTTATTTTTTCTGAAACTATAGTTCTCCGTTGTAATATGGGTTTTTATCGTCATAAATGTACAACTCTAGCAGGCATTTAAGAATTACATGCATGCGTCGTTTTATCCATGTCGGCTTGGCCCCAAAGTGTTTGCATGAATTATGCTAATACGCTCATATTTAGTATAACACATTATTAGTCCCTGGGACTAATAATGTGTTAATAACTTTTCTAATCTCTTACTATATTAAAATAAGTCTTTAGAAGGCATTTCTGGATTTGCAGATTATAAACTGCCTTGTGGTTAAATTGTTGAATCAATATGCACTGCTGCGCTGCTTCACACTTAGCGCATACGTGGATATTGATATTGGCTAGCCCATTTGCTAACTAGTGGAACTTAAAACTTACGTTTAGTTCTCTGGAGTTGTACATATTAAAACTGGGGCAGCAAAATTGTAGGCACAGGACATACTTACAAAAGCAGTGAATAATCATTACATAATTACGCGGTAGAACTTGGTTTACATTGCAAATAGTAATGTATACCAAGTTGAAATCTAGAATCTTCTGAACTGTAAAATTGTTGTGCCTGGTCTATTTTAGGTTAGCTTAAGGGTGAATCCATCAATAATATATTTACCAAACAGTTATTTTTTCGTTTTATTTTATTCTGATGCCCAGTGTTCATTAGTGAAAGACTTAGTTTTTTATCTGTCAGGGGCTGGGTCTGTGAACCAGCATTTTGAGTTTATTTTGTAGTTTTGCTTTCTTATGTTATATTGAAATGAGGTGAAGTTCTTGTATTGTTGTTATTATTAGTTAAGGTTTAGTTGAGTTCTGGGCTGGTTATGTTTCATCTGTGTCTCCTTGGTTGTGTGTCTTTTCTGTTCTCTGTGTAGTCTGTCTTGTCTTCTGTGTTTTACTGTTATGTCCATGCCAGGGCAGAAGTAAATTTTCAGGGGTGAAGATGCTGTTTACCTTGACCAGCTAAGACTACAGATTGTAGATGAAGTCGAGAAAAGTGAAAAGAATCCTGATTACAAAGCTGATGCTCACAACTTTGGCCTTGCAATGCAAAGAGATCATCAATGATGACCTACCAGTAGGTCAGATCCTGGATTGCTGGCCTACTCTGAAATCCCAGTCCCAGGTAAGAATGTATATAGATGTATCTAACAAGATGTATTTTATATCAACCCCTGTTATCTGGCCTGTCTGAACAAATTATGCCTTTGGAGTGTAAGGATTTTGATGTATTTTGCAAAGATTTATAGACTAATTGAAACTTGTAAACACAAATGTATCCTGTGTGTTCAGATCTGTGCAGAATTCCACAGGATTACAAACCTCCACCTGAAGAACCACTTTTATGCTGTGCTGGACCAACATGCTCCCCGGCTCCAGAGCTTATTCAGAAAGAAAGCTGTTTGCACAGGGAACGTGTCTGATGTCCTGTCTCAGCTCTTCAGAAGCTATAATCTCCAGGTTAGTGAGTTTTTGTCTTGTTTTTTGAGCTTCATTTGATTTGATCAATTTTTCAATTTTAATTACCATTCTTGACTAGGTTAGCCAATAATTTAAAATAAAAATTTTCTTGTGATGTAGGAACAAGCTGATATCCATGCCCAAAGTGCTGGTGTGCTTCATGCCCTCTCTGCCTATTTGTACGAAGACACCTCTACCTTCATCAAAACATGGGATGTAAGTTTTGGACAAAGTTGTGAACAATATCTTAGTAGCATCCTTGTTTAGATTTCTCAAAACATTATGACACTTTGAGAGTTTGAGAAGCATCTCCATGCTTGGATCTGTCTACAACAGTGTCCATGTCACATAATGGAAACACTACATGTTTTTAATGTGCGTAGACCTTCTATAATGTTCCTAGCCCAACCATACATCACTGTACAAATGAAAAAAATATATAACTCCTATTGACTTTCTGTTGTTATTGCTACGAAGAGGTATGACTTTGCTTTACTAAAAGTACTATTTTTGTCAGTTTGTTTTCTCAAATCTTGGTGTGTTGTGGCTTTTTTGTTGTTCAAACAATTGATTTCTGAGCTAGTAATAATCCAGAAATGTGACTTGTATAGATGAAACTAAGAGAAATAGGAATGCACTAACATGTAGTAATTTTGTTTTCTGTAGATGATGCATTCTGATAGACCAGATATTAGTGAAGTGCCACTTGGACTCCTCCTGATCAGAGCCAATTCCAGCGATGCAACATTCTTCTGCCCTGAGAAGACTGCAGTTTTGGTCGAGGGTAACATGATCATTGTTTTCACCACCCTGGCTGATGCATTTCTAGTAATATTTGGACTGACTGACGTCCTGCACCTAAGCTACCCAAAATGTTTGGCCAACATTTTTGACTTTATTCAGAAATTTTTGATGGGTCTGAAGGGTGGGAAGTTGAAGCCCAAAGTGCTGAGTCTTAAAAATGATCTTTTGGCAGCAGAATAATGTCCAGGATTCCTACACAGCCCTCAAGTGCCTGTTAAAGCAAGTAATTCAGTTTATCATGTTTCCAAGTCTGGATAAGTTTTTTTATAAAAAGAGAGAATAGAATAAAGAAATCTTTGCAGACTCCGTTTCATACTTCATTATCTAAAAGCCACATCCAAAGTAAAAGGGGTGATTTTATTATTTTTATTTATTTTTTTCCCCCCATCATCACTTGTGTTTTAGTTGATTTTGATTGTGTTTTTAGTCAGATAACTGTAAATCTATAGAGAAAATGAAGGACAATCTCATTTCTGGCTTCTAGGTGGGATCTTGAATGTCACTTAAGGAACGTTCCTCCTGAACTACTCATAACTGACATAAGGCGCTAAGGAGGTTTATAACACTTTGTTTATGTCTCTAAAGAAGTATTTTTCTATTTAAAATTTTATTGCTTTGTTGTTGAGACTGTGATTGCACTCTACAAATGTGCATTTTGCATAACCACAGTACTGGCATATTAAAAAGGTTACCAATTATATTTCAGTGTATTAGCTGCACTATACTATTACTTTCATTCGGTTTTCCCACCTAATAATGCAGGATTTTCTTTTCCTTTTGTTTGTTTTTTTTAATAAAAAGGCCATACTCATGTGTTAATCAAATTTGAATACTCTTAAAACATGTTGTGAAATTCTTTATTTCTAATATTGTAACCTTGTGCCAAAATTTCTGACATTATTCCCTATAAAATGTGGTGGATTTATGTCTTTGGGCTTTTTGTGTCAAAGTAACTCAATAAATCTGTAACTTGAATTTATATTTTCTGTCTTGTGTTTTTACAAGTGTAATTATTTTGGGCACTTTTTTTTTTAAAATCAAATTCAAAACACAGTAGATTTGGATATTACAAGCATTTGTATTTAAAATTTTTGAGTTGTATTAGCTTAAAATGGTTAACATTTTGAAACTAAAAATTAATTCCTTAAAGTTACTTGAGCTAGATTTGTACTTGAAACTCAAAATATCAAGTAGAGAGTACTAAACCAAAAATGTGGATATAACATAAAAACATTTATCAATGGTACTTAAAAATATTTATCTAAAGCTAATAAATAAAGTGTGTTTATTTAACTTTTATTTTTAAGTTTTAGTTACTTAAAATATTTTATGTAATCAGTTTCACCAAAAGTTTTGAGTAAAATTAACTTATTGGGTTTTACAGTGTGTAATATCTCTGTTAAAAGCATAAATACAAATGTTCAGGCACCTTTCTTCAGTTTTTCAAATTCTATATATCATAACATGTTTTAAGTTGACAGTGAAGGTTCATTTTTCATTCATCCAGGTAGTCAAATCAAGGATGAAAGAAGTTTATAAGTCATTCAACTTCACGTCTTCAACTTTCAACCCAAGTCCAGATGACTTATAAACTCCTTTCAACCTTTTTTAAATTCAAATGTGCAAATTATTGTAATACCAAAGTACCTTGCATGTTTTGAAAATCTCTGAGGTACATTGGTAGGCCGGCCAGAACTGCTGTTCTAGTTGCATAGATGTCGTTTGTGTCCTTATATATATATATAAATAAATAAACAAACACATAACAATGGCAACTGCCAAGCAAGCAGAATAATAATTAGTATCTTTTAAATACCTGTTTTCCATATGCCGACAAAAGCTGCTTCATCCTTTCACCGACCCGTCCAGTTTTCCTCTTTTTGTAAAGTCCAGTCAGCTGAGGAGCATAATCATCCAGCGCAGCATAAAACACATGTGGCAGATTCTGATTGGTGATCCGATGAAATTCAAAGTAGAGCTGAAGAGAATTCCAAAAATATTATAAGCAAAACACAGCATACTATATGAGCAGCAAATGTTATATACATAGTTGTACTTACCTGTGTCTCATGAAAGAGTGCTGGCCATGGTCCCTCGCCTGGCAAAATTTGAGGTTATTGGATGAGGGCGATTAACTTTGTCAGAATGTTGGTATGGAAAGTGCAGAATTGCTCTGTTTAAGTCTTCTAAGTTAAAATATCTCTTAGAAATCAAACCTTTAAACAATGTGCCAACTCCACTGAAATGACACCTTCAAACAGGTCGTGTAGGAAGTCAGGTGGGAAGCCTGTGACAGGATGAAAGAAAGAGAGATGGTCAGAAGGAACACAGGTGTTTTTAACACCATAGTTTTCCTTAATGTCATCATTCTGAAGCTCTTGCACAATAATTATCATGAGCATCTTTTGTTCTCATTACATAATTCCCTGTAACAGCATTTTCTGTTTGCATTTCTGTTTGGGTGGCATGACAAAACCTACAGAAATATGTAGACCTGAAACTCTCATTGAAACCAGCAAGTCCATGGGCAGAAGGTTGTCTGCCACAACAGAGTAGACAGTGCCTCTAAGACATTCACCAAGAGTCTCAATGTAGGCACCTACTTCTTCAAGAGTTTTCAGATCATTTAAGAGTGGTGACAGCATTTCCTTACACCCAAACTGGCGTACATCATTGGAATTGCACAGCAGAGCAAGCTGGGTGCAGTGTAGAGCAGAACAAGATTTAACTGGAAAGTTTTCCAGTGTCCAATAAACTGCAAAGACTTTATGTATTTTCTTTGAGGTACCAAGTGGGTTTGTGATCAAAATCATCCACATAAAGTATCATTGACAATTTCTGTCCCTCTTGTGACAGTAGAACATTTTCCTGGTAGTAGGATCCATCACAAAATGACATGAAATGTCCAGGAATCTGTGTGGGTGCTTGTTTAATTTCTTCAAGCACATCATTTTTTTTCAACAACAATTGCAAAGATGTGAGAATAGGCACATACATATAAGTGTGCTTTGACGATTCAATTAAATACTCCACAGGTTTGACATATGGAAAATTTTCTTCATAATATGATTTCCTCCTCTTTGCTGTAGATAGTGGTCCTTCAGATGTGACACATTTATGTAAAACATTACTATCAGAAACTGCCTGACAAATCTCATCCACCAGTTTGTCCGTATATGTACAGTTGTGCTTTTTCAGTATATCTACAACTGATTTTCTAACCAAAGGTTGTGATAACAAAAACAACTGATCAATATGCTCAATAATCTCCTGTGTTGCTCTCTGGGACACATGGAGAAAGGTCTGCATTTTCAAGAAAAATCCAGCCAGATTGTATTGCAACTGCTCTTCTAAACCCTCAATTCCACTGATTTCACTGGTGGATGCCACTTGATTGTCATCTGATGACTCTATTGAATCAAGCTGCATGTCATCTTTTTGTTCTACATTTATAACACTTTGCACAATGCCTTCATCGTAACTTGTTGAATTTTGGTGGTCTCTGCATTTGTGGGCATTGAAGGTTGAGTAGACATTGGTTTTAAAATTGCAGTTCTTGAAAGGACATGGAACAGTTTCTTTTCGTTTTAAATGCCCCCTCAGATGGATAAACATTTGGCTTTCAATAAATGGCTGCTTAAAATTACACATAGAGCAACAAAATCCATAATTATTCAAATCTGGATAAGAACCGTCTTTTCTTTGCGTGGGAGTGTGCATTGTTGACATGTGTATCTTTAATGAATTAAATGTATTAAATGTACACATGCATGTGTTGTAGAGACGGGGTAAGGGTGAAATTGTGGAGTACTGACCATGGTTGAGCCGATAATGCTTCAACAACATGACTTTTATGGCAGTAGAAAAACTAGACAAACTACACAACTTGCAATTCCACATTTTGATACCAAATCGTTTTAAAATCACCTTTACTGGTTGTCTTTAGTGCAGTGCTGGATGATCTCTCGGCATGCTACTGCTCCTTCAATCGTCAGACTGTAATAACACAAAAGCCATGAGGACAGAAAGCTAGCAGAACAGTTTTTACTTTTACTTCACTTAAAAACAGTCAATCTGAATAACACAAGCTTGGAAAACAGTAAGATTTATTCTTGCACTACAGTTCATTTTCAATTCAGGTTGGTCAACTACTCTATACGTTATAAAATAATAAAGCAATTTTACACAAGTGAAGTACACAATAGGCTAACCCTTGGAAAGTACAGAGTCAGAAACGTTTAGGTTTGGTGCAGTGCAGCTTTGAAAAGGTAAATTATTTCGCGACTAAAATGCCACTAACCATCATATTCAAAATTTGTGAAGGCGAACTTGTCCGTTAAACTCTTAAAATTAACACTAAATAAATTTTCTACTATTTTCACTGTGTCAAAAGTAGGCTACATTTGAACTTGATAAAGGTCAGAGTCAGAAAAGCGTAAACACTGATTTTACCAAAGGTTTTGTGGCATGCAGTTTGCAAAAATCAGACTACTTACCAACTATTGATTGAAACAAGCCACCAACCGTTAATTTTTTAAATTGTGAAGGCAGACTCCATACAGCGCTAGGCGGGAATTGTGTGCTGGCAAGCTAAGTTACGAGCTACTACAACAAAGTAGTCTGATAAATTACAACGAAGTACAACTAAAACAAAGCAGTCTGATAAATGTACGTTTTGTATGCTAGAAGTAAGCATTAACAAAAAAACATAAAAATAACTTTATCTTGTACTTTCCACTCTCTTGACGAGGCTCCTGTCTCATGGCCGACAAGTCCAGGCAAAACACTGGGGGCGGGGCTGTGGATGATGACTAATACAAATGAATTAGCACAACTTAAACAGTTTAAAGCAACAGTACTTAAAACGTTACAAAAACATAATGTGTACTTATTACAATAAAGTTATTATATCATATGTATACTTTTGGGTCTACCTAACACACTTCATGAAAGTTACTTTAACTATTTTTCAGAACTGAGTAAGAACAACTTACTTCTTTTAGTAAGATGCACTGTTGGGTTTTACAGTGTGCAGTCACGGTGATTCATCGACTATCTTGCTGATAATTTTTTTTGTGGATGTCTGAATCTTGTGGGATAATTTCCACTGGACTTTTTTTTTACTAGATATATTTTATGCGCTATATTTGTTAAACAAAGAACCACCTCTGTCTTTAGGGGCTACTCAGCAGTCATGTGTAGCTGCATTTTTATTTGGGAGGTATCGTTTCTTAAATAATGTAATGGGTTTTCGATTTGACACAGTCCATTTTAATTATGGGAGAATTATCTTAAGTAGCCCCAAAAGACAAAATCTAAATGGAGGTCTTAAATTAGGCAAATGGGAGAGCAAATTAAATGGTTCTTGACTTCTCACTAGCCATTATCCACACTGACGCTGCCACTCTACAAATATCAATCCTTGACCCTGGATTACACCCTCATCACACCGTTCGCTCATCCCTCCTCATGCTGTTCGACAATCATTCACTAAAATTTAATTTTGTGGAGAGACTTCATGGGCTGTACATCTTGTTTTTTCCATGAATCCAAGAGCAAAGTGTGTCTGTGATTGTTTTTGAGTGTGACATAATTTGCTAGTTGGCTTCCAATTGATTTTCCTATGATAAACCTCATCTCTAACCCCCTTGCCTCTATCTAATGTGCTTTCTTTCAGGTTTATTGACCAGGACACCTTTCCCAAAAGAGCATCTTATCATTTAAGCAATTGATCAGAGGTCAGGGGTCAAAATGAAATTATCTGGAGTGTATTAAATTAGCAGTGTGACCTAAAGGATGTGAACCATCTGGTGGTTTCTGCTGGTGTATTAACAAGGTAGACGTGTGGGCAGTCTGGGTCAGCGGGGTAATTGGATTACAAAGGAACACACATTGTCAACATTATGTCTACATGGAGCCTCAATGGGATGTTCTGCTCAAGGGCAGCATAAACTGCCTTTCTCAGCTCATTGAGGCAATGTTCAAATGCGTGTGAGTGCCTTTTCCCACGTTGTCTGGTCCATGAGGATCTAAAGGATGTAAACATAAGGAAAATACTTTCCCATATCCACTTATTTGTTCCATTTTAGCACAGGGAGTCACCATCACTAAATGGCACTGTCCCCGCTTTCCCTAAGAAGCCACTCTGGCAGGTGAAGAGCATCCCTATGGTCTTAAAAGGCTTCTTTATCTTGTTCTGCATTTTCCCATCCAAGCAAATCTTCTGTGAAAACCAAGAGCGGGGTAGATCAAATGTTTGTAAGTAAGGGTGCTTGCAAATGTTTGATTCTATGTTATCAGATCACAGTAAAGGGCCTTTGGAATTAGAGGATTTAAGATAATAATACTCAATTTCCATAACAATAAAGCAAGCAACAACACTTAGAGGACAAACGTGTGACTTTTTTTTAAAAAGTGGGTATAGGAGTGTGTGTGTGTGTGTGTGTGTGTGTGTGTGTGTGTGTGTGTGTGTGTGTGTGTGTGTGTGTGTGTGTGTGTTTTGGGTGGGGTGTGGCTTAAGTTGATCCACCCAGCAACAAATAAACATGATTATTAAATTTGACCATTTTCTGGAGTCATGAGATGCAAACCAAAACATCTGCTATGTAGTAACACAACAAACAGCAGCCCAGACAAGCAGAGAGGTGTGAGTAAAGAAACCACAGGGAAAGAGAGAGAGAGAGAGGGGATGGGATGATGGCGGCGGCGGTGGTGGTGTGGATCACTGCTTATGTCACAAACAACCTTTTGCTTTGCCTGACATCACGGGGGACTCACTATCTGCATGGCTGGAAGGCACACGGGGAGAGAGGGAGAGCAAACAATGCACACCTCGGTGCTCCATGGTGCTTTGTCATGTTTGAGCAATACACCGCACCTGCTCCACTCTTGTGAGGCATGAAAGAGATAAATAGCAAGAGAGGGGATGTTTACAAGGACATCTCCAAACAAGCAGGTGACTTCCCCCCCCCCCCTACTATAGAAAGCATCTGCCAGCCATACTCTTGAGGACTTTTGGAGATGTACAAGCTGGTCATTTTCACTTGAATTCCCGAACACTACAGAAATCCAATTTCCCTCACAAGATCCATACCACTAGAGTGTTGCGGGGCGAGGGGCTTAGAAACTTAAAATATTATTTCTTGAAAAGTTGTTGAGTGTGATGGTGGATTAGCTTGATGTTGTGAAGTTTTTCCTCTTTAATGGCTTAGCGTGGAGCAGCACCTAGCATAAATCAGGTACACGGCGCAACGTTTCATGCAATTTATAGATTTTCATGCACCGTACACAAATCTCTGTCTGTCAGAGTCAAGAAAATAGTGAGACATGTGTCCACGCGTGAAGATAAAACAACTGCAAATTTCACACGCCACTGATATGTTCCTCATACACTGCATACATGGATATTCTCACCTAACTGTTTATACCAGTCTGCCGACCAGACTGCACACACAGCATTTTACTCATTCACACACATACATCTCTGTCCTCCTTTGGGATTATCATGCTTGACGCCTATCAGACTGAATGGCTGGTTTCACACTGACAGAGTGAAACGCTCTGTCTCAGTCTGCTTCTGAGAAACACTGAATCTCTCTCCACCCTGCTCTCACACTCCAATCCCTTTTTCCCGCTCTGTGTATGTAAATCTCTGCCTAAGTGTTAGTGCAGCTCAGAGAGGGAGAGAGTGAGCTAGGAAGGCAGAGGCTGTGAGGGGGAGAGAAAATGGGTATTGCTTATGTAAAAGAAGCCAAATTCAGGTCAGACTGTGGATTCTTCATTAAGTATGTTTCTCTTGATTTGCATATGGGCTTAAGTAGGTTTTATAACAGAATGGTAGATCTAATGCATGCCAAAGATCAGCACTATACTGATTGTTCATTTGACAATTTAAATTAATTGAACTCCGATGGATCCACCACCTGAAGGTGAAGCCATAGAGGTCAGAGCAGAGTGGATCAGGCAGCGGTCAAAGACAGAGAGCTTGGAAGCCTCTCCCTTACAGAAACTGACATGGATTGTTACCTTTCTGGTGGGCAAGGAGCCTGAGCTCCTCCTGAGGCCGAATGGTACCGCCTACAGCTGGGCTTGCCTCAGTGCACACCTTGGGTTGTGGAACCAGTCTGCTGAAGAGGGGTCGCACACTGTTCCACTCTGGAGTTGCTGCTGGTAAGAGTTGTCAGGTTGGAGTGGGTATACTTATACCACTGTCAATGGTGTCTGCAGACTGGGGGTTTCCCCAGTAGAATAGAAGGTTGCTTTCCTGTGCTGTGTTACCCGAACTCGAAGATATTGAGGAGGAAAACAAAACAACACTGGTCCCAAAGAGTCTGGTCAAACAATGATTTTATTGAACACACGTGCGGGAAGATGGATACACAATTAGCATAGATCTCCACCCAAAAATACACAAGCAATTGCTTTTATAATGTCAGGGTTTGACGCCCCTTCTCGCGTTTTCCAAGAACATTATTTGCATCTCAAGAACATTATTAGCATTTTTTACAGACAATGGTCAATTTTAAGAGATAAACACACACACTGAAGTTCCCCTCTCTAGCATCTTCATCCAAATATGGCGATGAATCCAAGCCCTGAAGATCCCCAGGGACTTGTCTTCTTTTTGACACATCTTCTGTCACCTGTTACTAAGCAAACTCAAACGCCACAGGTTGTTGAATAGTTTCAGGCCTTTGCTCAAGCCCGTTTCTAGATTATATGCACTATATGTGTTTTGTAAGCGTGTAGGCAGTTTTAACCTTCTATAGCTCCAAGTCACTTACACAATAGATCGCCCGGACATCGCGCCAAACGAGGCTTATGACCTTCCCTTAATTGACTGAGCTTTAACTCTTTAATAAGCACAAAATGTAATGTGTGTATACAATTATTATGACTGCCCCTTTAATAAAAGGTTAATGTAAAGCCAGCAGGTTTAATAACCATCTTAATTCAATGTCAATGCTGTAGATTATATTGTTAATGCAATGTTAATGCTGCAGGATATATTGTAGCTGTAAAATAATTTCTTTAATTCCACAGCTGTCATCTGTGCATGTGTACAGTGCAATGCTTCAGAGCACCCACTCTTCCTGGATTCACTGAGTGGGTTGCATCAAAGTACCCCATCTGGGGACTCCATTGTCCATTCTCCATTGCCAAGGGAACCCTAATGTGTGCAAAGGCAGTGTTACCTGGAGGGGTGTGACCAAGAGCAAAACCAGACCTGAAACTTACACTTTGTCCATAATGAGCACCGTCTTCGGACATCACCATAATTTCACATGGCACCAGAATTGAAGGCGGTGGCACTCCACCACCACCTGTAAATGCCTTCACTTCAGGTTAAAAAGCAGATAAATAAAAATGTAAATAAATACATACAATAGTGCCTACCATAAATTTAGAGTTAAAGAGTCTTTAAAAGGGGACTAGTGGCTAATGTTTATAATGTAACTATTTAATGTTACTATTCAGGCTGACACTTTGTCCCTTTTTTCTGTCTTCCTGAGGCAAACACAATGACTGCCCTTTAGTTTACCTCTCAGACCTTCAGCTGATTTCCTCACACTCCCGTTTAACACCCTGTTATCACAAGGGAGGTCCTCAATTAAAAAAAAAAAACTGTTCTGGGCTTTCTCTAGGTGTCCACGTCCTTATTTACGTGGGCAGAATCCATCCAGCATTGTTGCCTTTCTCATATTCTATAAGACAGTAAAATTATATTTGCATTTCTTCCCCCCAGACGTGGCACAGCAGCAAATGTAGCACCACTAAGGGAACAACACTGAAATCTGATCAAGGTTGGGAACGTGAAATGCAGGCATCATATGGATCCCAGATGGAAGTTTTAATGTGCTCGTGGGGCTTTTTTGTGACAAATATAATTGCTGTCACACTGAATTAGTACAGCATCATAAAGCATCTTCACCTGATTTCCTCACAGGAATGCCGGCTGCCTCCTTCGAGTGCAGGTGTGACTTAAAAGCTGCCCTCTTGGAAACTCTCCAGCATGTATTTATGTTGGTGAGATGGGGTATAACTGTGTTTATGATGCTATAAAGTCCTTTTGGCCAAAGCCCTTGCTGCCCACAGCGTGTCTTTAGGTCCATCATAAAGCTGGAATGAGCTGTGCCCTTGGAAAGGCACTGTCAATACAAGTGTCTATGTGTGCACCCTCTTGTACATGTTAAGCTGATAGTTACAGGGGCTCCAGTTCCAGCAGCTAGCTTTATGGTTCAAAGCACACAGGGTTGTGTGCATACAAAGCCACTTAAGTTACAGTGAACATGCCTTTGCCTCCCATAGCCTTGTTTTAGTTTGCTTACACCAGCAACCCATTAAATGCCTTCTATACCAGCATGATGACTCTGATGGGTGAGGCATAGTTTGTCTACAAGACTGTTCTTTAGTCCTACTTAATTATAGCAGATAACAAAATACAAAAGATTCCAGCGGTGAACTGTACCGTTCCTGCTTCGAAAATTAAAATTAAAACCATTACTTGAAAACCATGGTAGTGGCTGTAGCCATGTCTAACAGATAATGGTTGTTTTGAACATACAGAGCTTACAGATGGAAAGGAACAGTCTGTGTTATGCTGCAGGGTAGACTGAAGTAATTCATTTTTATTTTCCCAGTTACATAATTGGTATCCATTATAGACAACACGGGCATTATTCCTTCCAGTAACAGCCTTCTTCCAGACCCAGTGGTTATTTGCTGCTCTAAATACAACTTTTGGCTGAAATATAATTTTAGGAGTAACTTAAATAATTGTGTGCTAACAGGGCTTCTTTTAAATATTTACACTCCCAGCTTACTTTTAATGTCAAAATAAAACACAACAAAGTTAATGTGAGTTAATGTGCAAGTTTTTATTTGTCTTTACCAGATAAGACACAGCGTCTACTGCTTTAATTGTTTCCCCCTTACCCTCTATTACACGGTAGATCAGCAGCAAAAAGACTTTGCGGCTGTCAGAAAGCGTATGCATCTCCAAGATAGCATTTCAGGTTAATGACTGCGCATAGACCACAAGCCCCAGAGTGCACACAGGAGGCACCATGTCAAAGAGCATTTTAATGTGCGAAAGGGAGCAAACACACGGACACAGAGCAGTACGGAGGGGCAAGTAAAATGAAAGAAAACAAGTGGCATCCTGCTAATGTCAAGCACACTAACAACTGTCAAAAGGATTAATTGGACTCCTACGCATCTTCTCAAGCATTTTGTTGGGGAAGTGGGCGTCTACGTGCATGCGCGTCTGCACACACCGCCATGCAAGAAACCAACAGCGAGAACCATCAATCCAAATAGTCTGTCTGGATGTGTGTGTAGGTGTGTGTCACAGCGTTCTCATGTAATGTACGTCAGGCTTGCTGCAAGCAGTCAGTTTCAGGTTGGTCTCATTACCAAGGTAATTCCTCCAGAGCAACAGCTCCGTAATGGCAGGAGATGGTAATGATCCTTTAATAGCCCTCCTCATTGCCCACTGGCCAGATCCTAAAACCCGATTTGCCTACTGTGCTCCCACTGAGCTGGGAAGATGAATAGAAAACTAACCATCATTATATCTGCCATAGAATCAAATCAGAACACCCATAATCTACTTCTTGGCTCTGTTCTTTTTGGTCTTAAATTTTAAACAGTCCCTTGCTCAGTCTATACATTCCTCCCCGAGCGTTCTCTCTTACTTTCCCTCCAGACTTATGTCTCTCTTGCACTCTTCCCTCCCTTCCCTCTTGTTTTTCTTGTGATTTGACTCTTTGTATCAAGGCTCAGTTTTCCATTCCTATACTTCAAAAGGCGTCAGTAGATTGGACTCTTTTATAGGCATTTGGAGGTAATGAGGGATGACACAATGTGAGCTGAGAAAGCAGAGCAACCAAACCAAACCAGTTCCAGCCTCACTCAGCAGTGCATGAGTAACAGGCTAGATGTGGAGTTAGGCTAAGAAGCAAAGGGTCTCTGTAAATGTGAGCGTTTCTGAGTGCATGCGGACGGGTCTCAAAAGGCCCAATTCAATGCTTGGGATTGATAAGGATTTCGTTATCGCACTTCAAAGTTTCAAAGAAAACAATGGTGAACAAATGAGTGTGCGTGTGTGGGCGTGTGCGTATCTGTCACCCTTGTTATCTGAAGTGAGAAAATCGAGAATAAGACCAAAACTCTGCACTAATCTCCTCCACATATGTTTGGGTTTTTCACATATCCTTGATAAGATTTATGGGGATTAGTTTGTTCCCCAAAATAGTCAAGAGTGTTTAAAAATGGTGGTCTCGAGGGTCCTTTAATCTCTGAGCCATCAGCATTGTTGACATGACAGGCAGACATACTCGAGGAGAGCATTGTTTTGCTTGAATTGGGAAAAGTCTGTGTCTAGGAATTGTGCTTATTTCGTTTTACAAGCACAAAATAATTGGGATTAAAAAAAAAACACATGCCAGGAGGACCATCCAGATCAGCTCGTGTACATTTGTTAGTTATGTGGTCATCCCAGGGGACAGCCTCCCAGGGCTGAGGTTGTGTTAAAAAAATATGCTGTATTTATTGGCCACTTGAGACTGGCTTGAAAAGTCAAACCCCACAGATTCTCATGTGAAAATGGCCATTTTAACAGCATTAAAGGGCATGTTTACAGCGTAGTTAAAAAAAAAAAAAAAAGAGAGATAAGGAAAAAAAACATCTCTATAGCTTACCTTTATAACAGCTTTCAGTGGGATACAACTTATCCCTTTGGATGCTGTTAAGGCTTCAAGTTAGCAACAGATGTTTTCATTCATAGATAGGGTGTTGGCAACAGCCATCTGAAGGTTATCTCAGCTAATTCGAGTCACTCAACTGGACCACTCCACTGTGTTTGTGCTGTTTGTTCCTTTTGAGGGATTTTTAATGGCATTACCCCCAAAATGTTGATTCTGTTCATCTGGACGTAGCGTTTTCAGTGGGAGAAACATTTCGTCACTCATCCAAGTGACTTCTTCAGTCTCTGACTGCAGGTTTCTCCAACCTTATAAACAGCACATTTGCATAATGACTGAAAATAGCACCACTGAATGAACAATGGGCTGTGAGGTCAGTTTCATAGTTTCAAAAACAGAATAATGTCTGCATATCCCCTGCTGAGAAGCTCCACCATCTCTTCCTCACTGCGCACAAACTGAAATCATCTGATTGTAACCCAAGTACGTGGGGAAAATGAGGCACATTTTACTTAATTTTTTCTATCCACCTATCCAGCATATAGTTAAAGGACATTTGTAACGTAAATATTGACAAAATTGAAACTATAACGTGATAACTGAATTACTTGTTGCTGAAAAAGTAATGTGATTACAGTAATCCATTTATTTGTAAAATGTTAGACTGGCTGTGATGTATCAACTGGCCAAGAAATTCTACATTTGTATTCGTTTTTTGCTTAGAACTAATATACATGTATTTGTGTCTTTATCAAACTTGCTAGCTGCTAGCTGAAAAGTGAGCTCTCGACCTTCTCATCCAAGTACTGATCAATCAATCTGATATCAATACCAACACTGGTATTGACATCAGATTGCTACTAGTGCAATAGGATTGATGCTTTCATTCTATCTGTTCTCTTCATATCAAGTCTCGTCAGGTCACAGGGTTTTTTTTTTCTGTTTATGTTTAGACTTTTTCTCGTTATCTTTGCGTTTTCGTGTTCAGTTCCATGTTCATGTCTTAGTTTTCATAGTTAGTCATAGTTTTTCCCAGTTTAGGTTTCAGTTTAGTTTCACTCTTGTTTCACCTCGCTTTGTTTTTCAGTTTTTTGTATCAGCTGAATATAAGGCTCACTTTTTGTTTAAACACGAGTTTTATCCTGTCTTCTTTCTCTCTCCCCAACTGGTGGCAGCAGATGGCCGCTCCTCCATGAGCCTGGCTCTGCCGGAGTTTTCTTCCTGTTAAAAGGAAGTTTTTCCTTCCCACTCTCGCCAAAGTGCTTACTCATAGGTGGTCATATGATTATTGGGGTTTTCTTTGTATGTATTATTGTAGGGTCTACCTTACAATATAAAGCGCCTTGAGGCAACTGTTGTTGTGATTTGGCGCTACATGAACTAAATTGAATTTCTCCAGTGTTTGCGGTTTGGGTCCACACCTCAAACACACCGGCTACTCTTCCATGACAAATTTCAATTTTAAGTCTCCAAAAAAACCCAGTTTAAAAATATGGTTGAAAAGCTGAAAGATTTGTTTTGTTGTATTAACCAACTATTGTTGAAAATACAAAAAAAAAACCATGTTAATTTATTGATCTTTAAAAAGTGTTCAGAATTCATAAACTGATGATGATTCATCTCATTATCCACACACTACTCTCCACTGCATAAGCTGCCTTTATATGTTAAAAATATCAGTATTGCTACTGCTATCTCCAATATTGTCCCTGTAGTCACTTGGTATTGGATCAATACCAAAATTTGTAGTATCACACAGCACTATCCTTTATATACATTTTATACTTACTCTCTCTCTTTTGCAAGCTCCCTCCATCAGGGTGTTCATCTAAATAATTCAGCCCATAACCAGGCCACTCTTTAATCAAATGTCAGTATATCCCCTCACTGACGAGTGCTCTACACATTATCATAATCATCCGTATCTCCAGACTTGCCAGCTGCTAAAGTCTTGGGACACTTTTCCCTTTATTACTTAAATGATGCCTTGCACGTTGTCTGATATATTTATGGCTTCACTGGTGCCACTGCCTTTTAACTTTAGCTCTGTACATCTTTTTAAAGATTCAGTATAACACCAGCTTCGATGTAAGTTAAACTGACCTTGAAAAGTTACATAGTAACCTTGCAGCATAAGCATAATAGCCAAATATATAAGTTGTATCCCCTTAAAAATACTATAAAGACATACATTTTTTAAATAGTACATGGGTGTATTTTAGTTTTTACAAATTAACAACAAAAACATTTTATACACAGCTACACAACATCATGGAAGTCAGAGTTCAAGCTGATGAGTGATGCTGTGGCTGTTCCACTTGAAAATTTTTTTCCATGCAACTGCATATATTTCTTCAGGACAAATGCAGTCACGCTACATTTAAATGCAGTCCAGGGTCGAGCCCAATGTCCACAATCACAGAAATGTAGACTTTGAGGTGGCGTTGCGCTTGTCTGTCAGGGTTTAGGACAGTCCCTTTGTCAAATTGTCAAGTGCATGAGGAATCTGCTGCAGAGCCATCTTGAGCCCTTAATCACACTTTAAGTAAGTCTGCATTTCCGCAGGAAATTGCCCACAGTTCAGTTCTATGTCCATATGATGTTACCAGGGGTTACCAGTGGAAGCCCCATGTACTGGCTATGAGAAAACCAGATGCATTAAAACAAAAAAGACATCCAACTGTGACACATCCATATCACAATTCTTAGCACATTCCCTAAAATGATGGTGTTTTGTAAAGTAAACTGAGTACCTATTTGACAGTTACTTTGCAAGTTACTGTCAATCAGTAAGGCAAAAGCCTGGAAGACATAAATCAGGCGAACAGTTCCCTGGCCCTGAAGAAGGCAAAAGATGGAAAATAATAATGGTAACAAAACCAAATTACTATGAGTGTTCTGACACCGTCAAGGTAAGATCAAGTGCAATGTTGCAAATCTCTATTTACACCATTTTCAGCCATCATAAACAGAGTGAAACACTGCTGTGAAGCACACGACTGACACCATTTTGGCCTTTGATGGTTTAGGCCTTAGTGTTGGACTTATGTGTATCCAAGCTTTGTCAGTTACTTGCTTCTTTTGTAGTTCTTTGCTCATTTCTGTGTTGTTTGCACCCTGCTTTTTTATTTAGTCCATTTTTTTGCCATGTTTGTTTTTTCTAAATACTTCTGCATGTGTCAATTTAAACTGTTGAAGATACAGTGCAGTTATAAGGGCTACTGTATATATCAGTATTAATAGAATAGAAAAAGAATAGAAAATAATATAATCATGTGCCTGATATGTTTTATACTTGCTTTCTAACATGAATGATATGGATCACCTAATTTTGGTCACTGAAGAATTGTGATTGACGAATATGCCAAAATTGTTTACCTTGAAATAAGAAAGCCTAAATCTCATATCATTATCTACACAGCTTTCAGTTAATTGCACAGATTCTATTGCAGCTGAGAAAGCTTCCTATGCAGTGATCAAAAAACTTCCCTCCAAATAGAGTGACTTTGAAGAGAGATATGTTGTTATTTCCAGTCATATTCCAACTGTAGAGGAGTGTTTTAGTATAATAGCTCAGACTGTTATTATTTGCTTCTTTTTCTTTCTGATTTCTGCTTTTGGAAGACACTGATTGGCTGCATAGACTATGTGTATTTTTGTTTCTATTATAGTTACTGTACTCTGCAGTACAAGTCTTGCTTGTAAAGCACTGCTTACAGATACAGCTAGCCTGCTAACGAGATAAAACAGCACAAAATTCACCATGGCTATGCTGCCTGAGGCAAGGAGGAAGCTGTGATGGAATTCAAATCTTATCAGTCTTCTCTGTAGGAAATACCGTGCACATAGGGTATGCAGACAGGTCGGATGAAGTGATTTGTCAGGGGCAACATCTCCTGGAAACAGATTTGTTTGAGAGTGTCAATGTGCAATCTGTTGCGCACGTCTGAATGGGCGTGTGCATCCATGCTTGTGTGTGCGTGCGTGCACACGCTTGGAAAGAACGGTGTTCCGCAGTTTCACCACAGTTGCTTGGCAGCTTCTTTCTACTTTTAATTAGAGAAAAAGCATCTGCAACAAGGGTCACAACTGAAGGAGTGAGAGAGAGTGGAGAGTTTTTGCATTGTAAACTAACCCTGCCCATTCAGCTGAAAGAAATAGAGCAACCCTTGAAGGTTGGGTTTTACCTTATTTGGCAGTAGACGAATAAAAAATAATAAAAAAAGCAAAAAAAATCACAGCTTGACAACTCACTCACAGCATGGACTATTTACCCTTTATTCCTCACTCCGTAAGGTGACTTCTCACCATTTGAGCTTTTAAATAAAGAGTTTTCTTGACTATAAATATAAAAGCCTAGCGCACTGGAGAGAGGAAAACCATAGCTTATGAAAAAATAATAGTGGAAATGTGTATGTAAAAGTTCAGGTAAAACATTCATGGGCCAAAAAAGAGCTACCATTAGAGATAGTGACCTGTTTGCCAGCAGAGGTTGAAGGCTTGTTGTGCTATTTATGAGCATGTTGTTTGTGGCGTGGGAACCAAGAACCCATGAAATGTATTATTTACGCCAACTATACGATTTTCCAATTACTGATATGACAGTGGAGTTTGGTGCACCATCAGTTTTCACCTTTGAGTACTGCTTTAGTTTCTCTCTCCTTGAGAAGAAGCATTCATCTGCTATAGGCTTATGCTTTTGTTTTCCTCGGTGGCTTATTTGCAGCATGAGCGCAATGCTTCCTTTTTGTTCTCTGATGTGCAAAATTAAACACAGTGGAGTTGCAAAGACAGTGTTAGCGTCATTAGCAGCAGAATAATTACCAGGCATAGTGAGCTACTCTGGTCTTTAGCAGCAATATAACAACTAGTCTGCTGTTGTGTGTGTTTTTTTTTTTGTTTTGTTTTTTTGTAATTCACCCACCTGGATGAGTTATTTCCCACCTCCTGTTTGCAACTTTTTGTTTTTCCTCTCTTCATGCTATTTTTTTTAGTCTCGAAATTCTTTAGTCTCCTGCAATTTTTCGCTGTATGTCATCTAGTCTGGGAAAATTCTCTCTGTGTCATCCTCCTTCTCTATTTCATTGTCTCTTCCTTTCTCTGCTCCCCACTGTCCACTCTCATTGTCTGCTCACTACTCTGTAACTATTTTCATGTTTTAGGCATACAAATTGGATGACATGTGATGAATTGTGGATTAAAGTGAATGTCAATCACCTTCTTTTTCATCTTCTCTCCTCCAGGCAACGTTCTCCAGTGGTTTTACGTACCTGCAGGGATTTACCATCTCTATCTCGCTTGTCTCTCTTCCATAACCTTGTTCACAGATACAGCAACACATGCTAATTGCATTCTTCAGGTAACTTTAGCCCACACACCAAGTCCATTTTTGACCCATCTTCATGAAACTGGCCCCTCTCACATTTTTACTCCACCCAATTTGACTCTTCTCAAGATCCACATCTTATTTGCCTGTCTCCTTACAAAGTCACTACCTGCCCATAGCCCCCTGTGCTTCCCTCCTTCACTTCCTACCTTGTTATACCTAAGACCTGTGAAAACTAGAAGGCGAAAATCTCTCCTCTTTTTATGTGATAAAATCACACAGAGCTGCGGCTGAAGCCAAAGCCACTAAGCTTGTAAGGGGAAGACGGCTTAGAGAAGGAGAGAGATTGGCAGAATGAGTCAAAAAAGAAGTGGTAAATAAAAGGCAAGGACCTCTTTTTTCCTGTTTGCAGCTTAGAAAGCAGACTAAAGAAATGGCAGATCACATAAACTGACCTCTAAATGGCTACCAATTTCATTAGCAACCAAGTGAAGGTAGTGTTTATTCAATGGCTTGAAAGACTGATCTTATTAAACAGTTTGGACCCTGTTTTGTGAGTCAAAGTGCAGACTCAGGCAGATTTTCTTTGGTAATAATGTGTCACTAGGGCACTAGAAGAGGTTGAATCAAGCATCTGTGGGAGTGTCTGAAGCTGGCATCAATCACGGCCAATCAAATCAGCACTTCCTTTTTAAATATTAAAGCACGCTCCACCAAAATGTGCTGACATTTTCATAACACACAAGAGACACCAGACAGTCTGCCGATAAGATGAAACTGATCTCAGGTGGAAGTCCAAACAATGCCTCAAATATTAATAATATGCCCATTCTAATAGTGCAGTATCAGAGGCTGGTTGCGGAAGAACAACTTGAAATATATTCAGCCATCTGTTCTAGCTCAAACTCTAAACCCTTGAATTCATGAACATTTTGTAAACAGGATTTTGGTCTTTCTGCAGAAAAAAGAAAAAAGAAAAAACATGCTGCTTTTTTGTGTGCATGTTTGATTGATGGGAACAGGTTGTTCTGACTGAGTTTAGCTCTTCCACTTCTGATAAGTTGTGCTATATAAATTTGGAATGCTGAACATTTTGGTAAAGGGTAAACTACTGAGGTTTTTGCACTTGTTTGAAAGAGTTGGCATAATTCGTGATTTGCAAGTCTTATTTAACGTTTCACATTGTATGGGCCTTAATAATAGTGCGGCATCCTGAGAACATCCTGTACATGCACCATTTACAGTGCAGACTATAAACCGAGCACAGAAAACCCATACCTCACATGTCACAAGAAGCTGAAAAAATGTGCTCTGTGCACTCTTGTATTGTTTTGGAATTACTCATCTACATGTAATTAATCAAATACTTTAACTAAAACTTACTTTGAATAACTTTACTGTTACTGGATCCCCTTTACAAGCCACGCCTCCCCCCCCCTTTTTTTTTGTAGTGATCGTAATCCTTTGAAAGCCCATTCAGTGTATTTGTCACAAGCACACAGCAACACATTGTTTAGAGCCATTGGCCAAGTGTCTGCTTGTCTGCTTTTACCGTTGCTTACCTAATTATCCCTACTGGATTGAAGGGTGAAAGGTAGATAATTGAATTAACCATATAGAGGTTCCTCACATGACATCATGTGTACATTGCTTGAGAACTGTCCTGCATATTGGACATGATACAATTACCTGTTTCCTGAAAGTAGCAGGGTCTTACTCGGTGACATCAACTGCAAAGTCAGTAATTCACCAAAAACCTCAATGTGATTGCTTTGGTTGGAGATTGTCCCAGGACAGTGTTTGTAGTGTTTGATTCAAAGGGACAGATCTGTCTCTTTGAATCACAGGAGGTTTAGCTGGTTGCAGCAGGTGATTGCCATAAGCCTATAAGCCTGTGTCACTAGGGCCTTATTCACTTGATCCTGCATTGTCATCATGATTGGCACACATCCACTCAGGTCAACGAACAGCTCCAATATTAAATACAAATTACCGTATATATATGACATTGATAATATGTCTTTTGTTTATGAAGCTATACATACATTGTAATCATTCCTTTTATATATATTACTAGTGTGGTCCTGTATATACAGTGATAATATAGTCGAACAATAAATGTTACCAATGAGCAGTGATGTACTTGTGCCACCTCCAGAAGTGCCTTCTTAATGTGGAGGTCCTTTTTTCTTCTCACAGAAGGGCTCAAGTCAAACAGCCATTTCCAATACCTAAGGACAAGTGCACTTCATGTTTAGCCTACATAGCACTTTGATCTGAATCAAATCACATTAGGCAACCATTAGGGCAGTATAGACAGAATGGAGGAAAGGATGATCTTCACATTAACTCTTTCAGCAGATGCATCATTCTAACCTTTTTATGTTTAAAGGTTTTTTGGGTTTTTTCTTTTTTTTTCTTTTTTTTCTTATTATCCTAGATGCATCTAGCTATGTCTGGCACTGTGCAGGAATGATCGCTTGGCCCTTGTGAAACAAATTGAATCAGTTTGAAGGATGGGCCAACAAAAGAGGATTTAGTATCAGGACACCCAATTCCAAGGTATCTGTCTCAGGAAATTCACTCATCCAACATTTTTGTGTTTATAGTCTTACTCTTGCCAGCACAATAGGGTTCAGGGAAGTGTGCTTGACAAATGCACTAAACTTTTAAACTTATACTTACTTTTTGTGATGGTTAAATAGGAAGGAAATGCTCAAGAACTCACTTAGCTAATTTCCACTCAGCTATGAATAAATAACGTTGGGTTTTCATCAGATGCTGGTGATTGCATCTTGACAAAACCACAGTTTCTTATTGCAAATTTGAATTTTATTTGGTTTATACCGCTGGTAAACCTAAAATAGCTTATTTGTGCAGTACATTTTAGCTTATAAGCCTGTGAAACAGAAACCACACAAGTGGCAAAGTCCATTTAGTTCACTGAGGAGGTTGTGCTGATTCTGTCTTTGGGGATTAAAAACAAAAACTCAAAAAGCAACAGCAACAAAAAAAGACCCCACTCAAATTTTCTAGGTGGTTTTGAATACAGGTATACTGGGATTACACTTTCTAGACTGAACTTTTAAAAAGATGGGAAAACAAGGGGGGAAATAGATGGTGGGGAACGAGGGAGTGGGAGTTGGAGAAGTGAAGTAATGTACTGTATCATGCTGGCAGAGGTCAAGCAAGAGCAGTCTGTGTAATTAACTAAAGAGGAACCTGGTAATCATGCAACTAATAGTGTTTCAGGAGACAATTAGTCACTTTACAGGACCTTATACAGTATAGTGTGTATATATTGGATATATAGATGGATAGGCTTATGTGTGTGTGTGTAGGCAGTGAAGTCAAAGCAGCAACTTTTGTGCGCACTGACAGATGTGAATCACCTTTCAACTTCAAACTCCACCCTCGCCTTTTGTTTTTCCCTTTCATTAAACACCTCCTTCTTTGTCTGTCGTGCGTCTTCCTCCTTCCAACCGCCTCCTTAGTGCATTCACAGCATACCCCCCAGAGAGGGAGGCTAATGAGGGCTAATGATAGGAAAGCATGCTGCTGTTTCCCTTTCATTAACCGGTGCACAGTTGCACCGAACACTTTTCATCAGGCGTCTGCTGTCAGCGCGGGCTCTTCTTTTCCCTTCATCTATCACCTCCCTGCCCCATCTCTTACCCTTCACCTTTTTCATTGCTCACACAGGGCAGCTTTTGTCCATTTCCTTCTATCTGCACTTACCTTTTCTGCCTCGTACTGGTCTTTTGCTCACCACCACAACCACTGCTACGCCCTCTTCTGCAAACACTAACGTGTGTTAATGTGGCCCTAATGACTGCTCAGTGGCATTTCAGTGGGCAGACAGAAAGTCTCTTGATGAAACAAAAACATCTTTCGCCACACAGACTGATGACTCTGCAGCGTCTGGCAACTAATAAGTGAGTGTGAACGCTTTTGAATCCTGACAGCTTCTGTAGCCTCCAGAAAAATATGTATGTTAGTATTACTGTGTCCAGTTGTGGTCTTTTTGCATTTGTGTATCAGTGAAGAAGTTTTTTCTTTCTTTTCTAATATGTTATTGCACCTAAAAAATAAAGAAAAGCTTTTAGTGTTATGCCCCTGTGAAGTGTTGCTAAGTTCCCAAATCACCTGCTGTTTGCTACCTTTAAAGTGCATTTTTGACCAGGTTCTTGATTTCTTGTGACATATTGTATTAAAACAAATGAACAAGTGAGACACTACAGTATTCTACAAAAATATGTCATTTGATACTTCTAAACTGAAAGGAATTTTAGTACTAAACCAGTGAAATACATTTCCTTTATTACTTAGATCTACACATTATAGATATAGATGTACGATTGTTGATTTACCTGAGCAAAAGCAGAGCAACCATGTTGTGCAAACACTACCTGGCTACTCCCTCGCTACCTTTCTTTTTCACATACTTCTGCACCATGAGCCATGGAGTTCATGTGCTGTAGCTATAAAAGACACATTTACAGCCTACGAAGGAAATGAATAAATCATCAAAGTCAGTACACAAGCAGCTGCAGCAGCTCGCTGTGGCTTTTTTGGCAAAACATAGAAGGGACAGACTGCATTTCATGTTTGATACATGTTTACCACATGGAACTGACTCTATTAACCTAAACAGAACATCTTGGGGATTTTCTGAAGTGGCTGTTTCCTCAGCCCACCACTGAATATATTAATCCTCGTGTGACAACAGACCTGACAGGTGGATAGGCTCCACAGCTGCTAATTGACACCATATTTCCAGGAAGAGTTTGGTTTGTGGGAATTTGTCTTGTCAGAGAAGCATAGCCACTGACTTCTTTTTGTTTTTGGTCTTTAATTATATTAAAGCTTTTTTCCCACACATTCTGGGCTATAGAAAACCCTAGTGGCTTACTCTTTTTTAGTTTAGTTTTGTTCTTCAGACTTTCAAAGAAAGTCAAATGCTAAGAAACTTGCTGTGAGGTAATGGATTAGCAGTGGTTTTGTTTTGCTACTATGCTCAAATCCTCTCAGTGTGAGGAACTGGGAGTGCTTCCAGGTTTGTGCACAAGATTGGTGTCTAGCAGATGTGTGGATAAGACTCTGATCACTACTGGGATGCCAGTAGCTACACCACCATCCGCTTTCTCTGACGGTCATTGATGATTTCAATTTTCCTGTGTGATTCCTTTATGCAGCACACAGTGCTGGGAATAGATTTCTCGCCTGTTGCACTTGCTGTTGGTTTTGGCTCAAATCGATTTGGTAAGCAGGATATAATTAGATAGCATCTCACTTCATTATCACTGCCCATGAGGAGCGGCTGCTGTCGTCTCTTCCATCCCACTCTTCTTTTTTCCTCACAGCCTTCCTAGCAGGTTTTGCCTTTTTTTTTCTAGCCTCCCACCACCCATTCTTAGTTCCTCTTACTCCGAGTGTGCATGCGAAGGCAACATTATTTTGGTTGATTCTTTCATTAGTACTCTAAAATTCTCTTTCTCAAACAAATGTGCCAATTAAAACTTACTCATTAAAATTTCCCTGCTATGCTGTATCTTCTCTCTCAAATTACCCCTCCTTCCTCATCTTTTTCTGTCTTGGTCCCGAGGGCTTCATGAGGACGGGGTGGTTCCCTGTTGCTATGGTAGCTTCTTACTGATCTATTTTGTCTGTAGAGGCATTAGTCAAGTGGCTGGAGCAACACAATAAGAGGTTCCCACACTCGACTCTGGTACATCCTGCTCATTGTTAGTGCCACTTAACTCTTTGTGGCAACACTTCTTTAACATTATTTACAATTACAGAAAATTACTTTCTCATGGCCGTTTTTTCTTCTGAAAGAGTGACTCAAGAATCATTATAATGATTAACTCATGTGCCAAAACATACATAAATAGAAGTAGGAGCGTTTATGAGATTTGAACTTGTCTGCTATAATGTGTGCTAACTTTTTCTCCTTCATATTGAGATGATGCTTCATCCACAAAGTTAAAGTGGCTATAACTAAAGTCATCCGGAGCTCAGAGCCAATCACAAGCTAGCAGCCTCAGTATGAGAAAAGAGTCACAGCAGTTACAAGAAAAAAAAAAAAGCTGGAGATGAGTAGGAAAAGGAGAAACTGGTGTGTGCCCTGATATCTGGTGAACTTATAAATATACTAGAAAATGATGGAAATAGCTGACCTTTGGTTTGTTCTATAATTCTGCTGCACCTGCTTTTGTTTGGAAAGGTGGGTGTAGCAACTTAATTTAAGTTATTTATTCGTGCTTCTTTCCAGTAGTAGAGCACTTTGTTTTGAAAGTTGTGTAAAAAAAGAGGACACTATGTAACTTGTTTGTGCAGTTTGGGGGGGGGGGGGGGGGGGGGCATGTATTTCCTGTCAGTTCCTGTCAGGAAACATGGAAGAACCAGGGGAATTCAAATTTGTGCATCTCTACACAAGAGTGAACCTGATGTCTTTGTAATTTCCATAAGAAATGTAACAGTTTGTAGTCAATGCACTGACTTGACTGTAGTTTAAACTTAAAAAAAAAAACAAAAACAAAAACGTAGTGCGCATTTCCTCATGGTCCTCTCTTTCTCTCTGTTAAATTACTAATGACATTATCGACGCGTCGACTCCAACAGCTTTTCTGTGACGCGTCTTGCTGTGAAAAATAGGCGAGGTTAAAAAAGCCTCAGAGACTCCACAGTGAACCAGGCCTCAGGCAAAGCAGACCTTTCATGTGCAAACCAAACACTGACAGAAAATGGCATTTAGAAACATGGAAATATTTTTTTTACATTTACAGACCTATTGTGTTGTCATGTGATGCAGCGCACTATGCTGATTCATCCATTCAACTGAAAATATGAGATTTTACATTTTCAGAGAATTTTCTTCTGTTGCAAAAGACGCAGTGTTTACACTAGCTGTTCCAATTATAGGAGTGTGTGGATAAAAGTAGAAAAACTGACACTATGGCAGAAAGAGCACACCACAAAAATAATCAACTAAACAAACAAACTATTTGGGGATCCCTTCTTGCAATAAAAGCAACAAGGAAACAGGTGAATCTAAACAGCATCTCATAGATTGTCAGCTTATCTTAACGCATCACTTTTAGCTTGTTGACAACTGCTTTGAACCACAAGCATTCTAAGTATAATTTTGAACTAAACATGCCAAATCACGGTAAAACAATCAGTATTTTTCAAGTGTTTTTCCTTGTAATGCTTCTAAAAGAAAAAGGTTGTGTTTCAAGGACAGGGGATAGGATTTTTTTCCACATTACTTTCGCATGCTCTCAACGTTTTCTCTCTTTTGAACTCCACATTTCAAACTCAACAACATGAATCTCATTATAGATCATAAGTACAAAATCAAGAAATAATATTTAATCAAACAAAACAGGGAACCACCTGGGAAGTCTGCAAATAACATGTGTTGCTTTGTGAGGTATTGTTTAACCACTGGCTAATTATTTTTTGAAAGAAAATCATGTTTATGTCTGCCGAGGAAATCACTGCAGAATCAAGCAGGGACTTATTTGAATAAATTCAATAAAAAAAGACTCAAGAAGTAAAACTCTAAATGTATGGAAAGTGCCAGAGTGATTTCTCGCTTCATAATGTACTATACAAGACTAATTGCGGTTTAGCACCTTTACTCAAGGAAGTGCCAGATAGACTAGGTTATGTAGTAGTAGGAAAACTGCTTGGCTTGTTTGTTCCGACAGATGAATAATTGTTAAAAGATTTTAAATCTCTGCTGCTAGTGGGCTGTAACAAAACAGTCTTTGAACTAAGGAATTGAGTAAAGGAAATGGTGATTAGAGAATCATACACAGCTGTGCACAAAGAATTGGTGGCAACATGTATTTGTAAGGTATAAACTCCCTACAGCGTGACAATCAACAACTCGGAAGCTGTTCTGGGTACTTGCACGTGTAAGCATCTGTAAGGTCACTGTCCATGGTGCTTAAATGTCAAAGCTGCAGGTATGAATATTCTTGGGAATCCTGTAGCAACTCCTGTAGAGACAATGAGGGGAAAAAAGAGCGGACGGGGATTTTAATTGTAGCAAAGTGGCTGACAAAAGATGGATTTAGCTTTTTTCATGTCACACACAAGCAATATACCTTGGATAAACCTAATTTCTCACTGACCTGGAACTAACAGTTGAGTTCATGAACAACAAGAGCAAAGAGAGAAGTAACCTTTTGCTGGCCATTAAAAAGAAAATGCTTTATTGGCTTTTGTTTTGAAAGGTGGAAGCTACAACTCTGAAGATATAAGAAGGTGAACTGTAAATTTATACAAGCTGGGAAAGTCTCCTAGCGCTTGGAGAGCTGCAAATTCTAAGTTCATTAGTTTAATGTAAGCACAGGTTGTTTGAATGCTTTATCATTATGCCAGGGTCTGAAAGAAGACCTAAACGTTTAACCTCAAATGAGAGAACAACAGTTAGGATGTTCAGGAGCAACCCAGGAACCACCAGAAATTTACTCTGCCATGAACTGCAACACTGCTGGAACACTAACATTGATACCTTCAGTCTTGCCTGAAATGTACCATTTATGGACAAGCAAAATACCTTCTTGAAAAAGGTTTTAGGGTTAAATTGAACCCTTTGGCCATGGCAAAGAGGAAGGTTGGGGGGAGTAAAGGTGAGCCACTGAAACCAACTGTTAACCCTTTAAAGCCAGTCGGAGCGGGCATGCTCCGTTTTGCGTAACTATTTTTAAATCCCTGTAGAACCGGAACCGCATAAGCTAGCGGAATAATTTTTTTTGCATATGAAACCGGAGGAGTTGTACTTACATCTTATGCCATCAGCTTGCCCTAGGTCACGGTTTCCTTCCACATATAGCTTGAAAAACTGCATAAAAAGCACTTGCAGGAACAAAAACATTCCAGAAACACGCTTTCCCGATCCGATCAACTGTTCGTAACACTTCCCACATTGAAACAGACATCAGCGCTAACGATTGCATGTCCGCCATTACCTGCCCGAAACCGGAAGTGACGTCATTTTCGCGGAAAATGTAGGTTTTTACTTGTAGGCCTTAAAAGCCTATGGTTCTATGGTAGGTCTTAAAGGGTTAAGCATGCTTGTGTTAGCATCATGCTCTGGCACTGTTTTGTTGCTAATAGTACTGTTACATTACACAACGTGGATGAAATAATAAAGAAGTAGGACTACCAAAGTCTTTAACTTCAACTCCAATCAAATGCCAGATGTTTTAAACCTGGAGACAGTTTTTTAACAGGAGAATGACCCTAAAACATGCATCACTAGTTGTGGAATGGATAGAGTACGCTGCCATTAAACGTCTGAAATGGTCGTCTCAAAGCTTGACAACCCTACTGAAAATGTGTGGACTATGCTTAAAGAACTGTAGTAAATCTGCTAAGAATAGTGCTCAAATATCCAGCCGGAAAGATACCAGAAATTTGTTGATGTGTACCAAAACATCTGGTTGTGATACAACTTGCTAAGAGACATTCAACCAAATATTAATGAGGGTGCATGTATATATATCTGACCATGTATTAATATTTTTGACCAGTTGCATCAAAATCTGCCCAGCCAAACATGCAGTGGTGACCACTTGAGGATAAGGGAGGAGTCAACATTAGCCCATTCTCAAGAGAGTTTTACCATCTATTCTGTGTATGTTTTATAGATTTATAAAAAGCTCATGACTATTTTCCCTGGCAGCACCTGTAGTCTATACTGTGGGAGTATGAGTTGACTTTCAGCATCCAATGGAGCAGTGTGAAATCACTGGGATGAGAGTCAGCACCTCCATGTCTAAGGCCATGGTTCTCTGATGGAAAATCGTTTAATTCTGCATCTGGGTTGAGGACGAGTGGCTGCCTCAGGCAAGTGAGTACAGGTGTCTTTGAATCCTTTTTACAGGTGATAGGAAGGTGTGTGAGCTGGACCAGCAGATTTGTCAACAGTAATGCAGGCAACATACCAGACTGTTATGGTGAAGACAGCTAAGCTGAAAAGCAATGTTTTTGATTTCTTAGCCAGTGTGCACATATGGTTGTGAAATCTGGGCAATGATCAACAAAGTAAGGTTAAGAATATAAGCAGCAAAATGTCATCTATTGGGTGGCTTGACTTAGACGTTGTGATAGGATGGGGAGTAGAGCTGAGCTCATAGTAGAGCTGCCACACTCCTAAATGTTGAAAAGAGCCAATTGAGATGATTTAGACAACTGTGTTTATATCCTGGGTGCTACTCTTTGGAGGCCTTCTGGGCCAGTTAGGAGCAGAACCCAAGGTAGACCCAGAACTTACTAGAGAGATGATGATCTGGTTTAGGAATGCCGATGGATGGATGGATGGATGGATGGATGGATGGATGGATGGATGAATGGATGGATGAATGGATGGAAATGAACCCAACTTCTTCTACACTATGTAATGATCAATTTTTAACTCTGTCAACATAAATTGTGAGGTGGTTCCCAAAAGGTACCAAGGCAGAATGGGTTCAACACCTTTTTTTTTTCCAATGAAGTGGAAAACAAGGTGTGATGCAATATAAAAGAATGGGAACACTTAAAGAAGCGCCAATCAATTGTTATTAACAATGAATTGCTGTGGTGTAAGGTGACACTTAGAGTGATAAAACCACATAAAATTCTCAACAAACTGCAGCTTTCACTTCTTCGTGAAATTTTGCTTCCACTGCATTTCTGCTCTTTATCGACCACTTTTCCAGACACAGCAGGCTGCTGTTCTTAGCAAGAATGCTCTGATAGCAACGTTGTATGATACCCATCTAATACAAAACAGCAGACAAAGTTAGTAACCAATGAACAGTGAAACACTGCCACACAAAAAAACAAAAAATGTTGCAGCCCTTTTTAAATTGCCTAATCACCCACTGCGAAGCTCTCAATTTACCGGTCGATCTACGTCCCTACCCTCACCTATGGCCACGAGCTGTGGGTAGTGACCGAAAGAACGAGATCGCGGATACAAGCGGCAGAAATGAGCTTCCTCCGAAGGGTGGCTGGCCTCTCCCTTAGAGATAGGGTGAGAAGTTCGGCCATCCGGGAGGGGCTCAGAGTAGAGCAGCTGCTGCTCCACATTGAAAGGAGCCAGCTGAGGTGGTTCGGGCATCTGACAAGGATGCCCCCTGGGCGCCTCCTGGGTGAGGTGTTCCAGGCATGTCCCACCGGGAGGAGGCCCCGGGGCAGACCCAGGACACGCTGGAGAGATTATATCTCTCGGCTGGCCTGGGAACGCCTTGGTATTCCCCCGGATAAGCTGGAGGAGGTGGCTGGGGAGAGGGAGGTCTGGGCCTCTTTGCTTAGGCTGCTGCCCCCGCGACCCGGCCCCGGACAAAGCGGATGAAGATGGATGGATGGATGGATGGATGGATGGATGGACCCACTGAAATCCTAAACTAACTCTTTTTTGTACCTGTTTTGAGGTAAATAAGAGATAATAAAAGAAACGTCTTTCATCTAGACACAAAAGTATTTTTCATGACTCATAGCAATGTTTTTCTTCCTACACAGTCTTGCATACTGACTTTTATATCAATATACAGCCACACAATCATCACATTACTGTAGTGTTTTGTTGTTTTTCTGTCTTTCTACATCTGGTTAAATTTGAGCTGGTGATGTTTTCATCATTTCATTTTCTGCCCTGCTCCTTTGAATTCTGGGAGATTTGAAAGCTTCGGCAAAGCCTTGAAAACAGACACTGAAAATTCACTTTGATAAACATATATCTTTAGGCTAGATTAAAACAGCAAGCAACAAACCCAGAACATCGGGTGTCAGAGCACAGCTCTTTTGAACATCCTCCAGTGGGAGTCATAATAAGCCGCCGCCCTCACTCCCTCAACTTTCTGCATTCATATTTTTCCTCCTAACACACAGAAAGTTGGACGTGGGGGTATGTAGGAGTGGCAGAGCTTTGAAGATTGCCATTTTTCTGCCGTATTGGGGTGTCAGATGAGCTTTTGTTAATGTAAGGATTCAAATTTGCTGTCGTAATAAAATGACAATGTGGAATAAATGAAGACGCTTAGGAAGCAAGACATTAATCTTTTTTTTCCTCCTGAAGATTTCGCTGATCTGACTGATTTCAGGAAATAAATAAATAGAGAAGAGGATGGCAGCAACTTATTGATGAGTTGTTTTTTTCCCCCACTGTTCTTTTTTCTTCTTCTCTTTTATCCACCCTCGTTCCATCCCGAACATGAAGGGTGTTGGCACCTCGGGCTTTTGATGGTGGGTTTTATTGTTATGTTGTCTCGTTACCTGTCATCCCAAGACTGTGCTTCATCTCCTTTCTGATGCATTCTATTCACTGCTCCCTCTTCCTGTTGCTTCATTGTCTGAGTCACATGCTGTGTGATGAAAGGCCAGTCAAGTGGAAACAGGATCCTTACATGGAAATAAAGTACTGCACATCTCCACTTATCTTCCTGCTCTCAAAGCCACTGAAGTAAAACTTGTATCCTACTCATGTAAAGGCAGAGTGTGTTGGAAAAACTCCAAAGGTAGCCTAAGTGCAACAGAATAAAAGAACTTTGAAGTCTTGCTTTAAAGAATGCAAACCTTTCACACTCTCTTTCTTTCTATATAAAACAACCAAGAAGATAAAACACCTAGTTAAACAAATAGGGCAAAATATTATAGTTGGTCATTTCGTTTATTTAGAAAAATGGTGCATAATTGTATAGTTGCGAGTTTTATTTTGAAAGGGATTCAAATCTATAGGATGACAGGTCAGGTTTGTAGAAGAGTACTGTGTCATAGGAGATTTCTAAGGGCCTTTCTCAAAAGAAACCCAATAATTTATAGCCTAACAAGTCACTTTCATATTGTCCGGTGTTTATGAGTTCAGCCATTAGGAGAACCCTGGACAATGGCGTCCTGCATGGCAAAGCTGCAAGAACTAAAAAAGAGAGCAATCTCGTCCATCCGCAGTTATGTTTGGAGAAAGGAAACCAGCACATTCCAGCACCAACAACCTCATGTTGGTTTGGGCCTGTTTTTGCTGCATGTAGGGCAGGAGGCCTTTTAATCATTGATGGAGCAAATAATTCTATACACTAACAAAATTCAGAAAGTAAATAGAAATCTGCCCTTGAACTGGATAAAAGAAAGTTGGTCAAGCTGCAGCGATGCAAAGAACAGAAGTACACAGCAAATTCAAAAGTGTTAAATGTTTTGGTGTTAATAGTCTTCTTGCAAAAGTAGAGTTAATTTTACTCTAAGCAGAGTCACATTCTTTTAATGTAACTCTGAGGTGTAAAATGATAGTAGTTAAAATTGAGTGTTAAAAATGAGTGTTTCTATGTCAAATCTGGAGGTGTTACAATGGAAACATTAACTCCTGACCTCTTAACTCTGAACTCCTACAGGGGCTATGACACCAACAGAGTAAATTCACAGACTCCGCCCCCAGCACGGCTCCAATCGAAGCTGAAGTGAAGCCGTTTCAGAACATTTTGCTCTACATATTTGAGTTGTTTGCCATGCTTGGTAAGTCATTTTTTCAAAGATTGTTTCAATTATTATTATGAGCTTTTACTTCTGTGGCTCTTTGGAGTTGAGACAAAGCTGTGTGAAAGGCATTAGCCATGTTGCTCGGTGATAGCATAATATTCTGTTTTAGCTAGCTGAAAGGTATTGTTTGCAGGCAAATACCACAGCCTTGAAAAAAGCTTGCATGTGAATTTTCAGTCAAACTTTTGGTCAAATACACCTAAAACAATGTCTAGAATGTGAAATGTTGGTATAATGGTGCTACTTGAAGCCTGAAAACGATCGCCCATAAAAAAAAAACGAGCAAACAGCAGTAGCTGACGTCCTGACTGGATTCTACGTTAGCATAGATCCCTCCAGAGTTTTGTGCACACGGTTTAGGTAAAAATGAAAAAGGTTGAGGTTTTACATTTAGTTCAGTATTACCTGTTGCCTGCGTCCTTGTCTTTTGGGAAAATACTTTACACAAGTAATGGCTCAAAGAGGATTCCTTTTTTTTTTTTTACTGTGCTGCAATTGTTTACTGGATTATTTGTGCCATTAATTAGTGTCAACTAATTTTTATTCAATCTCCGCACAGGATATGCTTGTGAAGATGGAATATGGGGGAGAGCAGAAGTGCGTTGAAGTTCCACAAAGGGATGAATGAAGGACATGCATATTGTATTGAAGAAATAACTGATGAGAATGCTGTTATTTGCATTTACCATGTCAGACCTTTTGATAAACAAAATTCTAATGAAAGTGAGAACATGTATACTGTTACATCTTTCAGAAAATGTTTTGAAATTGTGGTGCACAGTTCAGAATAAATGTTTTTCAAAAACCATTGCGTCTTTTTAGTAAATGTTTATTTCCAAAAGAAATTTCTAGAAGTTCAGAACAGTAAAATTCCCGCTTTTTAGAATGAATTAGAAGATAACTCTTACGTAGTTAAACTAAAATACTCTTTGAGAGTTAATATATAAACTCTTAACACCAAGTGTTAAATTATCAACTCCAGACAGATTTGGTGTTTAACACTAAATCAGAGTTAACGTACCAACTCTCCAAAAAGAGTTAAATTAACACTCTCTGGTGTGGACCCATATAGACACTTTAATAGTGTTGAAATCAAATCCGACAGTGTTAATTTGGACATGCTGGATTTGCTGTGTAGTTTCACCAAGGAATAGTTAAAAAAAAAGAATAAACTTAATGTTCTGGAACATCAAAGTCAAAGCTCTGACCTTAATCCAAAGGAAATGTTGGTGAGGAAACCTACACTGGAGCTGCAGCTTTGTTCTGTACGGAGGAATGGGCTTTATTGAAAACCCCTCAGAGATATGTACAGTAATATTGGTTCACAAAAGTCTAATATCTTTTTCTCATTTTTTGACTGATTCTTTCTGTTTTACTTTTAGGTTTAATTGGAATCTGATGATGCTGCAGATCATATTCATGCAGAAATGTATCGAGAATTCTCCAATACCCTTAAATCATATTTTTTCATGTGAGTTGTAGATGGTTATATTTATCTGTTCTCTAAAGATTTTAATGCATTACTGAAATCAAGTCCATTGTGGAAAAATATATATCTGTGTGTCTGAGAATGAACGTGTGCCTTTTGAATAATTGTCGCATGTCTCTGACATGGTGGGTGAGTAGGTAAAGATGAATAAGCATCATTAAAGCAGCCAAGGATGTCTACAAGGCTTCCCACTGCGAGAGGCAATGGGTCCTCTCTGAAGGCACTTTTTAAATGTCATCCCCTCATGGCCAATCTCTCGAGTTCAGGGCTCCCTCCTATATTGTGTAATATTATAGCAATTACTCCCATCATGACTCAATTTTTGTCTCTGCACCCTTGTAATAATCTACAGCGTCTCTGAGTGATTTGAAGATACATACTGTGTTATAGCGATGCTACAAGTGTGGATGAGATAAGGTGTGACATTTACTATCAATCTATATTTTGCACCAAACCAGAAAATCATTTAAACGAGTCCAGTGAAAATATTAGCTGCATTCAGGCCAAATACAATCGCCTAATAGCCATCCACAGACCAATATCAGTGTCATATGCACTTCCATTGACTGCATGACATTTTGTCGTGGTGGTCAGAGGGCCCGGTGGCGCCAGTGTCCGGCAGCCTCGCCTCTGTCAGTGCGCCCCAGGGTGGCTGTGGCTACAATGTAGCTTGCCATCACCAGTGTGTGAATGTGTGTGTGAATGGGTGGGTGACTGGATATGTAAAGCGCTTTGGGGTCCTTAGGGACTAGTAAAGCGCTATATAAATACAGGCCATTTACCATTCAGAAAGCCAATATTTGCTGTATAGAACAAGCCTCAAATAAAAATGTTGAATTAATACTGTTAATAGGGAGTCGCTGTATAACACTACTGATGTTGTACGTAATTTCTGCATGTTGAGACAGTTTTAATAAATATTTGCTTGTTCAGTGTTGCCTACAGCTCCTGAGTGTTTCCAGTTTTGTTGCAGAGACAAATCAGCGTAGTTATTAACAGTGGTTTAAACTGCTCCTCCCGTTGTCGTGACTCAATCAGGCTTTTTAATTTGTCATTTTCATTTTGAAGTGAAAACTTCATCCGCTATGCTATGGGGTTTTTTTGCTTTGTTGTTGTTGTTTTATGGTAAATGGACTGGTTCTTATATAGTGCTTTTCTACACATCTGAGCACTCAAAGTGCTTTACACAACTTGTGCATTCACCCATTCGCACAAGCACATTTTTCTAAGTGCTTTATAGCTAACATTCACACACATTCATACTCCGATGGATGCATCGGAGAGCAATTTGGGGTTAGTATCTTGCCCAAGAATATTTGGCATGCAGACTAGGGGAAGCCAGGAATCGAACCACCAACCTTCCGATCAGTAGATGACCTGCTCTACCACCCGAGCTACAGTATACAGTGGGGCAAAAAAGTATTTAGTCAGCCACCGATTGTGCAAGTTCCCCCACTTAAAATGATGACAGAGGTCAGTAATTTGCACCAGAGGTACACTTCAACTGTGAGAGACAGAATGTGAAAAAAAATCCATGAATCCACATGGTAGGATTTGTAAAGAATTTATTCGTAAATCAGGGTGGAAAATAAGTATTTGGTCAATAACAAAAATACAACTCAATACTTTGTAACATAACCTTTGTTGGCAATAACAGAGGTCAAACGTTTACTATAGGTCTTTACCAGGTTTGCACACACAGTAGCTGGTATTTTGGCCCACTCCTCCATGCAGATCTTCTCGAGAGCAGTGATGTTTTGGGGCTGTCGCCGAGCAACACGGACTTTCAACTCCCGCCACAGATTTTCTATGGGGTTGAGGTCTGGAGACTGGCTAGGCCACTCCAGGACTTTCAAATGCTTCTTACGGAGCCACTCCTTTGTTGCCCGGGCGGTGTGTTTTGGATCATTGTCATGTTGGAAGACCCAGCCTCGTTTCATCTTCAAAGTTCTCACTGATGGAAGGAGGTTTTGGCTCAAAATCTCACGATACATGGCCCCATTCATTCTGTCCTTAACACGGATCAGTCGTCCTGTCCCCTTGGCAGAAAAACAGCCCCATAGCATGATGTTTCCACCCCCATGCTTCACAGTAGGTATGGTGTTCTTGGGATGCAACTCAGTATTCTTCTTCCTCCAAACACGACGAGTTGAGTTTATACCAAAAAGTTCTACTTTGGTTTCATCTGACCACATGACATTCTCCCAATCCTCTGCTGTATCATCCATGTGCTCTCTGGCAAACTTCAGACGGGCCTGGACATGCACTGGCTTCAGCAGCGGAACACGTCTGGCACTGCGGGATTTGATTCCCTGCCGTTGTAGTGTGTTACTGATGGTGACCTTTGTTACTTTGGTCCCAGCTCTCTGCAGGTCATTCACCAGGTCCCCCCGTGTGGTTCTGGGATCTTTGCTCACCGTTCTCATGATCATTTTGACCCCACGGGATGAGATCTTGTGTGGAGCCCCAGATCGAGGGAGATTATCAGTGGTCTTGTATGTCTTCCATTTTCTGATGATTGCTCCCACAGTTGATTTTTTCACACCAAGCTGCTTGCCTATTGTAGATTCACTCTTCCCAGTGGTGCAGGTCTACAATACTTTTCCTGGTGTCCTTCGAAAGCTCTTTGGTCTTGGCCATGGCGGAGTTTGGAGTCTGACTGTTTGAGGCTGTGGACAGGTGTCTTTTATACAGATGATGAGTTCAAACAGGTGCCATTCATACAGGTAACGAGTGGGGGACAGAAAAGCTTCTTACAGAAGACGTTACAGGTCTGTGAGAGCCAGAGATTTTCCTTGTTTGAGGTGACCAAATACTTATTTTCCACCCTAATTTATGAATAAATTCTTTACAAATCCTACCATGTGAATTCATGGATTTTTCTTTCACATTCTGTCTCTCACAGTTGAAGTGTACCTCTGGTGCAAATTACTGACCTCTGTCATCATTTTAAGTGGGGGAACTTGCACAATCGGTGGCTGACTAAATACTTTTTTGCCCCACTGTATGTATGTGTGCGCTACTGGAAGGGCAGCATAACTAGCACCACTATACAAAAAGTTACATTACACCTACAATATATAACATAGGGTACTGTCAAAGTCTAAAAGTAAATGTGCTGTTGACAAAAAGAAAGTTAACAAAAAAGTATTAAAAATGGAAAATTATGTGTCACAGTAATTGATTCTCCAATTCCGCGGCGTTGGGTACAAAAACTCTATACTATGCATTTTCAACATCACTTCCTTTCATTTTGCCTTCCCTTTGTGAGCAGAGATGCATTACTTTTCCCTTGACTGTAACACTTTTGTTGCCCACTGGGCAAGAATTTGCAGGCTAGTTTAGCAGCCACTTTATTTCACAGTGAACCTCTCTATCCCTGCAGGATATTAGCTTTTAAAGCCCTCAGGAGAATTCTGGCAACCTACCAAAGCCCACACTGTGGTCTTTGTTGTGAAATGTAGGAAAAAGGTATGCATTTTGTTTCTTTTTTCCTTTATTGCACTCTTCATTCACAAGATGACTGTTTTCCTTTTTAATAATCCACTTCCAGTCTATTTGTGGTGTGGACATATCTTCCATCAGCTGCTGGTTATTGCATCGTCAGTGCATGTGAAGTGTGTGAGATGGTGTAACTGTGTTGAAGTTATGTTCCTGTTGTCAAGGCCTGCACCGGCTCGCCACGAATGCCTCAAAGGTAGCCTCTCTGTGCACGAACGATGCGTGCTACAGGGTGCATTAAGATGTTGCACATTTATGATCCGTGAACTTCCTCACAGCAGAGTGTGTGATAAAAGAACTGCTGGCGCAGGTAGCAGAGCCTTGACCGCCTTTCATGATCAATGTGTTTTTGTTCAGTGGGGACAACTGGATGAAACCCAGCAACTTTTGAGTGCAGGCTTTTCAGGTGGATATTTTCAGTGCAGGGAAGATAATGAGATGCGTTTTATTTCAAAGTTGCTTGGCTTGTGTTGTGTACTTGTCAGTTTCAGCAGTCTTTCAAAGAACAGCGTAGCTCACTGTCCTCATAATGCCCATTTGATGTTTAGTAACACTGTCAGGATGCACCAGCATCGCCAGATACCGCTCTTCATTCAAAGTCTACAAAATACAGTGATCAAAGCACGTCTAATTTGAACAAATGGTCTGTTTGTTTCCACAGTATTTGTTCATGTACAGGGAGCAAAATAAAAGTGCAAACCAAGCTGGTAGTCGTTTTGTTTTTTAATATCACGCTGTCAATGTGGAGTCAATATTCAACAAATAGCAATAATTACTCTTCCGATATCTGCCTGGACAATTACTGGAGGCTGAATAGGAGACGAAGGAGTTAGAAAAAATACTTCAATAACAATATTGTCTTGATTCTGAAGGTTTATTTTCACATCTTACTACAATGTTGATTGTATTCAGCACCATACCCCCTCATTTCTAACATTATAAGAAAAAAAGGCTCTGTTATTATGTTCTGTTTAAAAAAGTAAACACAAGACACTATTTTATTTCTACACTAAAAAACAAAAAAACAAAATTAGGTCAAATGAAATCCCAGCATTCAGGTTATGACAAGCACAGTTAGTTTGATGATTATTTATTTATTTATTCATTTTGAAAGAATAAAGCCATGGTTTTTACATATTTCAATTGCAAGAATAGTCTTTTGAGTATATTGGAGGACTTTTCAAATTCCAGTGACACTGATTGACACAGCTAGGTGTTGGTTTCCATAATAAATCCAAGCTCTCTGTCCGCCATTGTTTTACAAGAGAAATAGCACGGTCTTTTGTTTAGGTGAATGAGGGGGAATTCGAAAGTGCTTTACACAGACAGAGTAGTTGCAAGCCATAATCTGTCAGTCTATACAAGGCCCACCAGCATAACAGATTTTTCTTCTATTATCTCTTCACTGCTTATCTGCATAATTCATGTTAGTGCTTGAGTATTCAGGGGAAAGTAGTGAAAGCTCAGTAAAGAGGGCAGTTTCCCATGACAGCTTTCCAATATCTTCAACCTCTTGCAGCAAGTTTATGCGTCCAATAAAGTTTCATGCCTCACAGATCTCTGTTAAATTGTCATAGAGGAAGCTGCAGTAAAAAAAGAAAAGAGTTAAATCTGCTTTAGATGGGTGTTTCCATTTTACCCCAAAACATGAGGGATAGGGGATTTTTTCCCCCTCAGTGCACTTATATGACAGTGATACAAAGAGTTTTTTCAAATTAAAATGTGACCTAAAACATTCGATACAATTCGAAATTTCAATATATTAGTTTTCAAGCTCACAGTTTTCAACCTTTAAGCCCCAAATAAAAATGATTTGTCATTCTTAAAGTTATACTTCTTAGTTAGCTTCATTTAAATACCCATTATTGTTGCAATTTGGAGACAAAATTCTGATTAATCAGACTCACTTAGACCGGCAGAGTATAAAAGTCTTTATTTCTGTTTTTTATAACACTTTATTTTTTTCTGTTTTCTCCTGCTTCAATAATAATCTTAGAGCCCCTCAGTTTTATCTTTTGCCCAAATTATGAGTTAAAACTCATTTGGCTACCACAGTGTATCTGAAAGTTACTTTCACATACGGCATCTATGGTATTGTAGTTGTGCCCATTTCCTTATGTATTTCCCTACAAACAGTATACAGAGAGGGTTTTCAGTCACTGCAAATGTGCTGCCTTGCAGGACTCCAACTGCTTATTTCTCAACCTGGATGGTGCTATGCATTGATCAAATGCTGATTGGCTGGGTTCAAATAGGGACTGGAGTGACAGCAGAGTTCACCAGGAATAGAAGAAATACAAAGACATAACACCACCACTGCTGAGCCGTGATTTCATCCCTAATTTCCTTTGGGATTAATAAAGTATTCTGATTCTGATTCTGATTTAGAAGAACAGTAAAATACTGCAAAATGTAGTAATATAGCAGTAGTGACGTCTGTCTATTTTTGTTATCTATTTTTTGATAGATAAATATGTACCACTGACTTTATCTATCTTTAGAACCGTAGGCTGCTATTTAAGAATTAGCACCTTTACTTTTGGTGTGCCCGTGATGTTTCTGTGCTTTTACTTGAAGTTGAACATTTTTTAAATTACTTTATTCAGGCTTTTCTGAGGAGCTATAAATATTGCTAATACTAATTAATTCACATTTGCATGTACCTCTGTGGATGCATGCGCAAAGAAATTGAGTGAGACGAACAGCAGAGTAAAGGGAATACCAGTGGAACAAAGCATTCACATGCTATATTACAGAAAGTTAGTAAAAGTAGGGGAGCGACAACTCTGCGGTGCATTTCGGAGACGAGTCATTTGAATTTCTGATGATTTTTCTACTCCAGGGCACCTGCAGCAGAAAGGCTCGTCCTCCGCAGAGAACAGCATCAAATCAGGACGGAAGAGGAGAAAGGGCACTGGGTGTGTTAGAGAGGACAGGAGGGGTAAGGAAGACACGTAGGTGGAAGGTGAAGTGGGTGGTTCAGGTTGGCACATGCTTGTGTGCTCTCTGCCCTCAGCCCTCTCACCCCTTAGTCTCTGAGTTGATGATTAGCCTGAGCAGGTGCAAAGGATGGTGACCCTCTCTACAGCAGAATTCTGCCAGTAGTATAGGAATCACAAGTAGAATCACATTATTTTGGAAGCATTTCTTGCGCACCATGTATAGAATTTAAATTCCCCACACTGACTGAAAGTTGCTATCTCCAGTAAATGTGTTTACAGACTGATGACATATTAAATAGAGTGCTTTTCTACTCTAACTGCAAGCTCAGTGTGTTTTTAGTATAAGCTACATTCAAACACACACTCACACATTCACACAGTGCTTTTATTCTGTGCTGTTAAGTGCTTTTTCTAGTCATGCACACAATTTGGGAGCAATGTTGGTTCAGTACCTTGCCTAAAGACACTTTGACAGCCAGGGATCAAACCACCAGCAATTAGTAGAGGACTCAGTTTAGCTCCTGAACCACAGCTACCCCAAGGAGGAACAAAAGGAAGGGGGGAAAAAGCAAGATCAACAAGATCCACCATTTTCTGCCAGGACAGTGTGTCTGATTCTTCAAGTCTCTGGAACCTTAATTTTTACTTACTTTTTGCGTTCCCCTGTTGCCGTCTTCAAGTTTAGGGTTAGGCAAGGAATACAATACTGGAAGGTAAACAAGACTGTTACTTCCTACCCCACCATGTTTTCATTGGTTGATTATTTCTCTTTACTGCTGTTCACTCTTCTGTGTATATATAGTTATTTTATTATAGCTTTAATATAACCTTTGGACTTTGTGCAATCGGATTATTATTAATTTCATCAGTCCAAAAAGATTCTTTATGTTGCTTGCTTTGGCTGCTTTATAGTATTTTGCTTTTTTCTCTCCTGCAAAATGTGATGTCATGATTTTGATAATAAGCATTGTTTACAGCCTGGTCCAAAATGTGTATGCTACTATATGCTAACACATAAGAGCCACCTTCAATCAAAGTTTAATCAAAGCTTTTCCCATTACTGTGAATCTACAAAATATGCACAATTTGACAGGCAATGTTTTTAAGGTGATTCCCAAACAGGAATTATTCCCAAACTGGGAATATTTCAGCATGGCATGTAGTGCGTCCATTTGAAGAAACTGCAAAAGGCAGTTACACCAAAAATTGACTTTCAAGCTTGTTAGAATTGTACAAATTCTGCACTTACCTTATCTAGAGTATTTACATTTACTTTTACACATTTCAATAAATTGTTGCAGCCTTTCCCATTTTGGTAGCATTTTTATCCACCCCTGATATTTAATCAATCAGGGGTTGCTCAAGACATTTGTAAAAAAGATAATTAATATATAATGTATAATATATATATATAATATATATAATTAATAGCATGCCATTAAAAGCTTGAGATTTACCACATACAACTGACAATATGTATATGTATTTTTTACTTTTATTACTGCTGACTGATTTCATTTGTAGATTTTCATTTAGAAAAAGTGAAAAGCTGTAAGCGAGATTTAACAACACACTTGTTGTAAAGCAGACTAATTCCTTCAGTGGCTTGGCAGGAGTTGTGTCAATTTAGAGAAAAGTCTTTTGATGTTGTTACATCAGGATTATCTCAGTCTGTGTAACAAACTGATAGATTGGAGTTTTAACAAAATGTGTGTGTTTATTAGACAAGTAGGTGTCACGATATAGCTTTGTGAAGAGATCATTAGTAGACTGAGAATGCAGGAAGCAGAGGGTGCAAACTTAAAGCGTGCTGTACATCCAAACACAGTGGAAAAGCCCCAAAACACAAAAAGTAAGAAAGGAGGAGAACTCAAGCATCCGGAACCAGGAACGTAGACACTACAACACAGACGACACAAAGACCAAAAGGAAGACAGGGCCATGTACACACACACACACACACACAATCAACAGCAGATATTAACAGAAGATCGTGAAAGGACAGACAGGAAACAAAGATTTCACGGACACAAAAAAAAAAAACCTTAGAGTAAAACAGAAAATAAGTCATATAAACATGAATAAAAACACTAAACGAAATGTTCAAGACAAGGATACACAAAGGAGCTGAGGGATAAACACAGATTAAGAACCCAACTACTGACAGTGTTAAAGATAGCATGAACAAAAATGCTAATGCTCACAATGTACAGTAATAGCCAGGAAATAAAAACTGGAATCAGGAAATTTCAAACAGTGCAGAACCTGTGGTTCAAATTATGACAATGAAAAACTAGAGCCCATGACAGGATCTATGCTTTGATGTCACAATCAAATATTTAACTAGTACCCCTTCAATACTGAATATTCAGGGTATCTCCACTAATCTTCAAAACTCTGACACATCTCAAAACAAGAACAACAAAAATGATTAAAAATCAGCATGAGAAATAATAGAAACATAAATGTGGGATACATTCTGCTCCTATGGCAACAAAATGGGTACCTAGCAGGGCAACGGCAGGGGGGGCTTTAATTAAAAAGACAAACCTGCTGAGAGGAGGTTTTCTGAAGTGCTCGTGTCAGTTAAAATGCTGCAAATCTGCCTGATTGGAAGGATTTCTGTAATTCAAGCCATTCAAGTGCAAATGCAGCTGTACTGGAGTCCAAATGTTAAGGAACAAAGAACTGATTTAGGAAAAATGCATTAGCATATTTAGTGTCTAACACACATTTCATTTGTTTTATTTCTCATAGGGCAGAAAGTATTCCATCTTTAGAGGGTTTTTCTAAAATATTATTATCCCAACACTTATTTGAAGTACCCTTATCCTGTCATTTGCTGATGATGGTACACCAGGGTAATGGTAAAAACACCCACTGAGCATTCGATTAGCCAACATCCTGTCTCCTTGCACGCGCTGACCCTTATTCTTAGTATTTAGCTGATATTCAATCATCTCCACTTGCATGTAGAAAAATATCCAATTGTACAGTATTTATTGTACCTCTCACTGACTTGCTGAAGAGTAATAAGGACCATTAGTGTGTAAATACTACCCCGTACTTTGAGTCCTTTATTATGTTTCTTAATGGAAAACAAATAGAATAACAAATGACCCTAGATGCATGTTACTGTGAATCAATATTCTACTATATGTAAGGTAGAAATTCTTCCCATGAGAACAGCAACAGAGAATATTCTGGCCTCACATCCCCCCCATTGCTGGATTTAGCAGGATCACTCACTGTATGATCTCTTTTCTAAGTCAACCATGGTGCCTTATCCCCTGCTACTTGGAAAAGCATGTTTCCAAAGCAAGTGGAGAAAACTGTAATTCATCCGAGGACTAAAACCCTTTGGGACAGTAATTAGGTGGATTGGGTAAAGAAAAAAAAAGACTTTGGATATGCATTTAGGAATGTCTGGATAACAGGAAAGGAAGAGGTAGCGGGTATCGTTAAGGGACACAGAACAAGTCACATGGGCTGCATATGGATTAAAAGTCTCTCTGAAATGTAACACAGAATTCAGAAACATTTAGTCAAACTGCCAGAGTGACAATCAACCATCATTAAATGAGCTTAAATTATGCACGAGGGAGCTTTTAAGAAACTATTCTGACAGTTATATCAGAAATAGAAGGCATACAAATGCAAAATCATTTGTATGCCATTTGTCAGTAGCAAAAAAAAGTAGCACTGCTTCATAAATGCGTTATGTAATGGAAGATAAGTTTCTTCAGAGGAGATATTCATACATGTTGACAAAGTATCCGGTTATATTAATCCCAGTAAAGACAGAGTTGATGCCCTTAACTCTATAATGAGTGAATAAGCACAGTGATGTTGTGATGTGAATGAGGTAGACTATCTATGGGCACTAATATGACATGGCTTTAAGTAGGCCGATGGGATGGGGAGAGATGACTTTAGAGAGATCATTCTGATAAATAGACCTGATGAGACTGGATGGTTGGGTGTTCTCTCCACTGGGTAAGCGAGTTGGGCCGTCACGGTGGTAGTTATGCAGCTCTGATGAAATGGAAAGGATTATGACATTAAGTTGGGCAAGCGTCTTTGAGTTTGAAGGAGGTTTTGTGCTGCAGCTTTAAGTATGTGTGCGCTCTGGTTCAAAGTGGACGGAGATGAAAATTTGATGATATCATTTATATTGAGCACTGGCCAGTCAGTATCATCTTTCATGTTTTGGAGGTTCATATTAGATTGCAACTACAACAGATAGTAATGACAATTCCTCGAAACGCTTCATTACAACATTTTGAATTTGATACTGTGTGATTTCTGAGGGACATCGGTTGGATGTTTTGAAAGTGCGAACAGTTTCCTCACTGGGCACAGAAAGTATCTGCCGCAAAAGTCATTACAATGTACAAAAGTAAATGTTGACCTGATGTGTTTTGGGAAGGTTCAATTGGATCCATCTTCTAGTCTGTGTAGCTTAATCAGTTAGTGCAGAGGTTAAAGAGATGTCAAGTAGACACGCCATTAGATGGCTGTTAAAATTAAAATCACTGCTATAAATATTTTTCTGTCCCTGCTAGAATGCTAAGGAAATGTCCACACACACACACACACACACACACACACACATTTTTTAAACAAGGATTGTGAAAAATATCGCCATCCACATGAAAATGCAAAATACTCTTTGGAGGACAATCCAGAGCATTTAAAAAAAACAGGAAAGCCAGAAATGGCAGAAAAAAGGGATTTCAAAGACTTTTTTCTTGACATTGCAAGACACAATCTCAATTTCTCAATAGAAAGAGTTTCTGAAAATCATAATCCTGAAAAGATTTTTTTCAGAGGGTTAATTTTCAGTGACTTGAAAATGCTGTTTATATGTTAAGGAAAGGTTCAAATGGATTGAAAACGCTACGGTTACCAAAATACCTACATGTGGGCATAAAAGGTAAAATATATGTTTTCTTAAGCTTTGATCACAGTAAACAGAAGCTGTATTATATAAGAAGCTACTGTGGTATTGTAAATACATGACCTCAGTAAGGTAGGAAATGAAGATTTCTAATATGTAGTTGAAAGTGTTTATTTACTGTAGGTTAAGATTTAATGTAACTTCTAAATCTGAAAAATGAATCCAACGCAGAAGTACCATAAACCTGTGCTGTTTTTAATTGCACCTCCTTAATTTACTCCACATTATTTAAGAAGAAAACTATCTTCCTTAGTCTATGATCTCATTACACTTCCCTAACCGGTTTATGATCTTAGGTGGTAACCTTCAATATTGCTTATTTCAGAAATTTGTATTCACTTTGGACTAAAATATGAAAAAAGCAGGGTTTAAATTTAGGCACAACAAAACAAGACGACAAAAATTACTGCTGAATTTAAGGCTTCAAAATGAGTGTCCCCGAACTAAAGGGTGTCATCATAATGGTTATGTCCATCTTTTATAATCAGTTCATAAAGCTAAAATTGGCCACAGATCCTAAGTAAATAGTAAATAAAGATTTAAGGAAATATGCATAATCATATTAACAGTCTTTTCACTTATATCACCATAACCTTTCCTTATGACTACATTTGTTAATTTTATGAAACCATGCGGCTCACTGGGAATAATAACAACTAATTAGCATTTAACAAACTGATAATATTCAAAATAAATGGTTGAAAAAGTCACTTTCCATGACTGGAAGAGGGACGAACCATCATTGGAGCGCGCAGTTTTAACCTGACGAGGTTTTGTGACACCGTAAAAACATTTAAATAATAGTGAAATTGCTTTTATGCTGATAAAATAGCTTGACAGCATCAGTGACGTAGCAGTCTAACCATGCTCATGATCCTTCGCAATTTATGGATTATTATAAGTTATATGTCTGAAGTACAGAAAAGAAAGTGATACACTTCCTTGCAATTTGCTGGTTATATTGCACGACTTTTGGTTGTATTGAACTTAAATAAAAATTCAAAGAGAAATCATAAAGTCAAATTCAAGGAAAATCAATCTTGTTCAAAACCAAATCAAAGTGCTTAAGTTTGACTACATAGGGGTGATAGGAGAGCCCCAACCCTGCCTTCCTGATGTGGGTGTTGACTAACAAGATCATATTCTCCATATTCATTACACAATCATCATCTAACAGGATACTGCAATCTAATGCAACATGTGTAGCAAAGTGATATTTCAAGCCATCAATCATTTGGTGTTTCATGAGAGTTATGCTGTAAAAATGAAAAAGTCCAAAAGATTGACAACTGTGAGTTTGATCCCAGTTTTGGTGAAGATGCATTAGGTGATCACTGCATGTACGTTTCACTAGAATATGACAAATAGTTTGGCAGGAGTGGTGATTCTCATGGCCGGACATTAGATGTCACGCCAAGGCATAAGCTCAACAGGCTTTTGGCTTGACGAGCTAAAAATGTAAGAAATTGCTTGAAAGCTTGGCTACAACACACTCAGAGACAATCTTACAGGGAAGGAAGACAAGCAGAGAAGTGCAACTATACCAAGAGGGCTGACTGGATAATTCAACAGAAATGATAGTAATCAAGGTGGTGCAGGGGGGGCAGGAAATTAAACAAAGCCAGAAGTGAAGGGCGTGAGAAATTTCAAAACAGAACAGAGACAAACTGTGACACAGCTTATTCCCTCTGGAGATTTCTGAGTACAGGCTTCAGGTCTGCATTTCAAAGGGTGATTTAAAAACTCAATCTGTGCTTGAAATAAATGCCTGAAGCTGTATTTTTTTGCTCTATATTTATGTTTAAGACAGATTTTAGTTACCCAATCATCCCTAAACACACTTCTAAGTAAAATCCTGTTGAATACACCAATCCTAGAGAACGACTAATTACAGACTTCCTTCTAGCACTTAGTAAAAGGGCGTCTGTATAGGTTTAAGCTTATACTAGCCATGCTATTGCATTATATGTAATAGTATGTCAAGAATACTCTGTGATGACAATAGTATGTTGCTGTAAGTTGATTTCCTGTCTTCAAATTAGGCATTTAAAAAAAATACTGACATTTTGGTGACTTATGGAATAATCAATATATCACTGACAATAGAAGATAATAATAATTATTAGCTGCAGCCTTAAATGCAACACAGTCCTGCCAAGATGTAGTTTATAACCATGAGGCATCACATTTAAATGCCACCATAGCGTGATACACACCACTGCAGGCATGTCCCCTGGGTGTTTAAAAAAAAAGGTAATCATACTGAGTTAATTGTCATTAACTTGCTTTCTCTTTATAATAAAATCAAAGGCATTTTCTAGGGAGAGCCACTTGGGGGGATATGTCTGATGACAAATGTGGGACAGTCCTGAAGAGAAATCACTTTGTAATTAGCCACATGTAGTGCTTTGCGGTAACAGCTGTAGAGTCGCACAAATGAATGCGAGACTCAACTCTCCCACAGGTTTCATGAAGCGATACTAAATCCAGGGTCATGTGTGGTCAATGGCTGCTGAGAAATCAGCATGCTAAAAGCCAAGTGAGAAAGGAGAGGGGGAAAAATAGGAGAAAGGCACACTGAGTTTTACAGTAATTTCACCTCTTTTTTTCTGACCTGCATAATCCTTTTAAGATTCATGACAATCTGTCATAAATCTGGCTGGGTTATGTCTTTTTAGTGACTTTCATCAACTCTTTCTTTTTCCATTTGCAATGCCTTTTTATGCCATCATTATTGAGCAGAAAAGTTTGAATTTATTAAAAAAAATCTTTTATCTTTAATAAATGAATAAATTAATCACTTATCCGTATAGCATAGGGGGATTTCCAAAAGAAAACAGTGGTATCTGATTTTATTTAAAAATATTCTAAAATGTTCAGTGTTAAAATCAGAACATACATAAAAATGTGCCAAGCTGCTTGTTGTTTTTCAGGGGGAAGTTTTATCATTCACATTTAATGGCACACATGTCAGTGGGGCAGGCTTTAGCAAATGCCATTAAAACAATATAAACAGATGGAAAACTGGCTGTGCTTCCATTTGGAAGCTAATTTTGTTCTCGGCATTTTAAATAATGTTACTTTGATAAAATGGTTGGCAATCAGTTGTAAATGTTCCCCCAGTTAGATATTTTGATGAATACTTGATTTGAGGAGCGTATCTGAAATTTGAAAAAAAAAAAAAAAAAAACTGTAGTAGAGCCAAGCGAGTGCAAAAAACTGAACTGCATTCTGTAGCAGTAGGTGTTATGCCTGTTAAATGAAGATGCCCAGTTCAGAATAGGCACCCGGCTGTTCAATCACCAAACACCCAAGCCTATCTCGAGCTTACAGAGAACATCTCGGGAAGAGAAGCTGACGATTTGAGTTTGGATCTGTGTGTGTTGGCAGGGAAGGATAAGAAGACTGAAGAAGCTATTTTGTTGGCGGACGCCGTGTCGCCTTTCATCGGCTTGACACTCAAAGAGGTCTCTTTTCTCTCTTCCCCCCCCTCGACACTCTCCTTCTCTTGAACAAGACCGACGACATGTGCAAATCCCAGAACACAGTTCCATTAAAACCTTTTGGCTGCTGACAGAAGATGGTTGACATGTGCCGCCTTCAGGGAGCAAGGCAGGGTTTTAGTCATGTCACCCTATCTCTCTCCCTCAAGTGAAACATAACTCATAGAAATTGTGCTGGCTGATGCTCTGTGAGACTGACTGACTTCATATGTGTGTACTAAGGCATCGACCCCAGCCAAACAACAGCCAACATCCAAAGCCGCATTATAATATGTAGTCAACTATATTCAGCTGTCAGACTTAAAGCATGCACGCCATAAGAGAAAAATATAAGTTGATTTCAGCCAAAGGTCCTCAAATTCACAAACCTGTGTGTATTTATCGTTTCTGCCACGTCAAATTATATTCAAATGAAAACACATTTTTACAATACACATCTGTCTAAGCAACAGGGAGGAAACCACAGGCGCTTATGGAAATGTTATTTGCCAAACAAGCCTGCGTTAGAATAGATGTTATGCCACGTGATAAATAATCTAATCATTCAGAGTATTAAACAGTCCATCAAGATCATTTTTTAAGTTTGTTCATGAGGATGACTGCGTTTGTCGGTGGCAAACATGCATTCATTTGGAAAAATAATGAGCAAAGATTACATTGTACTCTGTGAACTGGATTACACACACAAATATACATACACAATACCAAACATACACGCTAAAATTAGAAGATTAATATAATTTAGATTTCATCTAAATAATAGATACATATTTTTAACCATTAAAGCAAAGCCATGCATGAGCTCCATGTAAAACTGCACCTGTCTGAGCGGCCTAAATCACAAAGCTACAGTAGAGAAACAGGCCTCATATATGGATTGTGTTTATTCGTCTTTAATTTTTTTGCCAACTCCTGAGTTTTGATGTGGCAAATGCATTCAGAATAAGAGTTCAAATCAGTATCATCTTTTTAATTAAAACTGTAAAAATATGCTTCACAGAGTGGATTGTGCAGGAATGAGAGTGTTTCTATAGAGGCAACACATCACACGAAGAATTCACTTACGTGCTACGAGTATTGCTCTGCCTTTTTCAAGCAATGCATAAACAATATGTCACAGCTGTCACATTAACAAGAAACGAGTGTGGGTCTTCTGTTAATGTGGTGAATCGCAAGACTTGAGAGAAAACACACACACAATCCCACTCATAATGGCATCTGCCAAGAGCTTGTTCTTTAAGGGATCGTGGCCAAAACTGTAGGCACAGACGGCCATCATTAAGCCTGTTTCTCTTTGATTAAGAACTACTTCACAACAAGGAAAAAATGGTCTCATCTCACAAAGACCCCGTTTTCCCAACTTTCACACTAGCTACAATGCTTAATAGATTACAGACTCGCTCCATTTCCCTTCTCCCAGTTTCCTCTGGACATGTGTAGCTCAGTTTACAAATATGAAATCAACAGTATTAGAATGTTGTTGTTTTTTTTTCTGTAGCCTCAAACTGCTTATCGTACAGCTTGGAAAAAAGGCCAAGGTGTAAAGGCTCCAGGCCACACTGTTTGACTAAAGTCATTGGCATATTATCATGCAAGTAGTGGAACATTAAATTATTATAAATGAAACAAGAAAAATGATATGAAAAGTTAAATAATTGACTAAATAAAATGGCAGTGGGTATAGAGTGTACACATTCAAAATAATGAACACTAGCAGGGAAAGATTTCAACAAAGATGACATTATAATATGCTTGGATATACCATAATAGTGCATCCATTTCTTACGTGAATGGTTCCTCATATTGTCAAAACCCTACAACATGTGGTTAAGGCTTTGTTCAAAGCCTCCAGCTGTCTTTAGGTGTGTCATTTCTCACTTTCAATATATGAAAAAAGGTTTCCTTTACTATACATGTGGATGTTTCTCCAGAGGAGAAATTTGCCTTGCAAATGGACATGAATTCTTTCTTACTACTGTGCCGTCTCTACAATTTAGTATCGTGACAAATCATTTGAGAGCTTAAAAATTCTGCTGTGGTTAACTGTTTCTTAAGTTAGGCTATAAACCTCCATTGTGTCCCTTTTGTGAAAAAGATTATGCCATATTTAAGTTATTTGATTATTCAACAGAAAAACACTGTTTTGTTTCATCTGCAGTTTTTTTTAAATTAATTTTCTTTTAATCTGTAGTTTTCCGTACAGCACACTGTTTGCATGAATCGGTGTAAATCGGTTCACATTTGCTGGGAGTTAGCATTTCTAAAATGAGTTACCACTTCATAAGTCAACCTCTCAGTGTGTGAGTTAAAGTTCATGTGCACCCTCTGAGTGGAACTTACCGTTAGACGCATTACTCATTCTTATCCTCAAGACTATCACTTTCTCTGCCGAGACCTACCCATCTATTAACACTTCAGCTGAAAAGCTGCACTTTGTAAAGAAATAAAGAGCTGTGTTGAGTTAGGAGCCCTGACACAGTACTTTATTTGCATCTGGCAAATGGGGTGTCCGTCATCCAGCAAAGAAGAAAATTCAAGGCGTCAAGCCTGGTCTGTCCTCAACTGTGTTGCCACAGAAGAAATTTAAAAAAACACAAGAACGCTTGCAAAGCACTTAGTCTCCTAACCCTCGAACACTCACTATCTGTTATTGAAAATAATTTAAGACATGAGGAACTTGACAAACTTAAGCTCTCTAAAACTGATACATTCTGTAAAAGCTGATGAGATGACTTAATCAAACATATTATAGAAAAAACAGGAGTCTTTGGCCTTTTGGCACTGGTATACAAACTGAAATTTCAAGTTATCCGGTCAAGATGACCCTAATCAAGTCTCATTTTAGCATACCACAAGAGTAGTCTCAATGCTGTATTGATGACAGCAGAGATAATGATCCAAGTATGAGTCATTTGCCATGTTCTGAAGAGCCTGTCCAAGATGTTACGCAATTTGTTGGTTCACCTGAGATCAAAGGAGCTTGCAAAGAAAAGCGTCTGGACTTCTTTAAGTTACTTGAAGACGTTTCACCTCTCATCCAAGAAGCTTCTTCAGTTCTAAGGTCAAATGGTGGAGAGTCCCAGATATAAACCTATTGGGAGTATCCCCCCACAGAGGGACAAAAGGACCCCCTGATGATCCTCTAATCGCCTGAGCCAAGGTGTGAAACTGGGTGTGGGTCCCAATCAGCCAGAGTTTCGGGTGAGTTCATTGTGAAACCTGGCCCCACCTTATCATGCGAATTCCTGAGATCAGATGGCCCAGGATGTGAGTGGGCGTTAAGGCATCTGGGAAGGGATCTCAAAACTGGATTATAGATGGCAGAGAGTTGGTGACCCCCGCCTCTGTTCAAAGATGGTCGCTCACAGTGGACATAGATGGCTTCTTTCACTCCTCTTTCAAACCATCTGTCCTCTCTGTCCAAAATGTGAACATTGGCATCCTCGAAAGAGTGTCCTTTATCCTTAAGATGCAGATGGACTGCTGAGTCTTGTCCTGTGGAGGTGGCTCTTCTGTGTTGTGCCATGCTCTTGTGAAGTGGCTGTTTGGTCGCTCCAATGTAGAGGTCTGGGCATTCCTCGCTGCACTGTACAGCATACACCACATTGTTAAGTCTGTGTTTTGGCGTTTTGTATTTCGGGTGAACCAGTTTTTGTCTGAGCGTGTTGCTGGGTCTGAAATACACTGGGATGTCGTGCTTGGAGAAAACTCTCCTGAGTCACCTTTGACTACGATGACCTGGATGACTGAGAACCTTCACAGACAGTTCACCTGAGATAATAATACAAATGATAATATTTGTATTACCTTTAAACATTTTTGCAATAACAATTATATAGGTGTCCATGCAATAAAAAATGTAGTTATGGGAGCCCTGCACAGCTTCACAAAATAACTGTCATTAACACTCGGACATTATGTGATCTGCAGTCAGCATGGCTTGCATTTATGTCCATCACTTGTTTGCAATCTGCATGTGAGCTACCGTTGGCAAAATGGTAATAAGATGTGCATGAGTCTGTCATAAAACATGATAAGCAGAAAAAGAAGCTACTTTCAGCTGTTACCTTATCACAAGAGACCGAAACAGTGGGTAGCGCCTCATGTTTGATTTGGCAGAGTTATACCAGATGGCCTTCCTGACACAACCCCAAAGGGGTTTTAGGTCGCCGCCTGGAATGTTGCTGTATATACTGTATGTCATATATGTTGTATAGGGAATAAGACACCAGTGTATATACTGTATACCTGAGTATCATCCAATGTTAAGCTAGCTAACCATGCTGCTTATGTTACTCTCAGCTGTGAAGCACTAGTATAATTATATGACGTTAGGATTGTGCACTATGCTAGATGATAAAACAATTTTATATTTGATTTCAGTCTACAGTTGTAAAGTTTAACTAAATTAGGTTTAATTAGTTTAGCTCTAATGTAGCTAAATTACTTAAATGGTAAATGGTAAATGGCCTGTATTTGTATAGCACTTTTCTAGTCCCTAAGGACCCCAAAGCGCTTTACACGACCAGTCATCCACACACATTGATAGCGAAACAGTGTTTAATCTGTCAAGAAGTTGCGTAGCACATGTTTAAAACAAATGTTAGATTTGTTAGACACATCAGAATCTTTTTACATATTTACAGTATATGCTTTGATACAATTTACTGACAGCGCTGCAGCAACAGATTGATGAAAGATTCACCCAATGCTAACAGTCCACTCATCCTTCAGTGTTTAATTAAGTGGAATGCAATATTTTCCCCCTCACTCCAATGTAAAGAGGAAAAAAAACCAACATAATACCGTCGCCTATATCTCTTGCCAAATAAAAGGCAAACAACAATCATTTGATGGATCGATGAGCAGTGAACTGGCTAGAAGCATCTGCAAAGGGTATAAGGGTGAGTTGCCAAATGATGATACAGCGACACATTAAGCCCGAAGCACTTGGACAATAAAACGCAATCACCACGCCGCAGTCAGATTGCATCCATCCTCCACAAGTTTTTTTTGGGGAGGCAATTGACTTTTACACCCACTGGTTTTTCATCTCAGTCTTTGAAATGTGTTGCAAAAGAGTAGGAGGGAGCAGCAAAAGACACTATCAACCTCTCCTTACCTGCAGCTCTTTTCACCAACTCACAGCAAGGGGCTAATTATAATCTTTATCTCCCAACTGCCACTTCAAAGTGCCCCCATTGACAGCTGCCCATTGATATACAAATCACTGATTGAAAAAGAGGCAGCTGCTATTTTCACTTCCTTTTACAAAAAAAAGAGAAGATATGACAGTATGCTGATGATATTATCCTTTTTCTCATTCATGCATATCCAGATTAAGTGGGAGGCAATGTGGTGGCTGTCAGTGCCGGCTTTTGATAGCAGTTTTTCTATTTACCCATCAAAACACTGAAAAACATCTTCAGTAATGAGCTGTTCCTCCCTCCCGAGCATAAAGACCCCAGCTGTCACAGCACAGAGCGCGTCCTACACTCGTGCCTGCCTACTGTATAGTAGGCTGATGTGTGGCTGATAATGCCATCACGAGGATTAGTGTCTCTGCAGAGAGCAGCCTCACTGCTGTTGTCTCACACCCATCACTTCCACTCTGAAGTTAAAACAAAGGCTCACCATGGAACAGATGACTCAGATCTTATTTTCTTTGATATAATACTTGACTCAGTGACACTGACAGAACCAGGTCTTGCTGTGCTTGGTGGCTTTGTTTGAATGTATGCATTTTCAAATTCTGTGTGTAGAGGGCTAGGGTGCAAATGCAACTTTTGCATTTGTGCTGAGAGAAATCTCATATGTACAAAATGCACACAAGTTAATTCCTGATGTGATTCAGGGTTGTCACATAGTCCTTTTCTTCACTCCACGCTGCTTTGATTTTCTAAGAGGTTATTTTCAGAACTCTTCTCTTGTTTTCCACTTCTTAGCAATATTTTACCCCAAAGCGTTGCAACATTATCAGATGGCTGTCTTTTCAGAGTAGGTGCGGGAAACTGAGCTACACTTTTCAAAGATGAAAATGGCTTTGTTACAGAAAATTGTTTTTGAGAGCATAATGCAGATATATTCCAAATTAGAAATGGTATTTTCACACAGCTAAGCAAGAGCAGCTATTATAAAACCAATAGACAATTTTTTAAGGGTCTATCCATCTCAGTTCTATCATCAACTTCTCTTGCCAGTCTCTTTTCCTCTTTCTCTGATGGATTATCAGCTTTTTTTCTAGTCCTGTTTATTGGCTGGTATACCCAGAGTAGATTGTGGTGTCTAACGCTGGAGAATTGCTGCCTTGCTTCTTGTTGTTTTGTTGGGTTTTTTTTTTTTTTTGCCTTTTATCAGCCTTCTCTAGCCAAATATGATCAGTGAGGATGAAAAACAAGTTTTATTTATTTATTTTTTAATCAAAAAAAGGGTTTGTGACATTGTCAGCAGTGACTACAGATTATAAATCTCATTTGGTTCATTTTTTTATGGCTATAAAAGTGATCTTATACTATCTACCTCCAATTTATGCAGAGACACAGCATCAGAGTCTGTGCAGAAGGATTCATCAGGTGAGAGGCATGACCAGGAGAACGCACACTCAGTGTTGTGCACTATGAATTCAGAGCGAGTAGAGATTGAGGTGTCAGGGAATGAATGACTTATGGGTCACTGTGACAGGAGCTAATCATACTAGTCTCATATAACAACATGTAGGATGATAAAATGGAGGGCAGTACAAGCTGCACGCACACACACACACATATACTACCCACAGTCTTCATCCTTACAGATATGCCCGTGGCCGACCTTGAGGATAGACTCTTAATTACAGACTCTTAGGTGCTTTGTTGACTCTACTTCACATGGGGTGTTACTCCTTAATTTAAATAATAGGGCAATTAATTAATTACAACATGGCTAGGGTCACTGCCCATATGATACTGGACTACCACTGTTTTGTCTTATTGCAATGTGTGTTACTTACTTACTGTTGGTGAGCAGTTATGCATTACAAGAAAAAAAAACAATAATGGATACATCTCTAATCCTCTGTGCCTTCTCTCACTCCCAAGTAGCCCCTCATCCACCCACCACTGCCACCATTACCATCCCTTCTACCGCTACACCCCCTTTCTTCAAGCATCCCATTTCACCCCCTGTAGCTGAAAGACAGAGTGCCCTTGCAGGGTAATTATATTAGGGTCTGTGATAGGGGATCATAAAACTTAAAGCACTCTAATACCTGGGAATTGGCTTTGGGTCTGGCTGTGTGTCATGCTGTTGGGTTTGATGTTGCATCGGGCCTGCACGCCTCCCTCTGCTCGCCTCTTGTAAATTGTGCCATCGTGCAAAATAAATAGACAGGCAAAACAAATAGTCTTAAATCAACATCTTTGGGAATGTAGCGTGTGCCGCCTTGCTTATTCCAAGGTTTGGTCCCTGAACGCCTGGTTAGGATGATAACATTGAACTTTATAGCAACATAAAGCCTCCTTTGCCTGGCTGCCACACCTTTTTCTATTGTCCTCCTGAACTATCCTCCCTTCCTCTCACACCTTCCTCACCCATGCCTCCCTTCCAGGGGCAGTAGGTTATATCAACAGAGAGGAACCTTTTTCCCCAGCTATAGGATGGAGATCAATAAATGCTCAAATTATCCTTCAGTTTTAATTAAAGAATACCACAGCAGGCCTACTTACACTCTGCCAGGCTCCCCGTCCTTCAACCTCTTCTCAACAGACCCTCTGGATGCTGTCCCTGTGTCCCACACCAACCTTCTCTAACCCTCAGCGCTAATGCCTTCGCTGGCTGCCTTCCTCCACACACACTCACTGACACACCTCCAGCTAAGTGGTCCATGGCGGCCTGTGCACACCAAGGGTGATGGTTGAGTAATGACTATGGATTACTTCATTATCCCTCCCCTAACAGGCTGGTGGGGTGCTTACACAAGGCTGCCTTTAACAAGCTGAATGGAGGGAGGGCAATGCCAAAGGGAGGAAACACTCCCAGTGCTGATGTCCCTGTTGCTGTCATGAATGTTAAACAATAATGCTCGTCTATATGTTCCAGCAGGCACAGTCTTTTTTTGTCATACTGTTAAAACATTTATTCTTTTATCTTCATTGCTCTCACTGCTACTAAAAGTTTTTCAGCAAGGCAAGCAAAGGCTGTTGTCGAAATGTGGTGCCTGTCATAAAAATCACTTCCTGTGATCTATGCCAACCTTCATCAAAAGTCCAATAGCCCAAGTGACAGAGATGTAACCCTGATCAATAGCTTATCATTTGTGGGCAGACAGAAGCTGTTTCATTCTCGAATCAGGGACAAGCAGGAATGAATGCTTTGCCTTTTTGCTTCAAATTACTTTCTGTTTGTATTCCCTGATTAGAGAGTGAATAATAAAGGAATCCAATTGGAAAATCATTTTTTACTTCATGTCTATTTAATGTTGATTTTAGTTAAATTTTTTTAATAATGTTACATAGATAGCTCATCTCACATGAATAGGCGTTTTATCTGCAGACAAGTGACAAATTAAAAGAACTAAGTTGAAGGCCTCACCTCTTGAGCAAAGATATCCTTTAAAAATCAATTTAAAGTTTAGTTTGAATGGGTATGTTGCCTCTTCTGCCTTCCTTCCGCTAAATACTTGACTGGTTTTCATTGACAAATAGTGTGGTTAAGCTGTATTGATCTCAGAGTAGAGCTGCTGCTCCTGCGTGTCGAATGGAGCCTGTTGAGGTGGTTCAACTTTCTCACCCGGGAACGCCTCGGGATCCCTCAGGAGGAACTGAAAAGTGTGGCTGGGGAGAAGGACATCTGGAATACCCCGCTTAGCCCACTGCCACCACAACCCAACTTTGGATAAGTGGAAGACAATGAATGTTTATAAGAGTTTGGAAAATGATAACAGATTCTATTCTTTTGCTTGTTTTTCTCTCTTTCCTTTCCTAGACTAGTACCTGATGATTAATTTACCCTGAGACTTGACTGGCCCATGGTATTTATCCTGTGGTGAAACATTTCTGTACTGATGAGAATGCACTCTTCCAGGATGTCAACACTCCCATTCTTGCATCACTGAATGGTTTGAAGGATTTAAAAATACAGTCAGACGGTTTTGGACTGAAGTGTACCCTTATTAATCAACCACAACCATAATAGCTAATAAAGGAATATCACTTGGAAAAATTAAATTTTATTTCTCTCATAGAGTTCAATCAACCCTTGTTTTTCTTTGCTTTTTTTTTTTTTTTAATTTCACACTTGCCTGTACCATGCCATCAGTTAACCTGGAGCAGAAACACCTTAATAGAAGTGGACCAAAATATACTGTATGCTTTTTGTTTTTGTTTTTTATGTCCATCAAACCTACATTTGGACCAGATATGAACATAAGGCAAAATATTAATTAGGAAATACAGATTAGTTTTCTCATTAACTTTACAAGTTCCTAACAGGTTCAAATATAACTTCTTAAATTGCCTTTTTTTTTTTTTAAAGGTCTCGAAGATTTGGTTGTTAAGATTGTTTTGGAAATGATACATGCCACAGGATTTTATGCTTTGTGTATGGCTTACCTAATTGGTCACCTTCCTGGTAAGCATTTTCTTTAGAAGGCTGATTTACTTACAAAAGAAAACATGCTTCCTTTCTTTTCCTCATCTAAGTTGAAGGTTATTGGATAGATTGAGTTTAGATTTTTGCACAACAGACCCAGATGGAGGGCCAGATTGCACACATAATCTATAATGCCCTATAAACTTCCAGTACATGAAGGGGAAGAAGCCAACCATTTATTCTTTGTCCTTCTTACATCCAATGAAGTCTGTTGTAATTGAGATCTGAATGGATGAAACCCAAGATATTTTCCATAAAGATGAGACGATGAGAGGTGAAATGGGATGGAAGTGAGAGGTAAGTGACGGGGAAAGGTAAGCGACCCATGTTGTAGGTGACGTCAGACGCCGGAGATTTGGCGGGAAAAAAAGCGAATGGTAGCATAGAATTTAACAAAGTTTCTTTAAACTTCAGTATTGCCAAATAAACTAACCAACTGTCATATAACTAACAACATCTGTCCTATCATTAAAATCCACCTGAAGCTGCCCGAGGACACGGTGAAAAACAGGGTTCGATAGAATGCATCGCATAGGGGCTCTGAAGACAGGAAGCGGGAGACCATGACCTATTGTAGCCAAATTTGGCCACTTCAAGCAGAAGGACCAGGTGAAGAGTCGCGGCAGAGAGCTGAAAGGAACAGATTTCAGCGTGAACGATCAGTTCCCCAGAGAGATCCTGGAACGACGCAGGGTCCTCTTCCCAGTCCGACGTAGTTTTATCCAGAAAGGCTCCTGGGCTGTCATCGCCGTGGACCGGCTCTACGTGGACGGACAGCTCTACCGTGACCCTGGCACCACTCCATGGCTGTATTGACCGCACACCAGATAAGAATCCGCTACACTATTCTCTTCACTCACACTCTCTTGTATTAACTTTTGCTTAACTATGTAATTTCAGTTTGCTAATTTAGTATAACGTCACCGTCACTCTCTGCCAATGCTTTAATTGGAATGTTTCCGTTTTTATTTCTTTTTCCCTCTCTCTCTCTCTTGTCACGCACCTTGCTCTTTGGTTTATTTGCTTCTCTTTTTTATCACTATGTCGATCACCTGTTTCCCTATCCATCCACAAGCGACACTGTCTATTTATACATGCTTGCGCTGCACGATCACGCACACACATGCGTTTAAAGGCAACACATTTACAACAGCCACACAGCACACACAGATATAGGACACATGCACACATTTGCTCATATTAGTTATTATGCACACACATAGTCAGACCTATGGAGCTTCTTGCCGCGCATTTTCTTCTGTTTACTCACAAAAAAAAAAAAAAAAAAAAAAGTGTTTCCATTTTCCTCACCCGTCTAAGCGAGACACACAGCGTACATCATTAGCCACAAACACACAACTATGGGCATGCTAAGATTTGTCACATGGAATGTGCATGGAGCTGGCTTTAGGGAAAAAAGGTTAAAAATACTTAACCAACTTAAAAAATTACAGACAGACGTTGTTTTATTACAAGAAACCCACATGCCTGTCACAGGTTTGAATAAACTTAAAACACCTGAGTTTCCTAATGTGTTCTCAGCCTGTTATAATTCTAGACAAAGAGGAATAGCAATTCTAATACATAAAAATATTAATTTCACAGTACTCGATACAGTTATAGATCCAGAGGGCAGATTCCTAATCGTCAAACTATCTATACTTAACCAAAAGCTAGGTATTGTAAGTATATATGGTCCAAATGTTGATGACCCCTCATTCTTCCACGTTTTTTTTAGTACACTCTCCGAACACCTAGATTGCACAATTGTTCTTGGGGGAGACCTCAACCTGGGACTAAATGAAGAAATGGATAGGCTCAATACAGCAGGAACTCAGCGTAACTGGCAGTCCACAAATATAATCAAACAGTATATGAGCGACTTTGGTCTTTGCGATACATGGCGCTCCCTTCACCCAACAGTAAGGAATATTCTTTCTTCTCACATGTCCATCACTCCTACTTTCGTCTGGATTATTTTCTGGTCAGCAGCTCACTGCTGAGTAACATTATAGACACTGAGATTCATCCTATAGCTGTCAGCGATCATGCTCCTGTATCTTTAACACTAATACAGATGAATAATACTACACCAAGAAAAAACTGGAGATTTAATACATCACTGCTCAAAGACGAAGAGTTTATCAAATACTTTAAAAAAGAATGGACTCTATATTTAGGCTTTAATGACATTCCTGGAACATCAGCATCTGTCCTCTGGGAAGCAGGGAAAGCCGTGATGAGAGGTAAAATAATCTCTTTCTCATCACATAAGAAGAAAGAAGAAAACAAAAAAATTCAGGAACTAGAGAAAAACATCAAATCCTTAGAAAAAGCCTATGTGTCACACCAAGATCAAGAAATATTAAACAAAATACGCAAGACAAAACTAGAATTAAATGAAATTATTAATAAAAAGACTAAATTCTTAGTACAAAGACTTCGCCTGGAAAATTATGCACGGTAACAAATCCGGACAATTTCTTGCTAACCAGTTAAAAATCAATAAAGAAAAAACAACTATATGTGCTGTTAAAGATTTATCTGGGAATACAATATATGATCCTAAAAAAATAAACAAAATTTTTAGGGATTTCTATGAAACTTTATATACACCACAAATAAACCCATCTAAAAACGAATTTCTCGACAACATAACTCTTCCAAAAAGGTCCAGACGGTTTTCCAACAGATTTTTACAAAGAATTCTGGACAATTCTGGCACCAGTTTTTCACAGGATGTTGCAGGAAATCAAAGAAAATGGTAGACTACCACCAAATATGAACTCTGCAAATATCAGTCTCTTACAAAAATCAGGCAAAGACCCTGTATTTCCTTCAAGCTATCGTCCAATATCCCTTATTAATGTAGACCTTAAAATAATCTGCAAAGCTCTCTCAAAGAGATTAGAGAAAATAACCCCCCTTTTAATTCATCCTGACCAAACTGGTTTTATAAAAGGTCAGCACTCATCAACAAATACACGTAGATTACTTAATTTAATAGACTACTCATGCAGTAAAAACATCGAAACCATAATATTTTCTTTAGATGCAGAAAAAGCATTTGACAGAGTTAACTGGAAATTTCTATTTGCAACTTTACATAAATTTGGTTTTGGACCCTCTTTCATAAACTGGTTAAAAATATTATATAACTCCCCAACAGCTTGTGTCAGAACAAATGACCAAACATCCTCCCGCTTCTCTCTTCTGAGGGGCACCAGACAGGGATGCCCACTCTCCCCTTCACTGTTTGCAATTTTTATTGAGCCACTAGCAGCAGCAATTAGACAGGCTACAGCAATTAAGGGCATAAAATGTAAGAATATAGAACATAAAATCAGCCTTTATGCAGATGATGTGTTACTTTTTCTCCAAAACTCACAAACCAATATCTCTGGGGTAATTGCATTGATAAATTCCTTCTCAAGTGTCTCAGATTATTCAATTAACTGGTCGAAATCAACAGTTCTTCCGATTAATAATTCTTCTCCTTCCCCACTGCAATGTGGAAATATAAAATAATTAGGTATTAATGTCTCTCCTAAACTTTCAGAATTAACTAAATTTAACCACATCCCACTTTTAAAGACAGTAGAAGGCGACCTGGCTAGATGGAAATCTTTACCCATATCACTCATGGGAAGGGTCGTTGCTATAAATATGATGGTCTTACCAAAAATAAACTATTTATTTTCAATGATCCCAAATAAGCCATCACAAGATTGGTTCAGATCTCTAGACTCGTATATTTCTAAATTCCTTTGGAAAGATAAACCCCCACGTATCAGCTTAAAAGTACTACAAAAGACCAAGGATAAAGGAGGATTAGATCTGCCTAACTTTAATCACTATATTTTAGCCAACAGGCTTCAGTTCATCTCTAGATGGTTTAAACACACCCTCTTAGATGAACCTTGGATAGATGTAGAACAGGCACTATGTAATAACCTAGAAATTTCAGACCTACCATTTATCAGCTCAAACATCAAATGACATGAATGCTTTAAAAGCATCAATATTAGCTCTTCTCTGACAGCATGGTGGGAGTTTCTAAAAATGACAGAGTCTTCATTAATCCCATGCAAACGTACACCTATCTGGAACAATCCGGACATATTACAAAACAATAATATGATAAACTTTCCAGATTGGAGTTGCAAAGGAATTAAATACTTGGAACATATGTGGGAAGGAACAGACTTTATTTCGTTTGACAGACTAGTTACACAATATGGGATCAACAAGAAACGATTTTTGGAATATCAACAAATTAAATCCATAGTAAAAAAGAAATTTAATCCCAGTGAAGCTGAATTACAAACACCACAAAGTGTGGTACAATTTTACAGAACACTTTCTAAAATAGATGAATCAATATCCCTTCCTATTGCAAAATGGGAAGCAGATTTATCAATCAACTTAGACCCAATCCTTTGGTCTCAGATATGCTTAAAAACCTTTCAATGGATCAGAAATCCCAGTTTGCAATTAATACAATACAAAATATTACATAGAGTACACTATACTGGTCATAGGATGTTCAAGATGGGCTTTACATCTTCCAACAACTGCTCGCACTGCACAGCAAATACACCGGACAATTACATCCGCGCTCTTTGGTTCTGTCCACCAGTTCAGAAATTTTGGCGTGAGATATGTGAAGACTTATCAAAGTGTCTGAAATGTAACATTCCAGCCTCCCCTTTAGTCCTTTAGTATGCTTGCTGGGCAACTTGGATGAGGTCACTGCAGAAATAAACACAGCCCAAGTTGTTTTTACGGCCCTATGCATTGCCAAGAAAATGGTCCTCATTAACTGGAAAAATAAAAATAATCTTAATTCTAACCAATATAGAAACCATCTAATAGATCACATTAGTCTCGATATAGCCTCTGCCATCACATTTGATCAATCCCTTTGGGCTCCTTTGATCGGCTTCATCACCTAGTGGGGGTGGGGGGTCATGGTTTGGTCCTGCCTTCGCTATTGTGGTTGATATGGGGGTAGGGACGGCCTTAGGGCGTCTGGGGAGTCCCTAGGGACGTTTCCCTAGAGGGCCTAACCTGGGGGATGTGGCCATGACCTGGTTAGGAGCTCTGGGGCTCTTAGATGGTGTTTTCCTTGTGGCTGCGTACAGCGGAGATGGGGGAGGGTCTGTGCTGGCGGACGTTGGTTACTGGCCTGGTAGCCTTAGGAGTCTGGGGGTGCTCCGTCCCCCGGTCTGGGGTGCTGGCCAGGCCTTGGGGGCTTGGGTCCTGGCTGTTGTGTCGCCGGAGCAGTGGGCGGGTGGGTGCAGGGGGGCTCAGCCCCAGTGCAGGGGACCTCTGGTGCATCGGCCCAACTAGGGGGCTCTCTAACTGGTGGGGAGGTTGTTATATCTTTGCAGGTGGTCTCCTCACTACAGGAGCTCACTCTGCAGGTGGGGGGAGAGATATAGGAGAGGTGGAGAATGAACTCAACCTGGGTGTCTATTGTCTTGTGTAGTTTGGGAGATGATTGGATGATGGGGTGGGTGCAGTTTTCTCTGGGGTGGAGTTGGGTGGGCTGCCCCGGACTCTGTGGGGCTGGGCGGTACTGCGGGCCCCGGTCCGGATGGGCCTGGGCCCCCTTGCCCTGGTGGGTTCCAGAGTGTGGGGGGTGCCTACTGGGGTCAGCGGGGGAGCTGGCCCCAGGGAGGGGCCGCTTGCCCCTCCCTTTCTTCCCTCCCCATCTTCAGCTGCATCCCTATTCCCGCTCTACCACACCCACCCACACACACAGGGCTTGGGGTGCAGGTATGTCATCAGGGTGCAGGGGAGGCACTCCCCTCTGTCCCCATCTGGCCGCCTGTGCCTCAATTTGATTCTGCAACCTAGACATCCACATTACTCACACTCTCACATAACACATACATATAGGGCCTTGGGGGTGGGCATGTTTTACAGCATCCAGAGGATGGTCGGTGTATTCCAACCCACCTCTGGCGCTGGTGCCCTACCTTCAATTTTAAATGCATTTAGACACTAAGGGTTTTCGGGAAGAGCCATGCTGCTCTCTGAGAGTAAGCTAGTACCATGCTCTCCTGAGTTTTAAATGCACTTTAGAACAGCACCCAGCAACACTACATATGAGCGGGCGTAGGGAGGTTTGAGGTCTTCACTCACCACGGTTCTGTTAGCCGTCAGACTGGGGTCTGGGATGCGGGGCCTCCCTGCTACTGCAGATAAGGAGGTGGTCCGCTTGCCTCCACCCCAGAGAGAAGGGTTCCATCTCCTGGGTCTAGGTGCGGCTTGCCCCTCTGAGGGTGGGGGTACCTGGACCTGGGATATAGAGTATGTTTGGGGAGTACGACTGTCTGTGCAGTGTCTATTTGTGTCTGTCTACACGTTGGGTGAGTGCCGAGTATTTGGTTGTGCATATGGGGTGGGAATGCACATCTGTGTCCGCGTGTGCCTGTTCGTCTGTGTCTATATGTCAGGTTGGGTCTTAGACTCAAGCTCTCTGGGAACATCTCAGGCCCTCTAAAGTACGGAGGCCTATCTCCCCTCACCACACTCCCTGCCGGTGGCTGATGCCCTCAGACGTTGGTGTGTTGGTGGTCCTTGTCGTCTGGGGCTGGGCGCTCATGTATGTACCGGCTCACTCCTGGTGGCCGTTTGGCGGGGCCGGGCACCTGTGGCCCGGCTGGGATTCTTTCGGGGGGTGGGATGCCCTCAGGCCTCTGGGCCTGAAGCTCGGTCCTCTCTGGCACAGCTGGCTGCCGGCAGAGCCCGCGGGCACACCACTGCAACCCCCTCTGGCCTCTGCTCCGTAGCTGCGGGGTGACCTCTCCTTTGGGGCTCTACTCAGCTCTTCCCAGGAGGGTGGCACGGTCCCCCCCCCTTTGGTGGTCCTCCTCAGGTCCTTGTACTCTGGGGCCTCTGGATATCTGGGGCCTGGATCTCCTCCATACCTGCTTCATACCCTGGTGGACGGGGCTATGGCTCCCCACACTCCCTAGCAGATCGTTACATGGAGAAACCTTTGGAATACAAGCATGCTGATCCACACAGGTATGCACACAGGTGTACACACGGGTGTTCACAGACGCGGACTACACCTTTCTTGGCTGCTGCCTCAAAGCACATTGTGTGCTGTCTATCTTGCGTGCTGCACAATATCGTTTTTTATTTAGTATCTACTGTTATCTACTGCTAGCTAGTTTATTGTGATGGTGCTGTTTTTTTATTATGTTGCTCTTTGTTGTTTGCTTTCTCTTCTGTTTTTTTTCTCCATACAGGTGATCCAGGTGTTTTGTTTGTTTTTTTGTTTTTGTTTTTTCTTTCTTCCCCCCCTTCTCACTGTCTCTTCTCTCCTCTGGTTTTCTTTCTCTCCCTCTCTTTCTTTCATTCTTTTTCCCTGTCCTATCCCCCAGTCATGTCTGTCCCGTTTGTAGCAACTGAAAATAATTATAATAAAGGTCAATCAAATGGACCAATATGGCAAGGCCATGATGATCCACTTGGTAAAATAAATCCGCTTGGCATCTTTCTTGGCCTTAAGACAACAATTCTGATGGCTAAAGATCCAAACGGGACACAGAAAAAAAAAAAAAAAAAAAAAAGATGAGACGGTGTTAAATTATATGGAAAATAGGCAACAAATAAAGATAGCACTCAGTCCTCTCTTGAAGATAAGAAGCAGTGCTAAGCTGTGGAGAGCCTGCCTGATATAAGTATCCATAAGTTCAGGCTTCATATGTGCGAGCTCTGTTAAGGCAGATTAAAATGAACTAGCTCATGTTCAAAGTTCACAATTTATACAGCACATCTGGAAAGTATGCACAGTGAGTCACTTGTTCCATATGTTACAGTCTTATTCTAAACTGGATTAAATTTATTTTCACCTCAAAATTCTACACACATGACTCTGTAATGACAAAGCGATTAGAGTTTGCTTGAAATGCTTGCAATTTTTGTTTTTTAAATAAAAAAAAAACACCAAAAATATAACATGTACATAAGTATTCAGATACTTTGATATGACACTCAAAGTTAAGCTCAGGTGCATCCAGTTTCCACTGATCATCTGTGAGATGTTTCTCCAAGGCACAGATCTGGACAAGGGTACAGAAAAATTTCAGAAGCTTCGAAGGTCGCATTGAGCACAGTGGTCTCCATCATCCGTAAATGAAAGAAGTTTGAAACCAACAGGGCTCTTTTCACATACAGACTCTTAGTCTGTAATTAAGAGTCTTTAGTTAGGGAGTTGACCAAGAACATAATGGTCACTCTGACAGTGCTCCAAGATTGTTTTGTGGAGAGAAGAGAACTTTCTAGAAGGACAAGCATTTCCTCAGCACTGCACCAATCAGAGTGGCAAGATGGAAGCAAGTCATCAGATTAAGGCACATCTTCCAATAGGACCCTAAACACAGCCAATATACCAAAGGTAAGACATTGGGACCACTCTATGAATGTCCTTGAGTGGCCCAGGTGGAGCCCAGACTTGAACATGACTACACATCTCTGGAGAGATATAAAAATGGCTGTGCACCGATGTTCTCCATCCAACCTGATGGAGGTTTAGGAGGATTTGTAAGGAGGAATGGGAGAAACTGCCCAATAATAGGGCTACCAAGCCTGTAGCATCACATTAAAAAAAGACTTGTAATTGCAGAGAAAAGTAATGAAAAAGGCTGTAAATAGTCATGTAGATTATATAGTTTTTTTCTTCATTTTTGATACATTTTCAAAGATTTCATGTGAACTTTTTCACTTTGGGGGTATTTTGTGTGGAACATTGAGGTGAAAGTAAATAACATAGCCAAATGTGGAACTAGTTAAGTGTTGTGAATCCTTTTCAGATTATCTATACATCTTCATTGTGATTCTAGATCAACATGATGACCAATTTTGTGTATCAACTAGTGCCTCTGTCTTACAACCAGACATAGAAATGCATGGTAGCTGTAAGTGATGGCAAAGCAGCAACAGTAGAGCTTTTGCATTTTTTTGTTACAGATTGACAGGAACTGCTCATCAGCCTTAATCAAGATGACAATGAGAAAAAGACACTTTTTAGTTTTGGCTTAGCTCTCCCTACAGCTTCAGGACTTTGTTAATACACTGAACTATATTATGTCCTGGAAAACATGAAATGCAAAACATAAAAAAATACCATGTCTGGAGGGTGCCAATGCTAGCTTTTAAATCCAAACAAAACCGTAATCACAAAAAAGCATTTTGATTTGCATCTCTAAAATCAAAGTATTCAAACTAACTGATCAAAATCAGCACCAATGGATGCGCAAACAGCTCTTTACAGATTGCAGCTCGCTCTCTCTCTCTCACTCCCACCTGCACACACAAACACACACACACACATGCACACTCTTTCTTGGTCTGTCGATAGCTAACGGGTGAAAATTCAGTGGAAACCTCTAAGAAAGCAAAATAAGTGAAATGCTATATTACACTCTGTTCTGTTTAAGAATAGAGCAGAGAGCTGCCTTGGTAACTATGCAAATAAATAAATAAAATTAAATAAATCTCGCACAGGCTAGTCAAGTCAAAATTTCATATAGATTTTGATCCTCCATCCAGGCAAACAGGTTTGTCTAAACAATTTTGTAGAACCCAGATCTTAAGACATAATATTCTGGGTGGTAAATTTCTTTTCACTCTATTATTTTTTCTATTTTTGACTTCCATTCTACTGCCATTAAATTTTACCACCTCTGTAGCTTCTTTCATCTTAATTTTTATTAATCGTATTAATTAATTAATTGTTCTCAGATGCATGTGGTGTTTAGATAGCAGTGCTGTGTGTATCGTCTTCATGAAGGTTATTATGGTGATTGCACTACAGATGGAATTACTTTTCATTTAATTTCATTTAAGTGTAGTGTGTTCTTTAAATGACAGCATCTAAAAAATAGCCATGTTGTATCATTACTCTTGAATTACGTCTAATTGTCACATTGCCTCAGTATGAGTATATAAGTATAAAGTCCAAACTCCAGATAAATTTGTAGGCAAACAATCACACCATCCGTCCCTTACTTCCTGTAACTATCACCCAATACAACCCGGTCTAACCTGCAGAACAGGTCAGCTGTTCCCAGACCTTGCTTTGGCCTCTATTCCCCACCGATGGGACTATGACCCCTTGTTGTCTGCTTGGATCTGATGCAAGAAGCTCTTTTCTTGCAGCTGCTAAAGAGAGATTTCTCATTAGTACACACCACTAAGGGTAAACAAGTTTAGTAAGCGCCAGAAAAGTGACAAAAAAAATCTGCCGGCTAACTTAAAAAATGTAAATAAGAGAGTTAAAAAACTCTGCACACAAAAACTGAAATCAACATCACTGCAGCAACTCTTTCCAGCCTGGCTCATCAACAACTAACAATCTTGCCAGCTTACAAAGCTGGAGGAACATCACAACAGTCATGTTGGATACATTACATTGTAACCAAACAATTTCTCTATTCACTTGTTAGTTTGAATTATTTTAGATATTTTATTTAGCCAAGTAAGACTCGTTAGGATTCAAAGTCTTTTTAAGAGTGATGTGATTTGTTACAACAATTTAAAAAAAGGATACAAACTGTCACACACACATGTCCCAGTTCAAGTGCAATAAAAAGACAAAGCAGTTTTTAAATGATCGGAATGGAATTTACGAGAGTCCACTGTCTTTTATCCTGACCTACATTCCCACTTAGCAACTAGCTCTGTACATTTTTGAACTTTCTGTAGAATAATCTGTTCCTGGGACAAAGGAGCAGCATATTGAGAAACAATTTTCCATTATTCTTTTATGACTCTGGGGACACTTGTATTACACATGTATGTACAATATTGTGTGAAAGTTTCGAGTCATGTCTCATTGCTTTTTCACAGATTTTCAGCCCAGTCCATTTTCAGTGGGACCTGCATGTGTGGAGATTTTGCATGTTCTTCCAGGTAAGGTGGAGCATTCACACAAAACATTTACTTAAAAGATAATTAATCAAATATAAAGTAACAAAAACACAAACATTAAAAATGGATGCCAGCTGGAGTAGAAGACAGAGAGCGAGCAGTTAATCTGAGCCAGGTGTTAAATCCAGACAAGCACCCCTACATATCAGCCAATAAGTCCGTTTTTGAGACGTCTGAATTCAGGTAAATGGTGAATAAAGGGTGAGTCAACAGCAAATGCAGTGGGGTTTTTGTGTCTTCCATTACCAGGTATGACAGGCTAAGAGCAAAGCTTTAAAAGGAGGTATAACAAAGTTTAGTTCTTGTGCTGATTAATGAGCTTGAGTGGAAGATTGCTGCCACTCCTCCTCGACCTGTGCTTCGAGTATTATGACAATTAATATGACTGGGAGGGGGTTGATTTATTTAGACTGACGGCACCCCGGTATCATGGAGAAAAATTGGTTTGTTCATCAGTTATTAGATCATTTTTTAACAGACATTTGGATGAAGGTGTTTCATATTTAGTAGGCCATGTTAATGTCATTTTTTAGTCACATTTTATAGAAATGTGTTTTATTTTTAATGATTTCTTGATTATTGATTTTTGTGTCTTTACGTTAGGCAGTCGGAGAGTGGACACAGTCTCTTTGGGGTGTTTTGGAGGGTGACAGATGGAAGGAAACTGCAGAGAAGTTTGTAAATCTGCAACTTTTCCTCCTTCCTACTCTTTTTCTAACAGACTAAACTATATTTCTAAATTTTGGAGTCACATCATATCTCTTCTTAACACAAAAGACTTTTCCACTAAATATTTCTAAAATAATCTAAGTGGCCTACATCATTTGCAGGACACCACCAGAGCAACCAGCCAGATTGCAGTAGCATTTGTGTAAGTTGCTTTTTGAATTGAAATTTTGTTGCTGTGCAGGTAGTTGTAAAATTTTTAAATGAGCTAAGAAATTGGCTAAGAGCAGAATACAAATACATCCAATGTCCACCTGATCTATCCACAGTGAAGCTGTCTGCTGAATAAGAGTGAATGCTGCTTCTTTCCATCCCTTTATTAGCTATTGGAATGATATTTTTGATTGTAGTTATTTATTTGACTGATCTACCGTCATCATAAAATGACAGGAATCAGGATATTTTTGATTGCTGGACTGATTCTTTATTTTCTTTTGGTTAGATTTTTGGAGCATAAAGGGTCTGTGTACTTGGAGAAAGACTTTTTTTATATAATTGCCTTAACTATTTTTATTCCACCAGTCCACAAAAAGGATAACTACTTTAGGGGGGGAGCAGGATGCGCCATTTTAAACATCTAAAAACATACCGGAAGAGTAAGAGGAACTCTAGCTCTATGGAAAAAATATAGAGTCTGCAAATATAATGACTTAATACTGTTTAAGCTGTTTAGCTGATACTTTCCACCTTTGTTAACTACGCATGATTAGCAAGTCTCTTTGTTCTGGAAGTAAAAATTGAACTCCCACTGTTAGTAGCTCAAAGGTAAGAAAGAAACACAGAGTTTTGGGCTACACACTGTGCTTTATGGAGGGTGGATAGCACTACTACTACTACCATAATGGCTGCACGTTAACTTCCTCTGCCACCCGCACCGGTGTCGATGCTATCGGTCATCTACAATCCGGGAAGGGAGACTATATGAAGTTTTTTTCTTTGGAGCAAATGGCGCAACCCTAATACACAGAGAAAGAAGTGGTTGTTCTTAGGTCAGAAAAATCATTCCAGTACTGCAAGGTTGAAAATACAGGACAGAGCAGAGCAACAGAGCTATCGTGTATGATTGCATGGCCTGAGTGCAAGTTTGAATCATGATCTGACATTAAGACAGTGGTTAGTTTGTAGGCTAGCACCAGGGTTATGAATGATTTGTAGGAGCCACTAGAGTGCGGACAGAAAGCTGGTAAGACTTCAGGGTAGGTGAAGACAAGCTGTGTTTCATCATTCACTAAAACCTTACATACTGAACTAGAAAGCTTTACAGCAAGAGTGTTGTCCCTGGGCCACGTCCTTGCACTCGTCCTCTCATCATTCATTGTTATACTTTCACGTAGTAGTGTAGTATCTTAATGTGGGACTTGAATTTGACACCAAATGTATAGCACACATTAATGGTTTCTTGATACGATCTCATAATTTCTTTAGTGATTTCCTGACTTTTTCTTTTCCCACAATGACAAGAACTCAAGGTCAAGACTGCACATGAACTTAGAGATTCCTTCTGTTAGCATAATAAATATTTTTATGAAAACTACCTAATTTGGCCCTTAATATATAAAACATTAAGGACCAATTAATGCTTAAACATTACTGTATAAACAGACCAAAGTGTGTTTTCTTTTTACATTTTATTGACCACATGGATATCTGTATTGTATCACAACGTGGGAGAATGTATTTGCATCTGCTGTTACTTGTGTATGCTAAAATTAGCGCATGTGTCGGTGTGTTGTTTTTATTTCTGCCCTTTAAAAAAAAGAAGATAATCTTTAAAAATGCCTCAAAACAAACCACCAAGGTCAGCTTTTGAACTCAAACAACACAAGAAAGCAAGTGAATCGGTTTCAGACCTGAAGATATGCATGTTATCTAACTGCGGTCTGAAACGTTTAAACTATGTGCTTTTATGTTGCTAATGTGAACATGTGGTGTGTGACTTCTACCTGGCTCCTTTTTATTGTCCTAGGAATTCCCTTCATGGATCTAGAGAAGCAAGAAGAAATTACAGAAATTCATTTTTAAACAGTGCCTCATATGTGCTGTGACAGTGTCTCTCTATTTCCATGGAATTCCTATTTCTTACTGAATAAAGAAAAGTGTTAAATCCACAGTGAACAAAGATACAAATGGTGAGGCAACACTGTATAATAAAACAATAGCCTTGTTGTCAGAAGAGGCTGTGTTGTTGTGCCACATTTCTCAAGTCTCAAACCGGAGACAAAGAATTCCACTGACGTGTTGTGTGGATACAAAATCAGTCTGACGTTTAGGGATAAAATGTTTTTATCAAATGTGAAAGTCTAATCCTCAGAGCCACAGTGGACATTTTCTGCATTAAATACCACTGCAATCTTTCCCTGAACGGCACCCAAATGCAGGGAGTGTCTACACAAAATCAAGGAAATGTAATACTATAGTCCCTACAAGCAGCTATTATAATGCAAGATTTTGTCAGATGGGGAAAAGCTTACTGTATATGTACAGTACCCATTTGGTTATAACTTGTGTGCTCTTCTAATTTAGCTGTACAGAGAAATAAGGTATGTTTGTCAGAACAACATGGTCTCGGCAGTTTGTGATGTAGTCAAGACCTTTACATCTATTGATTCATGTTGCTAGACACAACTTTTATGTGTGTGTGTGTGTGTGTGTGTTCATCGACATTATTTCATGTCCCTGAATATGATTTTTCATCATTCTGCGCTCATATTTACTTTCAAATGAAAGAAATTGGGTTAAAATACAGTTGTTGCCACATCTTTTAAAACTTTGTTTTCTGGTTGCTATGGTGGCACCTACTGACATTTTCCTACAAAAATATCTGCTTCTGCCATGAAATACTTTCCCATTGAAATTTGAGTTCATTGACAGTTGGTGTCCATGAACATAGAAATAAAGAGATTCAATATTTGAGTATATTTTGTAAGACCGGGCTGTTGAGAAGGCAAAGTTGTGTTTTGTCATTGATGAGTCATTTTGGCTACACGGTCTTGGATGCTCCTGCATGCACTGGTTAATGCAGCTTAGAATATGCAAATATGCGATGATTAAAATGTCTTTTTCTTTTCAAGATATTCTTATTATAGTTTTGATTTTTTTGTGGATGTTTAACAAAATCAATTCCTCAAACTCCCTTTGTTAAAAATCTTGGTTATCCCATCTCTCTCATATTCACATTTCTTCTTTTCCCCTTGTCCATGAACAAGCTCGAGTATGATTATCCGCATCAGTTAAATGATTTACACTCCAGCAATGAAGTCTCCCAATATTGGCAGTCCTCCATGCATGACTACATGACCTCGGCATTCAATGCCTCCCTTTCCATAGGCTGAAAAACTGCTGTACAAGCATTTTGCTTTATTTTCACAAAGCAGTTTTAGTGGCTACAAAATCATTGAAAATATATTTTCATGTTCATCATCAATCTTACTTGACCGGAGAATCAAAGCATCCGCTGCTGCTGTACCAACTGAATAGACTTCATAGGCTTTGGTTGATGTAACATTTATTAGTTACTAAAGGTAATCGCTGACCTGGTTGCCCTTCACATCGATGTCCTAAATGCATTATCTCTCATGTGATTACACTAAAGTTTTAGTGTCACTGTACACGTTACCATCGTGTTTTATGATTGTGCGGATCGCCTACAAAGTGGTTCATTCTCTACAGGTGACTGGGACTCGGTCAAACAGAGTATCTAATTCACTTTAGTCCAGAGTGACTTCAGCAATGTTTATGTGTGTGCTTAACTGTGCTTTTGTTTTTCTGAAATCAGGTTTAAAGAAGTTTGACAATACATTCCTGAATCAAAAAGAATATATTTACCTGGAAGGAAACAAAATGTCCAATTGGCAGAATCAGCTGTATTGCTTCAGTTTAATTGTCTGTTTTGTGTAATTGCTTACAATTAAGTTGTTATTTGTATTGCACGAGTTCTTTGATTATCAACATAATGGGCAGATGTGCATTTTCATGCATACAGAATGGCGTGAGAGAGGAAAACTAAAATTTACAAATTTTTGCAATGTGAATATATACCACTTACTTCAAATTAATTGTGCCTAGGGACAATAATGTGAAGGTACAGTGTGAGTAACATCTATGAAGCGCTACAAATCTCTAAGGCACCAAGTTAGGGCAAAACTTGTAGTAAAAGACCCTCAAACCCAGAATGATGTTCAAGCTGAATGTATGTTGCGTGACCTCCATCTATCTAGCCAAAACTAGATAATAGAGGAAATATTTCCCTTTTCATCATATTATTCTTAGATGTGCTAACTGGGGGTTGGGTCTTAGCCAGTTTTATCAGGGGATGATGATAATACTTAAGTATTAAAAGAGTCTTTTGCAGGTCTTCTTTTAAGGATGGGGATTTATGCTTATAATATATTAGGGTTGGGAAAACATAAGGCTCAACATTATAGTGCAATATATTACTTTCAACAGGGAGTAAAAGAATAATAATTTTTAATAACAAGCAATGTGTAACGCATTCAGGTACTCCAGCACTGCCAGCTGGCAAACATCTGCTTTTGATTCTTGTCACCTATTTTTTTTTCCATCAGCCCCTTAATGAATGGAATCAATATGTGTACATCACTTTACGCTACACAACAGAACACACAAATAGTTCTCGCTCTTCTAATAAATAGTCTCATTGGCATTAATTGCTGTTACAAATCTTATCATTGTTCAAAGTGAAGTGAGAGTAAGTGCTAAGATATTTATGCGATTGATGTTCAGTCATAAACAGTGGCATTAAGGAGGAACTGATTTTTACATGAGACATAAACACAGGTTCTAGTATTATGAATGAGGATGTAAGTGCTTATTGTTTTGTTTTTTTATTTAGCCATTGTAGTCATATTGGACCAATCAGTTAGCCTCGCTCATGCAGATAATTGGAACATAAACGTATCAACGTGCAGAGAGAAGCAAAGCCTTAAACATTTGCCTCTCTGCATCGCCTTCTATCCTACCAACCAAAGTGTTTTCACATCTCTTCGTCTTTCCTCTCCTATCATCATCCAGTCTCTTTTTTACGAGTGGAAGATGGAGATTAAGTTTGTGTGGGATTTTGGAATGAGGAAAAGCAGGTGGAGGAAAAAATACAGTAGCAAACTGACAGACAAAGCCGTCATGCTGTTACTGATCTTCAAAGCCTTATTTATGATTCATTGACCCCCTGTGTGCTCCTACTACATTATATATCTCTCCCAATGAAGAAACTGCATTATTAACTTTAGCATCATACAGAAAAAAGTGTTGAACAACTCGATGCAATTCTTCTCTTGTCCTGAACCACATACAACCATTATTTTCTCCACTAAAACTATCACAGCATACAGCTTACATTAAATTTGGCACCCAGTATGCAACTTAGTCATACAAATACATGATAACATTTTCTTCACAGGCTCAAATGTGAAACTTTGGTTCATAATAAAAATGCAGAGTAGAGATCATGGACCCCGGCTATTTTTAATTTTTAAATGACCTAACATTATCAGCTAAGCTCCATAAATTATACAGATATGGGAACATAATTTTGGATCATGATTGAAAATTGCTTTTACTTGCATCTCATTTTTGCTTTCATGCAAAAATACTTACTCTGACAGACAGCCACATAAACAGGCACACACTGACACACACACATAGACAGGCACTCACTATATATTCTCCCTCTTCACTGCAAATCCAGGGCCAATTATGCACTTCATGATCTGTGGTCAAAAGCACATCTCAGACAATCACCCTAATGAGTTGGGCCTACTCCAAATACAGAAAGCTCTTGGGGTGTCCACTTTGGTGTCTGTGTCTGTTTCTGAGGAGAAGGAGTTTGCATTTAAAGTTCCAGACATACAATTAAAAAGAATTCACTTGTCACTGATATCAATAGCTTAAAAACATGCTTATGATTATGTATAGACAATACATATATATGATATAATCTTACAATCACAACAGTAGACACAAACTGATTAATAATTTATCCTTCTGATCCATAGTCCATTGATGGCTCTAATGCAATTGAACATCCAGTTCTGGTGTCACTGCAGACTGGGCTAGAAAGGGAACTGAAGGATAAAATTCAGTAATTTAGAGTCATATCAATGACTGGGTACAAGCATCCTTTTTTGTGTTCCTCTTTTTTCTCTAAATCATTGCTCCAGCTCCTTAATACACTGATTGTCTCTCTTACTTGTTTCTCCATAATGATTATATGAAGAGACAATGTCGTTGTTAAAGCTTCCATTTTTCAGTTAAATTAAGCACCCATAAAGAGAACAACAAAGTGCAGCAAAATACGAGTAGGGGTGTGTACTTCAATCCAGATTAGGAGCTGGAATTCAAAGAGGCAAATATGAAAACATAATGGAACAATATTTTCCTTTTTAAATTTGAATACTTAATTTATGTTTGTAATATGCCTCTGCATGCTTCTGACCAGCTGTGATTCCATTCAAACCTCATATGTCATGGAAGTCGAGCCCATTTTAGCTCCAGTTTTCTCATGACTCACTGCAGTCTGGCAAGGCTCTGTAAACATTACAATTGACTATCCAGTTAAACCACTCCAGTAATAGTCTGTGATACTCTAAATATAGTTTAGGAATGGTGAACACTCATGGTTAACTGGATAAACTTTGCATTTTTCTGCAAGGTGAAGCAGTGCCCACATCATTTATGAAGGCTGGAAGGTCATGTCAAGAGCAAAACACAAGGAATTAATTCAACAGTGTTGTCTTTTCTGGTCTAAAATGCAATGATTTCCATTTTTCTTCAAGACTACAACTTACAAAGGCCAAAAAGCATCACATATTATTGTTGCATGTTTGTTAAAACACTCACACACTTAAATGAGTATTGGTAAAAACCCAACTTTTCATAATAATCTTCATTGTGCAAGATTCAACAGTCCAAAGTTCCATATATGTACATCCTACCCTTTTTTAAAGTTTTAAAAATGAACACATTACATTTTATTCCAAAAGGTTCTCTTCTGGTGTTAAAAAAGAATATTTCCTAATAATACAAATAAAGGCAGCCATACACAATAACTTACAACGTGCTTTTTCAAGCATTTAAGCCACTTAAACTACTAAACAGGCTTATTTAAAAATCAGCTGAGTCTAATCTTACTCTTCGATTTTTCTGTATTAAAATTACATTGTTACATTTAATGAAGCACTAAACTGCAGATCAAGAGTGCTGTCTTGAGCATGTATTATAATAGGCTCAGTATAGCCTTGGAAGAGCAGTCACATAAACTCTAAACTTGACACAAAATTAATTTCATGCTTATTAACAGCAACCTCTATTTTGACCAGTCCCAGCAACAATGGCGTTCATCATAGACACTCAATTTATTATTGAATAAGTCCTATTTTTGGCTAATGTAATTATTCATTGTATTTTACACTGCAAATGTTTCGGTGGCTTTTTTGTACCATTTTTTCTGTCTTTTAAATTATTTATTTTAATTTGAGCATCTGATCTCCTGACTGCTGATATTGAAAAGCAATGAATTAACAAAATGTTTTTTTAAACAGATGGAGCACACTGTTTTTAAAATGTGGAGCACTGTAGTGGGAAAACAAGGGTGTCAGGTGTTACTGTATTCCAAATGTTTACATAGGTCGGGTTGGAGGGCCTGTAAGCGGATTTTGCTTGAGAGACAAGGGAATAAAAAACCAGCTATGGAACTAGTTAACCCAATCCTTGTTGAAGTAATATTTTAAAGCAAGTGATTGCTTACTGAATATTAGATTACTGGGATTTGGGCTGTGCAACCTTATTTATATGGAGTGTGGCATATGTGGCGGACTGCCCAGGGCAAAATTTCCCTTATTTTGAAATCCTATTGTTCAAATCAAATCAAATCACTTTTTATTGTCACATCACATGTGCAGGCACACTGGCACAGCACATGCGAGTGAAATTCTTGTGTGCGAGCCCCACAAGCAACAGAGATGTGCAAACACAACAACACAAACGAGCAAAATACAAGAATGGCCAACCTGAAACTAATAAATATATGTACAATATATAATAGTGTATGCATTTCTGGATGTGTATACTAAATATTTTCCTACGTGTGTGTGTGTGTGTGTGTGTGTGTGTGTGTGTGTGTGTGTGTGTGTGTGTGTGTGTGTGTGTGTGTATACACATTTTTACAAATTAAATAGTAAAAAAAATAAATAAATAAAAAAAATAAATAAATAAAAATAATAATAATAATAATAATAAAATATATAAAATATACAGAGTTGAATATGTGCAAAACAAGTGGCATTTATATACAGTGTGGAGTGCATAATGTTGAAGTTCCAGTAGTGAAGCTGAGGTGTCTATGACGTGTTCAGCAGTCTGATGGCCTGATGGAAGAAGCTGTCTCTCAGTCTGCTGGTACGGGACCGGATGCTGCAGAACCTCCTTCCTGATGGAAGCAGTCTGAACAGTTTATGGCTGGGGTGACTGGAGTCCTTGATGATCCTCCCCGCTTTCCTCAGGCAGCGCTTCCTGTAGATGTCTTGGAGGGAGGGAAGCTCACCTCCAATTATCCGTTCAGAGCACCGCACTACTCGCTGGAGAGCTTTGCAGTTGTAGGCGGTGCTGTTGCCATACCAGGTGGTGATGCATCCAGTGAGGATGCTCTCAATGGCACTCTCAATTGTTGACAGGTATGTGGCTTCCATTTCAGTGAAACTTAATTATATGTCACTGGACTAAATTTTTCTATAAATGTCAGCTATCTTCTGTAACTTCTGCAAGGCTGCTCAGCATATCATCTCGGTCAAAAATGTTGCAATAAACTTGCCAGGAGCCATGAATCCAGAGTCCACATATTCTTCTTTTTCTTTTTTTTCAAAAGTACTGTCAAAGTCCTGACCATCTGCTATCCTGAAATATTTAGTCATGCTCTGTTGCAGGATCTCCCTCCTGGGTTCTGTTACCATGTGGAAAGACTAAGGCACGATGTGGTGGCAGTTTGAGAGGGAAAGGGCACTGTCATATCCACATCTGTGCTGAACATCGAGCTGATGTAACACACTTTTGTATGGGGGGGGGTAAACAGCAGGGGTAAAGTTACAAAATGTGCATCCTTACCTAAGTGACCTTCACTATGGTGCCCTTAGGCACTGGACACACATATACTGCTTCACTGCTGTAAATGGTAAAACCACACAAGTCTGAATAGGTTTGACATACAGTCAACTCAGACAACTGAAGGAAAAGTCCCTATGTGTTTCATAATCACATAACAATATACTGTATGAAAAGGAAAAACACACATACCTAAACATACACCAGATTTCTTGCAGTCGCTTGTATATTATGCACTCAACTCAAAATTTCTCTGTGACATCTACAGTACAGTACAGACATGATACCCTTTCAGGTTGTGTACATGTATTTGTACACAACCGTGTGATCTAAAGGCCTCTTGATTAAAAGATGGCATCTGCAAAACTGATTTAATGTACATGCAGCAGTGTCTGCAGTTTTTTCATGCATGGGTGACTTTGTACACTCAGGCATTTGTGTATATGAGCATGTGCGTGTTTGTCGGTTTGAAATGAATGTGAGAATCAATCTGATGAAGTTATTTGAACTTAGCGTTGTGATGATCTTCAGGATACCTTAACGAGACAAGAGCCAATTATTCCACACTCTCCGATCTCTATAGTAACAGTAAAAGAATAAGCGAGGTTTCCTGTATGGTCTCAGACTCCACAGCTTTGAAAAACTGCTTATGACTGGTATATAGCAACAAATGTGTGCTTCTGTGTTTATGTGAGTCTGTTCATTTAGGAGGTATAATTATAGATCTTCCAAGCTATGGGTTAGAATCTGTGCTTCCACTTTATTATAATTTTCCTAATTCATTAATGGCCATGAGTACCCCTCCCTTTTTTTTAGCTGCAATTTCCTGCAGCTTTTACTGGGGGGAAACCCCAGCTGCTCCCAATCCCTTTAGTGTGCCCTGGATCTGCTCTGGGGTGTCTCCCAAGCTGGCCTGGCACATATTCTAATAATGTACCAGGCCAGGTCAATATACCCAGATGTGTACTTCAGCAGAGTGCCTCATACATTTCATCATTTGATTTTAAAACATTACAAATGGGTTAAAGGGTTCGAAAACATGCTATTGTGTCAAAATGGAATGCGCAACACTTATATGTGCATCAGATGTGTAAGAAAACAGGATAAATGCATGACCATGGTAAATCATGTGGTGTGTTAAAATTAACCTTTAACCAGCTTGTCTTTTCTCCTCTGTTGCAATAGGTGTGTACCTGGTAATCTATTAACATGACAAAAAATGTGGCTTAAAATGTCTCTACCTGCACAACGCTGCTTCCATATTTTGCATCGGCCACAAGTTCACATCAGCTGCAAGATTCTCATATATCACAGATGCTTGTTGGCCTGCCTCTTTTAAGTGGTTGTTATTTACAGGAACCCAACATTCGCTCTGATGTGTATTGAATGGAATAAAGTGTCAATAGGAGCCAGGCAGGTCCACCAGAGAGAGAGAGCGAGAGCCTGGGAGATGAATGAGAGATGTATTGCTTCCCAGATTAGGTTTGTTTTCCAATCATCCTCTGGCCATATACCATATTGATTAAAACCTAATAACCTCATAAGATGCAGTCCTCCACCTTTCTCATCCTCCACCAACCCTCCCCCCTTTACCACTCCTCCTCCTCCTCTTACTCCTTCTCATCCTCATCATCTTTTTTTTCCTGGCTGTCCCCAAAGAGAAACGACTTGCCGGCTCCCCTTCTTGGTATTAAAGAAGCGCTGACAGCAAATCACTCTTCCTGACCTCAAAGTTAAGCCTTTAATTTTGATGATATCTATCAATCACGACAGGGATATCAAATAAAAAAAAAAGATTGGCTGGGTTATAAATCTGACCCGCGATTAGAAGGTATTATCTCGCAACACACACATCAATCTGTGAAATGTGTCAAGCAAACAAGAGGGTTAGGAAGGGGAGGCGGGGGGCACTCTGGCAACTAGACGACATTAGTTTTGATTGGTAAAACATTCAGCTGACAAAGCGTTGCATTTATTTAGGGGCAATCACTCGCTGTAGAACTCATATTTTAAACATTGATGCCTTCTTTAAAGATTCATGGAGGTGAAGGTAACCTTGTGGCACACTACAGTCTGCTTCAGCAATTTGTTTGCAATTACTCTATGAGCCTTACGTGAGCCCAGCCTTGGTGCTTACCCGGCCACCACTTTCACAGGTGCAATTCTGCTGCAACTTGTGCCTTCATCAGTCACTAATGGGCCTTAGAGCATCTCTGAAAAACTTTCTCTCATCCCATCAAACACCGTTCACGCTGTTCCTCTCCAAGCCTTCCGCATCCCCACACACTACCTCCCAATATGGCATCCCATTGTACTTCAGGTGCCTGGGCTTTATTATGGGCTTTATTTTCTGCAAAGACAAGAAAACTTTAACAGCATTAGAGGGCATGTCAGAAAGTAGTCCCCAACCACACATGCTTATTTTGCACACATGTATGCAGATATACAGACGGGGAAGAAAATGAGCATAACCTTCCCCTTCTGTTTTATTGCTGATGGGCCACTGTTGGTTTTATTGCCTCTAATCATGATTGATGCTCAAATTCTCCCTTTGCTTCCTATTGGCCTCTTATTTGCTTTGTTTTCTCTCTCTGTCCGTCTCTCTCTCTGATTGAGCTCTCTCGCTTTACACCTTTATCTCACTTTAATCTTTGGCAGAACACAATTTGGGAGATTGTAGACAACGGCTGTAAAGAGAACGCACATATCCACACATACAGCTGCGTCTGCAAAAAAATAAAATAAAATACAGGCAATTTCTTGGGATCATTTAATTTCCTTCTCAGTCTATGCCTTGGTCACAGGAAAACAGGCCTTGGTGTATTAACCTTATTAGTGGTATTTGCATTCTAATTAAAGGGGAATTTACTAGCCCAGCAGGAGGGATTAAGAAGCACAAGACTATTGGGGCATGTGGCAGATGGCAACCTTTAACAAGACTCTCCCTTTCATGTTGTAATGATACAGTGCTTGGTTGCCTTTGTAGAAATGCTCTGTTTCCTTCCATCTATCTACATTTCCCAAGCTATTTCTTTCTGTTAAATTGTTTCACAGAGGGGTGTCACATAGCTTAACTCTTGGGAAAGCTAAGGACCCTGTGCCACTTATTATTTACCACCAAAACATCTAATCAAAATGTGCTTAATTTATAGCTACAGGAAGCTTGAAATCTTGAAGCAATTATCTGAAGAGCATCAAACACTCAACCCCCTGTGGATTTAAAAAGCAGCTATGAGAGTTTGTAGTTTGCTCCTTCATGGTGAACGGTACACTTAGAAACTTTTTTTTTTTTTTTTTAGCACCCAATCCACTTCTTCATCATCCACAGAGTAGATTTATATGTGATGTGCGAAAGAGTGAGTCCTTCTTTTTTTGGACTGGAATGATTGACGACTCAAGTTTTAAAACGTTTGCGTTATCCCCACAGTTGTGCACTTGTCTTTTATTGGAAAGTTTCAAGATTTGGGCACAGTTCAGACCAGCTACGCAAACAAATCCAGAAGTAGCGGGCCAAGATAAAGCAAACTCAGAATCTACGTGGGGCGGAGGTGGGGGATTTGCTAGCTATATTAGATGGATAGATTAAACTCATGTCCTTCACGAGTTTTCATTTATTTCCTCTTTCTTGTTCTTAATACTAGCATTTATTAGGAGGCACTTTCCAATCACATGCACAAACTGACTTCCAAACATGTACAAATGAAAACCCTTTGTTTCTCTTCATTACTGAGGCAGCACTGAAAAAATCACTCAGAACTCTGCAATATCTGCAAGTGTACAGAGTTTCCTCCATGTCTAACACTGAATAGGATTGGCTTTCCATCAGCACATCAGTGTTTGCAGGGCCACATAGGACAGCTGGTTTAGAGCAACTTTTATATTCAAAGTGTGGATTAGATTTGGATACGAGTTATGGAACATACACTGGTTGAGGGGAGACAATTGGACACAGGTGTGGCACACTAGGGTGTGTCAAGCAGTGGTCCTGAAGGTTCAAAGACACTGCAACTGAAGAAAGCACCAGCTAATAGAAAAATGCTGAAACAAAACACAATGGCAAGTAAATACAACACCATGGAAGTGTTTTTGGGTAGTTGCTGGATTGAACTGAGACGCACTTCAAAGAAGTGAAAGAAGCCAGGGTTCCTGTTTCTGTATTATCAGAGACAAAAAGATGCAGGGTAATGTGTGTTTTAATCGCACAATTCATTTAATACTGTAGATAAATGTTTGCTATTTACTGTTATAGTTTGCTACTTTCACAGCTGTTCATCTGTCGTCTTCCCACCAACACTTCAGTTGTGTTTTGTGAGGAAATCAGAGAAGAAAATACAATAAAATAAATAAATAAAAAAACATAACTTTGGTTGTAGTGATCTTAAGATGACTAAAATAAATGTGTCCTTTTTTGTTAAAGTTGCATTCACATTTGAAAATGGGAGTGTATATTATGCTGACTGATTCACTTGAGCCTCAAGTGGCCATTAGAGGAACTGCAGTTGTTGACCCTCTCGTTTCATTATTTTTTTCAACTCGTGAGAGAAATCAGCATTTTTAAAAACGCTTCTTTGGTACTTTTCTGACTCTCACGTGCCCCTGTGTCAGTCTTACATGCATTTGGACTGATACTCACTCTTTTCAACATTGTGTTGCTCTGTCAGGACTGCCTCACTGGTCATTTTCAAGCTGAGTGGATCACTGTGTGTGACTCCCTGATGTCTCTTGCTTGCCTCACTGCAGAAATTTTGCTTGCCTTAAACAGAAAACGAGGAGCTCTGAACTGATTTGTTCTTGCAGTCTGTCTCGTCCTGTCAGTTTTTCCTCTGCTTCTCTCTTTTGTTATTGTGTCTTTTAGCCCTTTCACTTTCTCTTGTGCAGTCAGTAGTCTTCATTTCATGTCTCCGTCTTTGTCTTGTCAGTTTTCCTTTCAAATGAAAGCATGGACTGTCTCTTATAACACTTTTGCAGTCTAAACAGTCACTCAAAGCGCAATACACTACAAGCCGTACTCACCAATCACAAACTCTGTTAAAACTGTGTGTTTATACATACATAAAAAACATTTTTTTTTATCCCACACACTCACCTACACTTCATGGGCAGTTTTGAGGTTCATTATCTTGCCCAAGGACACTTTGACATGCTGACTGACTGAAGGAGCTGGAGATGGAACCACGAACCCTCTAAATGGAGGACCTGCTCCTGAGCAACACACATAAAAGGATCTGACGTATACAATAGTTGCACTGTCTGGTTAAAATCATAGCACTCTTGCTTGCAAAGAAACAGTTACAGAATCGGACAGGAAGAGCATGCTAAAGCTCTAAATAGGTCAGAGAACTTAACTGAGGTGGGCAACAGGTCAGTGTGATCAATAAGGACCAATCATTACTAAAATCGTCCAGCCTTACTTGTTAAATCAAAGACAAACTCGTGGCTGTGCTGCACTTGACCTGATTCCACTGTTGAATGGTATGAGTAAAGACAGTCTGAATTTGGAGTGTTTCTTAGCCAAAGGTTTCCTACTCCTTACTAAAATGTGAACATTTTAAAATCAGGCATTTAAGGAAGCAGCAAAATCATACAAGCTGTATCCCTGTGTGGGGTTTTTTTCCCCCAATTTGCAAGGCTTTGATTGGATTAAGCAGTGGCCTGTTTGCTTTGGTTCACATATTTGATGTCTCGTTTGTCCTCTCTTGTTACTCTTATTTTCAATGTGCTTTCATGCTATATTGTCCTCCACTGTTGTCAGCAAAGACCTTGCAGATTTGTAAGCCTTTCATCTGGCTTCAGACCTTTTACTACTGACATGTACTGTAATATGTGCTTTATCCATGTGCACTCATTCATACATTGAGGCTTAAGCGTATACAATCCCTTGCATATATGGGTGAAAATGTGATTGTACAAGCCCGCCCACTCCTACGGAATCACTGGGTTTACTGTAACTGTCAGAAATGTAAACATATGTATCGTGTCTTTTAAATATGATTCATTATTTTAATACACATAATTAAGACTGGTCATGCTTTTCATAAATACAAACAGGAATTTATCTGTGGCCAATGTTAAGGGTGTTTTGGGGTATTTACATCTTCTGTAAGCGCAAATCTGGGAAACTAGCGGAAGTTAACAAGTCACTGTTACTGTGATGTGTCAGCATGCATCCTTTTACCATCAAAAAGCCCGTGAGCTGATTTTATTTCCCTGTTCACTCTTTTTTTTAAAGTAGTTTCCATGTTAGTGTTCCTGTCAGCTTTTTCTCCCATCTTTGTTTTGTCAGTTCAGACACCTCTCTGCTTTCTAGTCTGATGTTAAACCATGACTTTTCGGCAAATTGCTGATTCACTCAACCCTCAACATTCTTGTTTTGAGCATGAAATTGCATTAAAATGGCTTCCTTACAGAGTTATTTAAATGTGGCAAAACAAAAAATTAGATTCCTCTTAAATGCTGTTATAAGGGATTTAGTGCGCAGGAAACAAATTAGTACATGCAAAAACTTGTAGAGAGAAAAATGGGGTAAGAGTGCCATGGTTCTCTTTTTTCTGCATGAGATTAAGGATCAGAGTGTAACAGTGTGTTGTGGCGACAGAAGAGGAGAGAGAAAGAGTTACAGCCAAAGAAAAAGAGGATGAGAAAAAAATGTTAGAAAACCCTTTCCTCTCTAAGAACATTATGTTTTGAGGATGGGGACTCGAAATAGAAGAGGTAACCCAGGCTGCTGTGGAAGCACTGGGGCATGAAATTTTCATTTGCTCCTAATTTTTTTTTTTCCAAGGTTTCATCATGCAGAATGTGTCATTCTCACTGGTTTGAGGCTCAGCATCACAATAACTCCAACTCTGCTCTTCTACAGTTTCCTTTCATACAAGTACTATATGCACCATATCAAACTTCAGCTCATCTGTGCCTCTTTGTTCCTTTCCACTCATTTTTAGGACCTGGCAGTAAAAGGTTCCATCATTTAAGCTTTTCACCTTAACACCCTTACTCTCCACTCTCTCTTAGAAAAAGAAAGTGAGAGAATGATGCATTTTCTGCATCACTCTTGCCCTCTCCATTTGTTTTAATCATGCAGTTTGGAAAAGGCACTCCACTAAAACAGCCACCTGGTCACAAGGTAAAGAGAGAAGCAACATGCTCTAAGAAAGGTGTATCTCAATTTATGGGATGACTTTGGCATCGACAACGCCGAATGCTATGTGCAAAGATGGGCTGAAGTATCTTTTTCTACCAAGTGATAATTAGACTGTAATCAGTAGTAATCTGAAGCTGGATTTTCTTTTTTTTCTAATCACTCAACTGAAGGACCCCACAAACGGCAATGAGGAAATGGAGCTGTCTTGTTCAAAGTGTGCGTGCACTCAAGCAACAGTAACATGATACACGAATAAAGAATAAAGAGGGAGAAGGGAACTTCTCACGTTGCATCCTTATCAACAGGTACCTAGTGGAAACTGTGTCACTATCAGTTGAAAATACATATGTATGCGGTGCCTATTTTATTGGTGGAGTCATGCAATCTGCCTTTGTTGGGAAAACCTGTTATAGCATGTGTCAAATTACTAGAAACAGGTTGATTGATGAGTGGGTGATCAAAAGATTAAGCTTGAAGTTATATTGATGGAGCTACTTTGTTTTTTTATTTTGCGCAGTGGTGGTTTTTCTCACTTTCATTTTGTGTTTTTTTCCTATCCACAAGATTCGGTTCAGGTCGTTTGTACATTAGAGAGATGTTTGCCTTTGGACTTCCTTTGGAGATTTTCTGTTCCTCACTAATTGGTACATACGTCCAAAACTAACCTGAGGAGATGCTGCATCTTGTTGTGGACTGAGACACCTCTTGAACTTTTTGGATAATTCCCTGTGCACATGATAAATACATTTTACGTGGAAGGAGGATGGGTAGGTAGAGGTTATATTTGAATTGTACAATGATATGACACAGCAGATACAGTATGCAGCACTGTGAAGAAGTGGGGATGCTTTTGGAACTGATACAGTCCATAGCTGTTGCGTACTAGGTGTGCACACTGGACTTTCTCCAGTCTCTCCAGAGTGATGCTTCAACTTAAATAAGTGAAGTGATAAGATGGCGCCGGTGAGGTCGGCTGCTCCGACCACTTTTTCTTTGTCTTTGTTTTTTAAGTTAGTTTTCAGCGTTTCTAAATCGGCAAAATCATCACCATTGGGTACATTAGGTATGACAGTGACACTCTTGTTTCTATTGGTATACAATGTACTCACAATTCGAAGTTTTTAACTCCGGATCCGAGCTGGCCGAGTGAGATCTTGAGGGAGAACAAAGGGAAGCAGCGGCGGCCTAGAGGGAAGCAAGCCGGCGTCAGGAACAGGCTGAGAGCTCGTGCACACCGCACACCTCTGCCTAGCATCCTGCTCGCCAACGTCCAGTCACTGGAGAACAAGCTTGACGACCTCAGGGCCAGGGTAAAGTTCCAGAGAGACATTCGGGACTGCAATCTCCTCTGCTTCACCGAGACATGGCTGAACCCAGCGGTGCCGGACCACGCCATCCAGCCGGCCGAGTTCTTCTCGGTTCACCGCATGGACAGGACACGGGACTCGGGGAAGTCAAGGGGAGGCGGCGTGTGTTTAATGGTGAACAACAACTGGTGCAACAGTGCGAACGTTGTTCCTCTCACACGCTCCTGCAGTAAACGATTACTGCAGCTGGGTGTGTTTGCTCTCTGAGTTTCACCCGTGCAGCACGTTAACTATCAAGTGTCTCAGTGTTGTTTATTCACCTGACTGTTTGTTAACTGTAAATCTCTGACAACACCAAATCTGGAACTACTGTCCATCATGTGTCGTCCTTTTTATCTACCTCGGGAATTTACATCGGCCATTATAAGTGCCGTTTATATTCCACCACAAGCGGACATGGTCACCGCCTTATGCGAGCTGCATGAGGCACTCACACAGCACCAGACACAACACCGGGACGCTGCGCTTATTGTGACGGGGGACTTTAATAGCGCCAACCTCAAACGCGCAGCGCCGAACTTTTATCAACACATCACCTGCCCCACCAGAGGTGAAAGGACACTGGACCACTGCTACACTACGGTCAAGGATGGCTACAGGGCACAATCCCGCCCTCTGTTTGGCAAATCTGATCATGCCGCCATCTTCCTCATGCCATAATACAAACAAAGGCTGAAACAGGAAGTTCCGGTTCAGAGGAAGGTCGCGCGCTGGACGGATCAATCGGTGGCCGCGTTACAGGACGCACTCGATGACGCAGACTGGGGCATGTTCAGAAACAGCTGCGATGATGATGTCAACGTGTTTACGGAAGCGGTTGTGGGATTCATCGGGAAACTAGCAGATGATACAGTGGAGACAAAGACTATCACAACGTTTCCCAACCAGAAGCCGTGGGTGGATAAAACCATCCACGACGCTCTGAGATCCCGCACCGCTGCCTACAACACGGGACTCACGACGGGGGACATGGACCCGTACAAAGCCGCGTCATATAACGTGCGGAGGGCGGTGAAAGAGGCGAAGCAGCGCTACGGGAGGAAACTAGAGTCACAACTCCAACAGAGTGACTCTAGGAGCCTGTGGCGGGGACTAAGGACAATAACGGACTATAAAGCACCAACAACCGGTATGACGAACACGGCCGTGACTCTGGCAGACGAGCTGAACACTTTCTATGCTCGCTTCGAGGCTGCAGCTAAGGACTCCAACAATGCTAGTGCTAGCGGCGCTAACGGCTGCAGACAGGAAGATACTGCCAGCAGCGGAAATGTGCTCGTCATCTCCGAGCATGAAGTAAGGAGAGCCTTCAAAAGAGTGAACACCAGGAAAGCAGCAGGACCAGACGGCATCCCAGGTCGTATCCTAAGAGACTGCGCATACCAGCTAGCTCCTGTGTTCACTGAGATATTCAACATCTCTTTATCTCAGTCGGTGATCCCCACATGCTTCAAAGAGTCCATCATTGTTCCTGTCCCGAAGAAACCCCACCCTGCTTCTCTCAATGACTATCGCCCTGTAGCCCTCACCTCAGTAGTGATGAAGTGTTTTGAACGCCTGGTCAGAGACTTCATCATTTCTTCACTACCAGACACACTGGACCCACTACAGTTCGCTTACCGTCCAAATCGTTCCACAGACGATGCCATCTCTCATCTCCTCCACACATCACTCACCCACTTGGACACTAGAAGGGGGAATTATGTTAAAATGCTCTTCATAGACTACAGCTCTGCATTTAACACCATAATTCCCTCCACACTCACCACCAAGCTGGAGCATCTGGGACTCAGCTCATCTATGTGTCAGTGGATCTCCAACTTCCTAACTGGCAGACCACAGGCAGTAAGGATGGGCGGACATGTCTCAGCCTCCACCACTCTCAGCACTGGAGCCCCCCAGGGGTGTGTTCTGAGCCCCCTGCTGTACTCTTTGTACACATATGACTGTGTGGCCACTACCAGCTCCACCACCATCATCAAGTTTGCTGACGACACCGTCGTGGTGGGCCTGATCTCTGATAACAACGAGACGGCCTACCTGAAGGAGATTAGGAATCTGGAGAACTGGTGCCAGAGGAACAACCTCCTTCTAAACATCAGTAAGACAAAGGAGCTGATAGTGGACTTCAGCACTAAGCAGGAGAGGAACTACCAGACCCCCGTCATCAACGAGTGCCCAGTGGAGAGAGTGGACAGCTTCAAATACCTCGGAGTTCACATCACGCAGGACCTGTCATGGTCCTGTCACATCAACACCATGGTGAAAAAGGCCCGTCAGCGTCTCTACCACCTCAGACGCTTGAGAGACTTCCAACTGCCCTCCAAGGTGCTCAGGAACTTTTACTCGTGCACCATAGAGAGCATCCTGACGGGAAACATCTTAACCTGGTTCGGGAACAGCACCATGCAGGACAGACGAGCTCTACAGAGGGTTGTGCGGTCAGCTGAGCGCACCATCCGCTCCGAGCTCCCTGACGTGCACTCAATCTACAGCAGGCGGTGCTGGACCAAGGCCAGGAAGATCGTGAAGGACCTCAGCCATCCCAACAACGGACTGTTCTCTCTGTTGAGGTCAGGAAAGCGATTCCGCTCCCTGAAGACCAACACAGAGAGACTGAGGAGGAGCTTCTTCCCGCAGGTGATACGGTCTCTCAATCACACCACCACACAGTACTGACCCACACATATAGTTCTTACACACACACTGGACATTCTGGACATTGTTTTCACTTCATCACTTAAATCACTTTAAGCATATTTGCACTGCACAAGACATAATGTTGATTGCACAACACTGGACATTGTATTCTTCATTTCCAGTTAATACTTGTACAGCTGCTGTTATTGTGTATATATTTATTTATATTTCTTCATACATTCTTATATAGTTCTATATTGTGTATTTTGTTGTACAGTTATTTTATTTTCAACTTTAATTTATATATTTTATCTTATTCTTTCCCAGTTAAATTTACCCTTCATTCTAATTTGTGTTGTACAGTTATTTCATTTTTAACCTTAATTTGTATTTTATTCCTTCCTAGTTAAATTTACCCTTTTTAATTTTTCATATTTATTTCCTATCTTATTCATAGCCTTTTCCTTTTTTGTTTTCTTTAGGTCACGAGTAGTTGTCCAAGCATTTCACTACATATCGTACTGTGTATGACTGTGTACGTGACAAATAAAATTTGAATTTGAATTTGAATTTGATTTAAATTTAGTTTTGAGGAAACGGGTGATGTGATGCAATGTTCTCTCTAAAAGGCAACAATATATTATCATAGACAGTTTGACCTTAGGGGACAAATTCAAATAACAGAACTGAGTGAATGTGGAAATGTATGACTATCATGATCCAAGTTGCACTGCTGCCCTAATACATCACCTTTGGGCTTGGGCACTGTAGCCCTGTCCACTGGATCCTCCTGTTTGATCTCAGGGTGAGAGCTGAAGACCCAGCCAGCTGGAGACCATTATCACCGATGATCCACAACATGAATATCAGATTGGTTTGACAGAAGATTGGTTTGATGTTTGTTGCTTTGCATGTTTGAGGTACAGGGTGAAACAGTAGGTACACGACTTCAAGATTTGTAAGATTTCAGGGGAGTAGTCTAAAATAGCAGATGTATTGGAAGCAGTCCAAAGGTATGCAGTGAAATGACCTTGAAGGTGAGGTTGACTACATTTAAATGTAAAATGGTTTGTATTTTTTTTTTTTAAATGGGAGCAAATTAAAAAATTACAATGAATATTAACAAGACATTTTTTTTCTATTATACAATTATGCCTGGCATATGTAGTGGGAGGTAGTGTATTAGATGAGGAAAGGAAAGATTAGTGAAAACATTACATTTGTCACCAGGCAGCAGCCAAAGCACCAAAGATGAAAAAACCTCTTTCATTAACCCACCTACCATCTGAGGCCCATATTACAATGGCAAGATTCACTCATTAAGTCATTGCCAACATGTTTTGATTACTTAAGATGTCTCTTTTTTCCCATTATTCACCCCTCACACACGCACGAACGCACGCACGCACGCACGCACACACACACACACACACACACACACACACACACACACACACACACACACACACTTTCAAAGAAAATGCATCTTATTATGCAAAGGCCAAGCTGTAGAATTAGCAAGGTAATAGATGTGATCCGCTTTCTAACCTCAGCCAGCAGTCATGCACAGAATATCAAAGAGGGTTTTACACACAAGTGAGCTGCATACTGCTGCGTCGGACTTGTCAACACTCTGTCCCTAGTATGCGCATGTGAATGTTCTGTGCTCTGTCACATATGTGTCCAACATCTGTTGCCATAGGGCAAAATTCCGAGGTCAGCACATGAGCAAATGCCATCTCTTACTGGAAGTAGTACATACCTGGCAATGTTGCATGCATGTGCCGGTGATTACCCACGCACACACTGTGTTTCTATCACAAGATTATTCCAAGTGTAAAACTGACAAACCCTTCATCTATACTGTAATTCTAACTCTTTTCCTGACTGACTAAACAGAACTTAAAATTCTACATGAAATAATTTGGTAACAACACTGACTGAAATGTTACACGCATGTAATATAATGTTCCATAAGTGAAACAGATGACTTTGCAGTAGGCCTACATACAGTGGGGCAAAAAGGTATTTAGTCAGCCACCGATTGTACAAGTTCCCCCACTTAAAATGATGACAGAGGTCAGTAATTTGCACCAGAGGTACACTTCAACTGTGAGAGACAGAATGTGAAAAAAAAATCCATGAATCCACATGGTAGGATTTGTAAAGAATTTATTCGTAAATCAGGGTGGAAAATAAGTATTTGGTCAATAACAAAAATACAACTCAATACTTTGTAACATAACCTTTGTTGGCAATAACAGAGGTCAAACGTTTACTATAGGTCTTTACCAGGTTTGCACACACAGTAGCTGGTATTTTGGCCCACTCCTCCATGCAGATCTTCTCGAGAGCAGTGATGTTTTGGGGCTGTCGCCGAGCAACACGGACTTTCAACTCCCACCACAGATTTTCTATGGGGTTGAGGTCTGGAGACTGGCTAGGCCACTCCAGGACTTTCAAATGCTTCTTACGGAGCCACTCCTTTGTTGCCCGGGCGGTGTGTTTTGGATCATTGTCATGTTGGAAGACCCAGCCTCGTTTCATCTTCAAAGTTCTCACTGATGGAAGGAGGTTTTGGCTCAAAATCTCACGATACATGGCCCCATTCATTCTGTCCTTAACACGGATCAGTCGTCCTGTCCCCTTGGCAGAAAAACAGCCCCATAGCATGATGTCTCCACCCCCATGCTTCACAGTAGGTATGGTGTTCTTGGGATGCAACTCAGTATTCTTCTTCCTCCAAACACGACGAGTTGAGTTTATACCAAAAAGTTCTACTTTGGTTTCATCTGACCACATGACATTCTCCCAATCCTCTGCTGTATCATCCATGTGCTCTCTGGCAAACTTCAGACGGGCCTGGACATGCACTGGCTTCAGCAGCGGAACACGTCTGGCACTCCCTGCCGTTGTAGTGTGTTACTGATGGTGACCTTTGTTACTTTGGTCCCAGCTCTCTGCAGGTCATTCACCAGGTCCCCCCGTGTGGTTCTGGGATCTTTGCTCACCGTTCTCATGATCATTTCGACCCCACGGGATGAGATCTTGCGTGGAGCCCCAGATCGAGGGAGATTATCAGTGGTCTTGTATGTCTTCCATTTTCTGATGATTGCTCCCACTGTTGATTTTTTCACACCAAGCTGCTTGCCTATTGTAGATTCACTCTTCCCAGTGGTGCAGGTCTACAATACTTTTCCTGGTGTCCTTCGAAAGCTCTTTGGTCTTGGCCATGGCGGAGTTTGGAGTCTGACTGTTTGAGGCTGTGGACAGGTGTCTTTTATACAGATGATGAGTTCAAACAGGTGCCATTCATACAGGTAACGAGTGGGGGACAGAAAAGCTTCTTACAGAAGACGTTACAGGTCTGTGAGAGCCAGAGATTTTCCTTGTTTGAGGTGACCAAATACTTATTTTCCACCCTAATTTATGAATAAATTCTTTACAAATCCTACCATGTGAATTCATGGATTTTTTTTTTCACATTCTGTCTCTCACAGTTGAAGTGTACCTCTGGTGCAAATTACTGACCTCTGTCATCATTTTAAGTGGGGGAACTTGCACAATCGGTGGCTGACTAAATACTTTTTTGCCCCACTGTACATCCACTATTGTGGTGATTTTATCTTGCAGTCTCACAACAACACCAACTCCCTCTGCATGACCAGCTGACATCACGATTGAGCACTCACTGAATTAATAATAGAGATGTAAAAGTTAAGTGCAGCAACTCAAAGTAAACACAGACAAGCCAGGGGAATATGCGACAGAGACACATCCAGAAGGCTATGGGTTTTTTGCTATAGCTAACTGCAGTGACATTTCTGGTATGTCTAACTCTTTTCCTGACTGACTAAACAGAACTTAAAATTCTACATGAAATAATTTGGTAACAACACTGACTGAAATGTTACACGCATGTAATATAATGTTCCATAAGTGAAACAGATGACTTTGCAGTAGGCCTACATACAGTGGGGCAAAAAGGTATTTAGTCAGCCACCGATTGTACAAGTTCCCCCACTTAAAATGATGACAGAGGTCAGTAATTTGCACCAGAGGTACACTTCAACTGTGAGAGACAGAATGTGAAAAAAAAATCCATGAATCCACATGGTAGGATTTGTAAAGAATTTATTCGTAAATCAGGGTGGAAAATAAGTATTTGGTCAATAACAAAAATACAACTCAATACTTTGAAACATAACCTTTGTTGGCAATAACAGAGGTCAAACGTTTACTATAGGTCTTTACCAGGTTTGCACACACAGTAGCTGGTATTTTGGCCCACTCCTCCATGCAGATCTTCTCGAGAGCAGTGATGTTTTGGGGCTGTCGCCGAGCAACACGGACTTTCAACTCCCGCCACAGATTTTCTATGGGGTTGAGGTCTGGAGACTGGCTAGGCCACTCCAGGACTTTCAAATGCTTCTTACGGAGCCACTCCTTTGTTGCCCGGGCGGTGTGTTTTGGATCATTGTCATGTTGGAAGACCCAGCCTCGTTTCATCTTCAAAGTTCTCACTGATGGAAGGAGGTTTTGGCTCAAAATCTCACGATACATGGCCCCATTCATTCTGTCCTTAACACGGATCAGTCGTCCTGTCCCCTTGGCAGAAAAACAGCCCCATAGCATGATGTCTCCACCCCCATGCTTCACAGTAGGTATGGTGTTCTTGGGATGCAACTCAGTATTCTTCTTCCTCCAAACACGACGAGTTGAGTTTATACCAAAAAGTTCTACTTTGGTTTCATCTGACCACATGACATTCTCCCAATCCTCTGCTGTATCATCCATGTGCTCTCTGGCAAACTTCAGACGGGCCTGGACATGCACTGGCTTCAGCAGCGGAACACGTCTGGCACTCCCTGCCGTTGTAGTGTGTTACTGATGGTGACCTTTGTTACTTTGGTCCCAGCTCTCTGCAGGTCATTCACCAGGTCCCCCCGTGTGGTTCTGGGATCTTTGCTCACCGTTCTCATGATCATTTCGACCCCACGGGATGAGATCTTGCGTGGAGCCCCAGATCGAGGGAGATTATCAGTGGTCTTGTATGTCTTCCATTTTCTGATGATTGCTCCCACTGTTGATTTTTTCACACCAAGCTGCTTGCCTATTGTAGATTCACTCTTCCCAGTGGTGCAGGTCTACAATACTTTTCCTGGTGTCCTTCGAAAGCTCTTTGGTCTTGGCCATGGCGGAGTTTGGAGTCTGACTGTTTGAGGCTGTGGACAGGTGTCTTTTATACAGATGATGAGTTCAAACAGGTGCCATTCATACAGGTAACGAGTGGGGGACAGAAAAGCTTCTTACAGAAGACGTTACAGGTCTGTGAGAGCCAGAGATTTTCCTTGTTTGAGGTGACCAAATACTTATTTTCCACCCTAATTTATGAATAAATTCTTTACAAATCCTACCATGTGAATTCATGGATTTTTTTTTTCACATTCTGTCTCTCACAGTTGAAGTGTACCTCTGGTGCAAATTACTGACCTCTGTCATCATTTTAAGTGGGGGAACTTGCACAATCGGTGGCTGACTAAATACTTTTTTGCCCCACTGTACATCCACTATTGTGGTGATTTTATCTTGCAGTCTCACAACAACACCAACTCCCTCTGCATGACCAGCTGACATCACGATTGAGCACTCACTGAATTAATAATAGAGATGTAAAAGTTAAGTGCAGCAACTCAAAGTAAACACAGACAAGCCAGGGGAATATGCGACAGAGACACATCCAGAAGGCTATGGGTTTTTTGCTATAGCTAACTGCAGTGACATTTCTGGTATGTCAGCCAACCCCAACAATTCGACAGTGAGCAAAGCACTTGATGACAGTGGGGAAAAAGACTCCCTTGTAACAGGAAGAGATCTCTGGGAGGACCACTCATTTTCCATGAACTGGTTTCGGGATGAGGGAAAAGAAAAGACAAAGAAGAAGAATATGAAGAGACAAGGGCAACATTACTTTTCATATAATCCTATAGGGAATAAGAGCAAACAAGAAATGTGCATCATGAGAAGTTCCCCACCAGCCTCAACCTGCATAGCAGCTTAAACTATGAGCTTTATAAAAAAGGAACGCTTGAAGGCTTATCTTAACAGTAGAAAGGCTGTAAGTCTTCTGAATCCAAACTGGGAGCTGGTTCCATGTTACACAGTTAACAGAATCACGATTATCAACACTGAAGCCAAAAGAAAGAGGTGTTAACTGAGCCAGGAATCTGGATCATTGTTACATTCCAAATACACACAAGCAGATCAAGCAGGATTTTTTCGGCCAGAATGAAAAAGTCAAAGTCAAAGTCAAAGTCAACTTTATTTGTCGATTCTGCCACATGTACAGGACATACAGAGAATAGAAATTGTGTTACTCTCAATCCCTAGATAAATAGCAAATGAACATTTAAATATATTTAAATATAAAAGTGATTAAAAATGCAAGTAAAATAATTAAAAAGTAAAAATTTAAATAAATACAATTTTACATATAACAAGAAAGCTATACAATATACAATATAATGGGTAAGTGACATTGAGTGTAAACCAGGCAGAGTAGTGCAAATAGGCAAATAGTGCAAATGGAGATTTAGTAATGTACGGTAAGAGAAAGTGTAACAACAAAGTCAACTGCTTTGCCGATTGTTGGCTGCAGTGGCAGCTGTGAGGGCTGACAGGCGCACTTGCCCAGCTGGAATGACATTGCTCCTTTTAGTCGCATATCAAATTGAAGGCTAGATTCTGATCAGCTGAGGGCTTGTACTCAATCTGCATAAAAGGCATTTCAAGCCATCACAATGTGACTTTCAGACTTGAAGTGTGTGTGTGTGTGTGTGTGTGTGTGTGTGTGTGTGTGTGTGTGTGTGTGTGTGTGTGTGTGTGTGTGTGTGTGTGTGTGTGTGTGAGTGAGACTGCATGACTTGTAATGCTAGTGAGTGTGTGAAGAAAGTGTTGAACTGCATAACTGTCAGGATGTGTGTGTGTGTGTGTGTGTGTGTGTGTGTGTGTGTGTGTGTGTGTGTGTGTGTGTGTGTGTGTGTGTGTGTGTGTTGCATGCATCTGTGTCTGCTTGCATGTTTCCAAAAATGCTGATTTGCACGCTTGGAGGGAGCAGATTTTCATATATTTAAGGGCAGGCACGTTGCTAAGCTATAACAGGCTGAGGGCACTGATGCATTAGAAAAGCCTGTGTAAACCATAAGCTGACGGATGGTGAGAACACACACACACAGCACACAGCTGCATTACACTCATCCCCTGTGTCCTGCATTTTTTCTCTTCCTAATTCCTCTTTTGTTGATTTGTTTTGCTATCTAGCCATCCATCAAGCTATCTACTGAGATATCTGTCAATCTAGTCTAGCCAGTGCCAAGCATAATGCTTGTGGAACATGTTATGTGAGGTCATTCAAATATCAAATACAGCTATAAAAAGATCGAATGCCCCCCCCCCCCCCCCCCCACCTCCATTCCAGCATCTTCTTATATCTTTTTCCTCACAGTCCAGATGGACTGCAAAACACAGTTTAAATGCCGTCTTGAAATAGTGCATTCTGCAGAATTACCTAACAGAAAGGAGAATAAAGAGTATGGAGCCCTTTCTTCTGTTTTGGGTTGACCTTGTCTTATACTGATATTGCACAGGTTAAGGATGAAAACTGGGGCAGAATGGCTGAACAAAACAAAACAAAAAAAACTAATAGAAGGAAGGAAAAATACATGGTTAAAAAGAGAAGATATATGAAGAAAAGTGTGGAGAATTGAAATCTGTGGAGCACAGAACCTCTGGATTGTTATCTTCCGACAGAAAGGACGGAAGGCGCAGACAGAAGCAGCAACTATATGCTTGATGGAGCTTTGAACACCCACTGTTGGTTTGGAGTGAGTAAAGGAGCGATATGAGGACAAGCCAGTGAGATAAAGATAGAGAGAGAAATGCAGAATGTTAGAAATGTCAGATCTCAGGAGAATACTTGGCCTTGGCAAGTCCTGAGCAGTGCACAGCTTGTGTTTTTTTTTTTTGTTTCACAATTAAAGTTGCATCATGTAGCAGAAACCAAAAGACCAAAAGGCAGACCCCGGGCAAGGAGCATTTAAAGTAACAAATGAAAAACAATGACCCGAAAGTGAAAACTACCTGTGTCTGCAAACTGAAAGGAGGATTTTCACTAGGCTAATAACTGACATAAATAATTTGCTTAGTCATTAGGTTTCATTTAAAATATATATATATATATTTAGATATTTGGCTCCCATTACATGACCCTTAGAAATTTGTCTCAACCCACAGAGAAGTGGACAGATATGGCCACAAAATGATCTGTCTGCATCATTCACCTCTTTTGCTCTTAACGGGTGTCAAAGGTCACCTTGAATCCAGACACAATTTGATTGTAGCAGCAGAGGTAGAGGCACACACACAAGCTCTCAACTTTGCCTGTCCTTGTCCATACCTCCTCCTTTCTTTCTCTGCCCTTTCCTCTCTTCCTCTTCCCCCTGTGTCATTTATTTTCACTTTAACCTCTTCTTCACTCATATTTTCTATCTCTGCTTTTTTAGAATCAAACTTTCAGTGTCATAAAGATAACAATATGGAAATATAATGACGTCAGCCTTGACCGGTCATACTAGAATTACTGAAACTAATACTGCTGATGCTTCAACTGTGTTTACTGTTGGATCTGCTGCCACAAAGGGATCTATGAAAACAGAAAACCTGTGACCCTCAGTGAAAAGCACTATAAAGCTCTGTAAAATGGAAGGTAGCTGCAGGATAAAATTGTTCTCTGTAGGATGACCACTAAGACACCTGTCACATTAATAGCATGGCTGTTTCGTACATTTTAGAACTGATCACAGCGATGAGCAATCAACATGTGTCAAACACTGTAGCTGAAAGGACAACAAACATGTAGATGGGAGACAGGAGAGAAAACGCAAAGCAGTTTGTGTTAAAAAAGAGAATCAGTGTTTGAAACAGGACTGAAATAATTAAGTTGAATGAGTAAAAGACAAACACAAACCACTACTAACAGCTAAATAAAGGATTACAGTGGGGTAAAGACTAAACATCACGGACTGTGAATCATTGGATGAAAGCAATGTTTAGTGATAGATCATCAGCTAAAGAGATGATGTTGAAACTTTTGTCTATGTCATTCATTTGAAACATTAAAAAATGACTGCCTGAGGGGATAAAAGCTCATTTTACCATTCATTTATGATAAGGAGTTGTGTGTCAGCTAAAGAATCAGTAGAGATGGCAAGAAAGGCATATCAGCTCACTGACATGGTAAGACACTCTCAATCTCAATGTGAAAATATATGGTGGAAAATTTTAAAAGAAGAAATTAAAATGATCCATTACAGTGTGTTAAGTTTCAGTGTGTAAAATGTCATCGTTAGGTGCCAGTAGATTGCAGATTGCTGTTTGAAGTGAATTCTATTTTCTTACTCATCTCAGTACAAGTGGACAACCATCTTTTTGTCAGAAAAAAGACATGAAAAACATTTGATGGCCACCTGTTTCTATAACTGCCTTTATATTTAAAAAAAAACCCAACAACTATATTTTAACATGTTTGAATAATAGCAACACTTGATAAAACAAAATGTGTGTCAATTAAATATTTTGCTGTATTTTACATTTTTATCTTCGAGTCATCAAAAGCTCTGTAGTAAGTATATACAGATAGCAAAGTGACTCTGGACAATATCCGTCCCAGACTCTTTTACTGGGTCTTTGAATATTTTATCTATCTGGGTAGACTGTCAGTCAGCTATTAATATGCTATCTATATACGCTGGAGGAGGCTGTAAAGTGTGGTGAAATGAGTCAATGAGTCCGAGAACCTCACTTCTGACCAATGACTTCAATTCTGAGGTGTGTCATTGACGATATGCTGAAGTTGTCTGTCAGTAAGCACTGCTGTTTTAGCTGTTGTTAGCTGCTGTTAGAGAACCTTTTTTAAGTGGATCTAACATTGTTGGAGTCAGACACTTGGTGAATAAACACATGAATAGGTGATAAAGCGATAGATCTTTCAGTCCAATTCTACTTTTTCTACAATCCATCATACAAAATGTAATCAAATGGAAAAGTCCCTTTTTAAAACTGGTGTACTGCCTCTGCTATGGTTGGGCAGTCAGCTAAACTCCTTCCCCACATCAAGACTCTGATGACACGATTCCCGGTTCACAGGTTTATTGACACAGGGAAAGGTGAAACTGTAGGTTCAAGGTTCAAGGTTCTTTATTTGTCACATGCATAGTTATACAAGTATAACACACAGTGAAATGTAGCCTGACACGCTCCTCGACATGTGCAAAAATTGGGGGGGGGTGTAGAGGAAGAACATTATATATATATATACATACATATAGTATATACACTGGGTGAATGTGCAGTAGTAGCAGCAAGCAGGTGAATTCTGTACATTAATATGAATAGACATCTGACTATTTTACAGGATAGACAATATAAACATATTTAAAATTAAAGGAATTGAAATGTACATTGTGCCTTGGTTTAGAGTGTCTGGAAGAGAGTCCTGTCTCAGTCAATTATAGATGATGTGAGAGGGCGGGTGTGTGTGTTTAGGGCACGGATGGCTTGGGGATAGAAGCTCCTCTTGAGTCTCTCTGTCCTTGCCCGGAAGATGCGGAACCTTCTACCAGATTGCAGAAGTTGGAACAGTTTGTTGCCTGGATGGGACGGGTCCTTCAGTATCTGCGCTGCTCTAGTCCGGCATCTCCTGGTGTAGGTGTCCTGAAGCGGGGGGAGAGCAATCCTGCAGCAGCGTTCTGCTGTACGGATCACTCTCTGGAGAGCTTTTTGGTCCTTCACACAGCTGTTCCCAAACCACGATGTCATGTTCTGTGTGAGGATGCTCTCCACAGCGCCTGTATAGAAAATCCTGAGGATCTTTGGAGAGACCCTGAACTTCCTCAGTTGTCGTAGGTGATACAGGCGCTGCCTAGCCTTTTTGGTCTGGACCTGAATGTGGGCAGCCCATGTCAGGTCTGAGGAGATGTGGACACCAAGATACTTGAAGGACTGCACCCTCTCCACTGGAGCTCCATTGATGATGATGGGCTTGTAGTCTCTGTGCTGACCCCTTCTGAAGTCCACCACCAGCTCCTTGGTCTTGCTGACGTTCAGCTGGAGGTGGTTGTCCTGGCACCACGATGCCAGATTCTTCACTTCATCCATGTAGGCCGCCTCATCGTTGTTGGAGATGGCACCCAACACCACTGTGTCGTCAGCAAACTTCACAATGGTATTGGAGCCATGGGTGGCCACACAGTCTGAAGTGTAGAGGGAGTAGAGCAGTGGCGAGAGGACACATCCCTGAGGTGCTCCTGTGTTGATGGTGATGCTGTTGGAGAAGCACCTGCCCACCCTCACCACCTGAGTTCTGCCAGTGAGGAAGTCCAACACCCATGCACACAGACGGCTGTTAAGTCCCAGATCCCTCAGCTTTGTGAACAGTCTGCAGGGCACTATTGTGTTAAACGCTGAACTGTAATCAACAACAAGCATTCGCACATAGTTACCCTGTTTCTTGTCCACGTGGCTGAGAGTGGTGTGTAGGACGTGGGCGATGGCATCCTCTGTGGATCTGTTGGATCTGTAGGCGAACTGCAGCGGATCTGTGGTGTCTGGGATGGAGGAGGAGATGATGTTCTTCCGCAGCCTCTCAAACACCTTCATTACTACCGAGGTCAGTGCAACTGGCCGGTAATCGTTCAGGGATGAGGGTTTGCTGTTCTTGGGCACAGGGATGATGGTGGATCTTTTGAAGCATGTGGGGACCACAGACTTCGCCAGGGACTCGTTGAAGATGTAAGTGTAACAAACAGTACAAGGCATAATCACTGTACTTATTCACCATGTACATATATAACGATGAAAATACATTAACCCAGTTTTTTAATATGTCAACATGCAATGTTCATATGAATTACTTCCCTTTTTAAGTCAAATACAAACATTAAATTATGATTTTAACAAGTCTTGCTATAATGAATGCCTCCAATTTGTTTGTCGTTCCCCTTTAACTAGCTCCATAAGCGATTGCTAGCGTAAACTGCACAAGATAGGTTTTATCATTAAACTTACAGAAAAATGAACTTACTTGAAAGAAAGTGGTCTATACATGCACATAAAATATAAAACAAGTCTATACATACCCACAATGCTACCAAAGGCATAGGATGTATGTGGATGCCACTGGATTTATTTGGCTAAGGCCACCATGCTGCACATGCCTTCTGCTTAATTCACAGACTTACTTCCTGTTTACCGACGACATCATGTCCTATTACAGACTACAGGTTTTAAGGTGGCACCAGAGAGTTACAATTGCATATTTAAACATTTACCAAATCCAAGAAAACAGTCTACCTTAAAAACTTTTGATATCAGAACAACTTGTTTTATTAGTTTTAATCTTTTAACTTTATGCATCAAGCAAAAATTTAATTATATGCAATATTCTCTGACTGGAAGAAATTTGTTTAACATTTAAACTCATTTTCTGCACATTCCAGCACATAAAATATTTTTTTTTGTGTGTTTACACTCAGTCTTTCAAATAGATGCAAGTAAAACACAGCAGAAAATAAATAAAATCAAAGACTAGCGGTCCTTTTGCTCTATTTTCACCTGTAAAGCAGGAGTTGGGTTGGCGGAGGTTTACCCTGCAGGTGTGCCGCTGCGGTCAGTGGAAGAATCCGCGAGTTTCTCTGTGAATTCCCCATTACGTCGTAGCGCACTCGGTGCTTGCTTGGAAGTTTAGGGGTTTTTTTTCGCTGTAAAAATTAGTTTTCTTCCCACGCACAACGGACGCTAATGTTTTTGTCACTTTTTATGGAATCAAACTTAAAGTAAGGTCAGTACTTCCACACTTTAAATGTTGCACGCTCATACTCTCTCCCACACTCGATATATTATCCATTGTTGATCTGCACACAGCTGTTGTCACGAACGTGGCACTTGCTTACCTCACTGTCATGAGACATTCTCGCAAAAAAAAAGTAGTAACGCAGTAACGCAGCGTTCCTACGGGAAAGTAACGGTAATCTAATTACCGTTTTTGCAATAGTAATCCCTTACTTTACTCGTTACTTGGAAAAAGTAATCGGATTACATCTCTGGTAATAACATTATAACTTTTTTATATATAACAACATACTCTCCATTGAAGACTATACATTAAACTATAGGACCTTTGTTGGCTTCTGCATTTAACTCTTTTTCAGTTTGTTTTACTGCTGCTTTACTGTTTGACTCTGATCAAGCACACTCCTATTCCTGTACTAAATTGGGTAATTGACCTCTTGATTAATTGGTCGATTTTGTTGCAAAGAGGAGACCTGCAAACACAGCAAGTCTTCAAAGGTCATACGTACACGGGCACAACCACACACACAGGCTAACACACAAACACTGCACTCCAGGATCTTCCGGAGTAGGACAGATGCCCTTATTCAGCATCAGTTAACAGGCGATGTGTGAAGACATTTAGAGCAGCACATTTAACATCCCCACCTTGTCTCTCACCCTATCCAGAGTTGTTTATCTTCCGCCCTTGATAAAGTGAAGGGCCCATTGCGTGTGTGTGCGTGTGTGCGTATTGTGCGTGTGTGTCATGAACAATCAGTTGAAACATTTCCCACAGTCCCAAACCAGATCAACTGACCTTCCGCAGACATGTAAACAATGAAGAGTGATGGACAAAATGGGAAAGAGGATCAGCACTGTGATACGCTGAAACAAATGAGAGCATAAAGAGTAAAAAGTTCACCATGACTCAAGTTAGAATAGAATAGAATTCAACTTCATTGTCATTGCACATGCACAGGTACAGGGCAACGAAATGCAGTTTGCATCCATCCAGAAGTGCTTTAGTGATATAGATATATTACAATATATATTAGCAATAATATAGATATGTAAGTATATTACAGAAATGGGTCTATTATGGTATGTTATAATGTACACGGTATGAAGTATGTTGTGAATATTCTATAACTATAAGTATGTACAGGCTGTAGTGAGTACAAGCTATGTACAGGCTATGAACAGGATATAAATATGAAAAACTATACAGAATATGAAATAAATAACTTTACAGAAATCTGAGATATACAGCTATACAGAAATGGGAACTATGCAAGTTGTAAACAGTTGTAGGATTAAAAATTATCGAATGTACAGAATGATTATTTACACAGAGCTATACAGTAGTGCAGTTAAGATAAGTGAGATATAATTCCTACAGAGGCTATATAAAGTGCTAGTGGTTGTGAGTGGTGGTTCAGTCCATGTTATTATTGTGTGTTTGAGGGTACAGTAGTTGAGGGTACATTAGTGAATAAAAGCACTTGAGACAAATCTTTGTTATGTCACTTGGATTTCATGAAACAATAAAAAACACAGACTAGGTACTTCTAGCTCCATTAGGAGTCACCACAGCATCTTAGATTTGGTAGTTGTACACCAGATGTCCTTATTGATATGTACCCAAAGGTGATTTGTGTCTACAGTTGAAACTAAACAATTACCTTTTTAGAATTAGAACAATAGAAAATGTGTAACCATTCACCAGCTTGGTATTATTGCATGCTTGCACTGGCTAATTAATGCTCAGTGTAAGTTGCAGCTAAGGCAATGCTGGAGAAATGTATTTGTCTGACAATGGGATGACAGAAAAATGAATCACCAAAGTTACTACATTTATTCTGGTTGGATATGTGTGTGTCATTTAGGCAAACTATTCAAAAGCCACTGAGTTATGGGATCAACAGTAGGATTTGTCATCTGAAACTAATGATTCAAACAAATCTTTTTCTGTGTTATTCATCTAATATTGTTCAGTCTTAACCAGTGCGAGTTCCCAACTTCAGAAGCCAAAAAAACCCTAAAAACCCACAGTTATTATCTATCATTTCGAAAATTTAGGCAACGGCCAGGCACAGTGATCAAATAAAATTCTAACAAAAGGAGCAAATTGGTTAAGACATGGAGACAGTAAGGAAACCAACCAAACCATTGAGTAGAGCAGAAGGAGAGGGGGAAGGGGGTTTGAACCAAAACAAACTAGCGCCAGTCCAGAGAAAATAGTATAATTCCAAAAACAAAACAAAACCAAAAAAAGTCCCACAGACAGTCAGTTTACTCAGTGCCCTCTTTGGAATCTTTCTAAATCTTTCCAAAAATCCTCTCTTAAAAATAAACTCTAAGGAAGAAACAGAATGTGTGAGCTATGACCAAAATATTTTGCCAGCTCCCACTTCCTCCACACAGTACATAGGCCAAGGACCATGGAGCTGCAGCTTGCTGAATGTCCTATAAACAGCCAACAAAGCTTGGGTTTAGTGTGTCGGCATGTGTGTCAGGATCACGGTCATGTGTAGGCATGGGCTTTATTGTATCTTTATCAGAATTAAAAACTACTATGATAAAAGCAAAAGGTCATGTTACATTACATAAGAAAATCTTTTAAACGTTCTACCATAAATACTGGATGTCAGTACTTTCATAAACACATAAAACTGGTTAGTGGAAAACATTTTACTCTATATACTCTTGGCACATTAGTGAAAAGACCTGGGTAGCAATGGAAGATGAAGGGCCCTGTTGCTCTGTTGTCAAACTGAATGGCAAACACAATGGACAGCTTCTTATCTGTAACTTCACATTCTTCCTTCTGCTCATTTTTCTCTTAGACTATATATTTTTGTACTTTTTTTCTCCAGTTCACTTGGTTTACTAGATGATGGTGCTCCAGGCTCTTCTCTGCCATCTCAATCCTGGAGTTTATTTCTCTCTCATTGTCTTCTATGGAGACTTTGTTTTAATATGAATGCAAATTGAGTCCAGGGCTTAATTCTTCTGAGTTTAACTGCTATCAGTTCAACAGAAATCATGAAAAACTACTCAAGTACTCAAAACTACAAGTACAACTACTTTGACAACTGCCTGTTTTTTTATTATACTGTTATATAATAGCCAATTAAAGTATGAGCGTACCATATTTTTAACACAGGCAGCCAGAACAACTATGTGGATGTAGAGAAGCAAAAGTAAAACAGTATTCAAAATCATCATTTACTAAAGTAAATATATTATTTTTGTGTTCTACTTCCCACATTAAGACACACACACTACAATACTTACACACACCATCACACCCCCTTTTTCATGCCTCAAGATGGGAATTAGACATGCAGATGCCATCTGTTCACCATCTCTGCTCCTCACAAACACACCGGTTGGAACCAAAAATTTCACATTTGGACTCTAAACTGCAGATTTTCAAAGGCTCAGTGTTCATTCCTTCTGTTTCTTGGCCCAAGCAGTCCCCATCTTCTTACTATTCTACCACAGAAGCCATTTAGCAATCCCACCACGAGGACCTGATTCGCCCACAACAGTTTGTGCTGAAATGTGTCTGCCATTTCAAAAAGTAGGAAGCATTGATGTGGGTTCTAATGTGAGGTATAGTTAATTGTTGAGCCTAAAGGTTGGTGAAACTGATGGACTTGTTATCTGCAGAAAAGGTACATTTTGATCGAGTTTTCCAGGAGCAGCCCACTTGAGAACAGATAATCAGTGGGGGTTTTTTCTTAAGGCACTTACAGAAACATTTGAAAGTACTTCAGATTTTACGGACTAAGTGAACTTCATGTCTTAAAGTGATGAACTGTCATCTGCTTTTACTTAACTGAGCATCCACGGCAACAGTTGCATGCATAACTACCGTAGTGCAATAGGGCTTTTTCTCTGTACCAAATTTGAGCCATTCATCTGCATAATGAAAATAATGGCTCAAATGCATTAAAGGGCAAGACATCCAAACCTTTGACAAGGATCACCTGCTAATTAAAAAACACTGCAGATGATGCTTCATACAGCTGCTTAAAATACTGCCAAGTCTCACAGCAGATAGTCAGTCCTAAAAAACAAAAACAAAAACAAAAAAAACCCAAACAACCAGAATATACCCTATTTTCCATCATTTTTGATGAGCTGGCACAAATTGTGGCCTCAGTTTTATGTTCTAAGCTGACAGGAGCAACACCCAGTGTGGACATCCTATGACTTCTGTGTGCATCTGTGCCTTCAGAGATGACCACTTGTTACAGCCATAACTTGGTTGTAACAAGTGGTCATTTGAGTTACTGTTGCCTTCCTATCAACTCAAAGCAGCCTGAACATTCTGAGCTGACCTCTGGCATCAAAAAGGTATTTTCAGCCAGAAAACTGCTGCGCAATGGATATTTTCTTTTTCCTTCTTTTTTCTTTTTTTTATCCGGACAATTCTCTGTAAACCCTAGAGATGGCTATGTGGCAAATCCTAGTAGAGCAGCATTTTTCAGAAATGCTCAGAACAGCTTGTCTGTTACCAACAACACACCACATTCAAAATCACTTGTCTTCCACATTCTGATGCTTGGTTTGAATTTTAGCCTGTCAACTTGACTATGTCTGCATCTTGCCTAATTGCACTGAGTCGGTGCTATGTGATTGGCTGATTAGATATTAAACAAGCAGTTGAACAGGTCTATTTAACAAAGTGGTGATAGAGTGCATTTACATTTCATCAAAACCTGCAACATTTTTTCTAGCTTTTTTCTAACAGTTAATGTGAGCTTAGACTTTATTTTGATATACCCTTTAATAAAACTCCCACGAGCTAAATACTGAGCAATAAAATCTAATGAGGTCTAACCTAAAACAAAAAACATTAAAGGAAAATAGGAACTGGATGACTTTTAAATGACTGCCAGGTGAATTATGAGCCATGTGTACAGGCATCTGTGCAGCTTTATTTGTAGGATTTCTGTAACATACGAACATTACTGTTCACCGATCAGAGGCATACTTACAGTCTAATGTGGCCTTTAATTAAAAGGATTTCTTTTATGCTTTTTACATCTTTCTGTCATGTAAATGCAATGTGGGCAGCGTGGTTGGGTGGTGGTTAGCATTGTCATCTCGCAGCAAGAGGGCTGATATCCAGGGCCTTTCTTTTCATTCTGGGTACTTTGGCTTCCTCTGCACAAAAACATGCATGGATTAGGTTAACTAGTGATTCTAAACTGGCTGTGTCAGGTGTGGTAGCCCTGCAATAGACAATACCCTCAAACTCTGAACTTGATAAGTGGAAGAAAACTGATGGATGGGAAAGGGCAGATAGTGGTAGTTTCAGTGAGACTGGATATCCCTAATATAGTTGTTAGATTTGTATTGTTGATTGTCATTTATGCTTAGAAATATTTACTTATATATGCTTAGAGTTTTGTAATTAGTTGTAGATTGGTAGAGGTTTTGATCCTTGATAGTCTGCAAACTTTGTGTGTATTAGACAGCACTTTGGGAGCATGAGAGGTCATACCGTGTCTTATTGTTTTATGGTAGGATTAACGTAGCTACGTCTGTTCTAGTCTAAGTGCTCTTTGTTTAGATGAACTGCAGGACTTCCTCACCGTGTTATCTAGGATGAACCATCTAGGGTGAGGGGGAGGCTACCCTCTTCCTGACCAAGGATGTTTGACCCTTTGATCAGCAACACACACACACACACACACACACACACACGGTACTCTTTGATTGTATGTAGACGTCGTATGTTAATGAACCTATGCATATTCATGTAACCTCAATAAAAGGACAGTGTTACGGGAGGACGGACGAGAGCTACTGGGGTCAAGCGAAGGAACGGCGTTTGTCTGGTTCTCTCCCGTGCACGAGTACCATGAAGAAGTTTGCCTACTTGCGTCTTGCTTGCAGTGTAATTATATTGTCTTCAACGTTCCAGCAGATGGGTTCAAGCTACAAACCTATCATTAATTGGTCCTTCGAGCCGGATCCCTGGAATCGCATTCACCGAGGGGAGGAGAGGCACGCTGAAAGACTGACGTCAGCCAGGAAGTTCCTGTGGATTCGCGGTCTGTCTTTTCTCCTCGATGAATGACGGTCGGCGGGATTCGGGCTGATATTACACTCTAAGCAATGCCAAGTAAGTTTAAAGAGGCCGACTCTATAACCGTGTCGTTGTGCAGTCTCTGCCACTGTGTGAGGCGTTGAGAAGAGCCCGACTCTATAACCGTGTGGTTGTGCAGTCTCCGCCACTGTGTGAGGCGTTGAGAAGAGCCCGACTCTATAACCGTGTGGTTGTGCAGTCTCCGCCACTGTGTGAGGCGTTGAGAAGTTCGCTACTTTGTGGAGCGATACCCGGGTTCCTTGCTACTTTGTGGAGCAAGAGGTTCCTCGCTACTTTGTGTGGCTAGAGGTGAGTTCTCCGCCACTTTGTGGGGCGTTGAGAAGTTCCGCGGGGTCCAGACTGTGCTGGACGATAGGCCTATTTTGTGTTGTTTTTGTTGTCGTCGTCGTCGTTGTTGTTGTTGTGTGGGTGTGTGCGGAGCAGAACATGTGGTCTGTGACACCGACTGTTGTTGTTATCATGGGTTTCTAAGCAACCAAGAGTGAGTCGGAGGGAGACAGACGTTTGTGCTGGACTTTGCTCCTGGCAGCACAAAGTATTTATGTAAAAAAGAGAGGGAGCGATGGCTCCACAGCTGCGCGGGTTCACGCGAGCGCGGTCACGCGGGTTTCACGCGGACCTGAGCCGTGCGGTTAATCGCAGGCTTAAAAATGGAAGAGATTAAAATGTTAGAAGTTTTCAGAAAACACACCAGCCTTGAAGAGCGTGTGGAGAAGGCCAGCCCACATCAGCAGCTATGCTCTGGTGGGTGGCTGTCCCCCCACCCCTTGCTGACACAAAACGTTAACTCTTCAGCCTGTGTGCCAGACCATAGACGTAATTGAGGTGGATAGTTGTTAAAAGTCATCTACATTACGCTTGTGGTTGCTTAAATTCAGTACGATGACATGTGAGGTGAAGTGATATAGATAAATATTTAAACTAATGAAGTGCATAGAGGCACTTGACCTGTGTGGAAGACTGTCGTCTTATTATGAACCATTGTTGAGATGTAGAGCACACCTGTGAAAACAACTAATATGCTGAACCCTGTATGAAACATCTAAAAGTACATGATGGAGAAGCTGAGTTGAATATGAAAGTGTAAGACTTTGCCGCTGTGGGCAGAGCAACTACTGTGTGATGTTGCGTTGCAGTTTTTTTTTTTTCTTCTGAGCTGATGAGCAGGCTACACATTATCAGATCGAGAGCTGTCTGAGAACTACTCTAAGAGAGGGAAACGGCGCTATGATAACTGTGATAACTGGAGTGTGCAGCGTTTCCATGAGCAGTTTTCCTGCATCTTGACTCTTGTGTGTGGAGTGTTCATAACATCAGCATCATGTTTTTGTTTATTTGTTTTGTTGGGTTGAAAATAATTAAATAAACGTGTGATCATGCCTATGGATCACCATGGCACATATCTCCAGCCATATGATTTATTTCTGCAGATGACAAAGTGAGTGTGAATGTGTCTGACATCACAGTGTTTTTGTGCACTGTGCAAGAGTGATTGCCTTTGATTGTGAGTGACAGCGGTGATTTTGCAGGTCACCAGCTATTGTAAATAAAAAAAAAAAGAGTGAATAAGAGGGAGAATTTATATTGTAGAAAAAAAATAATCATAGGAAAAAGGTTTTGTGTTGATCAACCAAAAAAACAACTATAATTTCATTTTCTGCTTTTAAGAAAGGATTGTTCACAAAAACAGAGAGAGAGAGAGAGAGAGAGAGAGAGAGAGAGAGAGAGAGAGAGATATGTGTTGATTAAGCAGTGATGATAATAATGAAAATGTCTTAGTTGTCACTTTCAGGTGAAAAGCAGACCTGAATCAATTTTCCACATGCAGCGGTCGGAAGAAAAGTTATAGTTTAACAATTGGAAACGTTCAAGCCAAGTTTCTGGCTGACTTATTTATAGCACGATCTGTCTCAAAACTCTCACTCTTCCCTGAAAAAACCTGATCAGCAGCGGCAGTATCGGAGCAGAGGCTGCAGAAGCAAAAGCAGCAGAAGAAGAAAGCAAACCCATCTTCCTGTCTGATTGAATGAATTCCACGGAAGGGCGAGCAAGATGGCGGCGTGAAGAGGAGTTTTTGTTCGAGCGCTTAGCACGAGACACTTATTTGACGTCTTTCTGGCTTTCGGGACTTTTTTGGAGATCAGCGCGCTAAACTTGCTGGATCTGAGGCCAGGGTCTGCGGCGGCAGCATGTTGAAATGCTCAAAAAGGACTGAGTGACTCGGGCAAGCCACATGCGGCTAGCGACATGAAAGAAATGGACCCTTCATGATGCGTTCAACGTGCCAGCGCTGTGGTGGGAAAGGCTCCATCATAAACACGCCTTGCGCCCTGTGCAGAGGTTCAGGCCAAGAAGAAGAAGACGACGACTTCCAATCCCAAGAAGGTCGGCCCCAGTGTGGGCGAGCTGATTGTGAAAGCCGTGGCCGCCCTCAAGAAGGCTCTGGCTGCCGGAGGCTACGATGTGGACAAGAACAAGGCCCGTGTCAAGACCGCCATCAAGAGTCTGGTGGCGAAGGGCACTCTGGTGCAGACCAAGGGCACCGGGGCCTCCGGATCCTTCAAGATGAACAGGGTTACTGAGACCAAAGCTAAGACGCCCGCCGCGGCCAAAGCCAAGAAACCGGCAGCAGCTGCTAAGAAGTCGCCCAGGAAGGCAGCAGCAGCAGCACTTCAGCCACTAGCACGAAGTCAACCGCATCAGAGGACAATAGAATGAGAGTGGTGAGAACACAAATTTTATTTTTAATGTGGGAAATCAAAATTTGGGTTAGCAAACCTGGGGAAAAGAAAACTGACTGCTTAAGTTGGAAAATTGAGACGGAGTCTGAAACATTGCGAAAATAGAAACATATACAAAATCACACACACACAAGCAGAACATGCATTAACCCTACTAACAATTCCAAACACAAAATGACTCATGAAGACTCATAGCACATTAGTTAAGAAATGATTAAATAATAGCAGAGAAGTGTGTAGGAAAGGCAGCTTTAAGAACATGCTCTGCTGGAGATGCAGCTCCACAGACATGCATTAGACCTGCCTAATAACACAAACACATGTAATGAAAATTAGCTTGTTATCTTTCATCAGTGTTAAAATAGTGTCAATTTAGCAGACACTTGTTATTAAATACTGAATTTATCCAATGCAAAAAATTGACTCTCCAGGTTGCAGGACAACAGTTTAACTTTTGTGAGAAAAAAGATCCTGGTTTGACCAACCAGTGATCAGACAATAAATTTAGTTGTTAAAATGGTAAATTGGGAGAAGCTTCCTGCTTGATTGAGGCAGCACATGTAATTTACTGTATGAGGGAAATTGTCTTTTGTGATACTATTTTGAACATGCTTTTCTGTCGTCCTGTCAACTTAGTGGGTTAATAGTTGATATGCAAATTAGTTGATCGGTTTTAGATTAATGAAAGGTGACTGAATTCTAGTACGAGTGAATGAGATGTGTTGGAGTTGTTGTGTGTTGAGTGGAGACTCTAAAACACTGAGTTTCCTGCTTTGATGTGCGAGTGAATCCTGTATTTAGATACACAACTCTGAATACGTCAGAACAGACTGTTTTGTGAAGTGCATGACAGCATGTCACATGTTTTATGATGAAGGGAAAAGGAAAATTGAATAAAATAGATCTGTGGCCTAAATGAGTGAAGAGCACAGACCTGGTAATTAAACTCATAGCTAATAAGACATTAGGATTATGTTGTGTGTTGTGCAGCTGATGGTTGATTTGGAGTGAATCTAGCTGATGATTTTTCTTTTGTTGTGAAGTCGAGCCTGCCGATTAGTATGATGGTATGATGAACCATGCTAATGGTATGATTTACCTGAGATGAGGAGTTTGTGTCATGACTTAACAAGGCCTTTTTATTTTGATACTTTCACAGTGCACTGAAAGTTTTGTTTGATAATCTCTGTTATTTTTCATTTTTATCTTTTGAACAGGCACTGATTTTGTTTGTCTATTTTCTTTTCTTTAAGCAGATCTGCACGTCGGGAATTAAAAATGCTACACGTCGTCGAGAAAATTGTGCCAAGTGAGTTCTCCACATTTAAATGGACTCTGGAGAAAGCCACTTATTTGGGACAATTATTAAATGACAGTCCCAGTCCAAAAGGATTCAGCGATGTAATCCAAACTAAAGTTCTTCTTTTTCTTTTTGAAATGACGTCATTTTGCTGAGAGTGGAAACTAAATGCGACGATAGGTTCCACTATCAGCAAAGAAAGAAAGAATGAATGCATGAATGAGTGAGTGAAAGGAAAACAAACTGACTGACTGGTAAAAGCTGACAAAAGCTGACAAGACTTTACTGATGTAACACGACTGTGTGAAGTTGACCCCCGCCTGGCAGGGGTGCAGATGAGTCTGTGTGTGCTTCCCTTTACAGAAGCAGAAAGATGACAGCAACACTCGAGGTTGCGTGATGATTTAACATTTTAAATGCCATTTTCTGTGTCTGTGAATTTACTATGTGTGTGTCATTCACTAGCTTGTGTGCTCACAGAGATATCTGTGACAAAGTATGCATACGCCTGCGCAAGCGCTAACATTTGCATTTTCGTTTTTACAGCATTACGGTTCTTCATGTGTTTGATCATGTGATTTATAGGAATACTGGCTAATGTTTCTCTACTACAAGATTTCTGGGTTTATGTGTGAAGAAAACTGTAGTTACAGGCATATGTTGATGGAGAAATTAATATAGTTTGAGACATACTGTGATGAGACCAGTGTTACTGTTTCCACAGCGAGTGTTAACTTTATGGTGTTTTATGGCACCTCTAGAATCTGTTGACCTGTGTCTGACCTCCGTCTGACCACAGTCAATGTGTATTGCTAATGTTTGTTTCTTTGAGAATGCTGTAGTAGATTCAGCTGAAGCGGACAAGTGACATGAGTAAAACAAATAAGAGATTACGGTATTTATGGAATAGTTTATTATGGGCTCATTTGCTGGCCACTTTTGAACCCATAATAATAATATATGAGTGGAGTGACTTTGCTTAAGAGAAGTCACTGATTACATTAATGTTAACAGAGTACATGGGATAATCCATGTCTGAGGTGAATTAGGGTAATAGTTGTAGTTACTGCTTTGAGAAAACCTGCACATGACACTTGTCTTGCTGATGTTGAATGCTTATTACTCTTATGATACAATTGTTTACAGGTATGAAGTTTGATTTCACTTCCAGATTTTGCTTTCCAGGCCGTGATGGTGTGTATGCAGGCTCCTGGGAGAGCCAGGTGTTAAGCAAACTTAATATGCAACACACACTAACATCTTTTATTGCAGGGTTACGGAGCTACTCCAGAGGAGATGCCCTGATGTTGCCTGGGACATGATCTAGCTAATCTTTTTCTTTAAGACAGGGATCCAGGTTTGGTGAGTTGACGCATGGGAATGTCCATGCGTCAAGAGGTGGAGTGCAAGGATTAACATTAAACAATGTTTACTATTATTGTTGCAGTGATTTGTGTGATTAGCCGTTTTATTTACAAATATTAAACCTATGCAAGTGGTGCATCCATGTTCAGATGAGGCTTTGATGGCCTATAAGTGAAGTTCACTGAACTAAAGAATGTGGTTTGATGATTGTTGACATGCTCTCCAAATAGAAGTTTTTCTTCTTAGCAAGGAAATACAGGTGCAGCAGTAATCTCCTGAGAAATCTTCAGAGGCCCAGTGAGAAGCGTGAACCATTCCAGGCATAGCTGACAGCCAGGCAGTGGTTGAGGTCAAAGGTCAAGCTGGTTGGGGCCCATCATGAGATCAGACCTTGGAGCCACAGCAAGGACCATGAAACTGCCTGCAAAATAGAGGAGAGGATCGTCCACAAGATGGGAGCTGAGGCCAGGAGAGAGGCTTCAGGAGGATCAGAGATCATCTTCAGCACAGCAGACATCACACAGAGAGCTGTGCTACTGAGCTTCCAGGAGATTTTAAATAAAATGAAAGATTCAATATTGACGCTGAGGAAGACAACTAAGGTGTACGACGTGCTCTGCCTTAAACCTTCAGCAGCGTTGGAACATGAAAACTCGTGGGATGAGGGGAGCGTGCCAAGCTCCATCGACAGCGCAGAAGGAGTTCGAGGATGACATCATGATTCTGTGAAAGCACAGGAACCAGAAGCTATGGTGGTGATGACAGCAGTTTCCTATGAACATCACCTAATGCTGTGCCACTATACTGTGCATACGATGACACTCTGAAGGCTGCTGGGATCATAACAGCAGTAAGATGACGGAACCCAGCACCCTTTCCACAGAGAGCTTTTTCTGCAGAGCGTGGACAATTAAGGAGTCATAAATATCCCCCTCACAAGACGAAGGTCTGAAGTCAGGTGATGGGGGCTGGTAAGAGGCCATAAAACTAGAGTGCTGAGAGGTCTGCAGCTTGGAAATAGCTGAGACCCATGTTGACGAACAACAAAACCAACTGGTATGTTTGAATGTCTATTCTACATACATTTGGACTCTGGTCCTATGGACAGTGATGGAAACAACTGGAAGAGACATTCATGACGCCCTGCAGAGCTTAAACCACTCTGCAGAGAGACATGTGATGTGCACACCCGGAGGAAGCACCACCAAGCTGAGATGTTTTTGAAAATGTTACTTTTTTAGTTTCACTATTAAATTAACAATTTCTTTGGTTGCTCGTAAGATGCAGTTTGCCATGAGATGAGCTCAATGAATGGGGTAACTGCTAATACATTTATTAAACTGTGTACCTTTTCAGTAATTTAGGGTGATTTGACATATGCTGAGTATAAAAAGGTTTGCATTGAAACTGTCAGACATGAGGTATTCATACCTGGGAACTTTTCAAGCATAAAGGTCAAAAAGGGGGGAAATGTTAGATTTGTATTGTTGATTGTCATTTATGCTTAGAAATATTTACTTATATATGCTTAGAGTTTTGTAATTAGTTGTAGATTGGTAGAGGTTTTGATCCTTGATAGTCTGCAAACTTTGTGTGTATTAGACAGCACTTTGGGAGCATGAGAGGTCATACCGTGTCTTATTGTTTTATGGTAGGATTAACGTAGCTACGTCTGTTCTAGTCTAAGTGCTCTTTGTTTAGATGAACTGCAGGACTTCCTCACCGTGTTATCTAGGATGAACCATCTAGGGTGAGGGGGAGGCTACCCTCTTCCTGACCAAGGATGTTTGACCCTTTGATCAGCAACACACACACACACACACACACACACACACACACACACACACACACACACACACACACACACGGTACTCTTTGTTTGTATGTAGACGTCGTATGTTAATGAACCTATGCATATTCATGTAACCTCAATAAAAGGACAGTGTTACGGGAGGACGGACGAGAGCTACTGGGGTCAAGCGAAGGAACGGCGTTTGTCTGGTTCTCTCCCGTGCACGAGTACCATGAAGAAGTTTGCCTACTTGCGTCTTGCTTGCAGTGTAATTATATTGTCTTCAACGTTCCAGCAGATGGGTTCAAGCTACAAACCTATCAATAGTTGGATTCAGCCATTGGATTGTTCAAACCTTCTGTTTTTAAATTGCAGCCAATAAGAATGAAGCTGGTTTAAAGAGAGATAAGACAGTGAATGAATTGAAGGGTCACACCAAGGCTTGGAATAAGATAAACAATTGTTATTTTGAACTACAAAGAGTGCAAACACACTCTAGAAGAATATAAGAATACAAATATGCATTGGAATTAGCCTAATTTTATATATGAAATAAAAGTCTATTCCATGTTCCCTGATGATAGCAGTGATGTGGCAGAGACTTAGAACTAATCTTTGTTTTTGAGCAGCAGTGTCAGTACTCTGTTTTTCTTTCTAGTCTTCTTGACTTGTTACTGTGTACTCAGATGAGCAACAGGTGTTCATGAAAGCAGCAAGAGTGTCACAACTAAGTTGGTACTCCAGGCATCAACCTGAGTCTCCAGCTGTGCAGTAGCTGCACTCAGCAAGGACTTAGAAATTAAAAAAAAAAAAAAAAAAGGATAGAAAGATCAGACTAACAGACCCTCTGTCATCGTGGAATTCTTCCAGTCAACAGTCTGGATCCCCAATCGTCTTCAGTGTCACATTCAATAGTAAAAAGGTATTTTATAAATATGGAATCTTTTTAATTCATCAAAGCTCTCAAATGATCTACCTAATGCCCTCTTTTTACATCATTTAGTTTTATAGCAGGCTTGGGGACTGAGGTCATCGGGAAATGAACAGTCAGAATGACTTAATGACTGATATGTGAAAAGACAATGAAATACTGAACCCTTGAGTCTATAAAACAGTACTTTTATGACTATTTCTGTTTTAAAATTAAATGGATTTCATACTTGAGACTTTATATCAAGCCAATTAATCATTTTACATTCCTCCATTTTTCCTTTTGGTAAAATTCCAAAGACTCAGCAGAGAAATTTGAGCCTCTAGAAAGAGTAAAAGTGGGAGAAAAAGACTCTTTTTCTTCATTCAGAAAGTGATACACAAACTTTAAAACCAGTATTATAAAGTACCAGCTTACTGGTCACGTTCCCCAGGCCTTCTACCGTTAATTGGTAAATAAATTAATAGTATACGTTTTAAATTATTATATGTTCATTAGTCCAGCTCACTTGCAGTAAACAGTTCCTGCTCTGCCACACCTGTGACAGTCACATTGGGACATTTGGCTTCTGTCACATTCATATTAATAACTGAATTATAAACTGTTAGATTCGATTGTAAAGCTACTGTACACATTTTACTGGATGGTGTCCATCAGTTGATGATGTCGACCTGCACACCATCAAAAGCCCAGCTCTCTTAAAATGTTATAACATGCTGGGTGGTGTTGTTCTCCTGCAATGTACTTAATGAATTCACAGTATCCATTACTGTACTGTTCACATTTCACTGAAATACCTACAAAACATTAGCACAGCTTGTCTAGGTATTCTGGAACTTTTAAGAGGATAGAGAGCACAAGATAATATGACCTAGACTTCTGGTTATGAAGTAACATCATTTATTACACATCACACTCTGAGCATTTTCCATACATAAAATATAGGCCTGATGCCTAAAGAAGCCAACGGGTGGAACACAACTTAGTAGACAGATACTCAAATATAGATGGATGATTTCATGCCCTCCATTGTGCCCTCTGTTTGCAATCTCATCTGTCATTTCATGGTCCTACAGTGAGGAGCCAAATAAAGCATGAATTGTGTCCAGCACCTGACACCCCAAGTATTACAGTCTGTGTTGTACAACAGGAAAATATCAATGGTAATCATTTGCACACTAAGTGAAAATCCACTGCTTTTCAACCTGGGCTCTATGTTACAATCTTTATGGGTCTAAATTATTAATAGAGACAAAACATGTTTGGAACTAGCAACCTCAGAACTGCTGCTTTGTGGTCCCGTGGGACAATTGTCCACTTCAAAGTAAAAGTGCTTGTTTTGTAGCTAACAGGCTCTCTGGGTAAGATAGCTCCTGGAGTAATATTTTGGAAAAAGGGGTGGAAAAAAGGCAATTATCAGTTATGTTTGCAGGTGACTTTTTTTTTTTTGCCACTTCTGATGTGGCAGATGTGCAAAAATATAAACTTCTATCAGGCTTCACACTGTTCTGCCCACTGTATCTTTGTAGTTATACAGCCTATACACCACCGCTCGGTAGCACCAGGGATTTTAAGCATGACATTGCTGGCATGATAGTGCTTAAGGCTGCAGTTGTGTCGATGCAAGGCAGGCTGAAATCTAATCCTGCTTGACTGCTACCGTGCATGTTCATGTTTCTGCAGTATTTGCTGCAAATATATTGCAGAACCCACTGTAGTAACATCACCACACCTCAGGTGAAAGGTGTGTAGGTTCATTGTGAATTAAAGTCCTCAGTAAGAGCCAAACCTTTTGGCTTCACATTATGCCACAGTAATTCAGATTTGTGCTGATAAATATTAGCAGCAGTCTTACTCGTAAGCTGCTACAGATTGGATCAGGATAAGGTTTATTTTAAGTACAAATCCACAGATATTTTTCACCAGGTAATATAAATCTACCAAATATGCCACTTATCAAATGATGTAGAAATCTGTCATATATTCCTCTCAGAAGTACATCATTTAGAGTTTTGAAAAGTTAAAGTACACACAGTCATGCACTACCTACCATTATGGGCACTGTGGTGGAGACATTTTGCAGTCAAGGGGACACTCACGTCTGCACGTATGTCTTCACGTGGTTGGATGAGGGACCTATAAAAAAAAAAAAACAATTAGCACTGGGGCCTGTCAATGCTGTGTTACACCACTGCCTATATGTCATTTTCAGAACTGCACCATAGGACGGTGCAGAACGTGCAGTTTCATATACACAATCCCAAAACCCCCGCTAATAATAAATCATAGGCCCTTCTGGGAGCAATGATTGATTTCATCACAGTGAATAAAAGGCAGAATCAGCCTTGTCTCTATTCCTCACAACCCCTGCACCTCTTCCCACTGTGCTCACTCTGCCAATTCTATGGAGCTACATAGTAGACAGCAGCGGGGAGTGTGTGTGCGTTTGCGTTTGCGTTCATGCAGTTCTGTGTGTATGTCAGTGGGAGTAATGAAGCAAGGGATGAGTCTGACATGAAGTCTATCAGAAGGTGTCAGTTTGGGTTAATCCTGATGTTATCCAGTCTCTATACACTATGTATCACACACACACACTCACACACATACACGCATGCATACACACTAAAAGTATGAATGCAACCAACTTGTGAATACAACCACACACATATACCTTTCTATCCTACACACTTCCCATACATTTGACATGGGAGTAATTGAGGAGGCCATTTGCAATTAATACTATTTCACTATCTCTTTGAGAGCTGCCACTGCTTCTAACTACAGCTGCAGCATAGTTAGCCTGGCACCTAAATGGTGATTAATTGTATCTTGTTTTCTCAATATATGGGTCACTAGGGTCTTTAAGTGGCTCTCAGTGGTATATATTGATGTGCTTGTATTGGAATGTTTTAAATGTAATGTGCTCTGTGACTGAAAATATTTTTAAAAATAATTACAGGGTACATCGTTGACACTGCTGTTAAAGTCCTTACCTGGTTTAATTGGAGGGTTGGGGTTATTTGGACAGTTGTTCTTGCCATGTTAAGTGACCCAGCAAGCCTGAAATGACATACCAATACAGTATTTGCACTTTAAAAACTTAAAGGGGAAAGAAAACATACCTAAGTAATCTCTACTAATGAGTTTTTTTCTTGCTAAGTTCTGTTAATTTATCGTCTCTCATTAAGAAGATGGTGAAGCTAGGGAAAGAAAAAAAAAATCACCCACCCACTTCTGTTTCTGTTTTTGTTAGTTTTTCAAATTTAACCAGTCTGGCATCACCATTATTTGTTGGTGGGATATAAATGAGCATAATCATATGATTTGGTAACATTAGACTGAAGAATGCATCTCATAAAATAAAGAAGCACCTTGACCTGATAAATCTGCAGTTGGCAAATTAAAGTCTAGTTGCTGAGAAAAATGAGAAAACTAACATTGCATCCTCATTAATATTTTTTCACCCATCAGTTTTTAATCAGAGCTGTATATAAATAATAATAATATAATCATAATTTGGCACTGATTTTTGTTCTTTTTGTTTCTTTTTTTGAGAAAATGCTCAGGAGTAAGGAATACTTTTGATAGGACTATTTTAATTGCATAATAACAATTGAGATCGATCACTATTGCGCCATACAGTGACTTTCTTCAATCATAACATCACCCAATACTATACTGTGGATCATTTAAGTGTTTTGTTTGTTTTTTTTACCAGCTCTGAAACTCCATTGGTTGCTAGATCAATCACCCTCGCTGTCAATAATAGAATATGGAATATTTTTGACCTAATCTTTTTTTAATCAGTCATGTTACCCCCCTTTCTTCTGCAGATTCCTGAGTCTAGAGAAGCTCTTTTTTGCCTCTAAAACATATCTGCTGCCAATGGCCTTTCTTGGTCTCTCTGACTTTCTGCCCTACAACCATTCCCGATGTTGGTCGACATTTCCCAGCAGTGTTTGATGTATATCTGACCTTTGATGTTGTCGCTGTGTGTCCCAAAGCCTGAGGCCCAATTAAAACTAACAACCCCCGAGCCCCTCCGCCCCTCCCTGAAACCCACCCTTTGTCTCTTCCGCCTTTTTTCTTGTTTTGTTTTACCCATTACTTTTCCTCTCTTACATACTTCCTCACTACTTTTTTCCTCTTGCCCCCCTGCCACTGTGCACTTCTGCTCTTTCCTTTTCTCCTCATTTATAATTCTCCCCTCTCTTTCTAATCCCTCATGTCTTTCTCTTTTGTATTTGCTTTCCATTCCTAACACGAGAATGCAGACACATCATCTTTTTGCTATTGTCACATAGCAATCTATCATTTATGGGTATATACATTACGCTTTTCTTTTCATTTGGGTAATAGTTGTGCTGAAATTCTCAGAACTTCAGTATCAGCATATTGCTCATTTCCTCACTTGATACATTGGTCGCTTCATGTGGAGGCAATATCCAGACTTCATTTGTTCCATTTAAAGCATGTTGGGTAATTTCAACAAGTGCAAACGCTGTAGAGTCTCACGGCACACGCAGTGTAATGACTTATGGATCTAATTAATGAGCTTATGAGACTGTCAAAGCAAACACAGGATATTACATGCTCGCATACTATACAAGCACCACAGCAAGATGGAGTGGACATGGAGAGGCTGAGAACCTGTGACTGAGCATACTAGTACTACCCTTTGGTGCAATGGTGTTTGGGGGAAACAGCAGACCTTGAGTTTGCATACATTATCTGTATGACAAAAAAATTGAGTTTGTGAGAAAACAAATTAAATATATTGCCACCGAACAATTTAATCATATGTTCAGTATCAACAATTTTGGCAAAATTGTTAATTAGTGTTTTTCCTCATTAAGTGATAACATTTCAGTCAGAACTTAATTGAAGTTTCAAATTAGTTTTATGTAAAGTTTTTTTTATTTCTAGAAAAGTCCTCCAGCTAAACGATCGTATTAGTCATTGGTTTCTTCTGTCTACGCGACCTATGTAGATTTGCTATAACAGACAGGTGGGAGAATGTCAACTTATCAAATCAAATCAAATCAAATCACTTTTATTGTCACATCACATGTGCAGGTACATTGCTACAGCACATGTGAGTGAAATTCTTGTGTGCGAGCTTCGCAAGCAACAGAGTTGTGCAAATACAATAATGTAAACAAGCAAAATACAAGAATGGCTACATCTGAAACATCAGACCTGATGAAAGGCCACCCTATGAGGCAGGTGGGGTGTAGGTTATAAAAAAAAACAAGAGTAAAAAAAATGAGGAAGGGAAAAAGATTGTTGTAATTGTTAAAATGCTTTTACAAAGCTAAATTTATGTATATAACAAAGCTCCATTCTGTAGATCTTGAATATTACGAATTACAGCCACGTTAAACTGAAAGCACATACACGGTCACTTAAATTTAAAGTGTAACTCAAAGCCATTATAAGAGCTTGGATAAATTATTACTTATAAGATCTTTTTTTAATGCAACACTTCATCTACTCATAATTCTTGCTTTTTACTGTTTCCTAGTATCCAAAGGTTTTCTGCTCAATAGGTCTGGAAAACAGGGTCGCTCTGCTGTGCGTCCAGAATCCTCTCTGAGCTAAACCACTATCAGGATGGCCAGTGAAAGTGGAGACTCATAGGAATTGGTTTGACAATGCCAATTGTATTTATAAAACACATTTTATTACACGTAAACCCAACAAGGTTTAACATAAAAGATAAAAGCACATATAGTAAAAACCTAATGTGTCTGATTTGCCTTAAGGCATTAAACACAACACAACAAACTTTACTAAGTGCAAGTTAACATATGCACACAACACACACACACACACACACACACAGTTGTTAAGTCTAAGCCTGTGAGAATAAAAGGTTTTTAGTTTGTTTTCAAATATAAACACAGCTCTAATTGACCTCAGGTCAGCAGACAGCTTGTTATAAAGAACAGGACCACAGTTACTGAAAGCACCCTCAGTACACTTAGGTCTAGTTCTGGGAACTGTTAAAAGGTCTGCCCCATATGACCTGAGAGGACCTTACAGCATTAAAAGCATACATCTACAGTCATGGACAAATGCTTTGGCAGTGGTGTAAGTCTGATTTTCATGCACTGTGGATCGCAATACTGTAATTCAAAGGTGCTTTATTGTACAGGGAGTGCAGAATTATTAGGCAAGTTGTATTTTTGAGGAATAATTTTATTATTGAACAACAACCATGTTCTCAATGAACCCAAAAACTCATTAATATCAAAGCTGAATGTTTTTGGAAGTAGTTTTTAGTTTGTTTTTAGTTTTAGCTATTTTAGGGGGATATCTGTGTGTGCAGGTGACTATTACTGTGCATAATTATTAGGCAACTTAACAAAAAACAAATATATACCCATTTCAATTATTTATTTTTACCAGTGAAACCAATATAACATCTCCACATTCACAAATATACATTTCTGACATTCAAAAACAAAACAAAATCAAATCAGCGACCAATATAGCCACCTTTCTTTGCAAGGACACTCAAAAGCCTGCCATCCATGGATTCTGTCAGTGTTTTGATCTGTTCACCATCAACATTGCGTGCAGCAGCAACCACAGCCTCCCAGACACTGTTCAGAGAGGTGTTGTCACGGTCTGGAGGGCAGACCGTGGGGGATGTAGGAGAAAGGACCCAAAACGCAGACTTGATGGAATGAACAGTGGGTTTATTTACAGTGAGGTAAATATACACCACACATTAAATCTCCAAAAGTGCTCCCTCGACTCCCGTGACGTGTCTTCTCCCAAGTGCTGGTATCCCGTGCTCTCTGCCCCTGTGCCTTCACACACCCCGTGTGTCTTGCAGTCCTGTGTTCCACTGTCCTCCTGGGGAAAAACACAGACACAGCCGTTATGGCACCAACTCCGGCAGGCATACACTTTAACAACACTAGAAACACTGACATGGAGTCTAACTCAACGATCCTGCGCCGGAGGAAGCTCCATCGCTCTGTTAAGTAGCTCCCCCGACGATCCTGATCAGAAGCAGGTGTGTGGTAAGCTAGGCGTGACCAGCAGCTGGCAGGGCCACACCCATCAGGCCTGCAGGTGGCTGTCCTTCATCCTCCAGCCTCACACACACACACACACACACCAGCATGGAACACAAGAGCACAGTGCAGCAAACATACATCCAATACACTAATAACAATAAAGGTCCACACTGTTTACGAACCCCGAGTCCCCGGAACCGGGTCTGTGACAGGTGTACTGTTTTCCCTCCTTGTAAATCTCACATTTGATGATGGACCACAGGTTCTCAATGGGGTTCAGATCAGGTGAACAAGGTGGCCATGTCATTAGTTTTTCTTCTTTTATACCCTTTCTTGCCAGCCACGCTGTGGAGTACTTGGACGCGTGTGATGGAGCATTGTCCTGCATGAAAATCATGTTTTTCTTGAAGGATGCAGACTTCTTCCTGTACCACTGCTTGAAGAAGGTGTCTTCCAGAAACTGGCAGTAGGACTGGGAGTTGAGCTTGACTCCATCCTCAACCCGAAAAGGCCCCACAAGCTCATCTTTGATGATACCAGCCTAAACCAGTACTCCACCTCCACCTTGCTGGCGTCTGAGTCGGACTGGAGCTCTCTGCCCTTTACCAATCCAGCCACGGGCCCATCCATCTGGCCCATCAAGACTCACTCTCATTTCATCAGTCCATAAAACCTTAGAAAAACCAGTCTTGAGATATTTCTTGGCCCAGTCATGACGTTTCAGCTTGTGTGTCTTGTTCAGTGGTGGTCGTCTTTCAGCCTTACTTACCTTGGCCATGTCTCTGAGTATTGCACACCTTGTGCTTCTGGGCACTCCAGTGATGTTGCAGCTCAGAAATATGGCCAAACTGGTGGCAAGTGGCATCTTGGCAGCTGCACGCTTGACTTTTCTCAGTTCATGGGCAGTTATTTGGCACCTTGGTTTTTCCACACGCTTCTTGCGACCCTGTTGACTATTTTGAATGAAACGCTTGATTGTTCGATGATCACGCTTCAGAAGCTTTGCAATTTTGAGACTGCTGCATCCCTCTGCAAGATATCTCACTATTTTTGACTTTTGGGAGCCTGTCAAGTTCTTCTTTTGACCCATTTTGCCAAAGGAAAGGACGTTGCCTAATAGTTATGCACACTTGATATAGGGAGTTGATGTCATTAGACCACACCCCTTCTCATTACAGAGATGCACATCACCTAATATGCTTAATTGGTAGTAGGCTTTCGAGCCTATTCAGCTTGGAGTAAGACTACATGCATGAAGAGGATGATGTGGACAAAATACTCATTTGCCTAATAATTCTGCACTCCCTGTAGGGTAAAGACTGTACAATACAGGAGAGAGAACCTAAGGGAAGTTTTGAAAGCATCACGTTTAAGAAGCTAACATACTATGTTGAAATTCAATACACCACTTTCTTTATTTTGCTGTGTGATTCAGCAAAAGATCTGTATCTCGTATGTAATAATATCCCAAGCCCTGGTATCCTTCCTGGTAGTTATTAGTCACTGTGGTAAATATTGTATTCCACAATGTGTTGGTATGTGTTTGCTGGTTGTTGGCAATTGCTGGTGTGAATTTGGTCACAATGATGCACTGAAAACGTTTTTGTAAAAGCTTGCGCAGTAGACAACTTATCTGGAAATACTGACAAAAAAATAGAAAAACACTGTGAAATGAAAGAGGAAATGTGAAAAGTCAGATGTAAATTGGAAATGGAGACTGTTTATCTTTAAAGTTAAAGTTGTACTTTTTCAAATGTGCAAATTGCTGCAGTAATGCACAAATGTAAAGGGAAACTTCTTGCTTTGAAGACAGGAATCACCAGCAACCACCTAGAGGCTGATAAATGTTGCGGTCTCTAGGCCTGTGTGATCGAGGCCTTAGAGATGCATGCATAGACATTTATGTACTGCCAAATACACACTGACATTCTCTTTGCATTTAACCATTAGTTATTATTGATCTCTGGTCTCTCTTCCACATAGTGTCTTCTGTCCAGGCTTCCTTACCTTGCTTAAAGCTGCTCGCAGCAGATGGCTGCCCATACCTGAGCCTTGAGGTGCTGGGGGTTTCTTCCTGTTAAAAGGAAGTTTATCCTTTCCACTGTCACTAAGTTCTTGTTTGTCTGATTCCTTGGGTTGTCTCTGCATTATTGTAGCACTTTTAACTTACAAAATTAAGTGCCTATTGTTGCAATTTGGTACTATATAGATACAATTGAATTGAAATTGAGTAAAGATTATAGTGTATTATCAGATACAGTGGGCTGCCTGTCAGTAGGATTTGGGGAAGTCACCAGTCAGAACCTCGTGGATTACCATAAGTATGTATGCATGCATCAATAAGGATGCACATTTACATATGCAGAAGACACCTATGAAAGATTGTGGGACTTCAACCCTTGTGGAAAACCTTTGTATAAGCGCTTTTGTAAAATTCAGCTATTCCCATTGAAACACTCAAATGATCCAATAGAGGCTCATTCATCTTACTGTTCTGCATTGTGGGAAGGTGCTTGGAGCTGCCTGTGTGAGGGTCAGGAGAGATGAATGCTTAAAAATATGTGAGCTGTCAGGAAAGAGAGGCGACAATCTGGATTATCTGGGACCTGTCACAGTGAACATCCAGGTATGATGCCAAGAGCTGAGGAAACCTGTGGTGAAGATACGTAAGAGCTTCCAGCTCAAGGGCAAGAGGGTGATATACAGTAAGCACAGTTGCTGGCCTCCCTCATATCTTCTCTACATCATCCTATAAAATATTTTGGAGCAGAATTCCAAAAACTGCATTGGAGTAGGTTGCTATCCTGTACACACAAACACAAGTAGATGCAGACACATATAATCAAACAAATATTTGAATACATTTTCAATACCTTGCAAAAGTATTGAGCCACCCATTAAGCCATTCTACTAGTAAACATATACAGAGAAAAGACACAAATACTACTAAGTTATGTAGACACAGTGCTGTTTCACTGCTTGAGCTAAGGTGTGGATTTTACGCTTGAATGAATAAGAGATGAGTGTTGGGTGTCTTAACAAGTTGCAGTTTTTCACAGATTCAAGATTTCAAGAAAGTTTGTCTCCTTGCAAGCAAAATATAACAAATGTAATGAGGGCTTAAGACTTTTGTACAGCACTGTACATATAGCATAGAAACACATATTTTGTCACAAGCACATATCTGTTACTTCATACACATTCTCTTTGAGAAGGCTGAATAAAGAGTACCAAAGTAGTTGGCTACTTTTCATTTGCATTCAAGATAGCGTGTGTGTGTGTGTGTGTGTGTGTGTGTGTGTGTGTGTGTGTGTGTGTGTGTGTGTGTGTGTGTGTGTGTGAGTGAGTGAGAGAGCTTGAAGCCATCCAACTACAGACAACCCGTACACATTCACTGGTGTCCAGATTGACTTGGTATTTCTAATGGCATCAGTCCTGAACATTTCACTCACATTAGCAATGCTAATGCAGGGAAGCACTGGGGGATGGATTCATCATACACACCACCGCCATTCCCTGAGTTCTCCTGTCATACATTTTTCACGGATTCTAGGGGCGTGCATGATTGAATCTCAGTATATGTCTTTGTAAGACATTTTAATAAGCTACAATCCTGGATCTACAAAAGTTGGGTCACGATGTAAAATGGAAAGTAAAAAAAAAGAAATCATTTGGAAATCATTTAAACTACAGTATATTGGGCTAAAAATAATAGAAATGAAAATTTCCTTACAATCATTAAATGATGAAAGTAAGGGAAGTTAGTGTTTTGTGTTACTTGTTATTGGGGTTTTTTCTTGGGTTTTTTTATGTAAGACATGCTCTGTGTGAACTTGGTGCCACCAGCCTTATTCAAAAAAGTTCAGACAAGGCATGTTTCCCACTCTGTTATATAAACTCTTCTTACGCAGCTATGTCCGTGCGGAAGGTTCGTACCAACATTCTATGCACGAAAGGTTGGGGCGGAATGTTTGTGCAGAATGTTTGTGCAAAGCATTTGTGCCCAACATTCAGTGCACAGAATGTTCGTGCTGAATGTTCATTCTCAACATTCTGACCATGGAATTTTCGGGCGGAATGTTTGTACCCAACATGAAATGCAGAGAATGTTCAGACGGAATGTACGTAATCAAAATTCTATGCACAGAATGTTCATGCGGTATTTTCGTACCCAACATTCTGTGCACAGAATGTTCACGCGGAATGTTGGTACACAGCATTCTGTGCACGGAAGATTTGTACAAAACATTCTGTGCATGGAATGTTTGTACCCTACATTCTGTGCACAAAATGTTCGGGGGGAATGTTCAGGCGGAATGTTGGTACCCAACATTCTAGTCACGGAATGTTTGTGACGAATGTTTGCACCCAACATTCTGTATACATAATGTTCGGGTGGAATGTTCAGGAGGAATGTTCATACCCAACATTTTGTTCAAAGAATGTTTGGGTGGAATGTTGGTACACAGAATTCTGTGAAACGAATGTTTGTACCCAACGTTCTGTCCATGGAATGTTTGTACCCAACATTCTGTGAACAAAATGTTGGGGGGGAATGTTGGTACCCAACATTATGCGCGCGGAATGATCATGCGAAATATTATTACCCAACATTCTTTGCACAGAATGTTCAGGTGGAATGTTTGTATCCAACATTCTGTGCACACAATCTTGATGCGGAATGTTGGAATTCAACATTCTGTGCACAGAATGTTCAGGCGAAATGTTGGTACCCAACATTCTGTGTGTGGAATGTTCATGCAGAATGTTCGTAACCAAGAAACGGTAAAAGGAATGATCAGGCGAAATGTTCATACCCAACAATCTGTGCACAAAATTTTTTTCTGTGAAAAGTTTTTACCCAAGATTCTGTGCACAGAATGTTCATGCGGAATGTTTGTACTCAACATTCTGTGCAAGGAATGCTTGTGTGGAATGTTTGTACCCAAAATTCTGTGTGCAGAATGTTCAGGTGGAATGTTGGTACCCAACATTCTGTGCAGAGAATGTTCAGACGGAATGTACGTAATCAAAATTCTGTGCACAGAATGTTCATGCGGTATTTTCGTACCCAACATTCTGTGCACGGAACGTTCATGCGGAATGCCGGTAACCAACATTCTGTGCACGGAATGTCTGTGCGGCATTTTTGTACCTAACATTCTATGTACAGAATGTTCGGGCAGAATGTTTGTACGGAATTTTGGTACCCATAAATCTGTGCACAGAATGTTGTATGCACAGAATGTTCAGGTGTAATGTTGGTACCCAACAGTCTGTGCACAGAATGTTCAGGAGGAATGTTAATACCAAACATTCTGTGCATAGAATATTCATGCGGAATGTTGGTACCCAACATTCTGTGCACGGAATGTTTGTGTGGAATGTTTGTACGGAACATTCTGTTCATGCGGAATGTTCAAACCCAATATTCTGTGCACGGAATGTTCATGCAGAATGTTCGTAACCAACATTCTCGGTATGAAATATTAGTGTGGAATGTTTGTTCCCAACATTCTGTGCACAGAATGTGTCATGGTCCTGGGTCGGTGACCCAGCGCTTTTAGTTTGTTATCATTTTCTAGATGATGATTGTTTAAGTTCTGTGTTATATTCGGTCTGCCTCTGAGTCTGCGTCTGTATCTGTCTGTCTATGGTGTCACCCCATCTGTTTGTGAATCTGTCTGTTTAGTTCAATGTCTTGTCTGGTTCCATGTGTCTGAGTTTCCTGTTTTATTGTGAAGGACCGTGTCGTATGTGAGTGTGATCAGTTTACGTTTCCCCTGTCCCGTCAGCCCAGATTCCTCCCAGCTGTGTTGCCCTCCTGTCTCTCATCCCCTGATTACTGGTGTGTGTATTTAAGCCCTGTGTGTTCTCCTGCCTGTTGCCGGTTCGTCTGTGTTCCTCCGTGTCAGTCTGTGTTACTTGGTGTCCTGCTCGTCTCTCTGCCTCTCATCCCTTTTTGTATCTTCTCAGGTTTGTCATTTAGCTTTCCCAGTTTAGGTCTTTAGTTTTGTCTTCCCTCTTGCCTGTTTTGCCTTCTCACCACTGTGTAAGTAAATCATCACCAGCGTTATCATCTACTACCTGCGTTTTGGGTCCTTTTTCCCTTCAATACCACACGGCTCGTCTCAGCAGCCGTGACAGAATGTTCATGCGAAATGTTGGTAGGCAACATTCTGTGCGCGGAATGTTCATGCAGAATGTTCGTAACCAACAAACTGTAAAAGGAATGATCAGGCGAAATGTTCATACCCAACAATCAGTGCACAAAATTGTTTTCTGTGGAATGTTTGTACCCAAGATTCTGTGCACATAATGTTCATGCGAAATGTTGTCACTGAACATTCTGTGCAAGGAATATTCATGTGGAATGTTCGTAACCAACATTCTGTGCACAGAATGTTTTTGTGGAATGTTTGTACCCAACATTCTGTGAAAGGAATGATTGTGTGGAATATTTGTACCCAACATTCTGCATGCAGAATGTTCAGGCGGCATGTCTGTGCGGCATGTTCGAACCCAACATTCTGTGTACAGAATGTTCGGGCAGAATGTTTGTGCGGAATGTCGGTACCCAACATTCTGTGCACGGAATGTTTGTGCGGCATTTTCATACACATAATTCTGTGCACAGAATGTTGTATGCACAGAATGTTCAGGTGTAATGTTGGTACCCAACATTCTTTGCACAGAATGTTTATGCAGAATGTTCATACCCAACATTCTGTGCATGAAATGTTGAGGCGGAATATTTGCACACACTACTGAAATGCTCTCACACACACTACTGAAATGCTTTCACACACTTCACTGAAACCAGAGGCATTTCCGCTGAACAGGAAGTTGTTTCCTGACAAGGAAACTGATGGAAAAGTGGTATGTTTCAAAACACTACAAGGATGTCTACTCAGCAACCTGCTAGTACAGCAGTCCCCAACCTTTTTTGCGCCACGTAAACGATATAAAAATAAAAAAAAATGATAAATACCATGAAAACCATAAATTTCAAACTCAAGCCTCAACTCTTGCGACCTGGTACCAAACGACTCACAGACCGGTACTGGTCCAGGACCTGGGGGTTGGGGACAGCTGTGCTTGTAGCCTAAGTGAAGCAGCCGCATTACTTAACAATATTTTAGCTTCCTTGAATCAAGGAATGGATTCAAGGTGCAACAGGGAATTCGGCAAGTATGTCCTGTTTCCCCTAAGCTTTTTATATTGGCAACTCAGTTGTTAACACTATTAATCAAAAATTCTAACGACATACAAGGAATATCAATTTTTAATAAAGACTTCAACATAAGTCAATTCACAGATGATACATCTATTTTTTTGAAAGATAAATACATGGTAGAGAAAACTAAAACTTCTCGTTTATCTCTCATTATCAAAAAATGTGAACTCCTCAATAGCTTTGGTTAGTTGAATCTAAAGTTAAATATATAGGGCTGATAATATCTGAAAAACCCAATTATCAGAAAAGACACCAATATTTCTAACTGTATCATGGAGATGAAGAAATCACTTAGCCACTGGTTAATCAGAGACCTCGCTATTTTTGACAGAAACATCCTATCTAAAGCTGAAGGCATCTCCAAATTGATTTATCCTTGTCACTCTCTATATATCTCCTCTAAAAGCAATAATATGGCTAACACAGTTATTTTCGAATTTTTGTGGAAGAATAAAACCCATTACATAGAAAGATCTCAGCTTGTGAAGGAATACAATAAAGGTGGTATCAAAACTCCAGAATTAGAATTTATGGTTGGCACCCTTAGAATTAAATGGTTAAAATCTTGTCTGTCACAGCCAGACTCTACTTAGCTCCACATCCCATGATTCTTGTTTAATAAAATAGTATACAGGATTAGACTTTATTTTGAAATGTGATTTTGCGGTAAATAAAATCCCCATAAAGATATCAAACTTTCCAAAACAGACTTTGCATTTTTGGGAAAATGAGATTTACCCACAACTTCTCCCCATAATTCAACCTTATGGAATAATAGGGTAATAACACTTAATCAAAAATCAATTTTCGAGAGTGACTGGTTTGAACAAAAATATTATATTCATAACAGATTTGTTGGATGATAACGGTGTCATTCTAAGTTACACAGACTTTTCAGAAAAATATTGTCTAAACTGTTCTCAAAGAGAATATAACAAATTTTGTGAACTGGTCCCACTGCCTCTGCTTCATTTGATTAAAATTTTTATGATATACAATAATTTCTCATCAGTGCTCCCAAATTTATTGCTAGGGCAATGTCAGCTGTTTGATAAAAATGCAATAAGAAATTTGTTAGTAGTTTCTTCAAAGACAAAATATTTCATAGTTACAACAGAATGGTTACATGGCATGGTTCTAATGTAGTTATTTCATATACACTGGATAAAGCATACTAAAAATTTATGAAATAGCCTATTCTACCTAAAGTTAAAGAAACACACTTTAAACAAAACTAATCCTGTGGCAGAATTTCTAAAAAAAAGAGATTTGGCTTTGAGGTGGATCAGTGCCACTATTTGAATTACATCATAATTTTTTTTATATGGATCATCTAGCATTGGGTGTCTCAGACATTATTAACATCATCATACTTCATCATCATCATGCCGTTGGCGCCAGTGTCCGGCAGCCTCGCCTCTTTCAGAGCGCCCCAGGGTGGCTGTGGCTACATTGTAGCTTGCCATCACCAGTGTGTGAATGGGTGGATGATTGCGTATAGTGTAAAGCGCTTTGGGGTCCTTAGGACCAAGTAAAGTGCTATACAAATACAGACCATTTGCCATTTACTTTTGAGTAAATATCATATCCATTGTGCTAAATGGAGGAATGCTAAGCCTTCTCTCCCTGGTTTTATTGATGATTTTAAGATATTTTTTTCTTTGCTAAAAAAGACAAAAATAACATATGCCAAAAAAATAACCAGGATAATGCCCGTCTCCTGCTATTCTAAATTTTGACTTATGCTGAGGCTAATATATTGTTAAGTAATGCAGCTGTCTCACTAAGGTCCAGAATCGATTTGTTCCACGATTTGATTCAATTCAATTCAATTTGATTTGATTATGGGGAATTTTGACAGTCAGAAATATTATAATTCAGATCAGTACATTTACATATTTTTGTATCTAAAAAAAGGAAGCTGACACACGCAAGACTTTATCAAAGGTGTGAGCATCACAGCAGATGCCTTTGTGTAAAAGTAGCTGAAGATAAAACACAGAAAAACATGAAGGTGGTTTTCCTGGCCTGGGATTTTATAAAAAATATTCTGCAGTACATCAAAAACGAAAGAAAACCATTAATCAACATATGAACGTTACCTCTGACGTTACAGTGGTTTTATTAGAGACACGGCTAACGTTTTGCATTTTGCATAATTTTAAAATTTTTTAATTTGTTCAGTATTGAACGGCAGAAATTAGGTTTTCTTTTCGTAAGTATTTAAAATGGAAAAAAAAACAAAAAAACAGCGGCCGACTGCGCTGTAAACAACAGTAGACTTGTGCCTAACAAGCAAGCGAATAATGCAGAAAACAGATTTTTAGACGGGAAACTGTTCTTGAAGTACAGAGAGAGAGAAAGAGAGAGAGAGAGCTGTGCATGACGTGCGATTTTATCGTGGTGGAAGCAAAACAGTAAACGTCAGAGGGAATTCATGACGATGTTTATGTGAAGCGCAGTTTGGACCTTCTTTTGCTGCTGGTTCAGTCAGTATTGTTTGGAGAGAGATAAAACTAACAGCTTTAGAATCGGCGCAAAAACGGCGTGAAAACAAAGCGCGGACCTGCCGACAGATCAGAGTCAGCGAGCTGTCGGCTTTCAGCCCCGACTGTGTCCGTGCCGTCGGGTGAGAAAAGCGACATCTCACTGATTCTGATCCGCGGGTCCCAGCTGTGCATTTACGTCTTTGTGCAGAATCCGTGTACCTGCTCTCATTTACTGTCTTAGCTGTTTGGTGGTTGTTGAAATTTTGTGAGGTTTCACCAGAGAGTCTGGAATTTCAGGCAAAATAAATTTATATTAAAAAATCGATTCAGGATTTTAATGAATCGATTTCACGTTATCCAAGCCAGAATCGATTTTAATCAATAAATCGATTATAAAAACCCACCCCTAACGAACAGGTTGCTGGGTAGACATCTGTGTAGTGGTAAATCTACCACTTTTTCCTTCAGTTTCCTTGTCAAGAATTAACTTCCTGAAATGCCTTCCTGTTCAACTGAAATGCCTTGCTGTTCAACTGAAACCCCTTCCTGTTCAACTGAAACCCCTTCCTGTTCAACTGAAATGCCTTCCTGTTCAACGGAAACGCCTTCCTGTTCAACGGAAACGCCTTCCTGTTCAACTGAAACGCCTTCCTGTTCAACTGAAATGTCTTGGTTTTTCAGTAGTGTGTGTGAAAGCGTTTCAGTTGTGTGTGTGAGAGCGTTTCAGTAGTGTGTGTGAGAGCTAAAATTTCAGTAGAATAGAATAGCCTTTATTGTCATTGTACAGAGTACAACGAAATTGGAGTGCCACTCCCCTGGTGCAAGTTTCAATAATAAATATAAATGTAAAATATAAAAAGTACAAAAAAACAATCGTAAGTACTCAAACAATAGCAGCATTAATATAATGACAGTATGAATAGCAGCATAATATAATGACAGTGACGGTATGGAATAGGTTCAATTGTTTTTGTGCTTATTTACTACGGTGATAGCTCTGGGAAAGAAGCTATCCCTGAATCTGTTTGTCCTGGTTTTATGTGACCTGTGCCGTCGGCCTGACGGTAATAGTTCAAACAGTTGGTTGCTGGGGTGAGAGTGGTCCTTGATGATATTGCCAGCTCTGCTGAGGTACCGAGAGTTTGCAGTGACCTCCAGGCTGGGCAGAGAGCAGCCAGTGATCTTCTGGGCTGTGTTGATGACCCTCTGCAGTACTTTCCTGTCCGCAGCTGAGCACCCTGCATACCATGTTGTTATGCCGTACGTTAGGATGCTCTCTATGGTGGCTCTGTAAAATGTCACCAGCAGCCTCTCCTCCAGGTTGTTCCTCCTGAGCACTCTCAGAAAGTGGAGACGCTGCTGGGCCTTTTTAACCACCGCCATAGTATTTGCAGTCCAGGAGAGGTCATCAGAGATCTGCACGCCAAGAAACCTCATGGAGTGTACCCTCTCCACACAGTTCCCGTGAATGTAAAGTGGCGCCGGGTCTGCTCTGCCCTTCCTGAAGTCCAAGATAAGTTCTTTAGTTTTCGTGGTGTTCAGTTGGAGGTTGTTAACTGAACACCACTCAGTCAGTCTGTTGACCTCATCTCTGTAGTCCGACTCATCCCCCCTTGAGATGAGTCCAACCACTGTGGTGTCACCCGCGAACTTTATGATGGTGTTTGAGAGATGGGTAGGGGAGCAGTCGAATGTGTAGAGCGTAAACAGGAGGGGACTCAAAACACATCCTTGTGGAGACCCGGTGCTGAGCGTGATGGTGCTGGACCGGTGGGGGCCGAGTCTGACAGACTGTGGTCTATTTGTCAGGAAGTCCTTGATCCAGAGGCAGATGGGGGTGGAGAGTCCCAGGTGAGACAGTTTCTGGACCAGGATCTCTGGGATGATATGATTGAATGCTGAGCTGAAGTCCAGAAAGAGCATTCTCACATAGCTTCCTCTGTGCTCCAGGTGACTCAGCGCAGTGTGGAGCGCTATGGTGATAGCGTCCTCGGTGGAACGATTTGTCCTGTAGGCAAATTGGTGGGGGACCAGAGTGGGAGGCAGACCGGCCCTGTGCTGACAGACCAGTCTCTCAAAGCACTTCATCATTACAGGCGTAAGTGCAACAGGCCTGTAGTCATTTGGGCTGGCCACAGCTGTCTTCTTGGCGATGGGGATGATGGTGGAGGTTTTGAGGCAGGGCGGGACGGTGTTTGATGACAAGGAAAGGTTGAAGATTTTAGTGAAGACTCCGGTCAGTTCGTCAGCACATGCTCTGAGAATCTTTCCATGTATTCCATCAGGACCTGCCGCCTTCCTGGGATTCACTGACCTTAGAACACACCTCACTTGATGCTCCCTGAGTGTTAGTCTGCCAGTGCTGGGGGCGGGTGGAAGTGGTGTGGCAGCTGAGGGCCTGGTCGTCTCAAAGTGGGCGAAGAAACGGTTTAGATCCTCAGCCAGTGAGGCATCAGTCCTAGATGTTGCCTGGTTATTGCTTCTGTAGTTGGTAATGTGATTGATCCCCTGCCACATTTTTCTGGGGTCGTTGTCAGCAAAGTGATCTTCAATCCTCCTCCTATAGGCAGCCTTAGCTTTCCTGATGCCTCTACTCAGGTCTGCCCTGGCCGCCCTATACGCAGCCCTGTCCCCTGACTTGAAGGCAGTGTTGCGGCTTTTTAGGAGGGATTGCACTTTGCTATTCATCCAGGGTTTTTGATTTGGAAACACCCTGACCCTTTTGTTGACGGTGACATTGTCAGCACAGTTCCTGATGTACGAGAGTACAGTGTCCGCGTACTCCTGGAGGTTGTGGCTGGAGAATAAATCCCATACAGTTGTTGAGAAGCAGTCCTGCAGTTGAGAAAGGGCTCCTTCAGGCCAGGTTTTTATTGTCTTTGTCTGGGGCTTTCGTTTTTCTCAGCAGGGGGGTGTAGGTGGGGGTGAGGGACATGCAGAGGTGGTCAGATCCAGCCAGGTGGGGGAGGGGTGTCGCTCTGAAAGCATGCCTGATGTTTGAATAGACATGTTTGAATAGACATGGTCCAAAGTGTGTTCTCCTCTCGTAGCAAAGTCCACAAACTGGACAAATTTAGGAAGCACAGTCTTTAGGCACGCTTTGTTAAAGTCGCCGGCGACAATAAAAACCCCATTCGGGTGGGCAAGCTGTTGTTTGTTTATGGTGTTGAGCAAGAGGCTGAGAGCCGTGCTAATGTTAGCATCCGGCGGTATATAAACAGCTATCACAATAACTACTGTAAACTCCCTCGGGATGTAAAAAGGTCTGCACCTCCACCAGAACCTCCAAATCAGGAGAACAGTGTGTGTGAATGATCCTGCTGTTACAACACCACTCGTTATGCACGTAAACACATAGCTCCCCTCCTCTGCTTTTACCTGAGTTGCTGTTTCTGTCATGCCGGTGTAGCGTGCGGCCTGCTAACTCGACTGCAGCGTCGGGAATCAGCGGGTGAAGCCACGTCTCCGTAATAAGAATAATGCTGCAGTTACGTGCAAAGCTTGTGTTGGCTATCTGTAGCTCCAATTCGTCCAGTTTGTGGGTGATGGATCTGGCGTTCGATAGCTTTCTTTCCCTCCGTCGCCTTCTACGCTTGCTGGGCGGGCAGACCATCCATGGTGACCCTGGCGGTCTCGCTATCTCCACCAGGATGTTGTGTGTTCGCTGATAGTCGCCAGAAACAGACAAACTATATTTAAAACCTAGGTCAATTAGGTTCTGGCGACTGTAAGAGATGGCGGCGTTGCAAACATTCAAAAATATCCACATTAAAAGTAAAAACGAGCACCAAACTGGAGAGCTAAGAGCCGCTGCACCCGTGCGCGCCGCCAGTAGTGTGTGTGAGAGCGTTTCAGTAGTGTGTGTGAGAGCGTTTCAGTAATAATGTCCCTTACGGCACCTCATAGAATGTTGGTACTCAATATTCTGTGCACGGAATGTTCATGCATCGTGTGGAATGTTTGTACCCAACCTGTTCAGGCGAAATGTTGGTACCCAACATTCTGTGCGCGGAATGTTCATGCAGAATGTTCGTATCCAACAAACTGTAAAAGGAATGATCAGGCGAAATGTTCATACCCAACAATCTGTGCACAAATTTTTTTTTCTGTGGAATGTTTGTACCCAACAATCTGTGCTCATAATGTTCATGTGGAATGTTGTCACTGAACATTCTGTGCAAGGAATATTCATGTGGAATGTTCGTAACCAACATTCTGTGAACAGAAGATTTTTGCGAAATGTTCTTACCCAACATTCTGTGCACAGAATGTTTGTGCGGAATGTTTGTACTCAACATTCTGTGCATGGACTGTTGAGGCAGAATGTTGGTACCCAACATTCTGTGAAAGGAATGTTCATGCAGAATGTTTGTATCCAAAATTCTGTCCATGGAATGTTCAGTCTGAATATTCGTACCCATCATTTGTCCACAGAATATTCATGCGGAATGTTGGTACTCAATATTCTGTGCACGCAATGTTCACACAGAATGTTTGTAACCAACATTCTGTGCACAGAATGTTCAGGCAAAATGTTCGAACCCAACATTATGTGCACACAATGTTCATGGGGAATGTTCGTACCCAAGATTCTGTGCACAGAATACTCATGCAACATGTTGTTACCAGTGTTGGGTAAGTTACTTTAAAATAGTAACTTAGTTACATTACTAGTTACTTCTCTCAAAAGTAACTCAGTTACTTCAAGTAACTCGTTACTTTCAAAGTAACGAGTTACTAGGGAAAGTAACTTTGGTTTTACTCAGAATTCTCTTCTTAATGTGTTGCTTCCATAACTTTGCCAGTCTTCTAGCTTGCTTACTTGCTACAAGTGCACTGTGCCACCTACCAATAGAAAGGAAAAGATAATATGCATATTTCCACGAGAGAAACCCCACACCTGGACCGTCAGTGACTGCTGAAATTATTCTAGTCTACGTCACAGCATCATGTGCGCCTTTTACATCCAACACAAAAACTGCAGTCGTGGTGCTTTCGATTGTACTCAGAACTCGAATTCTGCCTTCTGAATAGGAAGATGTAGGCAACACCAGACTGCAGATGAGCTGCATACATGGCTGGACTGGGACAGAAAATTGGCCTGGGCATTTTGACTAGAGACTGGCCCACCATTATAGGAAAAATCATAAAGCCTGTTGTGACAGTGATGTACACTGTTTTGATTGTATATATGCATCAATCTATCAATCGTTTGTTGTAAGATTCAGATAATTATTTTTTAAAAGCTAGACATTTTAAATGAGAATAAGAAAGAAAAGTATTTCTTTGTGCCCACCTCTCCCTGTTAATGTCCTACCTGGCCCCCCTGGCAAAACTTTGCTAGATCCGCACCTGCACAGTTACCAGCTGTCAGCTACCTAAAAAAAAGATCCTGGGGTTATTTGTCTCTCAGAAACAGTTCATAACTTCCCTTCAACTCATTCATGTCACCTAAAAGGTAAACCTGTTTCTCCATCACCTGTTCAGCTCTGATGATTCAGCAAGGACATCTCCTGGTTTCATCTTCATGTTTCCCTATCACCAGATAACCAAACCGATATCATGACCAGCAGCTTTTTTGCAGCTGTGGCTCCAGCAAACATCAGCTGATACTAGAAATTAATATTAAATAAATTTTAACAACAGCTGATCAAGCTTAAACGTGCTGTTGTTGTTTAGCGCGACATCCGCTGGTTTCCTCTTTCGGCGCAAAGTGGGCGATAAACAAACAAGAGAGCCGATCAGCTGATCATTGATCAGTTTTCATGATTGAAGTAGAAACGGGAGAGGGAGGGGGGAGAATGAAAGAAGAAGAGGCAGCTGTGCAGCAAAGACACTGAATAACTCTAGCTTTGTGCCTTTTTCATCGTAGCTGAATTACGGGACAAACTGTTCCTTTTCACCTCAATAAGAAACGCGTAATATTTTCTCTGAATACCAGACGGGACAGTTGGCAACTCTAATAACTTATGAACAAAATAAAGTTCAACATCAGTAACATCATAGCACCCACCCAGCTGTATAGAAACTCCGTCATGCTAGCTAGTACGCAGTACGGAAAAAGTCAGAATAACGAAAATAAACTCCACCTAAACATGGTTTATATCTGACCCAGATAAACTGCAGGTCATAACTTCTTACCTGAAGTTCAGTTCACCTGACGCTCCGACCGGCGGCCGCCTCGGGTCTCTTTTCCTTCTGCGTCCCCTTTCCCTCATCCACCTGCTGGCCTCCACCACTTGCTAATGTTACTGAATCTGTGGAAGCTCCGCGATAGCCACCACACGAAGTAACGAGTAACGAGCCTATCTAAATCCCAGTAACGACTAACGCGTTCCTGATTTTGGCATAATAACTAGTTACCGTGCTCGTTACCACAATAATAACGTAGTTACTGTAACGCGTTACTTAATAACGCGTTAGTCCCAACACTGGTTGTTGCCCAACATTCTGTGCATGTAATGTTTGTATGCGATGTTTGTACCTCACATTCTGTGCACAGAGTATTCATGCAGAATGTTGGTACTAAATATTCTGAGCACGCATTGTTCATGCAAAGTGTTCGTATCCAACATTCTTTGCACAGAGTGTTTATGCGGAATGTTGGTACCCAACAACATTCTGTTGAGCATGGCATTATTGTGTGGAATGTTTGTACCAAACATTGTCATGGTTCTGGGTCGTGCGACCCAGTGTTTTGTGTTTAACCTATTTTGATGATTATCGTTTATTGTTTGTTTAGGTTCACTAGGTAGTCCAGCCAGTTGTATTTATTACCCTTGTATTAAGTCTCCCTTGCCCTTCGTGTGTTTATGTCTGTGTGTCTTGTATTGTCAAGTTCATGCTGTCAGTTATGTCATCTCCCCTGTACTACGTCTCCCCGGTCCATGTGTCATGCCTAATCTCCATGTTTCCTGTTTTACTTTGAAAGCCTGTATTCACTATCAGTGTATTTAGTTTCACTCCTCCTGCCCTGTCGTTAGGTTCATGTGTGTCAGCTGTGTTCCCATGTGTGGCCACTTCCCCTGATCTTCCCTCATGTGTATTTAGTCTCTGTGTTTCATACAGTCTGTTTCGCGTCGTCTGTGTTCCTACCCTCCATGTCCTCCCGGTCAGTCTGTACAACATTGTCATGGTTTTCTGAGTCTCCTTAGTTTATCAGTACCTGTTTCCCAGTTTAGTTTAGGTTCAGTTTAATCACGATGTTTCTGCTTTGTGTTGAGAATTGTCATCAGCCACAATAAAGGCTCGCTTTCAGTTGAAGTTTACTCCGGTCCACTCTCTTGTGTTTGCATCTGGGTCCACCACACACCCCCCCGCACGGTCTGTCCCCTCAGATCATGACAAACATTCTGTGCACAGAATCTGGTACCCAACATTCTGTGCAAGGAATGTTTGTCTGGATTGTTTGTACCCAACATTCTGTGCACATAATGTTCATGCGGAATGTTCCTAACCAACATTCTGTGCATGGAATATTTGTGTGGAATGTTTGTGCCCAACGTTCTTTGCATAGAATGTTCATGTGGAATGTTTGTTCCCAATATTCTGTGGACAGAATATTCAAGCGAAATGTTCATAACCAACATTCTCTGCACAGAAATTTCAGGCGGAATGTTGATGCCCAACATTCTGTACACGGAATGTTCATGCAGAATGTTCATACCCAACATGCACGGAAGGTTCGTGAGCAATATTCTGTAGAAAGTATGTTCGCACAGAATTTTCAGGCAGCATGTTCGTACCCAACAGTCTTTGCACAAAATGTTTCGGCAGAATGTTCGTACCCAACATTCTTTGCACATGCACACATGTACATGTTTTTGAGGGGTTTTATTGTTACAATCAGCTCATGGGCTGCAGTAAAAGAATGGAGTCATGCTGCCAACTGAGTATGGATTAACAAGGATTTATTATACTGAGCTAAAAGCATGCTGTGTATCAGTGGTGTCAAACAGTGCATGGTTGGGTTGGCAGATGTTTGGGGCTTGTTGTATGTGCAAAACTAAACTAAAATGACCATGCAAATAGGAGAAGTGTACAAGGTGATGTGGCACCATCACAAGAGGAGATCAGAACAACAGTAGCAGTGGAGGGCAAATCCATGAAAGGTGGGATTTAAACAGAACACTGGCCAAGTATACTGCATTTCTTGCAATTTCCCTCATCTCCACATTAGATACTCCTGCAAAACAATGCACAAAACCACCACAAGAAGCTCTTGGGTCGTAAGAGGCATAAATTCCATTACCAAAACAGCATTAAAGTTATTTTAGTGCATATGGAGACATTTTTTTCTGGAAAATCTGGATATTGATTCATTTTTCTACACAAATATTTACTAAGGTACCAACTATGAAGCGCCTTGAGGCGACTTATGTTGTGATTTGGCGCTATATAAATAAAATTGAATTGAATTGAACTGCAATTTGGTCATTAATATCAGCAGAAATGTTTATTGCAAAACACATGGCTACACATACGAATGCCGATTTAAGCGAGCGGCACATGGTCTGTTGAATTCAGAGGCTCTGAAGGTTTTTGACGGTTATCAGCCATTCCTGGAGTCTGTTACAGGAAAACAATTTCTTGGCAGATAAGTTTTGGACCATGCTTCTGCACTAAGCTGAACTTCGAGGTCGGTTTCCCACCGAATCCTGGCCTTATCAGTGGTTACAAAATTCAAAGACAATAATTTCCCATAACAAAGAGAGAAATTTCTTTTTTGTGATTATTTCCTCATTAAATTTAAGAAGAAAGCTTTCAATAGGATTCAAAACGGGTTGATTGTCTGGAAATTTAAGGGAATTTACAAAATGCCTTACTTGTAGGAACCCAAAGAAGTGTTTCTGTGGTAAATTATATTTAATTTGAACTTGATTAAAGGCCATAAAACTACCCCTTTCAAACAGATCGCAAATAAATCTTATATTTTTAGAACACCAATCATCAAATATACTAATGCTAATACCTGCGAGGAAAGCTTTATTCCTAATTAGAGGTTGTAGTGCACTAAAAAAACCTCTTCTTCCGACGTGAGCAGCAATATTATGCCAAACCTTAAGTGTAGGCATCAAAATGAAATTATCTGTGACACCAAGAGGAAGGTCAGCCAGATCAATAGATAAAAGACTAAGAGGCGAAAGAGGGTTACAGCACCAAGTATCTACCAGTGGCTTCCCTTGGTATAGACAGGAATGTAACCACCCTGAGATTATTTGTGCATGGCAAGCCCAGAAATAATATAAAAGGTTAGGAAGTGCCTGCCCCCCCTCATCTGTAGGTAGTTGTAAAATCTGTTTCTTTAGTCTAGATTTCTTCCCATGCCATATAAATTTAGAAAGATATCCCTCAATCTCTGAGAATGTTTTTCTGTTGATCCTGAGAGCCAACATTTGTATGGGATATAATATTCTGGGTAAAACATTCATTTTGATTAAACTTATTCTACCCATCCAAGATAGGGGGCGGTCAAACCACCTATTGAGGTCATTTTTGATTGAGGCCACAATTGGTTTAAAGTTCAACTTGTACCGGTACAACTCTGTTGTGTCTGCGGACACCCTAATACCTAAATATGTAAAACCAGTGGTCGACCACCTGAAAGGAAAATTAGGAGGAGTGTCCCACTTCCCCCCATCACCCAGTGGCAAAGTTTCATATTTATCATAATTTATTTTATACCCTGAAAAAAGGCCAAATTGATTAATGACATGTGTCACTGCAGGAATAGATGTTTCTGGCTTAGTGAAAAAGAGCAACACGTCATCTGCGTAAAGGGAAATTCTGTATTCAGTATTCAACAAGGTTACCCTATAGATCTCAGGGTGAGTTCTTACAGCCTCTGCCAGTGGCTCCAATGCAAGTGCAAACAGTAGGGAAGAAAGGGGGCATCCCTGACGCGTTCCTCTACCCAGTGGAAAAACATCTGAGACCGAGCCGTTAACCAATACCCTTGCAGCTGGGGCCCCATACAACAGTTTGACCCACTTGACAAATTCAGATCCCAAACCAAATCTTTCAAAAACATCAAATAGATACTCCAACTCCACCCAATCAAATGCTTTCTCAGCATCCAATGAAATTGCAAGAGCCCTATAATTGGTGTTCTGAGAGAACTGCACAACAGTTATGAGTCAGCGTACATTGGAGCGGGAGTATCTATTCTTGACAAAACCCGTTTGGTCAGGCTTTATCAGAACAGGCAGAACCTCCTCCAATCGTCTAGATAAAATTTTGGACAGAAACTTGCAATCTACACCAAGTAAACATATACAGTAGGTCTGTAAGATGTACACAGATCTGCAGGTTTATCCTTCTTTAAGATCAGGGATATATGGGCAAGGTTTAAGGTGGGTGGAAGTGTGCCCCTCTCAAGAGATTCTACATACATTTTTAATAAAGGACCCACCATGTGTTTGGCCATTTTTTTATAAAACTCTGGCCCAAACCCATCAGGGCCTGGAGCTTTCCCACTCTGTAAGGATTTGATTACATCTAAGATCTCCTGCGCCCTAGTAGGACTGCAAAGATCTAATCGACTTTCCTCTGATAGTATAGGGAGATTAACATTATCAAGAAACAATTTCCTACCGTCTACAGTATTTTTGACACTCAGGGGGATATAAGTCCTGATAGAACTCTTTCATTATTTTGCTGATAAGTTTAGCCTCGAATTGTAAAACACCTTTCTTATGTTTTAAAGAGGGTATTGCATAAGAGCCCTTTTTCCCCTGGGCAAGTCGGGCAAGTAAGCGTCCAGGTTTGTTGCCCGATTCAAATAATCTATGCTTTGCATAGAATATTGCAGTTCTCGCTTTCTGAGTTAGTAGTTGGTCCAGGGCTGATCTGGCTGCATCCAGTTTTTTAAGCACAGAAACAGACGAGGATTTCTTAAACTCCCTCTCCAAGTTAGTAATGTCGCGTTCAAGTACTAACTGTTTGGTTAAGGTGCTCTTCTTTTTCGCTGAGGTGAAAGCGATAATAGAGCCCCTGAGAAATGCCTTACCCACCTCCCATAGAGTAGAAGCACTAACCCCCGGTAATTCATTTGTAGAAAGAAAAAGTTCCCACTGATTTTCTAAATATTTTACAAATTCAGGGTCACTAAGGGGAGCTGGGTTTAGCCGCCAGTGTCTAGACAAGGGATCATAATAAGGTGGTAATAACTCCATTGAGACTGAAGAGTGGTCTGAGAAAGCGCATGTGTTGATCAGACAACCCCGAGTTCTGTCAAGGACAGATCTAGAAACAAACATGTAATCAATTCTGGAAAAAGAAAAATGGGGGCGTGAGAAAAATATAAAGTCTTTCACATGTGGATTACAAACTCTTCAGGCATCAAAAAGACCAAGATCTGAACAGAAGTCCATTGTAACCTTTGCCATTTTTGAAGGTGGTTGAGATTTTGGTGGATTATAATCAGTGTCAGGACTCAAACCACAGTTAAAATCCCCACCAATTATTACGTGATTCGGACACACAGAGGAGGTTTTTGCCGGAAGGTTTGAATAAAACAATCTATCAAAAGTATTTGGTGCATAAACACTTCTAATAGAATTTGTTCCCCATATAAAAGCCCAGTAATCAGAATAAATCGTCCGTCCGTATCCCTTACAATAGTATTTAGAGTGAATGGTAGATTTTTATGGATCAATATTACAATGCCTCTACTTTTAGAGTTAAAAGAGGAATAGTAAATTTGTCCCACCCAATCACGCTTGAGTTTTAAGTGTTCAGAATCTGTGAGGTGAGTCTCTTGCAGTAATGCAATCTGCACTCTGTCTTTTTTGAGTGAGGAAAGTATTTTGCGTCCCTTAATAATGTGATTAATTCCCTTGACATTGAGAGTTATCATTTTAATGTTACTCATTGTAAAAGTTGTCAGTTATTGGACAAAAATTGCAAAAAAAAGACCCATCATAATAAACACACTGTAAAAGATTTAACCCATGGCCTGGACTGGCCGTGCTGACATGAACAAAACCATTGTAAATGAATGGCAAAGGAACCCTTACACACACAACAAACTGCACAAGAATATAGAAATTAGGATAAACGTCAAAATATCACAAACCAGGAAAAAACAAAAGAAAAACAAAGGAAAACAAAAACGAAAAAGCCACCCACTGGGTGGTATTACAAGACCAGTGTAGCCAAAAGAAGTTTCACTCCACGGGAGAAAAGAAGAAACAGACAACAACAAAATCCCATCCCCGCTTCCCAAACCTGAATAAAATCGGGTTACTGTCAGTTGTGAAACAAAATTAAAGACCGAGTAAACAATTAGTACTGTATACTAGATATTGGCCCTAAAGCCACTTTAGGTACAAAAAAATGAACAAATCTCTATTTTCCCTTTAAACAGTCTCTTTTCCCTCAAGCTGCATTAAACACAGTGGACTTACTGGCGTGCTGAACCAATGTCATGTTCTAGGTTAAATCCAACAGTGCCACAGTTTGTAGGGGACAAGTATCAGTTGTCTTTTAATCCAGCGCATTGATGAAACTTTGAGCATCTTTAGGCGAATGAAACTTGTGTTCAGTGCCATTGTGATTCAACACGAGCGTCGCTGAGTAGCGCATTCTGAAGCGGATGCCCTTGTCAATTAAGGCACGACAAGAAGCATTAAATCCCCGTCGTTTCTCACGGATCGCGTAGGAAAAATCCTGGTGTATAAAGATCCGCTGTCCGTCGTAGTGAAGTTCTGGGGCCGCTCTCACTACTGCCATGATCCGCTGTTTGTCTCTGGAGTTGTGGAGCTTACTAATCACCGGCCTGGGGTGAGCACCCCGCGGGCCACAGCCCCAGTGTGCACGGCCAATTTTAATGCGGGCTTTACCTGTGGAGCTGTTCCCCAGCCCAAGCGTAGCAGGCAGCCAGGCTTCAAAAAACTGAATAGGACTCTCACCCTCCGCGCCTTCTTTCAGATTAATAATGCGGATGTTGTCACACCTGCTGCCGTTCTCTAAATCATCCAAGCTTTTGCCATGATCTTAATCTTCTCCTCAGCTTCAGCCAGTCTTCCCGCGAGGTCAGTCACCCCATCTTCCACATCTGAGATTCTCTGCTCTGCCTCCGTGACGCGTTTGGAGACGTTTTCCAGCGAGGATGAAATTTTCTCCAGTGTCCCAGACAGTGTAGACCAGCGGTCCCCAACCCCCGGGCCTTGTACCGGTACCGATCCGTGAGTCGTTTGGTACCGGGCCACGAGAGTTGAGGCTCAGGTATGAAATGTATGGTTTTCAGGGTTTTTATTGGTTTTCAGCGTTATTTTGTTATCGTTTTTATCGTTAACTTGGTTTTCCTGGGTCTTTTCATGTGTGTTATGAATAAATCTTCTTTTTTTCGGTACCGGTACTAGTTTTATTTTGTTGTATTTATCCGCGACACCTTAAAGGCCAGTCCGTGAAAATATTGTCGGGCATAAACCGGTCCGTGGCGCAAAAAAGGTTGGGGACCACTGGTGTAGACAGTTTTTGGTCAATTACCTCACTGATGCTATTAGTCACTTCACGGATGAGAGCTGCGGTGTCCACCGGGGGCGAGGGCTGGTCGCCCACTGCTACTAGCATGTCAGTTTGGCTAGCACTGTTCGTCATGGCGGCCGTCATCTGTCGAGTCTGTATCTTCGTCTGTTTCGACATTACTTGTCATCCAAAAGCGTATTTAGGGCTGTTGCGTATTCCCAAAACTCTCAGTCAATAGTTTAGATGAAAATATAGACAGTAGCACGCATTACACTGTAATAAATACAGGTGGGAGTAGGAACATAGTGAAAGCAAGTCTTCTAGCCAACCATCTTCACCGGAAGTCCACAGTCTCATTTCTAATCCCTGCATTTGGATAAATACTGTATCTGTTTTTCTCTAATACTCACACACTGATGTTCAAATTCAAATTTTATTTGTCACGTACACAGTCATACACAGTACGATATGTAGTGAAATGCTTGGACAACTGCTCGTGACCTAAAGAAAACAAAAAAGGAAAAGGCTATGAATAAGATAGGAAATAAATATGAAAAATTAAAAAGGGTAAATTTAACTAGGAAGGAATAAAATATAAATTAAGGTTAAAAATGAAATAACTGTACAACACAAATTAGAATGAAGGGTAAATTTAACTGGGAAAGAATAAGATAAAATATATAAATTAAAGTTGAAAATAAAATAACTGTACAACAAAATACACAATATAGAACTATATAAGAATGTATGAAGAAATATAAATAAATATATACACAATAACAGCAGCTGTACAAGTATTAACTGGAAATGAAGAATATAATGTCCTGTGTTGTGCAATCCACATTATGTCTTGTGCAGTGCAAATATGCTTAAAGTGATTTAAGTGATGAAGTGAAAACAATGTCCAGAATGTCCAGTGTGTGTGTAAGAACTATATGTGTGGGTCAGTACTGTGTGGTGGTGTGATTGAGAGACCGTATCGCCTGCGGGAAGAAGCTCCTCCTCAGTCTCTCTGTGTTGGTCTTCAGGGAGCGGAATCGCTTTCCTGACCTCAACAGAGAGAACAGTCTGTTGTTGGGATGGCTGAGGTCCTTCACGATCTTCCTGGCCTTGGTCCAGCACTGCCTGCTGTAGATTGAGTGCAGGTCAGGGAGCTCGGAGCGGATGGTGCGCTCAGCTGATCGCACAACCCTCTGTAGAGGGTTACAACACAGTAAATCGCTTGCTTTCATATTCATAAAAACACCCAATTACTGCTCTGTGTATTTGGTAGTCTGCTAGCCATTTTTTTGTTGTTGTTGTTATTGGGATGAGTAGTGCAGATCATTGTGCATCCCGTAGGAAAAGCTAAATCCCTGTCTTCATTTTTCTTGAATGTTATATTCTAGGACACCACTAGTAATTTACCTCACATTAACCAAACATCTTTCATGAAGCTCGGCAGATGAGCCACCTTTTGAAACTGTATGTGAAATATCACAAGCACGCAGATGCCAGGGACGCACAATTACTTGCAGCTCCTCGTACACAGAAGATTTGAATACTGCACATTGAAATTCAGCTTACAAGGATAGTGACCGGTGTCATGAGACATTGTTTTTTTTTTTTCTGGTACAGTGGCACAATATTTGCTTTTACAGAGTTTTCATTCTGTTTTTAATTACATGTTTCTATTATATAGTGAACTTTCACAGAGATTGCATGATTTCATAAGTTTAAAATGCTTTTATTGCAAATACATAAAAGTGGTGCCTCGGCCAAAACCTTTGGCCAACAACTTCAATTACACCCCAGAGAAGTTGATCCTGCAGCCTTTGCTGTATTAGGGACTGCAGGTACTGTCTGAGTGTGGCCACTGTAACAAATTATTTGAGAAATTATATTTCAATTTTTATAACAGACGAAATGTCCAAAGTCAAATACTTGAACAAATTCAGTTCCTTAATAGGTCTACGGTAATGATTTCTTATTCTAAATTATAGCAATTTGCACACTTCAGTAATAACGTTTCATTCAGAATGGTTACAAATTGTGAGGTTCAAAGTCAACTGTAAGACATTGTTATAAAGTGACAAACCAAGACTAAGAGCAACAGTAATTGCGAACTACAATATATTTAAGGAATAATGCTTGATGGGTTTTTGCCTGTATTTAGCTTTTGTCCAGGTTTATGCCAATTGCCTCACGTTGACTAATTCTTATGGGGATTATATCACAGACTGCTGTAGAAACTTTTTTACACAGAAATGCATACCTTATGTAGCTCATACAACAAGTCACACTGAATATCAGCTAAAAGAAATCTACTTATGTTCTTATGTTTGAAATCATCTAACGTGAATGTCTACCCTCATTTTCACGTCTTTCCTTTTTTGTTACATTACTCCATGGCATCTTGCTGCTTTGAAATCCTGGGGTGAGGAAAAAAAAAACACCTTTGATGTTGCATTGCAAAACTTCAAAGCAGAGCGCTGCTGTAATTGACCTTGAAATAATTAGGCACTGAATTGTTGATCCCGACATCAGTTTTTACAGTGTAAAGTACTGTTGCTGTTCGGCTGTTTGATTGCACAGATAGATAGATAGATAGATAGATAGATAGATAGATAGATAGATATTCACAGATACACACTGATAATAACACAATATGGACATATGTATATTTTTATATAGAATCAGCAAAACTCTCTGAGAGCGCTGCTCCTATTGAAGTGGCCTCAGTGTCACTAATGAACCTTCGGGCACAGGGACAGGAATTAAAGACGTTATAAGTGTGTGGGTGGCTCATGCGTGGCCACAAGTAGCACACACAGATTTGTGTGTTTGTGTGAGTGAGAGCAGTATCTTGTGTGGCCAGTGGGGTTGTGGAAGCTGCAAGCCAGCGATAGCACTGGCCTCTGTTGTGCTCCAGCTAATCTACTGAACTGCAAGGCATGGGAGGGAAGTGGTGGGGGGGTCAAGGAGAGGTCTCGTCCTTTCAGGAAGCTCAGCCCAGCAGTCTGAAGCAGACTCCCTGGCTTTGTGCACTCCTTCTCCTTTCCCCCGACTAATGTGGAACAAAACACAGGTGATATGATCCTGGGAAGCCAGCCCTGTTGTGTTTCACACTACCAGTGTGCCACCTTAGATAAGGGAATAGGGAAAAGTTAGAGCTGTGTTCAGTCCTGCCATAGTAGCTGCAGCAAAGCATTTAAGCTCATACAATGATCATTAAGCCAAGGTTGAAATCAGTCAAGGACCTCTACTTCTGCCCACTCCCTGCTATGTCTGCTGTGCCCCACAGGAGTAGAGTTCAGTGATTAAAATGTCTGTAATTACTCCACCTGTGTGCACATAGTTGCATGTCTGCGTGTGAGCACGTGTGAGTGTTCGGGAAAGTGTGTTTATAAGAGTCTGTCCATGATAGCGTTGTTAGCAGAAGGACACCTTCAATGTAGCCCCTGCGGGGAGAGAGTTGTGTAAGTGCTCCCTGTGTGAAAAGTGTTAGATAATTTGACTCAAGGCACTGGCACACAGAGAGGTGTGTAAGCAGTTTGTCAGCAGCCAAGTATTTCCAACGCCTCTATGTGTGTTCATGTGTATGTGCTGGATTTGACCAATCGGCCGCAAGATTAAAATCATTGACAGGTAAAAGCTTGTAGCACTGATCATGTTGTTGCAGTGCAATGCTCTGCTGGCAAGCCTTCGGTCTTGGTATTCATGTGGAAGCTGCTTTGACAAATACCACAAGCCTAATTATTGCCGTAGATCAAGCAGCACCCCACCCCATAATGCACCCTACCACACTGCAAAAATTGCTCAGAGATAACTCACAGAACACATCTGCCAACCTCTTTATGGGGCCTCATTTAAAGTCTACATATGCACAGTAGCTGAAATGGCATGTGCCAAAAAAAGAAATCAAGACTTTTAGAATCATGCCTACAGCACAAGCACACCTACAAGAAATATTCCAATAATAATTAACAGTGCAAATATAAATGTCCTCCCATCGCCCACCTTCAACGTTAAAGTATAAATACAAAGAATTTTTCTCCGTAGAAATCAGGTACTTGAGCTTTTTTTCTATCAATTTATCCTGTGAATGAGACATGGAGCAATTACGTGGCAGATCTAAATTTTACTGGCTTCAATTCACCACCTTACCACCTGTGTCACCGGCTTCCCACGTCTCCAAAATGTTCATGCACCTGCATGAGAGTTTCTGTACAAGTGCATCTCTTAAATGGTCTCAAGTTATTGCGCTGAATGCCCTTAGGACAGTTTGGTGCTGAAGCCTCTCTGAGAGCTGACAAAGTGGCAAGAGACAGACAAAGAGGCCTTGATTGAAGTGGCAGAGCCGATGCAAACACAAACACATTGTGAACGAAAAGTATTGTTTCAAAACTGCTCGCTTATGTCAGGGTGCATTAAGATGGTAGTCTGCACACACAGCTTGGTTCTTTTGTCTGCTGAAATTACCCGCCAGCTTGGTGGTGTGTGTGTGTGTGTGTGTGTGTGTGTGTGTGTGTGTGTGTGTGTGTGTGTGTGTGTGTGTGTGTGTGTGTGTGTGTGTGTGTGTGTGAGAGAGTCGATGGTGATGAGGTGGCCTCAGTGCAACCTAGTTATAAAAGCAGTGGCGGTACAGTGTGACTATGTACCTGCCTATTATTGTTTCATCCTCGCTGCTTTCATCTTGCAGTACATTTACATGTGCATGTGACCATGTCTTGTCAAAAAAAGAACAGCTGTCTGCAGTCTTCTAATGTAAAGCCGAAAAGCTGTAGCCGTCCAATCGCATGTATTAAACATTTTCCCCATTTGTTGAAAAGGGATTAAAATACTACCTGTGAGTGTGGAAGTGCTGAAGAGATTGGAATTTTGCTGAATGTATTTATATCTTTAAACAAATGACAGGCATCTTATTTATGTAAAATATTTGAAATGTATATGTGTAACCTGGTCATAAATTACATATTGTTATAATTATACAAAACATGTGGTACGTGTGTGCTGTGTATGTGTATAGGCACAGTTAACGCTAGTATGAACAGATAAATCTTGCTAGCTTGGAAGCTGTAGTGGTCTGAGCTAACTCTCATCCCATTTCTATTTGGTTATAGGCAGTGTTGGGAAGGTTACTTGTAAATGTATTCCACTACAGATTACAGAATGCACGCCCCAAAATGTATTTTGTAATGTATTCCGTTACAGTAACGTAATTTGAATACTTTGGATTACCTATTATATTGCCATGGTTTTTACAACTACATGAATGTACTATTGCTGTGTTAAAGATTACTTTTACTGAAGGTTGCTCGCCATACCAATACCGACTAGATTTTTAATTCTTAATATAAAATGAGTAACAGTAGGGTGGACATTAGGTAAGGCTGCACTTTTTGCAACGATCTCGTATAGAAAACTGTTTCACGCGCATATAAAACAGGTCCGAACTAATACGTCGGGTTCTGTGTCGGGCTCGTAGCTGAAAACTAGCTTTACTTTGTTGTCTGGGTCAACTTTGCTAGTGAGAGACAGAGAGAAGCGTTGAAAGGCTGCTTCAACAGAACTTATTGTTTCAGAGAAAAACATGAAAAAAGTGTACAGCCGAGTCTTAATACCTTACTTACAGCTGGGCTCGTCAGCCACTCTTTTTGGCTGCAGTGGTTATTATTATATTTGCATGCTTCCTGCTCCCGTTTCTGGTCGGTGACAACTCGTACTTTTCGACTGTCCTTTTTCTCCCTCCTCGCGCTCACAAACACATAACGGGTATGGCAGTCCATTCTCCCTGCAGCACGGACTACACTGCCCATGAAGCTACATTCTTTAGGGCTATGCCTGTAACACTCTGATTATGCCCTTCATATTAAATCATTTTTGTGAATAATTTTTAAAAATATTTCTTCATGTCATTATGCGGGTCGCAAGTAGGGATAACATGGGCCGCAAGATTGAGACACAGGCATTAGAGCCTCTTAATGTGTGTTTTGTTTGGGGCATGGAAACCAAAAATAGAGAGGGCATAGCCGAACATATGAAACAGGAAAATACCGCCTTGTAATCCCTTTATTTCAGCAAAGTAACTGTATTCTGACCACCACCTTTTTAAACGGTAACTGTAAGGGAATACAGTTACTCACATTTTGTAATTTAAATACGTAACGGCGGTACGTGTATTCCGTTACTCCCCAACACTGGTTATAGGAGCTGGAGCAGGCAAATTATTTACTTGGAAGGCTTCCTTTTTACCTTTCATTGTCAGACACAATGCAGGAACACGCCGGCTATATATGTAAATGTGCATACAGATCCCAGCTGTACATGTTGTCAGAAACTACATCACGAAGAGGCAGGGACACATATGAACTCTCACACTAACAACCTCTCCAACATTATATTTCGACCTCCACCAGTCTTTGTATTAGATTGCTTGCATCCTCTTCTATACTTCTGCTCTGTATCATTATGTGAGATGGTGGACTTAAATTAGCTGAGAGCTGCTAGAAAAGAGGTAGAGAGGGAATCTCAGGTAAGACTGGAGGGTGAGGGACATAGAAATAAAGATCATGATAATTATGGTCCTTTGGATAATCTTCTTAAATTAGAATGAAAGTTGAGTAAGTGATCTAACGATGGATATGAAAGGACTGAAAGGAAAAAACGTCTTCAGATGGCTCGAGACAAATTCCCACAGCTCTTTCAGCCATCCCTTAAATCCAAAAAAGCCCGTTGGAGATGTCTGCTGCAAAAATAATAAAACAATAAGTAATGCAAATGAAAACTAGTCATAAAAGCTGTATGGTTAGAAAATTTGACTGAGCAGGAAAAAAAGGAAACTATGCAAAAAATGCTTTTGCAATTAAAGTGGAACACTTGCCAAGTCTGCACCAAATGTGATTTATTAAACCCCAACTATAATAAAGGGCCGTATATTCAATATTAATCCAAGTTTAAGCGTGCGGGACAAAGAATCCTGTCAGAGAGAAGTGGGAATTGAGATCTTTATTAACGACATTCGGGATATTTTAATACCTTTTTAAGGTATTCAATTGTAATTCAGCTGCGATTTCAGTGGTCACATCAGAGCACAGAAAGTAGAAAAATGAAAGTCGGGGGGGATCGTAAACTATAAAAGACTGGAGATGGGCTAAGAGCTGAAAATGAGAGGATTTGGATGAAAGGAAGAAGGAGTAAGAGATAAGATAAGATAAGAGATAAGATAGAACTTTATTAATCCCTCGGGTGGGTTCCTCTGGGAAATTCGACTTCCAAAAAGCACAGCAACGACCGAAGTTACAGTTACAGAATTGTTATATATATATATATACACACACACACACACACACACACACACACACACACACACACACACACACACACACACACACACACATATATAAATACAGAGACAAATATAAATAAAATATACAAAGGGGATAAATAGAATAAATAGGAATAAAAAATAAAAATACAAGTGAATTGCACATTTCAAGTATTGAGTCTATTGCACTGTTGACTATTTACAAAAAGTATTGCACAAGGTATTGTACAGTGAGGTGAAGAGGCACTACAGCTTAGTTGTTCCCCCCTCCTTTGTCCTCCTGTTTCCCCTCCCTCTCCCCTCCAGAGAGGAGTTAAACAGTTTGATGGCGTGTGGGACAAAGGAGTTTTTAAGTCTGTTAGTTCTTGTCTTGGGGAGAAGCAACCTGTCACTGAACAGACTCTTCTGGTTGTTAATGGCCGTGTGCAGAGGATGCCCAGCAGTTTCTTTAATGTCCTTTTCTCTGCCACTGTCACCAGAGTGTCCAGCTTCATGCCGACCACAGAGCCAGCCTTCCTGATCAGTTTCTCCAGCCTGGATGAGTCCCTCTTTGCTGTGCTGCTCCCCCAGCACACCACAGCATAGAAAAGTACTCCAGCAACCACCGACTGGTAAAACATCCTCAGGAGCTTCCTGCAGATGTTAAAAGACCTCAGCCTCCTGAGGAAGTACAGTCGGCTTTGGGCTTTTTTATACAGGTGCTCTGTGTTGCATGACCAGTCCAGTTTATTGTCCACCCACAGCCCGAGGTACTTGTACTTGTTGACCACCTCCACCTCCTCCCCCTCTATCTGAACCGGCAGTGGACCTTCTCTGGACCTCCCGAAGTCCACAACCAGTTCCTTAGTCTTTGAGGTGTTGAGTTGCAGGTGGTTTGTGTGACTCCATGCGACAAAGTTCCTCACCAGACTTCTGTACTCCTCTTCCTGATCATCCCAGATACACCCCATGATGGCCGTGTCATCTGCAAACTTCTGAATATGGCATAATTCAGAGTTGTAGCAGAAGTCAGAGGTGTACAGGGTGAAGAGAAGAGGGGACAGCACAGTTCCCTGTGGTGCTCCTGTGCTGCTGACCACAGTGTCAGACGTGATGTCCTTCAGCCTGACGTACTGTGGTCTGTCGGTGAGGTAGTCGGAGATCCAAGCCACCAGGCAGGGGTCCACCTCCATCCTGTTCAGTTTTTCCTGAAGCATACAGGGCCGGATGGTATTAAAGGCACTGGAAAAGTCAAGAAACAGGATCCTGACCGTGCCTTTTCCCCCATCCAGGTGTGAGTGGGCTCTGTGTAGGAGGTACAGGATGGCATCCTCCACTCCGACACCCGCCTTGTATGCAAACTGTAGTGGGTCCTGGGCATGTTGTACCTGTGGTCGGAGGAAGTTGAGGAAGAGCCGCTCTAGAGTCTTCATAAGATGTGACGTCAGTGCCACCGGTCGGAAGTCATTCAGCTCATTGGGCCGGTTCTTTTTGGGGACCGGGACGATGCAGGATGTCTTCCATAGGGCGGGCACTCTCCCCAGTCGCAGACTGAGGTTGAAGACTCGTTGTAGCGGCTCCCCAAGTTCAGCAGCACACGCCTTTAGCATCCTAGGACACACCTTGTCTGGGCCTGCTGCCTTTCTGGGGCGAAGCTTCCTCAGTTGTCTCCTGACCTGATCCACTGTGACACTGGGAGATGTTTGGGAGGAGGGGAGGGGGGGAGATGTCTTGCTGCTGAGAGAGGGATTGGAGGAGGGGGGTGTCATGGTGTCAGGAGGGGGGGGAAGCGAGGGAGGCAGGAGAGTGGGGAGAGGACTCTGTAGTGAAGGTGAGGGTGAGGGTGGGGGGGTTGTGGGCTGGTCAAACCTGTTGAAGAAGTTGTTGAGTTCATTTGCCTTCTCCACAGTCCCCCCCACTGTGCTTTTCTTGGTGTTGTGGCCTGTGATGGTTTTCACACCATTCCAGACCTCCCTCATATTGTTCCTCTCCAACTTCTGCTCCACCTTCCTCCTGTAGGTGTCCTTTGCTTCCCTCAGGCAGCGTTTCACCTCCCGCTGTGCTGCTTTCATCTCCTCCTTCACTTTGCTCCTGAAAGCCTTCTTCTTCATGTTGAGGACAGCTTTGACTTCCTGTGTTACCCACGGTTTGTTATTAGGATAACACCGTACCGTCTTAGCAGGGGCGACCGTGTCCACACAAAAGTTGAGTAAGAAATTGGTGTGTATGTGTGTGTGTGGGGGGGGGGCTGTTAAGTGGAGGGATATTTGTGTCTGTGGGCATGTGCGTGAGTTCGGGTGAAAGAATCCCATCGACGCTGTGGGCCCGCGGGTATGGTGCAACTGAAGTGATCAAACTCAAGACACCAGGAGGATTAGCATCTAACCTTCCAGGAGAGAGCCTCCAGAGTGGAATACCAGCTACAGAGAGTGAGAGAGTGAGGTAGAAACACTGTGAGAAGGGCAGAAATAGGGAGGTGGAATGTAAAAGGAAAGCTTAAAGGCTTAAAGTTTTAAAGTGTTGAATATGTAATTACATATAATAAGGAGACAATATGTAAAAACATGTTGTTGTGGGATTTGATATGGCACAGCTACACAACATTAAATCTATAATATTATCCTTATTTATAGCATTGCATTCTCATTGTGACAAGTCACTCCATGTTCAGATGTCGGCATCTCTAGCCTACTCTAAAGAAACTGACACCTAGTGACCAACGCTCGGCAGATCAACACTGGCACTGGTATTGGATTGATACATCAATCGTATCACGAGGAAGGAAAGAGGAAGGAAATCCCTGAGACAAACCTGGACCCCAGTGCAGAGATAGAGAACACTGTCAGAGTCGTTACAGAGAGAGGAAGAATAACCTGGTAGCTCATACAGTGGTGAAAGTGATGTTTCAGTCATAACTGGTGCTGGATCTTCAACATTAGTTAATGTCAAACTGTTCCAGGTTATCATAGCTGTTACTCTGGCAGACCGATCATAAAATATTTCAAAATGGAAATAAAAAATACCTCAAACATGAACTATGATAAAGGTCTGTATATAATAACATTTTGCTGTTGACTGTCAGGTCGAGTTAGGGACATTTACATCCCAGGTCTCCAAAAAAACCAGTTTCAAAATACATGAAAAGCAAAAAGGTGGGTTTTAAGATAAGATAAGATAAGATAACCTTTATTAGTCCCACACGTGGGAAATTTGTTTTGTCACAGCAGGAAGTGGACAGTGCAAAAGTTATGACGCAAAAATTAGAATACAATAAGAATAAATACAGTACACAACTGTACAGAATAGAATAAAATAATATACTATATACAGTAGAATAAAATAGAATAAAAATATACAATAAGATAAAAATAGAATACGAATGCTATATACAACTGAGTAAAAATACAACGATGCCAGAAAGGATTATTGCACTTAGTGTTATTGCATATGTGTGGATGTGTGTGTTTGTTCAGTTAAAGTCTTTGTTGTGGAGTCTGACAGCAGTGGGGAGGAAAGACCTGCGAAATCTCTCCGTCCCACACCGTGGGTGCCGCAGTCTCCCACTGAAGGAGCTGCTCAGTGCTGTCACAGTCTGCTGCATGGGGTGGGAGACGTTGTCCAACAGGGATGACAGCTTAGCCGCCATTCTCCTGTCACTCACCACCTCCACTGGGTCCAGAGGGCATCCTAGAACAGAGCTGGCCCTTCGGATCACCCTGTTCAGTCTCTTCCTGTCCCCAGCAGAGATGCTGCCGCCCCAGCAGACCACACCATAAAAGATAGCAGAAGCCACCACAGAGTCATAGAAGGTCTTCAGGAGTGGGCCCTCCACCCCAAACGACCTGAGTCTCCGCAGCAGGTACAACCTGCTCTGCCCTTTCCTGTAGAGGGCGTCTGAGTTATGAGTCCAGTCCAGTCTGTTGTTCAGATGAACACCAAGGTACCTGTAGCTGTCCACAGCCTCAATGTCCATACCCTGGATGTTCAGTGGTTGCAGTGGAGAATGCTTGTGCCTGCGGAAGTCTACCACCAGCTCCTTGGTTTTACTGGCGTTGATCTGGAGGTAGTTCAGCTGGCACCAGTCCACAAAGTCTTGAGTCAGTCCTCTGTACTCCTTGTCGTCCCCATCAGTGATGAGGCCGACTATTGCAGAGTCATCAGAGAACTTCTGCAGGAAGCACTGGGTGGAATTGTGGGAGAAGTCTGCAGTGTAGATGGTGAAGAGGAACGGAGCCAGAACCGTTCCCTGTGGGGCCCCCGTACTGCAGACGACCCTGTCCGACACACAGCCCTGAGTCCTCACATACTGTGGTCGGTCGGTGAGGTAGTCCAAAATCCAGGTAGTGAGGTGATGGTCCACTCCTGAGTTCTCCAGCTTGTCCTTCAGAACCGAGGGAAGAATAGTGTTGAAGGCACTGGAGAAATCAAAGAACATGATTCTCACAGTGCTTCCAGCGGTCTCCAGGTGAGCGAGGGAACGATGTAGGAGGTGAATGACGGCATCATCCGCTCCAATGCCAGGCTGGTAGGCAAACTGAAGTGGGTCCAGTGATGAGCTTGTTAGGCGCCGAAGCTGAGCCAGGACCAACCGCTCCAGGGTCTTCATCAGGTGGGATTTTATTGTGCTAACTAATAAATAAATCATAAATCACGACACACTGCTCTCCACTACACAAGCTGCCTTTGTAAGCTAAGTATCGGTATTGATATTGGCAATACTGGCCCTGTATTTATTGGGTATCAGATCAATACCAAAATCTGCAGCATCGTAAGGCACTACACCACACCAAAGATCCATGTGGGTGTCTTTTGAAATATTCATATTGTAATGAGGCTGTAGATTAGGACAGGAAAAATGTTTTAATCTGAAGGCTGCTGCAGAGTAATGCACTCAATCAGAGATTTGTGTTAACCTCAGGAAACCTCAAAGACCAGAGAGCAGAAAATCCTAAGCGCTTAAAGTCAAAGGCTCAGAGCTATATGATTATAATTACTCTCAGTATTTCAAGTCAACCTGTCACATCCTTCGTTATCTGCCTTCATCTGTTGCCATCCTAACCCTTGTACGTCCTTTCTGGTCTTAATCACGCTTGTCTACACTTGCTAATGTTTTTAGAGAGGAAGAGGATATATTGTAATATTTTATTGGTTTCTGTTTCAGGAAATCAGCCTCATCGCATCATTCTCCCCGTTTTCTCTCCAATTCATTGAGCGCCCACTATATCTGTGATTAACCACCTTCCCTTCCTCGGTTGCCTTATTCTAACCTCCTCACAGCTTCATGAACGCTGCTTTTCCTTCCTGATCGTCTCATTCCACACAGCCTTTCAACTACATCATTATACTGTCCCTGCTCTGCGTGAGAGGAAAACCGAGGGAGCATTTAACCAATGACTGGTTGTAATTAGAGCCAGCGACCTGCTGAGTTGGTGTCCAACTCTGCCCTTGGCCAGCTCTGACCACTATGAGTTGCACTGCAAACAAACAGTGGGGAAAAACAGGTGCTAATGATATATAAGTACTGTGGATGAAGGTGATTGTTTAATGGTTTCTCATCATCGAACGTGGACATGCAGGGCTGATGCACAGTAACGTGTGCGGACGCTCAATGAAAGTTACAGAGCCACAAGCGTGCATTAGCAAGCCTGACAGCGCTCATTTAAGTGCGTTGGTGATGAAAGGAGTACACAGCCTCGTCCCACTGAGCTTTGTGAAAACGTTGTGACAACGCAGAGTGATCCACTTAGGAGGTGCATAGTGTCCCTCGGGGTACAGCCTTCCCTGGTGGAGCTCTGCAAACTAAGCACTGCATTCATGTTCCCGCATTGCCCCAATGGCATACATGGAGGACGCCAGGCCACGCTGATGAATTGTTGTGGCTAGAAAGAGAGTTGGACAGTGGAAGCCTGTCTGATGTGAAACCTGCGTTGTCATCATGTAAGTCTGAATGCTAGTGCGCGTTTGATTAAATTTTCTTGTCTCTGAGCCACGTGTAGTCCCCTTGAATGATCCTGAAAAGAACTTCAGTCATTTTATTTTCCTCTTTTAATTCTCTGTCACTTGTTTTATTTCAGTCTTCCTGTTGCTTTCTCTGTGTGCCTTTCGTATTTCTTTTCATTACCAGAGTCTTATTATTATTGCATAACCTTTATATTTGCATTTCTCAGATATATCCAGGTAAATGTTTGCTGTACTTGCACAAATGGGTTAACATTGAAAAACCACGATGTTAAAAGATGTAAATTGGTATAGCTTTGTTTTCCACTGGTAATAAACAAAATCTACTTGACAACCCCTCAAAACCTCACTGATTAGAAGTTTTTATTATCATGGAAATCAAATTTTAAAATGTCAATCTGAAGTCAATCTGCTGATTTCTCAGAAACTGCCCCTGGCCATGACATTAGTAAATCCCTGTAAAAGAGAAAGCTGTAGATTTTACAGTTTACTGTAACCAAACAAGATGTGCCATGATAAATAAAAAGCGTACTTTGTAGCAGCTTTTAGGAGCACTCTAAATTACAGTAAAGGTCTGGCAGCTGGATCTTACAGCATGACATGGTTGTTTTACATCGCAATCCCCTTTATTCTAAGGTTCCTACTGAGAGAAATAATACTACACTGTCTAGAGTTACTGCCCTCACCATTATTTCCATGAGCAGTATAATAATATAAATTTTGCTAAAGTACTGTAGATTTACTTATGTACCAACTCCATTTCCTTTGCTGAATATTCTCAATGAGCATGTCCTACTCCATGTACAATAAATGTAACTTATTTTCTGTCATTAGCTGTGCCATCTCGGCTTTTGGCATGGCTTCCTTACTCCTCGCACAGTACAGCTGACTGGTGCTTTGTTACTGCTGTATTCAACATTTTAATAACCTCTTAAGGGGATCAAGATGAAAGTTGGCCAGACTTGATTAATAGCTAAAGGGATTTTGGCCATGGTGGCCCAATGCTTGCTGAACTTTGAAGTTAGCTAAAACACTGTTCTTGATTACACAAATACTGGGAACCACATCACACACACCTACAATAATCATACACTGAATGCAAGTAAACAGTCACAACACTGCAAGCTTAAAGAACTTGAAACAGAAGCATTTACTTAGTTGCCCATCGTCCATACTGCAGCTTTGGGCTGCTATAATATTTTATGCATACTTACTAAATTGAGAGCTGAGAATCTATGTGAATTTGATCAAATGGGTTACAGTCAGGGGCAGCATGGGGGCACGGTGGTTAGCATTGTTGCCTCACAGGTCAATTTCACCATCAGGCCTGGGTCTTTCTGTGTGGAGTTTGCATGTTCTCCATGTGTTTGCGTGGGTTCTCTCCGGGTACTCGGCTTCCATGTCACAAAGACATGCAGTTAATGGGGATAGGTTAATTGGCAACTCTAAATTCCCCATAGGAAATGGCTGTCTGTTTGTTAGCCCTGCGACAGACTGGCGACCTGTCCAGGCTGAACCCTGCCTCTCGCCCTAAAACAGCTGGGATAAGTTCAAGCCCCCCTGTGACCCTGAAAAGGATAAGTGGAAGAGAATGGATGGATGGTCAGACCTGAGCAGAGTGAGACTTGGACCCCAGTCACACAGGCCTAAAGACCAGTCAGTGATTGGAAGAAACCACTAGGTGACTGTGAAAAACATGCATTCCTCAACCAGTTGGCAAGTGGTTGCTAAAGGTCACTATCAGTTGCTAGGTGAAATCCGTTGCACTGAAGCCCTCCTGTGATTGATGTGGTGGCTAGCAGATTCCAGCATCTTCAGCTGTAGTTTGTATGGAAGACGCTGTTTTGTCTGCAGCTTTTACTTTGAAGGTAAACATTCTCGTTGTTTACACGTTGTCAAGGTCTGTTATTTCTCAGTGGTTAGTTAGAGAGTCTTTGCAGACAAATCTGCCTCTTTCATGCAAACAACAAGTGACTTTAGCCATCTGCTTGCAACCAAGAGGTTCTTGGAGCAGCATTTCTTTTGTAACTATTATCCAAAGACAGTCAGCAACCCCAAGCAACCACACGCAAAGCAGTCTGGGAACAATTATTTTTCCCTAGTGACTGGAGGTTGACAGGGGATTGCTAATCGGTCTCTATGCCTGTGAGGCTTTAATTACAAAAGACAACAAAAAAATACCGTATTATACCATAAGAGTTTCACTATCTTCAGTGTGGCTATATTCCCACATTACTGTAAAAGAATCATTTTAAAACAATGTTTTGTGGTGACATTTTTTTCTCACCTACAGATAGAGACCAGCTAGTCTTCTCCTTGATCTCACTTGTGATTCATCTATTTAAGTCTATAAAAGTCTTTGTGTCTTCTTTCCAGAGGACAGGAGAATGAGATGTGTTCATCAAGGTTTCTGTGCGACACTTGTTGTGTGCCAGCGGTCACAGGGGGTGCAAGGGCACAGATGGCAGCACAGGTGTGGAGATGCCACCACATCAAGCACAGTCATCAGCCCCATCCTAAACACGCTCTGGTGTGCTTCCTTTTTCTAACACTCGCACACTATGACTTTCTGCATTGGCCTTTTTTTCCCCAACATCTGACAGGAAGCTTATCTGTCAGCAGCGCTGTCCTGTTAATAATTAAAACCAAAGTGGAGTCTGAGTGGCCATAGCTCCAACGCATTAAACATTGGTGCTGAGAGTAAATGCATCTTTTACTGTAACATGTACCAATCCTCTCTGTCCTGCTCTACTTTCACATCAGCACTCTGGATGACAGCTTTCTCAGAGCTGAGATTTTCTCGACTCTTCCTTTCCCAGCATATCACTTGTTTGTCATTTGAACTGGTAAGAATGGGGGAGTAAACAAAACGAGACTGAACCTGAATAATACTCTGAATAGGCATCAGATGAGAAAAGTTCAAATGGATGCTTAGAAAGTGACAGCTCTCCAGCTTGACATTTAAATATTTTGGATTCTTCTTGGAGCGCATATGTTGTTGTTTTTTTTGCTGGTTTCTTTTTTTTTCCCCAAACAGTGAATGATGCTCCACATCTCTGTAAGCTGTATCTGCTTGAACAACAACTTTCCTCACTCTATGTATTTATTAGCGTAAATTTAGTCTGTTATTAATTACTTAAAATCTATTGAACATAATCTACACCAGGTGGTAGGAATTTCCAAAAGTTGTTCTCTTGGTACTTCCTGTAGAGGCCTCGTTAGTCTCATTTAACATATTTTTGACCGTGACCGAGGTAACAAGTCCTGTAAAGTATTGAGTGTGTACAGTAGCTGCATTTATAAGCCAGTGTACTGGATTAATTACCTAAAAAGAGTGCTCTTCATGCTGAATTCCTAAGAGAACTGGGTGATTTGGTTCATAATGAGGCTCACTCATTACAATGACAAGTCCTCACGGCTCATCAGCCTGACTTTGAGAAGGAAAACTCAAGTGCGTAGTCTGCAGTGTTAATATAAGCTTCTATCAACATCACAATAATAGTAAAGATCACTGACAAATACAGAGTCTTGGAAGTTTTACTTAGATCGATTTTAATTCACAATATATGTGTTTAAAACACATTTAAGACACAAAACGCTGTATAACTGTAGCAATAAAAGCTTTTACGCATGGCTTCAACACACTGTAAAATCCAAAGTTACCAAAATCTGGTGATAATAATGGTTTTGAATGCATGCAAGCAAACAGTAACCCAGTACCAAGTGAACTGAAATATGCATACCAGCTTCTTGAACGTGGAACGTAATGATGACTAAATGTCTCCTAACAGCATGGTAGAAATAACACGCTACAAACAAAATATTACCAGTTCATGAAAATATATTGGAAGGAAGAAGAAAAGGGGACAGTTTCATCACATACAAGTTCGAAGGCTGAAAGAGTAAAGGAGGGAAATTCACCCGATGGCCCAAGTGCATAAAACGGCCTGTTTGCAGAGACATGTTCTCAGTGTGAAGTCATTTATAACAAACGGAGACCTTTAAAAATGTCCATCCACCTTCATAAAAACTAGATTAAACACCTTGTTTTGTGGCTCTCGCAAAGTTAAAAAGATATTCTCATTTCTACTTTGTCAGTCAGCCTGACTCTCACCTCCTTTTTACCTCAGTCTTTCACCCTCATCTGTTTCTAATGCAGCTCCAATACATGTCTGCCTGTCACGCCTCTGGCCTCTAGAGATGTTTATCACTGTGCTCTATATGTGCACATAAGCTTTACATTTACAGTCTCACACAGCAGGTGCAATAGGAGTTATCATAGAGTTCCACTTGCTATACAGAAAGAGTTGTTGTATTTCTATCAACCAGACAGAAAAACAGATTCCTAATAAAGTGTTGCTGTTGCGGGGTAGTAGGAAGATCAGTAATATTACAAGTGAAAAGGTCCTGTCTAAAGATCTTGTTTGCAATAAAATACTGAATATATTTTGTCCTTATTTATGTTTCTAAAACATAAAATGTCCTACTTTCAAAACTTTTACTTTTCTAAAAAAAAAAAAAAAAAAAACTCCTTAAGAGAGATTATTTGAGAAAATTGATTGGAACATTTACTCCCCACTTAACCCAATGCACATCATCCATATTCTTTGCCTTTCACTGACTTCCGGTGAAATTCAGAATTCATTTACAAATTTTATTAATAGCATATAAGTGAAAAAAGAATTACAATCACATTGATAAGTATTACGTTTATACATATTACATTTCCTCTTTTAAATTGTTGTATACATCTTGGGGGGCATGCTACAAACTGTAAGCACAACAATAACAAATGATGTTTAAAAGATAGTGGAGAGTATTTCCTATCGCATACAGCAGATTTAGAGCAGCATTATCTGTCGCCTGACTATAACAAGTTCATAGAGAGATTAAAACATGTACACAATAGAGTACCATTAAAAACTTGGAGCGAGTACTTTATGCTCTTATAACCCCTTTAAGATAATTTTATATACTTGGATCAGCCGTCTGCTGTCCTTTACAACACTCTCTCCATTTGTTTTTTTTCTCATGAAAACCAATCTGTGGGTGTTGTGTAGCTAAATATTTCTCTGTTTCCTCAGTCTAGACGCTAACTTCATCTGTCTGCTGATGGAAGCTGAAGGTGGGATACAATAGGTTTATCAAAGCTTTTCATAATCTAAACAGAGACGAGGTTGATGAGAGCTGATTGCAAAAAAATTGCAAAAAAAAAAAGAACAGAACTGAGGGAACTGCACGTCTTTAATTCACTGGGTATTCATTTAGTATAACAGCAACCAAAAATCGTCATATTCATACAAAAGCACCTGAGTGTGATTATAGATGGATGGCAAGAATCACAAATTCCAAATTAATTTCACTTTGAAATGGCCACAAACTTTAGTGATATCCACAGCCCCTCTTTATTAGGCTAAGGGATTGTATCAGAAGTTGACGTTTCTGAGCTCTATCACATAAAATATATATATAAACTCAAGGTAATATATTGGTTTGATTGCTTGTGCTTATGATGGTCATGAATTCCCAGCATTAATGATTTTCTGCAGCATTGCTCTCTTGTGTTAGTTGCACCAACAGTGTTGCATTTTACTGTTAAGTTCTTTTCAACAACTGTTCATAAGATAATGAAGTCAAATGATACGTGAGATGCTTCCTTTTGTGTCAGAACTCACAGAAAACCTGGATTAACAAAGTTCAACACAGGCAGGCTTTTTTTTGTCTAAATCCACAGTCAGCAATAACAGGTAACACAATAGTAGTTAGTCTTCTGCTTTATAGCTGAGTTTGTGCTTCAGGTTTTGTGCCCGCTCAAAAAAAAGCTGTTTCACATTTCACATGTCACGTGATTCAGTATGATCCTTATGAATGTCACCTACTTCCATCGGAGACGTTATCAAATGCTGATGATAAATTGGCGATGAAAAATCTCTGAAGAACATGAAATCAACACAAGTCATTTAAAGATTAAATATTATTTATTAATATATTATGAACGTGAATGATTCTGGTCCATTGCGGTGAAGAGAGAGCTGAGAGTAAAAGCAAAGCTCTCAGTTTACCAGTCAGTCTGTCCCTACCCTCTGCACAGGGGCAGACACAAGAAATGCTGGAGAGATTTTATCTCTCGGCTGGCCTGAGAATGCCTTGGTGTTCCCTGGACAGGAGGTGTCTGCGGACAAAAATGGATGGATGGATTTTATTTTCCAAAAACAATAATATGTAATTATATACTTAAACAGTTATAACCTGTCACTGTATCCCAAGTCAACATACTCATAGTCAGTCTGAAAACTTATTGTTATTTTTCATCAAAATGTACGACTTTAAACAAATATTTACTGTATCATGATTGTTATAATACACATCTACAGTGTTACATGTCTCTAAATGTGTCTATTATTAGCAAAATAGCACAATCATTGGTTTTAAATTAAAAGGTTTTCAGTCAGTTGTTGACCATTACATCCTTAAGTTGACCTTGAGGACCTTGGTGGAGCTAAGCCACAATTTAATTTATTGTTAACATGGCCCCACTCTCCCTACAAAGTTTTATCAGAATTTGATCACAACTTTTAAGCTGTTGTGTTTCCAGACAAAAATTATGACATCCACACATGCAACCACTGCCAAAAACATAACGTCATTGGCAGAGACAATTCAAGAACCAGTGAAAACGTGATGCTTCCAGCCAATTTTAAAATGAAACGTTAAAGATAACCTGCTCCTGATCAGGTTACTTGCTCAGCACAAGTAACCATGGTGATTTAGCCAGGTAAAATGAAACAATTACATTGCACAGAAAACTCTGACTTTAATATCAAGCTAGCTCGCTAACCCAGTTATCTCACTTTGTAGGCCATCCCTCTGTTACCTCTAACTGGGGCTTCCGATTTTATGAAGTAATCTAACGCAAAGAATGCCTCGCTCTGTTCAACTTGTTTTTCAGTACACTCCTCTGAACTATCTAAACACATAGGGGTGATCCGTGATTCAGCACAGGTGGAAACAATCAAACAAAGGTGAAACGGCCAAAGGGGGCCAAAAAGTCGCAAACGAGGGAAAGCAGACAGTAAAAGAAACAAGCTTCAAAGTAAAAACAGAATTAACCAAATAACAAATAACTACACAAGGATGCCAGGACTAACACTAAACATGTGAGGTGGGAGGGATGAGGAACACAAAGAAGAAAATCCAAAAAAATTTGAAGAGAACATGAGAAATGCAGCACAAAAACACAAAACCATGGTATAGTAAAGGAATAGTTTACTAAATAAAGTAAAATGAGATGTTCAAATTCAAGATAAAACTTAGCATGCAGATGCTTATAGCAGTAAACCACTATTATGACTAACAACACCTCCAGCAGGTCTGTTCCATTACCTGTTTTGTTTCCCCTTGTTTTTTTTCCTCTCTGTTTTCCTTCTGCTTAACCTCTGTCCTCCTCCCTCCCACCGACTCCCACCTCCCCCTCACTCCCTCCCACCTCCCTCCCCTTTTTCTATCTCGCCTCCAACCCCTATCGATTTCTTCGATTTTGGCAGGTGATTGTGGGAGAGCGTTATTTGCAATGAGATAATTGTCCCATCATTGGCACTGTGATGAGTGCTCCACTCCCTCCCTCTGCTTATTTATTTATTAATGCGGTGTGTCACCTGATCCACACTCAAGCGGGGGAGCTGTGCTAGGTTAAACAAGTGCAGAGCCATCCCTTATTGATTAACAGGGGAGAGACAGTGCTGTGGGAGGAAGGAGAGCTACGTGAGGCAAAATTCGGAATACATATGTGCGATCAGTGAAAAGGAGGAGCAATTTGGAGGGGAATGGGAACATGATCAACCCCCACACACCATGCTCAGTAGGTTATTCCAGCTATAAACGCATGGAATGACTTTATTAAAGTATTGATTTGGAGGACTGTGCTTTGTTGACTGACTCACGAGTAAGACACAGAAGAACATCACATGTGTCTTCTGTTATTTGTAGTTAAGAGACTAGTTAGAATTTCATTGGTTCATTGGTGAACATAACAAATTTCTCATGCTCTTTTTGGCGTTAATCACAATTTTTGCACAGCCGCCGATTTCCCTTTCATGCAACACCCACTAAAGCCATACTGGTGTGGTGGCCATTGCAACAAGTCAGAAAACACAAGCTTTTATGGGTGATTTTTGCTCAATAATTGCCATGAGTGTTGATTAGATACTGTTAAGTTATAGTTTGGTGGTTGCCAGTGAGACTGAGAAGTTTCTTGTCCAGACACAAATAGCGATAATCAGCCTCCATACATGAGTATAATTAAGACTTGGAAAACTTTGTTAAGCTTTGTTGCACTAATTTATTAAATTGTGCTCATACAGTCTATACAAGAAGCAGGTGCTAATTTACTTCTAATGCAATATAGAGTTCTTCTTAAGAGCTGTGAACTGCACGTGAGCAGTATATGGACGCCACCCTCTCATGGTCAGGTGTGACTAAAATTCCACCTTGGTGACAGCCAAAATGCTAATATGGAGATTTCAAAACAGGGATTCACAAGCCTTCACATTATACAGTTAATGTTTAGATTTTTAGTAACTTCACAAAAAAGCCAAACTGGAGTTGACAGAGTGAGATGGAGGAGGAACATCCACTGTGGTGCCTCCTAAAGGGTTCAGCTGAAAAAGAAGAAGAAGAAGAAGAAGATAAGGCAGGTGTCTGATCAGTTTCAAATTTATTCCATCATAACAGTGAATCCAAACATATGGCCGATGTTACAAAGAACTATCTTCTGCAATATGGAGTTCTTCAACAGATGGTATGGCCCCCACAGAGCCCTGATCTTAATATCATTGAGTTCACTTGGAATCACATTCAGAGACAAAATCCGTAGAGACAGCCTGAATTGTGCCAGATTTCCCAAGATACATAGAACAAGCAATCTGCCAAGCATCTTAAAAAAAAAAAACTGTGCTCAAGTGTCTCAAGGAGAATCAGTTGTTGGAACAAACTTTACTATACATTATATATATATAATACTTTTGAAAGCATCCTAATTGAATGCCATTAGTGCCACATCTTAAATCTGATCGCCATCCATCATGGGTTTTCAATGCTGCATGCCAATCTGTACTGAAACTTCAGAAATTGTATGTGTAACATACTATGTGCCTAACTGAAGATGCCAAAACAGCACTCTGTATGTCATTGGAGCCATGTTTGAATTGGTACTTCTCTGTAATGTGATGTGACATTAAGACCTACAGCTAATTTTAATGTATGTTTAGCTGCCATAATCTCAGTGGACATAATCTGGGAGACATACTCCGCAGACTGTTACTGCCATGGATACATTTGGGAGGATGTGAGATTTCATTTGCATCTTGATACAAAGATGTGTTTGCACCATTATAGCTGAACTGGCTGCAATGTGTCTCAAACCACTGACACTGGGTCATTTAAATCCTCCTTTAACATTAGTTAAGTAAACCTTAGCCAAGCTTAAGGAGGATTTAAAAGGCCACATTTTTTTTATTTATTTTTCAAAAATATTTAGTGGAAACTTGATATCAGTCAATTTGTTCACAACACGTCTTTGATATTTCAAGTTGAGTGTACATCTACTATTCCAGCAATCCTACCGTGTGACAAGAGATGACTTCAGAGGCTTTCTGCCTTCATTATAGTGAATGTTATATAGTGTAACCTCAGGTACTACACAGTAGTATTGGATTAGATTCTGGCTCAATTGAATTTATTGAACAGATTTTTCTAAGATAAATGCTAAACTGTAAGCGATTTGCTTTTTTTTTCACCCCTCTAAACACACATGGAAAAGGAGTTTGCAGCAAGTTAGAAACTGTTTTTTATCTGTCTGTATTTTGAGAAACATGGCCATGAAGTGCCAAAATTATCTAAATGAAGGAACAAATTCCATCAACAGTCTGTGAAACTGCTGACATAGCAGTTCCTGCCATCAACTTTTAGTGATTAAAGCATTAAAAATCCAGATACAAGAAAAGTCTTTGACTGTCCTTAGGCCAAATGCTCCACCTGACAGCTGCAAAGTAGTGATGACAGTTTCAGTTGACACTGATTAGCGGCCTGTTTTGTTTTGTATTTCATTTTTCTCCTCTGTATGTATCTGCTTTCTTGCTATTTCAAAGGACTTGTAACAATATCAACTTTTGAAGATATATTTTATGAGTAAATTTGCCTAAAGGAAACCTTAGAGGAGGATTGTAACTCAAAGGTTATTAACTCAGTTATGTCTGGTGAAAGAAAACTAACAGAGATGGCTTGAGGTCTCTAGGTGTCCTAGATGCTCTACAGACATACCCTCTTCAGATGAAGTGCCTTTTCGTGAAAGCTGGAATGGCTCTGAGAGCAACTGATATGTAGAATCTATTCCAGATCATTCACTCCGAACGAGGGAGTAATGTATTTCAAGACGAGTGCCGGACCCTGGCTTTCTGGCAAGACTATCTTCAGGAGGCAGAATGTCAGTTTACTATTTGGCACATTGTTTGACCATAAATCGAAATTCTCACTTTTGTGCAGCAGCATCATGAAATTACAGACATAGACGCCATAACAAAAAAGGTAGATAGATAGTACTGATGCAAGTGCTGGATTTACAAAGAACATTTTATCCAAATGTGATTTCAGTTTGACTTCAGTGTATTAACAGGATAAATAAATAACAGGATAAATAGGAGGATAACTACCAATCCTGTATACTGAGTACAAATAATAGGCTATTTCTGCATCCACGTACGTTTAATATGTTGTGGTCTCCACTAACTTATTTTTTTGACATTGTGGTTTCACTGTATAGCCTAATTAAGCTTCATGGGTGTCTTTCAAATTACAGCTTAATTTTAAAAAATATACATGTTTCACTTTTGATTTGATCTTTTGGTAATTTAATGTATCTGTACATCAGTAGTCTTAGTCAGAATCTCATTATCATTTTGTAGTTTTTCTATCTTATAGTTGAAAATGATGTCTCTTTGGAAGATATTCTTGTTTTCTGCACTGGATGTGACAGCATACCAGCCCTGGGTTTTTCTCCAAAGCCAAGCCTTGAGTTCGTCACTAACTGCAGATTTCCAGTGCCCAATACTTGTGAAAATATCCTTCGTATACCAGTTCATGCAGTGTACACTACTTTCAAATCAGACATGGATTTTGCAATATGGAATTCATCAGGATTTGGAAGATCATGATGTGTTTTCTTAAAGATTGTTGACATGATGAGGATTTGGGGTTTTTTCTATTTTGCATATGCATTTTTTATTTTCTTGTTTTTTGTTAATGTTGTTAACCCCACATCAGAGTACACCCTGGACAGCAGTAGGACTGTATAGCCTAAATAAGCTTCATGTGTGTCTTTCAAATTACAGCTTAAATACCAGTTCATGCAGTGTACACTACTTTCAAATCAGACATGGATTTGATAAGCCGAAGAGAATGGATGGAATAATTTTGTTTCAGTTTATACATGTGAGGCATTTTTTGTTTTTTGATTGTAGTTAATTTGTTTTCCTGCTTATATGGCATGTTTTGACTCTGAAATGACCCATAGTAACATTAGATTATTTAGCACCCCTGCAGTGAGCAATATAATATGCCACAATCTCATTGTTATATAGAATAGAATAGAATAGAATAGAATAGAATAGAATAGAATAGAATATAGAAGTTTTCTCAAATGCTTCCTGTGTTCAACTATTCCACAATGCGAATTTTCAAATGAGATGAGTTAAGCTTTATTTCAGTGTCCCATATGAACATTTATGCTTTACACAGAACTTTGTATTAATATCATTTAACTTTTAGCTTAACTCACAGGTTTAAAAAAATGTTTTTGTTAGGTTTTGGTAAAGTTTTGAAAAGTATTACTGTAACCCTACATACTAAAAGGTGGAAAGAGTATCTCCAACACTGGCAGCAAAGTTGTCTATAAATGTGACAGACATTGGTTTGGTCAAACCTGGTTATGTTACAGTTGGAATATGAACATTATATCACACTATATGATAATACAATATTATCAAATTATTAAATGTTATCAAAGTATTATAAACAATAATAATAATAATAATAATAATAATAATAATAATAATAATAATAATAATAATAATAAACATAACCTGGTTTGCAGGGAGTGTTTTAAGGATTTTGTTTGCATATTTTACTATACTACTTGATAACACAGGCTCATTGTAGATTGTTTGGGGGGGGTTTTTTTCCTCGTTCATTTGTTTTTTTTTAAGACCAGCCCTATTACTGCAGAATATTATTTCCTTCCTCTGGGTACTGGAAATACACAAATAAAGTGTTCTGTGTTCCTACTTTTTATGTAATTTGTGTCTTTTAAAAAAGAGTTTAAAGAGTTTAAAATGTATAACATATTTTATTTAATGAATGAATCATAATTCATGTTTATTAACAGTTAAATTAGTACATCATACAATCATATGTAACATATACTGTGACAAGTATGGTTTGTCATGAAAGAAAAGTGTAGTCTAAACACTTTATTTGTCTACTTTTATGATTTAAATGGCACAAGTGAATATGAAGATAAAACCAGTCTTTTTACCTTACCTTACTTTTACCTAAATAATAGTCTTGGACCTTTTTCAATATCATGATATTTCACAATTTTTAGTGTCTGGCACTCAAATACATTTTTTTAATTAACACAAACAAATTTACTAATAACTTACCTGAAGCATGCTGTATAAAAAAACGTCTATCCCATGATTTCCATCGTCACTCAAGAGGTCGATCTGCCTCAAGTCAGCCGTCAACTGCTGGTGATGGTAAGAACGATGTCTGAAGTGCACTTGACTGAGACTGTGTGATGCTGAGGAAGTTACAACATTCCAGCAGTCCACAGCTGCAGCGGGGAGTTATTTTCCATTGTCCTTAAGCTGTGATGGTTCCACTGATTTACAAATTCATCCACAGATCTGTTAATTCTTGGAAGATATACATGGTGAAGAGCCCTAATATGAAATGGGTCAGTGCTATCTAAAATCCCAACATTTTCCATAAAGAGGAAAGGGTCTTTAAAGTATGCTGACACAACTCTGTTTAGTTCACCCTACAATCTTTCAATTCTTTGATTATGCACACTTCGTCCAACCATAAAGCGTCCTCTGTTTGGCCCTCTATGTTCAATCATAAACCGTGCAATATCAATATTCTCACTGCCAGCATCACCCCTGACACGTTGTGGGAGGCCAAAGAGATCAACGGCACTCTGGAAAAGTTGCATAGCAGTTGATGCTCTGTTATCTGTGCAGCATCTCATGTAGTGTATGAGTATATATAATATATAATATATTATTACAATGTTGTATAATGACTGGGTTTAAAATATTGTTTATCTCCAGAAATAGGTTACATGACAGAAGTACAATGTCAAAGTCATAGACCTTTATTTTAATGTACATAATATATTTCTTCTTATTCCAGGCATATTGACACAAACCATAAGTTAAACCCTTGCCGGTTTGTTGTTTGTGTTATACATGCAGCGACTATAGCCGTCAACTCCTCCATGAAACACAAACCCCCAAGGATTTAACTTATGGTTTGTGTCAATATGCCTGGAATAAGAAGAAATATATTATTATTATGACACTAGATGTACATTAAAATAAAGGTCTATGACTTTGACATTGTACTTTTGTCATGTAACCTATTTCTGGAGATAAACAATATTTTAAACCCAGACATTATACAACATTGTTTATTAAAACAATATATTATATTACTACAATGCAGGAAGTAATAATTAACATTAATCAAATTTAAAAAGTGAAAAAAGGCATACCACACTTGATTTGGGACAGTGACATTGTAGACCCTCCCCTGAATTGCTCTCCGTCCTCTCAAAGCTCTTCCCACTGGATCAACTATTCTTAAACGTTCTCGCACTCACCACCGCTGAACTCTGATTCCTCTTCCTCTCAAACTACCACTAAAGTAGGATTCTTCTGAGCCAGGGATATGTGTAAGAATCTCAGTAATGCGATGATAAAGGTCCACATTTGAAGTATTATTAAAAGTTCCATAGTCCCCTAAACCTAGTTGTATCCTGTGGTTGTAAAGTGTTCAAACATTTACTGACAACATTTGAGATATGGCCATCCAACTAAACCCCAAGTCTCGCATGTCAGTCAGCTGAGTAGCTGGTATGTTGGACCTAAAAGAGTAACAAATATGTTAACTTCTTTCTTATTTCTTGGATTCATTATCTTGTTTGCCATCTCTTGACTCTCTCAAGTTCCATACACATTATGAATAAATTTGTTTCCATTTTTATCACTTACCTTGGCCTTCCTCTTTGAGACGTAGAATGGTATAATGAGCCCATAACGGGCTTCAGCTTCTGCTCGAAGTGTTAGCTCAGTTGACATCTCCATCAGTGATTGATAAATTCCCTCAAGAAGTGTGCATGATCTTCTCCCAGAAACATTTTGTTGAACATTATTCATGAGCACTAGAAATGTTGCAATAATGAAAACGTGTTCTTCAAGGTGACGTAGTATAAATTCCAAATTATTTCTACCATTTGCAGTTTGAACAGCTGTGGCAAAACAGTTGTCAAGCTCTAAAAAGTACTGAAATAGTTCAGCTGATGCCATTTTGTAAAGGCAGAGAATTCAGAAACACCTCATCTCTAAAAATGAGGTTCATACATTCTATATATTCAAGCTTCATTCTATATATTCAGACGATCATTCCATGTATTCAAGTTTCATTCTATATATTCAAGCTTCATTCTATATATTCAAGTTTCATTCTATATATTCAAGCTTCATTCTATATATTCAGACGATCATTCCATATATTCAAGTTTCATTCTATATATTCAAGCTTCATTCTATATATTCAAGTTTACACACACACACATATATATATATATATATATATATATATATATATATAGGGACCTATGGATTCTTCGATACCCAACATCCACAATGACGGTGAAACAACTAGTAGCTGAGTGTTCCAACATTCGAAAGAAGGGACTGCTCTCACAGCTAGAGATTGACGAGGTACAACACAAATGCTACGGCAAGGAGGAGTCAGGACGCCAGGTCAGGGGGGAGATATCATCACCCCCACCCGAGATTGAGTACATAGCCCCAAGTGCAATAGGAGAAGGATCGTTGAGTGCGAGAGGAACTGACCTGAAAAATAGGATCATGGCCAAGCTTGAAACCTGGATCCCCCGTAGCCGGTTACCAAGATTACGTGAAGAAGGTCTGCTAGATGATGTTAATGCAGCACTACGGGCATGAACAAGATCCGGGCCATCAACACGTACGCCCTGCCCGTGATCAGGTACCCTGCTGGGGTAATAGGCTGGCCAAAGGAGGAGATAGAAGCCACTGACATAAAGACAAGAAAGCTCCTTACACTCTCAGAAATAGAGGTACGAGAGAAGAACATTTTTGTACCTATAGGTACATTTTTTTTAAATGTTCCCTTAAAAGTACAATACTGGTCTTTAAAAGTCCAGAAATGCCCCTTTAAAGGTACAATTTGAAATAAAGTACAAATCTGTACCATTTTGACCTGTACTGCAGTGACAGTGGCAGAATGTGGTAATGGGTCAGCATGGGAAAATCTGGATGGGCCTGGTTAATTGTAAAATTCATATGAGATGTGAGTGTGCTCATAAAAGCTACATGTTATAATCAAATCTGTTGGTCCTCTCCTCTCTACGTAAATTATCCTATGATGCAAAGAATATCTGTAACCTACCTTTGTGTAAGTTATGTTAAATTATATTAAAAAACACACACACACAATGACATGCAGGCACAACCAAATGATGTTAAAAAAAACTGGTCCATTTCCATTTTATTAAGTTCCAGTTATAATTTTTTAATGTTTTAAATCTTTCAAAAACGTGAAATCATTTTACTGTTATGTTTGGCCGTTTACTTTTTTGCTTTTACTACATCCTAGAATTGTTCATTAATTGTGAGGTTTTTATGGAATTTGCAACATCAAGTTAAACCGAGGTTCTTTGGAAGTTAAAATGTCAAGCAGATTTTTATGTTACAGTGACTACATTTTGTAAGTTACAAATATAGTTCGCCAAGACAGCATAACGGTTTCTAAACAACTGCGCATTAATACCACAATGTTGTATTTTCATGTGTCAAGTTCGCAACGCGCATTAATCCCAAAGGCCGAAAAGGCAGCAGCGATGAGTGCTCCACCTCCTCGCTGACTAGCGTTGATGCAGAAAATGACTCTCAGGGGGTTATCCACGGAGGAGCTCCTTAAAAGGTTGATGGAAGAAGGCATTGATGTGTCAGACGACGAGGCGCAAAGATTTAGAGGTAAGTCGGGTGTGATTTTGTGTTTTTATAAAAATTACAACGTGTAATTTTACAGTAGAGTTAGCAAAAGTCCGAAGAGCTAGATTTAACATGGGCGAAAGCTAGCAGTTAACTAAGTTTTAAACAAAGAAAGGTACAAATGTGGACTATTTAGACTGTTGGTGGAATGTTCAACGTCTGTCTGCCCGCGGTATTCGAGTGTTTTATCAATAAATAGTGACGAACCGTGTACAACAATGTAAAAAAATCAATAATTTCTCAAAACATGCTAGTATGTAAATATAGCTATTAACAAAATCGTTTTCTAAGCAAAATTTATCGCATCTAACTTGTTTCCCGCTCAAAGGGATTTTAAACAATGGAAGGTACACATTTGTACCATTCCACCTACTTAGTGGGATTTTCGAATATGAGAGCTGTAAGCTCTGCGCAGGGACACTTACTTACATTTTTATATTACCAGTTAATTTATATTAACAATTAATCAAGAGAATTAATTGTAACTTCCTTTTGGGGAATATAGACAGATTCACAATGATAGCTTATTATTATTATTATTATTATTATTATTATTATTATGTATTGACCATAATGTCACTTTAAAACTAAATTTGAAAATGGTTTTATTTTTATTTCATACTGTACTTTATATTTCAGATAACGATGTAGATGGAGAGACGGTAGACTGTGGACTCACTGAGACCATGGTTGCATATCTTTTTGACAAGTCTTTCAAAAAGCAGCTGAAGTTCAGAGACTTCACAAACCGCTACAAGGAAGTCATCATCACTTTACAACCGGTCGACCCATTTGAAGGTACAGTTGAAGGTCCAGTGTCCCAAGCAAACCAGAGGTAGGTTGTGATAAATGTCTAAATTTGCATATGCATTTAAGTGTTTGCAAAATGGCTAGTTAATGCTGTTTTCCTACTGTATTGCAGTTCTATACCTTCTTGCCGTAGACTGCCTGCAGTTATTTCCATTCCAAAATTCCCACAAGATGTCCAGAGTCGCTTGGATCTCAAAGAACCAGTCCAGAAAAAACAGAAGTACCAAAACAAAATAATTGGGACTCTTTATGAAATGCTGTCACAGTACACAATGTAAGGGTTCCTTTCTGAATAATTACATTAATTTCTTAATATTAATATTGCTGTTGTAAGAGAGGCAGAGAACAAATGCTTAGCCCATCTGCCTCCCAATCTGGAGACCAGCGTTCGAGTCTGGCGTGACACACGGTTCCAATGAACTGGCAATAGTGGTAAAACCATACATCCTGTGTCTCCAGACCTTGTCTGGACTATGATATCCAAAGTGTTCATTTTCGAATTTGCTCAAGAGTAAATTAATAATTCAGGACTGCAGTCAATTAAATTAATGAAGTTTGGGAGAGGTGTGGCTGTTTGTCCACGCCCATTTTTAAGAAATTAAAATCAACTTTAGCTACATTGATTTGACATTGGTCTACAACATACTATTTACGGTAATAACAATATGATTAGAAGAATTGAAGAACAGAAAAGCCCCCAGGAAAGGATAAGAGTAATCAGTGTACTGTGGGTTGTTTTTCTTATGTTTGAAACAGGTACCCAACCCACTCAGACTACATCCAGGTCATCAAAGCCCTGATTGTGAAGTATCCTTTCTTATGTGAGTACCTCTCCTTTTTTGTTTCTTTTATAGATTATATTAATATAAAGTAACCATAATTAACTACTTATATACATTTGAAACAACTAGGACACCTGGCACAGCCAACTCAAGAGAAAGTTCAAAGCAGAACGGGCTCCCCTAATCAGCAACGAAGAAGTGAACCGGGTTAAAGAAAAGTTTGGACGCACGCAGAAACATCGGACCACAGAGGAATCCAGCAGCTCCTGTCTGAAGAGACTGAAGCCCTCTCTCGTAAGTCCTCACACCCTCAGCCTCTAAGAGCTAAGGTAACATATGTAGTCTTATTATGTTCACTGTAAAGCTAAAAGTAAACATTAATTGAAAGAAACATGTTAACAGATAACATTAACATAGAAAAAGGAACTTCACAGTTGATTTAACAAAAGTCAGCTCAACTTGCAATTCCTATTCAACATTTTTGCATTTTTTTCAAAGCATTTGGTGTACAAATTACCGCATTTCGAGTAACATTAACTTATCAGAGTTTACTTATGATAATACTGATATCTGCTTTGACAAAGGATTCGTGCTTTGTGGGGGAAGATGCAGCCTCCGTTGATGCTCATATCAAGGTGCTAAATGATCAGCACAAGAAGCTACATCCTGACACAGCACTGGTGAAAGACCGCATGACAAAAACCTTTGCATGGAGACGTCGAGAGGTAGCTGAAGGAATGTGTACTGTGGACCTATTAAAGAGATATCCATTCCTGGGGACATCTGCAGGGGTAAGAATTGTTAAGATGATTGGGGAAACGGCTAATGATTTTTTGTCTCTAAATCTGATTATTATTTTCTGTACTAACTGATTAATCAATCTGTTCATTATCTTTAGAATTTTTGTTCAAGGGTTAAAGCACTTTACATTTATCTCCAGTCTGTGTCTTTAAACATGTCAAAAGTTTAAATCCTCAATGTAAAATGTCATTCTTTTGTCTATTCTGCTCTTTTCATTTCCAGTTGTGTTATGAGGTTGATTTAATGCATCCCTGCCAAGACAACATCTGTCGCCGCTTTAGCGAAAACTTCACTGCTGTTCTTCAAAATATTCTTCAAATGACCAAGGATTTTCCACTGAAGAAGGTCTACATGGAGGCAAGAGAGAATGCACTGGCTGAAGACATTACAGGTGCTAATTTGACCTCATACAAATAGTAAATTTTGTGACAATTCATTTGCTCTCTCTTCCAAAGATAATTGATGTACCATAGTGCCATGTCAAGAGCATGTTAATGGGAATTTGCATGCTATCAAAATCTAATGAAGTGTATTTGCATCTGTATGACCTAGGAATTGACTTCAAGGGGGCACTTCTCCTCTTGCCATCCATCTTCAAGGAGAAGATAGAAGATTTCATCATCCTTGGAGAGGTAAATGCATGATGCAATGCATAGCCTTTGGCCACAAGTTTCATTCTCGGTGTTTTGTTGGCATGGAGCTGAATTCAGCTGCGGTTCAGCATCACAGCTAAGCTAATGTAGGGGAAACACTGCTGTTAATCCACAGTGCTGCTGTGCTCTTGGGTTTTGTCTGGTGTTTATATAGATAGATAGACCTTTATTGTCCCCTTAGGGAAATTCTTCTTCACAGGTACTGTCACTGTCAGGGGTGATTGCTTTTGCCCTTGAATATTATGTCAAACTTTAACAGCTTATCAAACACTACCACAACAGTCATTGGTCAAGAAGCTTTTTGTTTGGAGTAGGGGCCATGTTTACAGGTTATCAGAATAGACAGTTTTGTTTTGCAGCAAAAAAAAGAAGGTAATTTGAGGAATCTGTTGAAAATCCACTTGGCACATATTGCTTAAACATACTGTATACTAATGTTTTTCTTCCTCTTCTGCAGAATACTCCCATGAGTCCATACCCAACCATTCGAATGAAGGATAAGAGTTGGACAACTGCCCTCTCAAGACAGTGTCGCTGTGTTGTCACAGTTGAAGGAGTGGATGTTTGCTCATGCTGCTCGCTGGATGAGGCCTACATCTCAGCATTCTCCACCTTCTTCGTGTTCAACATGACCTACCCTGCATACTTCAAGAAAACACTTGTCTTTCTTCAGAACTGCATTGTCAACATAGGAGACCAGGGAGACAAACCCCTGCCAGTAAGTGTCACCAGGGTACTTAACCAACTCTATTAAATATGCCCCCACTCCACAAATGTTCAAAATGTTCAAAAAGGGCATTTACTCTGAGGAAGTTGATTACACATGTTGGGTTAGTACACGCACATGAGCCTCATTTCGGCATCACTTGTGGAATAAACGACTGCCAGGCAGCTTTTTCCAAGTATCACTCTTTTCAACGCCATGTGTGATCCGTCAAAACATTGTGTTCAGGTGTTTAATGTCTTTATGTGATTGTTTACTTTTTTAAAATGAATGTATTTTTCTTGACATGTCCTATGGCAATATACGAATGTAATCAAGGATGTATTCCTGTGGTTGTTTAAATGCTTTGATGTGATTCTATTATCGAAAATAAATGGTTAAATAACCAAATATTTTGGACTATTGGGGTACATTTTTGTCTCTTTAGGTACGAAATAGGTTGTCGCTGGGGGGGTACCCTCATAGGTACCCTATTGTACCCTTTTCAAGGGAACATTTCTGTACTATAGTTTGAAGGTACATTTATGTCTTAGGAAAGTACATGATTGTACTTCAGATGGTACAACTTCATAAGGTACAAAAATGTACCAAGCCTAAAGGGTACAGAAATGTCCTTCAAAAAGGAACACCCCCAGCGACAAGCATTTGTACCCTTTTTGGTACACTTTGGCACCCCTATTTCTGAGAGTGTACCATGCATGGAGGGTTTCACCCCAAATCCAGCACCCTGAGGCTGTACGCTAAGCGGAAGGAAGGGGGCCGGGGACTGGTGAGTGTCAGCACCACAGTCCAGGATGAGACAACGAACAGCTGGGTGTTTATATATATAAACACCCAGCACGCCCCTGCGGGCGGTTTTATCCTTCAAGCTCGGGTCCTCTACCAGAGGCCTGGGAGCTTGAGGGTCCTGCGCAGTATCTTAGCTGTTCCCAGGACTGCGCTCTTCTGGACAGAGATCTCCGATGTTGTTCCCGGGATCTGCTGGAGCCACTCGCCTAGCTTGGGAGTCACCGCACCTAGTGCTCCGATTACCACGGGGACCACCGTTACCTTCACCCTCCACATCCTCTCGAGCTCTTCTCTGAGCCCTTGGTATTTCTCCAGCTTCTCGTGTTCCTTCTTCCTGATGTTGCTGTCATTTGGAACCGCTACATCGATCACTACGGCCGTCTTCTTCTGTTTGTCTACCACCACTATGTCCGGTTGGTTAGCCACCACCATTTTGTCCGTCTGTATCTGGAAGTCCCACAGGATCTTAGCTCGGTCATTCTCCACCACCCTTGGGGGCATCTCCCATTTTGACCTCGGGACTTCCAGGTTATACTCGGCACAGATGTTCCTGTACACTATGCCGGCCACTTGGTTATGGCGTTCCATGTATGCCTTGCCTGCTAGCATCTTGCACCCTGCTGTTATGTGCTGGATTGTTTCTGGGGCATCTTTACACAGCCTGCACCTGGTGTCTTGCCTGGTGTGATAGACCCCAGCCTCTGTGGATCTTGTACTCAGAGCTTGTTCTTGTGCTGCCATGATTAGTGCCTCTGTGCTGTCTTTCAGTCCAGCTTTGTCCAGCCACTGGTAGGATTTCTGGATATCAGCCACCCCCTCTATCTGCCGGTGGTACATACCGTGCAGGGGCCTGTCCTTCCATGATGGTTCCTCGTCTCCCTCCTCTTTCTTGGGTTTCTGCTGCCTGAGGTATTCACTGAGCACTCGGTCAGTTGGGGCCATCTTCCCAATGTATTCTTGGATGTTCGTTGTCTCATCCTGGACTGTGGTGCTGACACTCACCAGTCCCCGGCCCCCTTCCTTCCGCTTAGCGTACAGCCTCAGGGTGCTGGACTTGGGGTGAAACCCTCCATGCATGGTAAGGAGCTTTCTTGTCTTTATGTCAGTGGCTTCTATCTCCTCCTTTGGCCAGCCTATTACCCCAGCAGGGTACCTGATCACGGGCAGGGCGTACGTGTTGATGGCCCGGATCTTGTTCTTACCATTCAGCTGACTCCTCAGGACTTGCCTGACCCTCTGCAGGTACTTGGTGGTTGCAGCTTTTCTAGCTGCCTCTTCATGGTTCCCATTCGCCTGCGGGATCCCCAGGTACTTGTAACTGTCCTCTATGTCTGCAATGTTGCCTTCTGGTAGTTCAATCCCCTCAGTTCTGACTACCTTCCCTCTCTTTGTTACCATCCGACTACACTTCTCCAGTCCGAACGACATTCCAATGTCATTGCTGTATAGCCTGGTAGTGTGGATCAGTGAATCGATGTCTCGATCACTCTTGGCATACAGCTTGATGTCATCCATGTACAGGAGGTGGCTATAAAAAAAAAAACACCCAGCACGCCCCTGCGGGCGGTTTATCCTTCAAGCTCGGGTCCTCTACCAGAGGCCTGGGAGCTTGAGGGTCCTGCGCAGTATCTTAGCTGTTCCCAGGACTGCGCTCTTCTGGACAGAGATCTCCGATGTTGTTCCCGGGATCTGCTGGAGCCACTCGCCTATCTTGGGAGTCACCGCACCTAGTGCTCCGATTACCACGGGGACCACCGTTACCTTCACCCTCCACATCCTCTCGAGCTCTTCTCTGAGCCCTTGGTATTTCTCCAGCTTCTCGTGTTCCTTCTTCCTGATATTGCTGTCATTCGGAACCGCTACATCGATCACTACGGCCGTCTTCTTCTGTTTGTCTACCACCACTATGTCCGGTTGGTTAGCCACCACCATTTTGTGGTGGTATATATATATATATATATATATATATATATATATATATATATATATATATATATATATATATTATATCATATTATATCATATCATATCATATCATACATGGTCTTTTGTCTCAACTTTGTTGCTTATATTTAGGGAATTTATCCATACTGAGGCAATGTTTTATTTTTTTCACTTTAGTTCAGGAGCAGGGCAGTCTTGTATTGTTGTAAGGAAGGAGAGAGTGCTTACATGTGCTTGTTTTATTTATAATGTAGATGAGTTTGTTTCCAGAGCTCTTCCTGCATTTAAATAATTTCAATGTGTTGTTAACGTGAAATCTTTCCTCTCTTGTTACAGTACAGAGGAACGTGTTGAATAAATGAATTTTAAACTGGGTGGGTCTATATTGCCTTAGGATGAAATATAACTGCATCATATTTATTTTAGTCGGCTTTTATATTAAAACAAATACAGGTACAATTAGATTATTAGACTGTAGTTCTATATTTCTTGGTCAAAGTATATAATTTAGAAATATGGGCTTCTTCACATAAACCAGACTTTCAAAGTAGCTTCCATCCAGTGTCTGATTATGGGTTTTGGGACCATGGGATGTATCCTGTGTGAAACAGCTAATCACCATGCCATAGGCAATTAGCGGTTGTTCATAAATTTTCTACAAATCTAGAAATCACACGAGATATAGTTCAGCTTCATTGAAGAGAGATTTTAGAAATGCATGATGATGACTGTGATATCATATTGATGAATGCCTGGAATTTCGTCTCTTGTTGTAAAATGTGAAGTCATTTCCATTTGGGAAGGAAGCTAGTGTATTTTTAATGCAAAGGAGATATTACAGTTTCACTCGATTGGTTTGGCTCATTTCTTGAAACCGAGATGACAATCTCAAAACCATAAGGTCATTTGGCCAAACAGTCTTACAGTTCTGCCCAACATTATAGCTCACTAGCAAAATCAAATATCTTTCCCCAAACTCTTCGTCCATGCTTCAAAAGCAGATTCCTTTCCCATATAAAAGGTCAGTACAGTCAAAATAGCACAGATCCTTCTCAAGTGCCTTGGCAGATGTGCATTCATTTAGTGCTTTTGTCAAAATAACCTGGATGGTTTAGCACAACACCATGGATCCCCTGCAAAAGCTCATATCTCTCCCAAAAGAGTTTATCCATGTGTCAAAACTAAATATCCTTCTCATATAAATAGTCAATGCCCCCAAAATGCATTATACCTTTGGCATTGTTTAAGCACTGCAAGTCAAAATGCTTAGACGTTTTGTCACTGAGGCACAGGTCTAGCAACAGAATACCACTATGAATAAAACTAAAAGATTTTACAGTAAAATCAGCCTCCAATAAACCACTCATACTCAAGGAAACTGTAAACATTTTTATTCGTACAAAGAAATGTTAACATTAGAGAACATACTGTGAAAAGAAAACATATACAGGATTCTGTAAATGTGAACAGTTATAAACACAAACAAAAACAAAAAACAAAAAAAAAAACCTCTAGCCTACCATACTGTAAATAAAGTTTCAGAACTATAGTACAGTAATATTTTCAGTGGTCGCCATTGTCACCCTCTCTTTCCTGGCCACCATCCTCATCCCCCTGGCCATCGACGCGCTGCTCTCTGTCAGGCCATAAATTCTCATCCACATCGCAACGGATATTTTCTCTTGCGATGCAGCGAGGGAAGAAACGGCGTGAATGTCTCAACCATCCCCTACATTGATCCCCTGGGATGTCCTCACATGCAGCATCCATTGCATGCAGCAGGGCCCTCTGGTCTTGAGCCTGATGCTCATACACCCTCCACCTCCAAGCTGAAAAAAACTCCTCAATTGGATTTAGGAAAGGAGAGTAAGGTGGAAGAAACTCCATTAGCATCCGGGGATGGGTGGTGAACCAGGTTCTGATGCATGGGCCGCGGTGGAAGTTCACATTATCCCACACAATGACATAATGTGGTAGCTGAGGTCCTTCTTCACCTCTCTCATTTTCTGGGATCAGATCAGTATAAAGGTGGTCCAAAAAATTGAGCTTTTGTGTATTGTAGGGCCCTAAACTGGGAATGTGTGTGGCCACACCTCTTTCTGATATAGCGGCACACATTGTTATATTTGCTCCTTGCTGGCCTGGGACATCCACAGTGGCTCGGTGGCCAATGATGTTACGGCCACGCCTTTGACCTTTGGCCAGGTTGAAGCCAGCTTCATCAACGAACACTAGGATGTGAGGGGTTTCGTTGCCTTCTAATGCCATTATTCTCTACAATAGAATAGAAATAAATCTAATCAGTCAACAGATACTGCAGGGAGGATCTAAAGTACTGTAAAAACAGGGAGTGGAAAACTGAAGACAATTTCTAGGCAAAATGCTCTAGTCACACAAAGCTGGATTCTGAAGGTAAAAAGGATAACGCAAAACAAAAAAAACAGTGGTAACCATGTCTTACTGTAATAGTGTTACAATGATAGTGTTAAGGTTCACATAATTGAGGAAGGAGAGTACAAACAACCAGGTCCAGAAGATCTTGGTCAAACAATTGATTTTAATGAACACACACGTGGGAAGACCATTCTGTACACAGACAGGAATTAATCTTCGACTTAATCAAAGCATACACAGATTTTTATAGCATCAGGGTTTGAATTAACGACGCCCCTTCATACGTCACAGACAGAATATCTACATACGTCAAATCAAAACCACAATGACTTTTAACACAGTTTAAAAGAACATTGTCTTCTATCTTCATGGCCGGTACTTCCTGTCATGAAGACACATACTGGTACCGCAGCCCTTTCACTCTGTCAGAGTTTCTCTCAAATGGTACCCTGTAAATCTGTTTCATGGTCATCTGATGTTTCTTCAATACCCGGTCTATTGTGGAGATGCTGATAGAGTTTATATTTTGGAACATTACATTGTCTAGCAGGATTGCATTACGAATCTGTCTCAGTGTGATGGCAGTATTTGCAATGACCATGTTGGATATTTCTCGTTCTTGTTGTTCATTTAGAAGTTTTCTTCTGCCACCCACTTGAGGCTGTCGTCCAATCCTAGACATACAAGTCAAAGGTCAACACTGTAAATTTGTTACAAAATGAGTTACCAATGTAATTGTACTGCTGTTTTATGGTACTAAAAGTGTGATGCACTGCACAGTGACTGGAATACTATTCACAGTATTTTCTCCATTTTTTTTTCTTTGTCATTTTTATAGTATCATATAACATCACATGAAGATATTACAGTACTCTAGGCCTACACACACACCAACACTGAATAGTTCAATAGCATAGTTCTGTACCTGTTTTCCCTGCAAAAGGTTTGGATGATGGAGGAGACTGTAGACCGAGGCACATTAGGCTGCACTCGGCAACCTGCCTCTGCCATTGTGAGGCAATGGTTTATAACGTGGTCAATAAGGGTGGCCCGGATTTCATCTGGGACATCATGGTGCCTCCGTGCTCCCCGGCCTCTTCCCCCTATATTCCTCCACGCTTTCTCACTCCTCCTCTTCCTCTTCTTCTTCCTCCTCTTCCTCGAGCAGGAAGTTGCTGTTGTACTTGGCGAGGTGCTTCCATGTTCACACTGCAAATGAAACTGGCCCCGGGCCAAGCTCTGTCTATATACTTTTGGCAGCAGTCATAATCATAGACAACACCTGTCAGGTATCTAAACAACCTGTTTGATTGGTCATCTGAGATGTGGGAAACTGCTCCTTCGTTAGTTCTAATTTCACCTGATTGATTGTCAAGTACTGTCATAACTTTATCAAATGTTCCAAGATATTCTTTCATGGTATTATATCTTTGACTAATTTTAACAGTTGAACAGACAATTGTGCATATGATGACTTACACAATGAAACCATGCTGATATGTTTTGGAGTGAGTAACCATTTCACTGAAAAATCAACTAATCAGTTTAGATCGCCAAGATCTATTTTTTTGGAAAATGTGCTAAATGTGGGCTCATTGTGCTAACTAGGGATGGGTATCGTTTAGGTTTTATCCGATACCGGTGCCAAATCGGTACTTTTGAAACGGTGCCGGTGCTCAAACGGTGCTCAAACCGGTGCTTAAAGAATGGAGAACACAAACTTTGTCCAAAAACCTCTCATGTTCAGCTGTTTTTTTTGTAAAAAGATAACAATGTTAGCCTTTTCTGCAGCTATGGGGCATATATGGTATCACTCATGGCTGGAAGCAGTGCTTAATCAATGGAAAAAACACAAACTTTGTCCAAAAACCTCTCATGTTTAACTGTTTTCCACTTCTTCTTTGGTCATTTTAGCCTTTTTGGCCAGGGTGAAGAGAGTATCTGCCATCAAACAAGAAGACAGCCGCATGTAGCTATGATGATGTTTGCTAGTTCACCTTACATGCATTAATGTAATAACGTGGTTAGCCTACTCAACGTAAATCACACAAGAACAACATTAAGCTACTCACGCAGAGAAGAACGGCTGCTGCTGCCATCAAATACGGCGCATTTCTCGGCTTTTAAAAAAATGCTATGCGTCGCCAGGTGTTTCATGAGATTCGAGGTGTTACCTCCTTTGACAGTATCACAGTATCAGCTTAAAGCACTTGTTGCTGCTGAGTTTGCATATTTTGCTGTGAAGTACAGCCAGACCTTTAACCGCTTCGCCTTGGACATTTTTAATCTGTAGCTCTGCGCTAACAGAACGTACGTACCTGGCCCCGCCTACTATCCTCGGAAACGTAAAATGATTGGCTAAAAGTGTATCACAGCTCAGGAAAAAAAAGCACCGAAATAAAGCACCGAAATGTGCGCTGCTTTTCGGTCTGGTTACTACCGTTTATGTCAGAACCGGTGCCATCATGGCACCGGACACCGGTACCCATCCCTAGTGCTAACTGTAGCTACTTGTACATAATCATTTGAAAAGAAGCACAGAGTCACTTGAGACATGTACTAAAGCATTTGCAATTTGATAAAACCAATGAAAAATGACATTCTGTTGTGAACAATTGCAAGGTGGTTTGGAGATTTGTCCATGTTATTTTGAGAATGTCATCTCGGTTTCAAGAAATGAGCCAAACCAATCGAGAAAAACTGTAATATGCTGTTCTAATATGCATTGTTTTTCCTAAAAAAGTGCACACATTTTCAACCAAACTCATTTCAATTTAGTTAGATTCCGTCTCATTCACCTAATAATTGTCATAAAGAGGAGACAGCCAGGGCCCTATTTCAGGAAGCCGGTTTAGTGCAAAGTCTGACTAAGTATACCCTGAGTTAACGAAAACTCTGGTTTTTCGGTTTCACAAAGCGAGTTCAGCTGAAGCCTGAGTGAGTCACTATGACGACACACTCCGTGAAGCTAACCTGCCCCCTAGCAGGTTTACTACAACTAACCCTGACTGTCCCCGCCTCTTTGTCGGAAACCTGACAGTAGGAAGTGTCAGACATGGCGTGTCCCTTCCTTGAAGAGCCAGTAGATCTTGAAGCCCAAATACTCCGCAGAGCTCTCCGCCGGGAGAGAGTGATCAGAGCGCGTATGGACATTTTATCATTACCTGATGATTTCCTGTGCGAACATTACCGTTTCTCAGCACAATCAATGAGTTATTTGGATAACATCCTCAGGCCATATATTGCGCATGTGACACATCGCGGACATGCGCTCAGTCCATTACATATTCTTTGTACCGCACTCCGTTTCTTTGCAAACGGGAGCTTTCTGTATAATATTGATGACGCTGAGCACGTTTCCAAGGCTACCGTTTGTCGGGCAGTCAGGAATGTTACAGTTGCACTGAAACGTCTCCTGCACTCGTTTGTGGTGTTCCCCGGTCACAGACCCACAAGATTTATCAAAGAGGGATTCCACAAAATTGCAGGTAGCAGGATGACCAAAACTTAATTTATGATGTGGTGATGCTTGGACTACTACATAAATTTTACATTTATTTTCACGGTTCCCAGGCGTGATTGGCTGTACAGATGGCACTCACATTCCAATCATTGCTCCTTCAGTAAATGAAGGAGACTATGTGAACAGGAAGTCTTTCCACAGCATTAATGTACAGGTACATAGTTCCCTGTAGCATTTCAAACTAACAAATTATTTCATTATAGTAATGGATGCTAATTTGTGTTCTCTGCACTGTGAAGATCATATGTGATGCTGCCAACATTATCACAAATGTGGAAGCCAAGTGGCCAGGCTCTGTCCATGACTCACAAATATTCCGTGAATGTACACTGAGCACAAAATTTGGACATGGTGAGTTGAAAATACTTTAAAATATATAAAGACCAATTGCTACAGGGACATTTGAACTGAAGTGTATCCTTCTGTCTTAGGAGAGTTCACTGGCTACTTGCTTGGTGATAGGGGGTATCCATGTTTACCCTATTTGCTTACCCCTTACCCTGACCCTGAACCGGGCCCACAGCAGCGATATAATCTGGCTAATTGCAGGACAAGAGCCAGAATTGAAATGACTATCGGAATGCTTAAGGCCCGGTTCCAGTGCCTGCAAAGACTCAGGGTCACCCCAGAAAGGGCATGTGACATTATTGTGGCATGTGTGATTCTTCACAACATTGTCACAATTAGAGGAGAACACTGTCCTTCTGAACCAGACATCAGCAGTGATCCAAACCATGAACATCCTGACCCTCCCACGGACATACAAGATGGAAGCGCAGTCAGAGACACCATATGTCACAATCATTTCTTTTGACCCATCACCTCAACATGTTGAAAGACGAATAAACAGATTTTCTGTTCAACTGGCTTTATTGGTCGCCTGTATTTCCTGTACACAAAGTATTAAAAGATGTAAACCTCATAAAGTGTCTCTGTTGCTTCCTCCTCTGTAACAGCTGTCAATGTTTCTTCATTATTTTCCTGCAGTAAAGAAATAAACAACATTGCTGTTCTACTGTAAACTCATATAATCTGTGGAGTATTACTCACAACTGCATGTTGGTCTGGCTCAACAGGAGGCTGCACCAGATGCAGTACACCATCACCATCAACTGATAGAATATGAGGTTTATACAGGTCACTTATAACTTACAAGGGACCAAATGGCAATTAACAAACATATAGCACTCAGCTTACACTTCATTGTCATTATGCTCTCAAAGACAACCAAGACTGAGGGAAGGCAAAATCAGTAGGAAAATAACTTCACTACAAAATAATCCATTATGGTAAAGAGTTTATCAAATGAATGAGCAGCACTGCAAAGGTGACTGTGAAGAAAGGATGTATGCACATCATGTATTATTTTGAATTTACCCCCTATGTAGGCACTTGTGTCTTGCGGGGTTATTGACTCAGAGGATGTCCCCGCAGAGATGCCTTCGGCCACAGGGCGCCCACTGTTTTGGCTGAGGGCCAACTGCTCAGCCTCTGTGAGTGGTGGTGGTGGAGGACCCCCACCTGTTTTTCGGGCCTCCGCTTTTTTTCTGTTGGCTATAACGGGTCACATTTGAGCATACAGAGTAAGCAAATATGTACTTGTAATGTGCTCAGATAATTTCAATAAGTGCTTACAGAAAGAAAATTAATGTAGCCTCTAACTGCAATCGATTTACATCGGACAAACAGACCAAGCACTATGGCTCATAATACAATTACACCTCACCTGTTTGGACTATATTTTTATATTTCATTTTTACTTGCTGCCAGGAACGTTTGGGGCCTGTTGGGTTGCACCTGCGCTCACATCACATCACAACATAAAATGTATAAAATAACAAATAAAATAACATATGATAAAATAACGTGTTAAATGGGTGGAAATCCCTAGATCAATGTTTATATTAACACTCACGCATTGACTCTGTCGGCTTTGTTTTGCCATGCATGCTCCCTTTCTTTTGCAGCTGAGGCTGTGTTACCTTTTTTTCTGCAAAATTTGCATGTTATCGGCATATGCTGCCATCAGAATTTCGGCCTCAAGCGCTGTAAAATACATTGACCGCGCCTTCTTTCCCTCCGTCTCCATGGTGACTCGCTTACTCTGTGCTCCGCTTATCAGGGCTTTATGTATCCTCGTGCGCGCGCTTCACTTGGGGTTAAAGCAACTCCGCGTTGATTGAACTAATTGTTATCAGCCTTTCTGAAACCGAATATTCCGAGTTGGACAGTTCGGGGTTACTCAACCCTGGGTATCGTTTTTCACTCTAAGTTTTCTAAACCGGCTTCCTGAAATAGGGCCCAGGTCTGTGTGAGTAGTACATATGCAGATACTGGCTAGCTTTTCTAGCATTATAGGCATTGAGTTTAGCACAGAAGGAAAAACAGTAGAGTATCAGTGTAAACCACTATGCGTGCAGTTCCTTGAATAACCACTTGCGGCTGGCTCCAAGGATGTGCCAAAGACTCAATTGTTATAATGGCTGACTTCAAAGATTAACCACTCTACAGGGGGTAAATGGTTTCACAACTCATCAGTTAGTACCATTCATGTCTCTAAGCCATATGGAGTTTTTTAATGCTATTATCTCACAAATAAAACAGTGTAATATGTAGTACAGACCACCCAAGACATTTGTGATCTAATGTTTGTTGTTTTAAAATTTAGTATTTATATATATATATATATATATATATATATATATATATATATATATGCATTTCTGCATTGTATCTGAACAGTGATGCTGTTTATAACCTAATCTTGCTAGCAACAGCTGATAACATAGTATTTCCTGTAAATGTGGTCACCCCTGCACCAGGGGAAAAAAACTAAACAAACAGCAACAACAACGTCATAAAACATGTCAGAGGGTTCAAAATGAGTGGATATGTCAATTTTTACAGTCTATTTTATGTACATAAATACATAATAAATACATGTGCATTGTGTATGTAAATGGAAAAATGATGTAGTTTCCTATCAAACATGCAGTAATCCTACTTTTTTTTAATTAAAAGGGGACTTAAAAGAGAAGGTTTTTTTGATTTATTAAAAAGTATATATTTATGTTAGCCTTTTTGTTTACTACTTATAACAACCTCATACTGTTCTGTTTTAAAATTTACTCTGCTTATATTAGTTTGGTATAGAAAGATTTAGACATTTCAAATTTTTTTAAACCACCAAAGTCTTTTAAAATCAGCTTACCAATGTGCAAACTTTCAGCTTTAATTCATGGGGTTTAACAAAAGTATTGCATTAACTGTTTAGCCAAATAGAATCATTTTGAAACAGATTTCTCCGTTTTCAAAACTTCAGAAATAATTCAACCAACAAGCAGTTTCATGACCAGGTGTGGTATGTTCTACGTTGTTCCATGGCAAAGCATGTAGATGGCAAATCTTTGAAGACATGAAACCAAGATTTACACATTAAGATATTCTCTGATTAGACCCCTCTTCTCTCCACTGATTGCTAGTGACAGAGTGTGTGAAAATATTGTTCTGATCATGAGAAGCACCAGTCCCTGTCCTTAACATCAGGCATGATGGTGACATGGAAAGAGTGTATGAGCAACCGATTAAAGGAGCACAAAAGGATGGTTTTAATATTTGTTATGTTTTTTTTTCCTGTCCTCTTTTGTTTTAGTCTGTTTGTCTTGTTTGGAAAACTATAAGTAATTTTGTCAGTAAGTTACAATATAATTGCACAAAAAACACAACTTAGCACAACTCTGAGACAGAAAAACCAGCTTGCAAATTAGAATAAATAATTATTTAGTCTTCACCCTACACTCAGGTCAGAAAGATTCAGGTCGCTTGGTTCACCAACACCAATTAGGCACAAAAGAATTGTGTGGAGCATTTATAATTTACATTCATAATTTAATTTACATTTTACACATTACTTGCTTAAATGGTTTATGCTAACCTCACATTATGCTAAGGAAAGATAGGTTATAATGAATTCATACATTACTTCATATATGAAAAATCAAATAACTGAATAAAACAAATAAATAAGTAATTTAATAAGACATGAATTATTAGGAATGCACTTGCATTCCTAATAATTCATGTGTTGTTAGGAATGCACTTGCATTAGCAGCATTGCATGGATGCAACAACATTTCATTATTTAATGCAACAGCTAAGGCATTCACATTATTATCTATATCAGTGTCTTCTTCTGCAGTTTGTGGGTCTGTCCAAAACTATACTGTTAAAAGTGGCACTCTATTGTAGCTCAGTTACAATTTTGTAATAGGAGAATGACAAAGTGGATAACAGGTGGTAATAATACAGAACCTGCAAGTTATTAACACTTAACTTTAAACACATAAAATAATAAATATCCAAGTGATTATCTTGGTTATAGCGCAGTAATTGAACTTTATGTAACTGGGTAAAAAGAGGCCAGAAAATGTGGGTAATAATTTGGAAAGAAAGGTATACCTTTGAGGCAAAACCAAACATGAGCAGAGAAGCATATGAGATAGGTGCAAGACATGAGGATGGCGAGACAGCGGTAAGGTGTGGGACAAATGGATTCAAAGTGGGGGTGGGATTACATCAGGGAACCACTCTGAGCCCCTTCTTGTTTGCTTTGGTGATGGACATGCTGACAGATGAGGTCAGACAGGAGTCTCTGTGGATTTTTATGACCCCCTACAGGGAGCAGCCGAAAGACAAGAGGAAGCAGATTAACCATGACATTTAGTGTTTAGCAGTTTTATTTAATGACTTAGAATAAGGAGAACAGTTCTTTTTGACTGATTGGTATACCTCTAACTTTTTTTTTACTTCTGAGGAACTCCCCTGCCTCTCTAAGATGCTCTTTATATGCCCAATCACCCAATCACTCAGTACCACTGACTTTTCCAGCCTTTTGTTGCCCCTGTCCTAACTTTTTTGAGATGTTTAGCTGCCATCAAGTTCAAATTTTTCACGAGAACATTTGATATGGTTTTTTTGTGTGTTGTAAATAAAATAGGGCTTGTGACATCTACAAATTATTGCATTGTGTTTTTATTTGTGTGTTAAGTCAAGTCCCATTTTTTGGAATTAGGAAGGTCTCAACAGGCAGCTGTAGGCAGCTGAGAGGTGCTTTTTATTACAAAATATATCAATCAATGTTCTGAAACTATCAAGCATTTCATATTTACTAATGTTAAAGAGCATCGCATCACCTCTTCAGGTCCTCAGTCTAACTAATTTACAGCTATATGGCTCTCCTGTGTGTGTGTGTGTGTGTGTGTGTGTGTGTGTGTGTGTGTGTGTGTGTGTGTGTGTGTGTGTGTGTGTGTGTGTGTGTGTGTGTGTGTGTGTGTGTGTGTGTGTTTTTTGCTTGTACCTGATTAGTCTCTTAATCAACACTAGCATCTCCCTGTGGATCCGAGACCTTCAGTCAGGCTGTTTTTGTCTCCCTGACCGATTCTCTTCTTCTTTCCCTCAGTATTGACTCACTTGTATTGAAAAGTCAGAAGGCCATAGTCACATTAATTTCATGGAAAAAGGCATTTAGAGCAACTATTGATTAAACAACCTTAACCTGTTATTTAATTATATTTATGCAGTTTGTGTAGAGCACACTTGGTCTACCTTTGTGCCGTATAAATAAAACAGATCCATGAATATTGTTTGCTCGTTTGTCCTTGAAAAAGCATTCCTGATGACCAGGAAAGCTCTCCTCTCCAGCATTAAGCCTTTTTATATGAAGGCCCACAACGTGATAAAATTATGCTTAGTTAATCATTTGATATCTCACTAAACGTACATTTATTACCATTACTGGTCAGTTTTTGAGCTCATTAACTGCAGACTAGGCTGTAAATGAATGTATTGATTTTGCATTAAAACAGATATTAGATAATGTTAAATCATGTATGTATCTGTCGGTTCATAAGGCTGTGCAGGAATTAATTAATGCTCCTTCATGCGTGTCATTTATAAATTTATGATAATTCCTGGATCCTTTCCATAAAGTGCTACCCACATTTTTTTTCTCTTTCTGTTCTTCTGCAGAGCTGAAGCAAACCTTTACAGTAATTCTCAGTGACACTTAATATTGTGAAACTTTCCAAAAAGTTCTAAAAAGTTAAACCTTTGATGAATGTTTTTAATCCAAAACTTAAAAAAAATAGGACATTCAACTTTAAAGTAGTGCCGACTTTGTGGTGGGCTTGAAATCTCTGATCATGTTTATCGCAACACTCGGGTGAGTTAATGCCAAACACAGTGGAAACCAAAGGGCTTAGCAAGGTATTGGAACAACAAGTGGTGTGAGAGCTTAAGTGTGTGCTTGTGTGCGACTGTGTGTGTTTTAAAAGTACTCCTAATGTTACTTAGTGTGTTTACCCTTTGAACAGCAGATTACTGGGGATGATTTTGAAAAACAAAAAAAAATAAAGGAAAATAAAAATAAGCACAGATGTGAGACTGGGAATTGAAATCACCATCTAACCACAAACCATTTTTGGCTCATCTCAGATTTCACCACTTCCCAGTACACCGTAAAAATGTTACAGATTATCAAAAGCAGCTCGCTGTGAAGGACTGTTTAGTATCACGTCTTAGGAGAGCCAAAGCCTTCAAGGGAAGCTAACTCGCTACATGAAATCATTTTTGATCAAGCTACTGCGTGCAAACGTGAATCACAGTGTTAATATTTCACAACAACTCAGTGCATGCAACCCCATGTAAGGTATCACATGTATGCAAGGGAGTTAGTCTTACAAATGAAAACTAAGTTACTGAACTGCAAAACTGTTTGATTTTTTTTATTTCTCTTCAAGGTGTTCACTGGGATCCTAATTCAGTTGAGCCATTTAAAAGTTCAGTCCCACATATAGTTGAGCTTCACAGTCAGTATGACTTTTATTTTGCAAGTAACATATTCCCAGTGTCAAGCAGGAAGGTAATAATGCATAATAAGATGTCACCAAATATGAAAATAATGGATGAGGTCTAGACAACGAAGACCACTTATCTTGTATGCATTAATCTTTGAATGATTAAATTAATATGCTGTTCCTGCTTTGTACTAGTGAATTCAATTTAGACCGGCATGTTTTCAGTCAGACACTTTGTTGAAAGCCCATTCAGAGAACACATAACGCCATAACGCAATACATGCAGTTAGTGAAAGAGAGGCTGGATATATCACTTAGACCCCCGGAGAGCAGTCATTTTGGTTTTCTACCTTAGACCCCCGCGGAGTCATCATTTTGCGTTTCTACCTTTAAAAGCCGGAGAGCAGTCAGTCAAATGCTGGAGTCATTCATATGTATATTAGGTCGTTACCTAGGAATTCTGGAGGGAGGGGAGTGGGGGTGAGTGATTGAGGGGGTGGGGGAGCTGCTAAAAGCTGTGAACTTCCTTTTGTGTTTCATCTTGATGCATTCTCAATCATCCAGGGAAATAAATCTCCAAAAGTCACCAACTTGGAGTGTTTCAGTTTGCCATCTTGGGGAGAAATCAACACACATGGGTGTATGTCCTTTGTTGCTGACATTTATTGATAAAAACAGTACAAAAAACCAACCATTTGTACACATATTTACAAATAATTCAACATTGTCAGCAATCACTCACAATCCTGGCACTGCCACGGTATCTGTCGTCTGCATTTACCACATGTGTACCTGTAGCAGTGAACACATCGTACAGTGGCCTGATTTTTTTTGCATCTGTGTTTGACCTGACACGTGGCCCTTTTTCCAGGGCTCGGTGTGGAGGGTTCTGCCCGAAGCAACTGATCTTTTCTTGCCTTCTTCGCAGCTACATGAGAGTGAGCCAACTCTGTTGCAAGCGCCACCAGGAAGTCCACCCGTCTTTCCTTCGTCCCGGTGCATGCTTGATACAGCACATGTGCATTCAGTGCTGCCATGTCAATCATGTTATAAAACACGGCGACTGGCCAGCGCCGTGTTCCTTTGCGGACAGTGTACTCCCGAACCATCTGGTCCATCACATCCACGCCACACTTTGTTTTGTTGTAAAGGGTGACAGTGTTTGGCTTTCTTTTGGTGGTGTTATCAGTCTGAACCACGCTGTGCATGCTGCTAAGAATATAGACTGTCTTCTTCCGTTTGGCCGCATACGCCGTCAGCGTGGCAGCAGAGGTTGAAAACACCTAAGAAATAAGATAAATTGTTATTTTCATAGCCCTTTTACACACAATGAAACACATAAACATAGAACCACAAAAGACCTGCAACATACCTGAGTGGTGAATTCATTGCGATCTGTCTGTCTAGTGGATTGAGGAATTTCCCTGCGAATCTTGTTGACTGTGCCGAGGATGGTGGTTTTCCGTCCAAGAAGTTTTTGCGCAAGTGAAAGCGATGTGAAAAAATTGTCCGTGGTAACATTTCTGCCCTTGTCTAGGAATGGTTCCATCAGCCTCATTACTACATTTTCAGAAAGTCTCTCCCCAGTGGGACGATTGGGGTCCTTGCCAAGATATGGGAAGACATTGCAAATGTACTTGGATTTTAGATCTTAGCTCGGTCATTCTCCACCACCCTAGGGGGCATCTCCCATTTTGACCTCAAGACTTCCAGGCTGTATTCGGCACAGATGTTTCTGTATACTATGCCAACCACTTGATTTTGGCGTTCCATGTATGCCCTGCCTGCTAGCATCTTGCACCCTGCTGTTATGTGCTGGATTGTCTCAGGGACATCTTTACACAGCCTGAGCTATATGGAAATTGCTGCAAGGTGGGAAAAAAATCCTTTGCTTGTAACACTCCATCATACAAAAGACATAATAAAACAAAAACAAAAATACATAAACAAAATAGATCAATATTAACTTTTTGTTAATAGGACAGATTGTCTCCTTCTTTAATGAAAGCTGAAAAAGTAGTGAGTTTGTAGCATTTAAAACTGGTACTGGAAGGAATTTGTATTCATATATCAAATAAACAACAATTAATATTCAGCTGAAACCTGCATGAACTTCATTACTTGAACCAACTAAATATTATCAACACCAACTGATTTAAAATCATATTTTTTACTAGAAAATAATATTGGATTGTACAGGTAAACTAAGTTAGGCATTCAGTTGTGGCTGGCAGATCTTTTGGAGGTTTTTTTTTATTATTATTACTGACTGATTAAAATAATGTAGTGCAGATGATGAACCACAAAACATTTAAGAACTACTGGCCTATGTTTTTCCTTACTCTAAGAAAAATAATATAAATTAAACCTTGTGAAAATTTGTGGGAGTTGTTTTATTGTTGCGTACTAGCTTGAAGTAACAGATTTTTTATGTACAAAAATGAAGTATATTAAGTTGATTGTGATTAATGCCAACAACAAGTATATTAAGGCATTCTTCTTCATGTATTAGTTGAGTGTCTATGTTGTTTCCTTCTGATAATTATTAATTAAAAAGAGAAATATGAGTAAATGCAGCTACTACAAATTTATGATATTTTTAACCATTTAACTCTTGCTTAATGTGCAATAGAAATGTATATGATCGTGTTTGTAATTGCACTGTGCGTGGAAGCTTTGATCACACCAGGTAAAACCACACAGGGATAAGAAAGGTTGAAAGCTTAATCTTGTTCTCGTGCATGCAAAGATGCCACGGTGCTAATAAGAGGGAAAGGCCATTAAAATGTAATTTGGGTTCCGCATTCTGTTTGAGCAGACCGGAGGAGTGTTCAGATTAGCCACACGTTGCCTGGGAGGGACGCATGTTCAAGTGCGTGTATGTGTTTGGGGCGGATTCTGTGTGTAAGCGTGAAATATTGATCGCTGATGGCCATTTATTTTTTTAGGGTCATCCTTTGCTCATTGACCTCTGTGTAATTACCTTTGGGATGACTGGGAGTGTTATTTAAACTCATGACACTCTGATCTTGTTTACCTCCCCTCTAACTGTTAGAATTGCAATAAATGAGCTAATAACCGACTTTAAACACTATTACAGCACGTTGAAGATTTTTCTCTTAATATGTCCTTGTCTAATGAACTGCACAACAGCCCTTTTGAGAGACTTTGCTTTGTTATGTTTCCCCTTTTCTGCCCACACTGATGTATGACTTCCCTTTGATCAACAAGATATTTGCTGAGAACGAAGGTCAAGGACTCCCAAGCTTGATCAAATGAAAGCTTCAAGCTTTGAGTTTGAGCTACTGTTTGTAATTATGACAGTTTGAATATTTAATAACTTTTCCCACAGCATTAAAATGTGGCATCAAAACTAATCTCACGTCAAAGCCTCAATGAGTAAATGTTGAGTAAATGCAAGGAAAGCCTTTATAGAGTTTTTAATGTTGTTTACTCTTCCATTAATAATGATGTTTTGTAAATAGATAATGTATAAGTGAAGCATTTGGACTGCTTTTCTTTTGTAAATAATTTCAGAGCCCTTTGGGTTTTGTGTTGCTGCCCTGTGCTTTCCCCTATCTGTAGTCAAATTCAGTTGAAGGTGAATGTGCATTAGAAACTACTAGGTGAGAAAAGAAAAGACAGCTCTTGTGCACTCTTCACACTCCCTCTGGGGATATTTAGTCTGTGGAAACAGACCTATTTGGGATTGTTGGTTTTTGCTTGAAGTGATATGTGACTACGATTGAGGTAGGTGGTACACAAGGTGTGCCTTCTTTGTGAAGCACTCCTCAAGTGAGAGTTTCTAGTAGAGTTTCTAATACATTTTTTGTCTTATGCATCTACATACAAAGCTATGACATTTTGAGAATTGTAATTGTTTTGCCTGAGCTTCCCAGTTGCCAAACTTAGCCATTAAATTGCAGTCTTTCATCATTAAATCTGCTAACCAATTAACCCTCTCAAGGCAGGTGTTGCAGATTTGTAGCAGTTAAAAGCTAACAACCTGATTACCCCACATACATATTTTATGAGGTTTTTTTTACTCAGAAGTACCACTGCAGGTATTCTTTTGTGCATTAGCAACAAAAACTTAATTTGAGCCTGAGAGGGTTAAAATACAAACACAGAAGGATTCAAAACACTGGGTAACCACTGATTTCCTGATTCCGCTTTTCAATTTAGAACATTTATCAATAATCCCATCTGTTCAGAGAAGAGTTCAAAACAGTAGTAACAAAAGCATTTCATTTTCATACACTTTCATTGTGTTAAAAGGACCAGAGTGGCAGAGAGAATTAATACTGTTAACAGACTCACTGTAGCTGACACATCAGAGTATATTTAAATCAATAAAAAAGTAAAAAGCAGGAATTAACCATAATGTGCTAATAAGAGCTGAGAGTCTGCTGTTTGTCATGCCAACCAAAGCCTGAATAAAGGCTTTTTTTCTGGCTAGTGGCTAATGAATCTGTGAAACCATCAATTATTATCAAGTAGTTTCTGATTAGAAACCTGCATAATCTTTTTAAAGAGCTAGTTCCGATGGATGGATGGATGGATGGATGGATGGATGGATGGATGGATGGATGGATAAATAGATTCATGGAGGATCCAGATCCCATAAAAAGACTTAAACCAACAATAAAGTTGTACTTTTTGTCTGTATAAACAAATCCTGCTATAGGCACTGCCTCGTTGCCACAAAAGTCGAACTATTAGTATTCATCTACATTCAAACAGGTTCAGAGTTGTTTGGCTCCAGACGTTTTACCTCTTGCCCTGCATTGCATATTAAGTAGGATTTTACTAAGCAAGAGTGCAGGATTTCTGTATTTGTTAAAAGCCACATGATCCCTGACTTAGACTGAGGGAAGTAATGGAAAATGAAGGCTTCATCTAAGGCAAATTCATTTTAATTATTCTCAGAACACTCAACGGTTGATTTCTTTTGAAAACAGGTATTTTTTCTCCTACTGAGCACACAGCGGTATGGCACAAATGCACAGAAACACACTTAGGACTTGCTTGTGGATGCACTTTTAAATACAGATGCACTTTGGCACCATGCAGACATTTTAATCGGCCTGCGTTAGAGTCAGATATTTGTTGTCTTGTTGGGTTGCAGAGGTTATCTAACTAACACTAGAACACTATTCTAAGTATAAGCACCTAAATGCAGTTGCTGTCGTCTTTTGTTATAATCAAACTCTTCAGAGTGAAGGGCCTGGTCTATGGTGCCAGATTACTGAATGAACACCAAGTACATTCAAACACAGAAAGCATGTTGTTGAGAGTTTGATGGCAAGGCGACTTACAAACAGCTGTTTGATGGCTTACTATGGCTAAAAAGCCTTTAGCCCTTTTAAAGAAGCATATGACAAGTTGTACTGAATCACATTTCCTCGAGAGAACAGAATATGCATTCAGCTATTAACCCTGGTCTTCAGTGATTTGTATCTCTGCTAACCATACCTGCCTGTACCATATGTGCCCATATGTTCTGGTTTTCACCACAAGCAAGCATGCAAGTGAAAGGCATGGGTGGAATAAGTAATGGAAGACAGCGTGTCACAGTCTTTCAGATGTATGCATGTGCACCTTTAGGTGCTAAAGAAGGAAGTGTTGACATGACCTCTTAAAGCCTCACAGAAAGACATGTATCCAACTGAAACATATGATAAGTGGTTCACTTTGCTTTACTTATTTCAGAATAAACCTGCACAAATGTCATTTTTAGTGTGACGTCTTTGGCGATGTATTTTATTTTCCATCTCACCATGTGTTTTTTGTGTCCTCTGCTCTCTAACCTGCGACAGTTAAAACCAGCAAGAGAATGTGCTCTAATAGTTTATATTCTTCTTTAAATGATCAAAACTGGGTATTTTTTCCCCCATAGCAATTGTAGATGCTGTACGTGCGCATGCCTGCATAGACTTCCCAGCGCTGCCACAGCACTCTCTCTTGATGGATGGTCATTTTCATTGGCTTGCTCATGCTTAATGAACCCTGCAGTTCATGTCTTAATTGAATGCTTTTTACACTCTTATGTTCTGCACTTATTCCCTTCCGCACCCCCAAGCCCCTACCCCTCCTCCGCCTCTACCCCGTCACCCGCTGCACTTGTTTGCGAGTTAGGATGCTGATGACTCATGAATAAAGGTTCTCTCGTGTCTCACACTTCTTATCAGGCCTCAGAGGAACAGAGACAATGGAAAAACTCACTCACGCCACATGCTGAATAGCTGCAGAGAAGAGAAATGTGACCAGGTCACTCTTGTAACTAAAATGCTGACGTTTCTTTCATCTCATCAGTTGCGTCCTCTTTTGGGGAAAAGCCTTAAAAATTTTATAAAGTTCACTGAGATGGTAGAAGCCGGTGCTGGAAATGCCAAGCTTTATAAGGCACTGCCCTCAAAAGGTAATCTATAGACACAGTGTGCTACTTAATTTTAAGACACCCAAACAAGACTACTATAAGAACTAGCTGGCAGCACAGGCACAGAATGAGGGACTGGAGGTATATTCCTACAATGCTATCTTTCTTTCAGTCTTCTGCTACGGTTTCTCTTTTTTCTTCTGTGTTCATATTGTTCCGCTGTTGTGTGTTCTATCTTCATTTCTCAATGAGTCATCATTCTCATAGCTCGTCAGAGAGGGATTTTGATCTTCTGCGGGCACAATATGCTCACAAACTTGAAATGATGCCCTTGAGATTTCATATTGAGTCATTGTAACTCAAAATGATTGTAACTCAGAAAAAAAATAAATCTTTTCTGGAGGTTTAGCTGTCTTTTATTTTTGACCATGAGTAATAATGTCTTCATGTTGATGTTCTCTTTTGGTGTTAATCGATACAGCTAAAATTTACAGTCCTTGCGTGTGCAATCCAAAGGCCTGGTTGGTGTGTTACGCCTTTCAGAGTGATTATTGTACAAAAAGTGGCCTGTAGTAAATGGTGTACATTCAACTGTGATTTTTTTTTAAAGCTCAACTCTATAACTGTTCAAAGCCTTTCCACACAGCACTAACTTTTCAGAGAGAATTTTTCAGGTTGTTGAAGAAACACCTTGAAAAGGACAATTCTTTGGATTTAAATTTGGTTAAAAACAAAGGGATGTCCCCTCTATCACTTGGCTCATCACTTGTTCACCTAGCGTCATCAGAGCCTGGACCAAACTCATCAGCCCTTGTGCAAGTGGACTATATATATGCAGTGACACAAGAACAACTGTGACTATATAATATGCACATCTGAAGTCCTCACATTAAACTAAAAGAATTTGAACAGAGTCTCATAAGTGCACAGATATGTAAAGCTATAGTCTAATTTTAACCTGGAATAATATTAAATAGCCCAATGGCATCATTTGAAAATGTCCTGAGATTGACAGCAAATCAATCAAGGGTCAGACAGATTCTAAGTTCAATGAGCCAAAGCTAGGCATGTATGTCCTGTTGACTATGTCCTACTTTTATGCCACTCAGTTAGTATCAATATTAATCTGTTAGTTTTTTATTTGTTTTTCCTTTTTGATGAAATGATATGAGATCGTTTGTCATCATATGGCCACTCAGCATCTACTCATTTTACATAGGCCCTTTTTTAATTACCCAAATGTTCACAAATCAAACTGGAGTGGTCTTCAGCAATAGTTAAGACTTCAGATAAGACTTTCTGCAGGTGTTTCAAAGTTGTTCTTCAGACAGACACTGACTGCTTTTCCTATCACTTACAGTGCAGTCCTTATTCCAGACTCTTTTCAGGGGAACCTTTTTGTTTTTTCAACAAACCATTGTTGTGTCTACAAATAATAGACAATAGTTAGATAGCAAAGAACCAATTGAAATCATATCTTTAGACACTGTGTTACTTGGAGCCTGTCACAAAGATACATTATTTGTTACCTTTTTTTATTAAATTGATAAAAAAATAAAAGTCACAGATTGATAGTTTTAAAATAGTATTTTTACACCAAATTAAACTTGGCACATCTCAGCATGGTGTGCATTATGTCCTTAAAAAGTTTAAGGAAACCAGACAAGTGGAGGACAAAAGTGGCTGGCCTTAAATACTATCTACAGCACTTGAAGAGCATCTGAAAGTCATGTCTATAAGAAACAGGGGGAAAAAAACAATATAACATAGACCTGACTCAGGACCTAAAAGCTGCCCCCCACCCATCAGTCAATCTGTTAACTGTTCGCCAAAGCCTGAAGAAATGTCAAGAAGCCATTCTTATGGTGTGTTGAAGTCAAATTTTTGAGTCAAATATGAGTGGAGGAGGTCAGGACAGAGGTATAACAGTGAGTGCTCGTACTTTAAGAGTTCACACACAGGTGTAACACCTTTGCTACACACAGCAACAGTTTGTTAGATCAGATACATTTCCAGAAGCATGATGGAGGCTCAGTCATGCTGATCGATGGAATTATGAACATAAAAAAGTACCGTCAGATTTTGATCCATAATATAATACCATCTGGAAACTGTTAGACTGGCAACAGATTCATTTTTAACATGACAGTGCATTAATCAGTTGTATTCATTGTATACTTTATTTCCATGTATTTACATGCAGCGATTTCTTTCACTAAATTGCCTCACCAACTTCCCATATTCCTAACAAAGTATATATATATATATATATATGGTCGGGCATTGCATTGCACAGCTACAAGCATTTCACCTCATGTCATACTGTGTATGGTTGTGTGTGTGACAAATAGAATTTGAATTTGATTAAAAAAAAAGAGTGGCTCAAAACTTTTGCACAGGACTGTTTATTTACAAAAACATGTTCCGGCTTCATATTGTATCACTACATTAAAATTCATTTATATAGGCCTATGAACTGTCACATCCATATAACACATAATACAGTGGTTTATTAAGTTAGGAGGTTTAGTATACAAACACCAAATACAAGATGCATTCCCAATGCTTGCATCTATATTTAAAGATATAACTGTTAAAACAACACTAACTGATTTTAGCATAGGTATCTTTGCATATGCCTTTAGACTTTAGACTTTACAATTAGACTGCTTAGTGGGTATAATAAATATTTTAGATGTCTATTAAATGATCTGAGAAGACGCCATTTCACTTTGCACACTTTTGACACGCTGACATATTTTGGGGCTTATGAAAGGCTGCCATGACTGGCCAACCATTTAGTCCAGAAAATGTCCATGGATGGATGTCTGGTGCTTGGTGGATTTTTAATCTCAACATATTAGATAACAAATGCTGTTAATTGCTGCCAAGGTTTCAAGGCTCTAAATAATTCTTGCCAGCATCCAGCATCTCATCAGCAACATCTCCAGCTCAGCGTCTCCATCACACAAATCAGTCAATTTGTCACTACTGAACCACACGGCTGATCAAAGGCACTTGCTGTAATCATTTTTAATGACTTTACTTTTTTCTAATCCAAGTATTCAATAAAAAACTTGTCATTCAACATATATTAACACATAACTGAAGTGATAATTATGCAATGTGTATTCAGAAACAAAAGTGAAAATGAGCTCTGTGGCAGTTACATGCTTTCCAGCTGTGAGTGCCTCTGCAAATTATACTCTCAAAAGAACAAAGTGCCACTCCACTACATTGCAAGTCAACTAGGTCCTCAAGTGACAGAAATACAAAGGTGACAGATTATTTTTGCCATTGTACGCTTTATTCATTAACAGAAAATAAGGCACAGAACTATTTATCAGACTTGTACTGCCCTGTTGGAAAATATGAGAACAACATGTTAGGAACCTTAATTGTGTACTTGTTAGCAAATTATTTACAAGTATATAAAAAAAGCACAAAAATGTTGTCCTCCAGTGCAGCGGCAATGAGAAATTGCCACAGCGGGACCTGTACAATTCAGCTGCTAGCCTTGAAAAATTACATTTCAGACCAATAAACACTATTACAAAGTCTTATAGACCTTTCAGACAGAAAAATGACCCAAACTCTTGTCAGAAAAAAAATTCAAGCTATGCCAGTTAACACTACTCTCAGTCTTTCTGTTCTGTCATGTCCCCTCTTGTTCAGAAATCACTTTTGTGCCCGTATTTTAATATTTTAGCACTCCATGTGGTGTGAATGAAATTTATTTACCTATCAACATTTTATAAAACGATATCCATTGCATACTATAGCATCTGACAGCACAAGAACTGTGAGGACAGGAAGTAAAATGCTGCACATCTTAAGAAAGCATGTAAAAGAAAAATAATGTTTTTAAGTCTCAGAAATTAAGGTAATGCCCAGGTACCTAAAACAATGTGCATTATATATAATAAGCATTGTGCTACTTCTACTCTGCTTGTCACTTTATTTATTAAACACGGTGAATATTTTCACAGTATATTTATGGCCCCAATCGCTTGCTCCAGTTTGTCCTTAACACAGTGTGATGTAAAGAAGAATGCTTTAAAGGGATGTTCAACCAGGAAGTAACTCTCAGGTAATCAGTTACATTCAGTGGCTTCAAAGAACAGCAGCCAAAATATTGCTGGGAATATGAAAAGAGTGGTTTTCGAGTTTAAGTTTTCACTGTCAATGAAACAAAGAATACAAGCGATTGACATATAAAGGGGCATTAAATACATTAGAGGCCAATTAGAGCCTGGACTGCCAGCAATTTCGGACAGACAGATGGTTTCCTGTGGGGACGACCCCTAAAGCACGGCTGCCTTGTGACTAAAAACTCCCTGTGCAGTGGGCTTGCATCGTGTCCTCAGATTCTCCTTCAGATTTATCATCCACATGTTGCATTCAAAAATCACAAGCTGACAATGGCCAAATGAAAACTCCAGGCTGTAAAACCGTAGTCCACAAACCAATGAGTGACATCAGAAAGCCGCTTCAGTGGTTGAAAAGCAGTAACTAGGGGCTAGGATCAACATGTCTTTGAATGCCCTGTCTCTCTTTTATAATCTCTTTGACTTTGCTGTGTTGTGTAATGGAAGAAATGTGCTGATTACCACGAGTGAAGGCCAGCTTTTCACACAACTATGAATTTGCTCTTGCTCTGAATTGACCCAGCTTCTGACAGAAAAAATTTGTCTGTCAAGATAATCAAAGGAGCTTGCAAAGAAAAGCGTCTGGACTTCTTTAAGTTGCTTGAGGATGTTTCACCTCTCATCCGAGAAGCTTCTTCAGTTCTACGGTCAAATGGTGGGGAGTCCCAGATTTAAACCTAGTGGGAGTAACCCCCCACAGAGGGACAAAAGGACCCCCTGATGATCCTCTAATCGCCTGAGCCAAGGTGTGAAACTGGGTGTGGGTCCCAATCAGCCAGGGTTTCGGGTGAGCTCATTGTGAAACCTGGCCCCACCTTATCATGCGAATTCCTGAGGTCAGATGGCCCAGGATGTGAGTGGGCGTTAAGGCGTCTGGGGAGGGATCTCAAAACTGGATTATAGATGGCAGACAGTTGGTGTCGTAAACGGAAAGCGGAAAAGTGTCTTTTCTGTGTCTCTTTGCTGACTTTAAGAACGCCATTTAGGAAAGGAAGCATGTTTTGAGTGCCTCCTTTAAATGCGTGTGTTCCTTCTTTTTTCCTTCAGGCTTAGAGGGAACATTTTCTCCCCGGTGATGTAGGGTCCTAATTACTCCAAGTTTGTGTTCCAGAGGGTGATGGGAATCAAAGAGGAGGTACTGGTCCGTGTGTGTGGGCTTCCAGTAAACTTCGATGTTGAGGTTGCCATTCTCTTCAATGTGCACAGCGCAGTCCAGGAAAGGCAAACAGTTATCCTTTGTGTCTTCCCTGGTGAACTTGATGTTTTTATCCACAGCGTTAATGGGTGCAGTGAAGGATTCCACTTCTTGTGTCTTGATTTTGACCCAGGTATCGTCTACATATCTGTACCAGTGGCTGGGTACTCTTCCTTTGAAAAAGCCAAGAGCCTTCCTTTCCACTTCCTCCATGTAAAGGTTGGCTACAATAGGTGACACGGGGGATCCCATGGCGCAGCCATGTTTTAGAGCTGAAGAAGCTTCTCGGATGAGAGGTGAAACATCTTCAAGCAACTTAAAGAAGTCCAGACGCTTTTCTTTGCAAGCTCCTTTGACTACAATGACTGGGATGACTGAGAACCTTCACAGACATCTGTCAAGATAAGTCGTTTTGTAACATTATGAGAAGCTGCTTAAGTGGGTGATTAGCACAAAGATCTCTTGAAGCTTTGTTGTAATTTTTGCAGGTAAATATGATTTAAATTTCACCAAGAATTTATTGCATAGTTAAAAATGTAAAACTAAGGAAAGCATAAAAGCCAGCACTAAAGAAAAGTTGTTGTTTTTTGTTTTGTTTTTTCTACTATATTATACAGATACGAACAAAGGACCTGTTGCTTCACTTGCTAGTAATAACTATAGACTAGGTAGGGTGTCATGTATATTGACCACTAAACACTTTGCGTTAACTTGTCTGCTATTTTAAACATGTGACAGCTTGGTGACAAAGTAGGATCAAGTGGATAAAGCCCCAGTCATAACAACCTAGTGACTGGTCCATAACCATCTGGCAACAACGGATCATGAGGGAAAAACAAGTATTCCCTGACCAGTTTTGACTGGTTGCTGGAAGCTGATGGCAGTTGCTGAATAATCAATTGCTGAAGTCCCAGTCACATAGGCTTACAGATCAGTCAGTAACCCCTTGGCAATGTGTATTCCTCAACTATAGTTGGCAAAATGTTGTTATAATTGCTTTGGTCCCTAGCATATTGCTGCAGATGTTTTTTGAAAGGAAGTGACAGACTTGTCTGTAAAAGCTGTCCAGCTACTCTAAGACCTGTGGTAAAACTGTGAAAAATGCAACACAAACTGGAATGGAGAGATTTACCTTCAAAGACAAAGTTGAGCCTTTTGAAACATGTTAGCTGCACCAGTCTGGTACAACTTTGTCTTTTAAGACAAACATCTCCATTTCTGGAGTGTCACACTTCTAGTTACTGAGCATCTGCAGGCAAACATGAAAACCTCTAGGCAAAGATGGCAATCAGTTAGAAGCCACAACAATCATTAGGAGGTTTTTTAGTGCAGAAACTTTTACCCAGCATGAACCAGCAACTATCAGAAATCACTGCCAACCATTCAGGAAATACACCTTTCCCAAGCAAACAATGGTTCTATCATGTCCAATACGGAAGATAACTCTCACATACTATCATGTGAAAACATCAATATTCATGTACCCTCATGGATATATAGCTATCCGATTGTTCAGTCTGACGTCACTAGCCGTGTCTGGGTCTGAACTCCGCTGCAGGTCCATATATCAAATGATCACTATGGCATTACTGAGAGTTGAAAAACTGTCTAAAGTCTTTCATCTTTAATAAAATGATCAGCGTTCTGCTCTACCAGGTGTAACAACTGAGTTTAACATCTAGGCATCCATGAAAACGGAATTTATGACATTTAACGGAGTTAGAAGTTACCAGGGAGTTAGCTTGCTAGCTTCTATCTAAATACAATATAGCATGTCCTGACTGTGGGGTTTTGGAAACAAATTAAAACGTACAGCTCTGCTATCACTTCCAGCATAAATGAAGACAGAAAACTAAACAGCAGTGACGTTTGTAGGGTTACTGAAGTTTGGCTAGCTGGTATATAATGATGTGCTACGTGACCGCTAGCAACACAGCTATGTTAGCATAATATAAACAAGCTAACTTTTTTTCCACTCAATAAAAGTTAACATGAGTGTTCTCGGTGGTCGGGAACAAATGTAATCGCATAGCAGGATGCTGTAAAAGGACCAAACTTCAGCCAGGAGAACAACTGAGATAATCCATCCACAATAAGAGGTTAGTCATTCATATACTGCTGCATGGGCTGGGCTGTAGTTACATCCTAAGGTTTTAAAAACTGAGCTTAAATAAATGATTAGTGGTAATAAAAGCAGAGGGAGGTCAACAGGGATCACTGACTGTTTTAGGAGCTTTTTGAGATTAAATAGAAGAAAATACATAACATTAAACATGTTAACAACACAAAAGCCATATTAAACGCAGACTACTTTAGGCCCGGAAGTAGGATTCGTCACGTCATCACTGAACAACCGGATAAGAGGCAATTTGGGTTGTGTCTGTGCTATGAATCACCACAGAAGAAGCAAACAAGTTTGAATTGAAATCAATAGAAGAATTCCACAATAGTAAAGGTGGTATAAGTAAAACTTCAAGGAGAAAAGTTATAACTGAGCTTCTTCTAGAAGTTGTAAAGTAGAAATAAAGTTTAAATGTCTCTACTATGGCCAACAATAGAATTATAGTACATGGCTCTCTATTGATACTGTTTTTTAATTGTTATACAAAACTTTAAGATTTTTATCTTTGTAAAAAGTGCTGTTTAAATAAACTTCACTTACTTATTTTCTGTTTTTAGGTTGGGGGTGTTCTTATGAATCGTGATGAACACAGACTGCTGTTAACTGATCCATTTTTCTTCAACTAAAACTCTGGCTATTTCTTCTACCAAAACAAAAGAAAAGAAAACAGAGAAATATGCAGTTAGTATTTAAAGAACAATGAAGACATTCTTATCCCTTTTAGTGCTATTTAAGAACCAGCTCAGACTCGAGAAGAGAGTGTGAAACTGCTTTATCACACTATTTCTTGTTTTTTCTTGCTGCACCTGCGCCAATATTGTCAATTTGAACACCTGCCATTCTGGCACCCCTAGTTGGAAACAATAGATGCCTTGTTGGTATTCAAATCCAAGTGACATAGTAATGAAATGGATATTGCTGAGGCGGAAGACAATTTGTCAGGTGCTTACTCAGAAAGTACAGATTTTATTATGGAGATTGGTCTGCAATCTAATTGGCACAATGAGGTCAATCAGAAAGTGTCAGAGATTTATTCTGGGCCCAGATTGCTGTTTATTTATTTTTTCTCATTAACCAAACATCAACATCTTTTGAAATTGTATTAAAAGCTGATTCTGGCCAGATGACATAACCTCCTTTTTAAGAGAGGCGGCAATGGCGCACGTGTGACAAAAGATATGCAGAAGAACAGACTGAATATCACAATAGATCATTGTCCACCACTCAGTGGCAGAGTTAATCGACCGTCAGGCATAATATCTCAGGTGACATCACAGATATCAAAGGCCTAAATTTAATGAAGCTTAGAGGGATGATACATCAGCACTGTGTTCTGGTGTTATAACATATTACAGTAATTGCCCTGAGGGTGGCACTCTAATTAAAGAACATAATTTCTAACTTGGATGTGCCAAGTTGGCTACATGTCTAATCTGATTTTGATAAAATATGGAAGGATGCTTAATTTTGAAATTCCTTTTCAGAGTTTGACAACAGCTGATGAGCTGATAAAAATACAAACTGGCTGCAAACACCACTGGACCGATTATAAATGAGGGACTGTTTGAGAGCAGTCTAATATCAGCTTGACCAATGAATGTGATTAATCCTACCAAAAAGATCATAATATGTGCAATAGGATGATGGTGAAGCAGAGAATACAGCGGAAAAGACCTTTTAACAACTCTCAACTTTAGCTAACCGACCTACTATGTGTGTAAAAAAAAAAAAAAAAAAAAAAGCACTTTTACAACTAAGAAAACAATTACATTGTGTTCCCATGCTCAATTCAGTTTACTTAATCCAGACCTTCCCAAAGTGTGGGGCCCGCCCCCTAGGGGGGGCGCAGAGCCATTGCTGGGGGGCGCATGAAGAGGGGAAAAAAAAACCAACAATGCTTGGACACTGCATGGGGCGCCTACACAAACGCAAAGCAGGAGATGAAGCATCGCTGAATATGTTTCCAAACCAACTTCATTCTAAGCCAAAGACTAGAAAATATGGTGAGGCATATCTTCCCTTTGGCTTCACCTGCACAAGTGCCGAGGTAGGTCTCCCCTGCAAAATTGGTTTTCCCTTTGTCGGGAGCACCGCTGGGCTCTCCACATCACGGACAAACAGCATCCCACATTCTTGATTTTTAGTTCACAAACACTTGTTGTAATGACTAACTACTCCTGAAATTTTGGAGATGTTAGCTCTTTATACAGTAAAGTTACAGCGGGATACAAATAACATCAGGCTGATCCTGCCACGATTTGTTCCCCCTGTCTAAATCACGGACAAACAGTATCCCAAAGTTGTTCATGTTTTTGAACCGATTTTGCACAGAGAGGCATTTTTTTTTAAAAATGTATTGATAGCAATGTTGAACATTATTACACAGGAAAAAAACAACTACATGTAAAATAATTACATCGTGAGGCCTCTGCCTTTCTAAATAGAGGGACAGTAACTGCGTGTTTATATGTAAGCGTGTAAAACCTGAAGATAGAGACAAAATACTGTTATTTTCTTACTACCTGCAGATTACTTGTATTTGCTTAATTGTTTACTAAATGTTTGAGGTGTGAAATAAACTGCAATTGAGCAAAATATGGGTGTGTGTGGTTGGAGGATGTGCTAGTGCGTACGTGTGTGTGTGCGCGCACGCGAGGGGGGGCGCGAACATTTTTCTGTAAAACAAAGGGGGGCCCAGCGAAAAAAGTTTGGGAACCACTGACTTAATCATACATAAAGACTGGGAACAAAGTGAAACATCTAGTATGCTTCTACTATCAACTTTCTCATATCACTCCTAGCGGGAAAGTAAAAGGCATGCTGGATCCCATATGAGCTATTATTTGAATAACAGATAACACAGTTTCAGTTGGTTTTGGTGAGAATTTACTGCAAGCACACAACTGTATGTCTTCTTGAATCTCTACTACCTGTTGCAGAGGTGCTAAAAGTAACACAAGCAGTCAGGTTTACACATTGACTGAATTACCAGTCTCTCTTATTCAGCAAAGAATCACTTTTGACATGGTAATGAAAAAAGTGATAGTTTTTCATTAGTTGAAAAAGACTTTATGACACCACACACGGCAAAAAGTGTAGCACTTCAGTGACAATTTAGAAAAAAAAAAGGTTTCAGAAGTAGTTTAAAGCAAAACAACCTTTGATGCAATTATGCTAGCTGTTGATAAACAGCTACCAACTCTTTTTATTTTAACATAGGCTAGTGGGGAGTAAGAAGCTTAATACCATCCTATAAATCTTTCCTTTTCACATTTCACACATCAGTCTCTTTCACCTAAATAACAGCTGACATATAAAATTTGAGGGCTGAGGGAGGGAGAGTGGCTGCACAGTTTGAACTTCTCTAATTTCAATCAAATGAGTTGGAATAGGCCCAACTATGGGTAGAAATCTGTGCCATCAGAAACTGAATTTGAATAAGTTAAATTTGAATTTGAATTGCTCAGATTGAATCTGAATTGTAACTTGAATAAATGCTTTTGAAAACTGAATTTGAATTAGTCTAATTTGAAATTGAATTTATGGTTTGAAAATGAATTGATTTGCTTTGAAACTGCATTTTATCCTTTAAAAATGCAGCTCTCGAATAATTTCAGTTTCACTTCTCACCATTCAGTTTCAGTTCTACAATTCAATTTCAGTTCCAAAATTCAGTTTTTTGGAACTTACATCCGGTTCCGGTTCAAGCGCAGATTAATAGAACTACGTTTTACTAGCGGACCGAAAGTGTTACTGACAGGAACCTACAGCGTCTTGAGCTGAATTAAGACTTCAGAAGTCATTCGTCATGTCGAATGACCAGCAGATAAACTATCAGGTTGGTAATAAATGTATTACATGTATAAGAACAAGCGTCATGTTAACAAAAGATAGCCGTACAGTAACTGTTATGCTTATTGTAGCTGTTAGCTAAAAACGCTAATTTAACGTAGTTTGCCCTGAATTCAGCTTTGACAACAAATATGATCGACTGTTTCTAGTAGAATTCCAAAGTTGTCATCTTGGACCCTGTCAGAGTACCCCTCTGTATGCTTGCAGAGACCCCTACAGTAGGGAAACATGCAAAACGGTGTCCAAACCTTTGTGTTTTATCTTTATTTATGTCTTACACAGCATCCCAACTCTTTAGCTGACTTAATAACTTTAGCTAAAGTGAATAGTTAGTCTAATTCATTAGTGCAGCATTACTGGATCACCTCTGTTTGAAGTGATATAATATGATATACAACTATCACTGAAACAGCAAACTTTGTAAATAAGCAAACAACACTTCTCATTCTCTAAACGTTTGGCCACAGCTGTAGATTACACTACCAGTGCTTGTTCACTCTTGACAATAATTACATTTCTAAATTGACTTTGTGCATTTACAGGTAAACAATATCTAATATTTTATCTAAATGACTGCTTTGTCTTTGAAAAGGGTGAAGAGCCTGAGGCCGGTGACAGTCCAGTTCTACTCTAAGTACATCCTTACAGTGGCTCACAGGACAAGGCCACATTCCTGTCCTGCCAGAAGAGAAGAGAAACTTCAGAGTCTTCATGCAGTTCAACCACACCTGTCATATTCCGTATGACAGGGGTCTCAAACTCCAGTCCTCAAGGGCCAGTGTCATGCAACTTTTCCATGCCCTCGAGGACTGGAGTTTGAGACCCCTGCTGTATGGTGTTCATGCTGTTTTCCACTCCACAGTTACAGCATGTCTGACTGCCTGTTCAGCATATGCAAAAATATATGAGTTTAAGCATGTGATGACTAAGGCCTTCCATTATGGTGTTTGTCATCACATGTCACAGACATCTGGATGATCATTTGGAATAAACAAAACTAAAAACTTGTTACTTCATCTTTTATCTTTATTATTATTATTGTTCTTATTTTACACTTTTCATTGTTAGACATTAGGTTTATTTGTAGTAGTCCTTTCCAACGTCTTTCCCTCTTCCATGTTACTGTGTCAGCATCTATTTGGGTTTGGAAGTGGAACAGAAAGTAAAGAAATCCAAAGTGCCATTAAAACCAGGAGAGGTTCTTATATTTCAGAAGAAGGGATTAATTCAAAAGAAATGACCTCAATGCCATATTTTATTTAGGAACCCTAGAGAACACTTTGCAAAATAACACATTCTTATAATTTCACCCTCAGATGAGCCAAGCTACGACTGTCAGAGAAGGTGATGTAGGTAAAGAGCATATGAGAGTGGTTAAGTTAATGTCTCTTGTCTAGATGAAGGCACAAGAGGGATCAATGGCAAGGCGTAGAGATTCAGTATCTTCAGTCTTCAGTGGACACTCCATTTCTGGCACAAAACTCCTGTAAAAGATGGTCAATTTAGGAGGTGACCCGACAACTTCAGCCTGTCAAACATATTAATGGAGCAGTATGCTTTAAAAAAAAAAAAAAATCTAATTAAGCATGCACTCAGTACCCTAAGAATTATTTATGGTAGTTAAACACAGTGATATTTGTATATCACTTCAAACAGAGGTGATCCAGTAATGCTGCACTAATGAATTAGACTAACTATTCACTTTAGCTAAAGTTATTAAGTTAGCTAAAGAGTTGGGATGCTGTGTAAAGATAAAACACAAAGGTTTGGACACCGTTTTGCATGTTTCCCTACTGTAGGGATCTCTGCAAGCATACAGAGGGGGTACTCTGAGAGGGTACAAGATGACAGCTTTGGAATTCTACTAGAAACAGTCGATCATATTTGTTGTCAAAGCTGAATTCAGGGCAAACTACGCTAAATTAGCGTTTTTAGCTAACAGCTACAATAAGCATAAAAGTTACCTTACGGCTATCATTTGTTAACATGACGCTTGTTCTTATACATGTAATACATTTATTACCAACCTGATAGTTTATCTGCTGGTCATTCGACATGACGAATGACTTCTGAAGTCTTAATTCAGCTCAAGACGCTGTAGATTCCCGTCAGTAACACTTTCGGTCCGCTAGTAAAACGTAGTTCTATTAATCTGCGCTTGAACCGGAACCGGATGTAAGTTCCAAAAAACTGAATTTTGGAACTGAAATTGAATTGTAGAACTGAAACTGAATGGTGAGAAGTGAAACTGAAATTATTCGAGAGCTGAATTTTTAAAGGATAAAATGCAGTTTCAAAGCAAATCAATTCATTTTCAAACCATAAATTCAATTTCAAATTAGACTAATTCAAATTCAGTTTTCAAAAGCATTTATTCAAGTTACAATTCAGATTCAATCTGAGCAATTCAAATTCAAATTGAACTTATTCAAATTCAGTTTCTGATGGCACAGATTTCTGCCCATACCCAACCTGCTGTTCAGAGCCGACTCCTCTCATGGATCAATGGCCTCTGAGCCTTGATAATCTCTGAAATTGATTGGCTGTCTCATTGATCATTACTTCAGCATTAGCCAATCAAACATCTTCCCAAGTAAACAAACATGGCAAATAAAGACATCCCCTGAAGTTTAGTCCCGGAGGAGACGCAAGAGATGTGAAGATAATATATAAACTGAAATCCCTCTTGGAAGAGAATATCAAATCATAAGAGTGCTTAATATTTCACTGACTTGATGAAATATGCATTGTAGCTCAGAAAGAAGGAAAAATGCAAAGATTTGGATGCATTATGTATGAGAAGGTCCGCTGGCGAAAATGACACTGCACTGTTGAATAATCGTCATTTCACTATCACCCCAGTGCAATGAGATATTGTTATTACTACGCATCACTCAATTCATTTGGAAAGTGCATACAGTTTGCATTTTGTATTTAGAGCCTAACTTGTGCGTGCTCACTAATGAACTAAAGCAATGACTGTTGTGTGTCCTTTGCCTCTGCCTCATTTAATAAATTTCACTACAGTACTGTGTTTTAGAATAGAAGAGTATATTACCCATGCCCAAGTGCTACTTTGATGCAAATATTCATTGGGATTATAATAAAGGAAAAACAACTGAGGTTAGTGCATTTTTATACAGACCAGAACTGTCATGGGTGAAGACAAACAAAAGAAAAAGAAAAGAAAACTGTGTCACCACGGCTGCCATTTCACACGGCCACTTTCAGGAGGGACACCCGTGGCCTGAAAAATAGAAAGAGAGATATAAACATGCATGGATTTCCCATCCTGGTATCATGCTGTTATGGAATACAAATAACAGACAAACATCCACAAACCATTTTGCACGTTATTCAATGCATTTTTTTTCCTTATGTGTCATTTTCAGGTCACATAGTGGAGGGTATTATATCCCCGACTCTAACTACCTCATGGCATTTAATGCTCTAAAATAACACGTAGAAGATTGAAAATGGGTGGAAATCACACACAAAGTCTGTGTAAGGTTTATATGCTATTCCATAATATCAGCTAGATATCTTGGAATATATATATATATATGTACAGATAGATAGATAGATAGATAGATAGATAGATACATACATACATACATACATACATACATACATACATACATACATACATATAGATACATATAGATATTCATGTACGTACACAGATGCCCCTGAGACAATCCAGCAAATAGAAACTGGATGCAAGATCCTAGCAGGCAGGCCATAGATGGAAACAACACAAGAAACTGGCTGACATAATATGCAGGAACAGGACCCTTGAGCTCCCAGGCCTCTGATAAAGGACCCAAGCTTGAAGTACAAAGTACTGGACCAGTCTTTTGAGTACTTGTACTTATGGCCATTGATCAAAGGTCTTTGATCAATAATCAATGGGCTTTGATCAGTGGTTGTTGATCAATGGTCATGACAATTTGCATATTAATGATCAAGGAACTGATGTCACAGCCCATTGTTCCTTCAGTGGGCTAGTTTCAGTCATTGTACAAATGTACTGTTTATAAGGCTGGGGAAACCTGCACTCAGCCAAGACTGAAGAAGTCACTTGAATGAGTTTTGAAATGTTTCTCCCACTGAAAATGCTATGTCCAGATGAACAGAATCAACCTTTTGGGACCTACAGGACTTTGTCAGCCATGGCAACCCATGCCATGAAGATCCCTGGGCTGAGTCAGCAGAGCGTTGTCAACTTTTACACATTATGCACCTCAACACTCAGTGACAGTGCTCTGTAACTTTGTGTGTTCTGCCACTTAACAGCTGAGTTGCTGTGGTTTGTAAATGCTTCCAATTTGCAATAATACCCCTCACAGTTAATCATGGAATATCAAGGAAAAAAGAAATTAAATAAATATCATTGTAGCAATGGCAGTATGCTATTAAAGTACAGCACTCAAATTCAGGGAGCTTTTCAGAATAAGAAATGTTTATAAGGCAGATTAAAGTAGTGCAGTGCTTGTTTTCTCAGCACAGAAGAGTGCAGCCCTAGGCAAAAACACTGTATACACTCTAGAGGACACATTTACCAGAAGCATCATAGGACTAAGATGATGGTGAAATCCAACACTAGTTCTAAAAGCACTGTAGCAGATAGTTATTCCGCTGGTCTTACAGGAAACTAGACTTACGTGCCTCCTCTGAGCTCTGCTTGCAGAGAGAGGCCAGACACTTTAGCCAATCACAGGGCTTTTCAGACCAGATAAGGTGAGTAACATAGAGTGAAAAAAGTCAATACAGAAGTAAGACAAGGTGCCACAAAGGTACTGAAAGTGCAAAAGTGCAGTTTGAATCCTGCGAGAAACCAAAAGTGGGTCCTGACTTACATTTAGCATATGCCTGTGCTCATCTGGTAGAAGTGTGGAAGAACAAGGAGAGAACTTTTTTTAAAAAGAATTTGTATTTTTATCATGCAGCACATCTTACAGAGAAAACTCAGCACAGTCAGTATCCCCTTCTGCACAGAAAATCATCATTATGAACCGTTCAACTGTTGTCCTCTGCAAGCGCTGATTAAATTAAAAAAATTAAAAAAATGATAAATAATAAGAAATAACTACAACTTGTACAAAACACACCCAACATATAAAAATTAATGCAGTGCAACCTTATTACACTGCCAGTAATAAGGTATTACTACCTTATTACTGGCATCCAACTTCTTTAAAGCTGTGCTTCACCTTTACTAATCCTGTTGCAGTTGGATAAAACACACAAAAGAACAGGGTTTTTTTAATACTCACCACAGAGCTAGTGCCCCTGCTCTGAAGCTTCAGTGGCAGGGAGCCACTACACAATAAAAGACAAACAACTGGAAGGAAAAGCTTTACTGCCCACTGTATTATGAGACACACAAGAACTACAGTTAGCAACTAAAGTCAAAATGTTTTTACACAACAGTAGCAGAAATTTTCGTTGAATAAAAACACCGATGCATTTAAATAATTCCTCTGAGGTACAGAGAGAAAGGGTTGCTAATAATGAAAGTAGCAATAATTGGTTTGGTATACTTTGGTATACGCATAGTGATGATTGTGAGAGTTCAGAGGTTTGAGCACTTTTTCACACTTACTAGTGCTGCTTAATTTGATCATTGCAGATAATATGTTAGTGCAGGAAGTAAAAAATATTAGATTCTTTTTACTTTCACTCTGAATTTCCCCCAGTTTTGAAACCACAAAGCAGAATTTAACTCCGGTGGATTACTGCAAATAGATGTTGACAACATCTACATGATTTTGTAGACATCCTGACACAAATACAAGTTAAGGATGCCACACATGGTATTCAGTCTTAAAGCCATGCTGCTTCCAAGGTGTTGATATTTGCACACAAATCTTTTGGACAGGAAGTTTTTAAAGAGTAATTGCATCACAGCAGGAGGCTGACTTTGATGGGCAAAGGATCCAGTGTTTGCTACGGATGTGTATACCAGGCTCGGGGCTTAACTCTGAGTAACACAAACAATGAAATGCTCTAGGCTCAAACAAACAATTTTATCAAGGCATTGCACAGGGAGGAGTGTAATTTGATGTAGCGTGTATATCCTGGGCACATCTCTTTAAAGGCACCAGTTTCCTAAAGTGCACAATCCAGTGTTTTACAGGTCGACTACCACAGGCAAAAGAGCTCACTGGCTGAAGTCCCTCAACACGCGTGAAACCCCCTAAACCTTGAGAAGCCTGGAAAGTGCTATTTTTCCATTTAACTTGATAAAATCTTAGACTTTTACAGTTGCTGTTTTCTGCAAGGTTTGATTAGACGTTGTGAAACCCTCTGAATGCACACGGTTAGAGGTTCTTTCAAAACACACTTGAAATAGAGTGGGTTTGAAAATGGCTTATACAAAAGCCATTTTCAAACCCATCAGTTTTATATGAGCGGGTAAAAGGAAGCACCTTTCATACTGCTTGTTGAAAGGCATGGGTGACTTCCTTGAATGATTAGAGAGATTAAAATGTTTAACTAACAATGCATTTAATAGCCACAAGAGCAACGTAGTAAGCACAGTGTGCCTAAACACTTTGGCAAAAAGCACACTGACTTTTCCAACAGAATCTTAAACACAACACACATACTACCTGGCATTCAGCCACTTCGTGTGTGCCAGAATTTACATTTGTTGTTTCTGATTGTATTTCCTTTTGTGGTAGCTGTTTTGTTGCTTTTTTCTTTTCTTTTCTTTTTTTCAAAAAGACATGTGACTTGTAACCTTCAGTTCTGAGTTGATTGACCCTGTGAATGGAGACTCACTGTTAGGCTCAGAACAGGTGATCAGAGGTAGCTCGGTCTGTTCAGTCTGAGCATTTTGACTTTTAGTTAAGCATGTGCTTTGGTAATGAACAAAAGCCATCAGTGGAGCTCCAGCTATGATTTAACATAACACAGGGTAAGCAAAGTTTTTACATTTGAATGCAGGGGTACTGGAAATATGACCATTTGTCAATGTAGACTGTGAGATTTTTTTTAAGACAGAGAAAAAAAAAGAACCATTTAGTTAACACAATGAAATTTTGGTCTGTGTTATCTACTCAATCAACATTGCATCAACTGTGAAATTCTTGGCCAGTTCTATTAGTGGTGTGTAAAATGATAATTTGACAACATCAAAAATTGATACCAATACTTTTTGGTCATTTTATTCAGTTCTTTTTATACATAGATAATTATTGCCCCCTATAATTTGTAAATTACTTTCTATATTGGCCCTCAGTGATACTTGTTCAATATGTATTCAGTATGCTGCTTCACTAAGTGTTCCTTGCTATTACTGGTTTGGCCCTTCATTTTGCCTTCAGAATTCTTCATGCTATAGATTCAACAAGTGTTGGAAACATTCCTCAGAGATTTTAGTCCATAGTGATGTGACATTATAATAGTATAATAGATGGGGGCTGCACATCCATGACTACATCTCAAAGGTGATCTATTAGATTGAGATGTGGTGACTCTGGCATTGTGTCATTTAACTAAAGTTGAATACAGTCAATGAATAATGAATACAGTCATTGTCATGTTCAAGAACTCAGGGAGCTTTGTGGTGAGTTATCATGCTCCAAGACATGTTCAGCAATAATACTCACCCAAAGTGTGCCCTACACTATAGAGCCACTAGAACCCTTGACTGCTGGTACAAGGCAGGATGGAGCAATGCCTTCATGTTGTTTATGCCAAATTCTGATCCTACCATTGGAATGTCACGAAAGATATCAACACTCATCAGCCCATGATTTCTTTTTTCTATTTTTTTTACTGTTTCTATCTATCTAGATATCTATTCTATTTCTATAGTCCAACTTTGATGAGTCTGTCCTTTGCTGACAGACATGGCACCTGCTGTGGTCTTATCAGCTTCGTGATTGGATGTGCAGTTACTTAAATCGCCTTTCTTCCCAATCCCGATGCTCAGTTTGAACTTCTCCATGTCTGCATGCCCAACTACACTGTGTTGCTTCCATATGATTGGCTGATTAGATATTTTCGGTAACTAGCAGCTGAACAGGTGTCCTAATGAGTGGCTGGTAAGTGTCTATATTGCTGAATACTTAACGTAACTGTGCTGAAAGCTTTCCATTATTCAGTAATTTAAACCAGTGGTTTTGTCATATCTATTCAACTGTAACCCAGTGGGGTTAAAAGAAATGTGACAGCTGCTGAAGACAACGATGTGAATAAAATAGATGGGACAAATTTTAAAATGGATTAAGCTACAAAGTCACAGTCCAAGCCAGTAGTAATGAGTTTGGTGACATTCATTTTTGACATTTAAAAATCTTGCTGAAACGCTCTCTGTGCTAAAAATAAATAAATAAATAAATAAATAAATAAATAAAAAAGAAGAAGAAAAGAAAAAAAAATTTCAGTGTTTATTTCAGAGGTTTTTTGCAACTGCTTTAAATTCTCATTTGTGCTTTGATATTGAGTGTATGAATGAGGATATTTAAAAGTGAATGACAGAACCTTCATGGTCAGCAATTACCATTGTAACTGACCCACAGTTGAAGCTAAGTTCAAGGTGGAAAAGAACAAGATCAGATAGCAAAAGATCTCAAGTGGACCTGAGAACAATATAAAACTTGGATTACTGGTCCTCGGGTTTATTTGTGCCCTGTATAAAAATAATTTTCTTCATCCCAGGAAAGTTTTTTATTCCTTCTTCCCTCTCTTCAAAGTTTTAATTTCTTGTCCATTTCCCAACAACTTTCTGTAATGGCAGAGAAGCAGGTAGATATCATATGCATTACTGAGACGCATGTACAACAAGAGTGAGGAATTTGCGCCTGTGGCTTCTGAGAGGTGGTACATTTTGGTGATTAGACAATGACGCAGTTATATGTTTGTAGCCTGTTGTGGGCATGGTTAGTTTCTTTTTTGCAATGGATAATGAAAAGTTCTCCTCATTCCTGGGTTTGCAAACCCAAGGCTCCTGGTAGCCTGATCTTTGAAGGAATGAGATCATAATATGCAAACTTTCTACTATTTCACTATTGTAAAAATGGCCAGCTTGTCTTGGCACAATAAAAACACCACAAAGAATAAACTTCACAAAAGTAAGAAGATAAAAATGGAAGGCACTATTTGTTTTAAAGCCCAAAAACACGGCTGTTACACAAAGAATGGCGGAAGATGTTACATTCCTGTGTGTAAAGAAACAGACTTTGTGGCTTTGTCTCAGTTGAGATCCTTGATTGACAGGCGCGCCACAGAGCTGTGTTCAGGCTGCCTTATTACTGGTTTCACTCTCAAGGAGAATAAGGGGGGAAAAAAGACAAGAAAAAAATGGATGCCTCAAATAGGCTTTTCCCTCTCTGTGTGTCAAAGACTAGAGATACAATTTTCCTGAAGTAACAATCAGCAGATCACTCTCTGCCTGCATGGTGTCCACAAGCAATCTTCTAGCTATCCTGAAACACGGCATTCATAAATGGGGCCTGAGTGTGGGGAAATAAAAAAAAAAAGGTTTGTTGTTGTATTTGGTTCTTGGGATGATTTTCGTGTGACTGCATCTGCTTACTTTTCATACCATATATATATATGTGTGTGTGTGTGTGTGTGTGTGTGTGTGTGTGTGTGTGTGTGTGTGTGTGTGTGTGTGTGTGTGTGTGTGTGTGTGTGTGTCTGTGTGTGTGAGTGCTATTAAGGGACTGAGATTTGCCTCATTGACATTCATGTATGCATTTGATGTCAAACAGTCTAAATATTTAAGACACTAGAGGGCAAGGGGAAGAAATCGGGGCGCAGTCACAAGATGCTGGATAATTGATTGATTGTCCTCACTGCAGTGCACAACAGCTTGCATTGTACTGTATAAGTGCTGCATGCACTTGTGCAAAGTGTCTGCGGGAGTAATTAGTTCAGAAGCATCGGCTCTGCTTTTGATAGGATGACTGGTGTGTGGGTATCATAAATATGCATATTTGTGCTCACGTCACTTAGTGAATGAGTCTACAGGATTCTGTGTGTGCTGGCATCACTCTGCGTTGCTGTGTGCGTAACTGTGCCTTTGCTAATGTCCAAACAATGAAGTTCAAATAAAAAAAAAAAATCAAGGCGAGGATAGCATTTCGAGGCTGTTTGGATGACAGGGAAATATTGGCCCAGCAATGATATGCTTTTTATGGAATCACTTTGATGGTCAGAAAAAAAAAAGAGTCCCTCTCTTTCTTGTTCTTACTTCCTCCCAGACACAAAAGAATATCACAAACTTCTTTTCACAAGCCGTCTTGCCAAAATCAAACTCAAACAAACACAAGAGGGGAAAAAAGAAAAAAAAACCTCCAGTCAGCTTTCTGTTAGTTCTTGTACACCAGAGTAAATGCTTATTCAGTTGCCATGGAAGATCTGCAAAGTAGTGGTGTGCAATACTGCAATTTTGGTGCCAAACTGATACCAAGTAAACACATGACCAGTATTGCCAATACCAATTTAAAAGTAACTTATAAAGGGGAGGGTGTCATAATTTATGAGTCATCATCAATTCATCATCAAATTGGTGACAATTATGACATTTATACATTTTAATGATCACAAAGTCACTGTACTTTCTACAGTAATTAGTTAACACAACACAATGCACCTTTCAGCTTTTCAGCTTATATATTTTGAAACTGGGGTTTTTGGAAACCAGAAATGGAAACGTGTTATATGTATATGACAGACACATACTTACTGAACTTAGAGCCTGAAAACAAAGTAAATATTAAGATATGATTTCCTTGTAAAATGCATCCCAGACCAAGAAGGAAAATAAATAAACCTTTCCTGCTTTTTTGCAGATATGTAGTGTGCAGTTATCTACAGTATCACCCCCTTTTACCCAAATCACAAAATATTAGTAGGAGGCACCTTGTTCAGTTACTGAGATGAGCTGGAGAGCGTTAATAAATATGTGAAATTGACCCGGGTCTCTAACGTGTTCCACAGCATTATGAACAGCAAGTTCTACCTTGTGAATAATGCAGTCGCTGACACACAGATTAAGGTTGATGTTTTAACACAGGACTGTGTCTGTTCCTCTCAATCAGCCTATCACATCAGGTGCACTATCACATAAATCCAACATTCCATGCACATAATTTCCATAGCATGTGACTGACAGCATCCTTATGCATTGTTGCAGCTGAACAAGATGAAAAAAGAAAAAGTGTGATCTGAGTGCAGATGCATACAGGTACAACTGCAAGCTAGTTGTGGGCACTGAGCTCGCCTGCTTGAGTATGTTTATGGTGTTGGTACAGCTTTTAACATTCTTGCTGTGCATTTAATTGTACTAACAGAGTATACATACTGTGGCGAGCTCAGACAAGGAGGAGACAGAGGTATTGGTTGGTCTAGCTTCCCGTGAGTTAGCCAGGGAGCACAGCCATTTATTAGCATTCAACAGAACACCACGACAACAAAAACAAAGGCGCTCTCTCCAAACAGAAACACACAGTCGCAGAGAGAGCGCGTCACATGGTAACCATGGCAACATAACGCTACCGCCTGAAACAACAGAACACAGCTGTCAAGCAAAACCCAAACAACCGTGACCCGCTACATAGCCCCCACCTAAGAGGTCAGTCATCCCCGACAACCCCATTACCCAACAAGTCCTGCAAATGTCCAGGTGTCTTCTTTCGGCGCACCAGCCGATCTCGACCGGCGGGGGAAGAGTCACTCGGATCAGTACATGGGATGCCTCCAGCATCCCCTGCCTCGGCGGCTGCTGGAGCAAGCAGTCGGTACGGTGACAGTCTGTCCTGGTGCTACACCACCATGCGCCCCGGGCCCAGCATGCGGATCCGGTACACCACTTCTGTTAGCTGCTCCACGACCTACGCCGGCCCTTGCCAGTGACTGCAGAGCTTGGGGGACACTCCTCTATTGCGAACCAGGCAGTACACCCAGACCTTTTAACCAGGCACGAAAGCTCCCCCCTCGGGACCGGCCTGGGCCTGGCGGGTGTAGTCATGAACCACCTGCAACCGCTCCCTCAGCCTCCTGTAGTAGTCCATCTCTGGCCCACCATCAATCTCTGGCTCGGGGGGGGGGAACGCGAACACCAAATCCAAGGGCGTCCCGCTCGTGGCGGCTGGTGAGAATGGCGAGCTGAGTGGCCAGCGTGCGGTTGAAGTGCACAACCAAGCCATCGCTTTGCGGGTAGAGCGGTGTGGTTCTCATCCTCTCCACCCCCAGCCGCCGACAGATCTCCCCGAAGACCTTCGATTCGAAGTTACGCCCCTGGTCACTGTGGAGTTCAGCCAGGACCCCAAAATGGGTGAACATCTCCTCAACCAGTTTCTCTGCCGTCATGGTTGCACTCTGGTCCGGCACCGCATAGGCCTCTGGCCACTTTGTGAAATAGTCCATGGCCCTTGAGTTGGGCTCTTCTGTGCCATGCAGGTGTCACAGCAGTGCACATGAAGTTCCACATCCCATCGACAACTAGGCCAGTAGAACCGTCCCCTGAGACGGTGAAGAGTTTTGGCATTCCCATAGTGGCCGGCCCCCAACAGCTGCACAATATCTCTGCCCTGACTGGGGCCCCGCTATCTCCGGTATAGGAGGCCATCATGGGTCTCCAGATTGTTGTACTAGGAGTAGTAGGCCTTCACTTCAAGCCCCTGTCCTGACACCCCTGTCCAGGCTGGGCGTTGCGCTGCCTCCAGCCAGGCCCCCACCTGAACCAACGTCGCGTAAGCCTCCTGCTCCCGGTTCAGCTGTTGCGTGGTCTATGGGACCAATCCCCCTCCGCTGGCTGTGGCCTGAGCAGTAGTCACGCCCAGTGCCTCCTGGGTCCGCTCCTCCTGCCGCTGACAGTAGTGGCACTTGACAGCCTGCAGGGCCGTCTGGAGAGGACATGAGCGTTGCCATGCTGTCGACCTGCCCGATGCTGGGTCTCAAAGTCTTAGCCCTGAAGGACCTCCAGCCAGCGGGCCACCTGATCTTCTGGGTGTTTGAAATTCAGAAGCCAAGTTAGTCAGTGCGCAGGAGGAACCGGCAGCCATGCAAGTATGGCCGGAAGTGCCACACCGCCAGCACTACAGCGAGCAGCTCCTGCCGAGTCACGCAGTAGTTCCTCTCTGCTCACCCCAGAGCACGGCTGAAGTATGCTACCATTCGTTCTCCGGCCTCATCCTGCTGTGAATGGACTGCCCCGACTCCTACATTGCGTCAGGGGTAGGCCAGGACTGGAGCTCTGGTGAGGGCCTCCTTCAGCTGTGCAAAAGCCGCAGCACAGGCATCACCCCAGCCAAACGGCTGACCCTTATCAGTCAGGCGGTGGAGAGGGCTGGCTATCGTTGCGAACCCCTTGATGAACTGGCGGTAGTAGGAGGCTTGGCCCAGGAAGCTCCGCAGTTCTTTGACGTTCGAGGGAGTCGGGCAGTCCCGGACCGCAGCCACCTTTGCGCTGTCGGTGGCAATACCTTGAGCACTGATCACATGGCCCAAGAACGTGGTCTCTCTCGCCAACAGCCGGCACTTCGCAGGGTTGAGCCGCAGCCCAGCTTGTCGATGGCACTGAAGACCTCGCTCAGGTGGGACAGTGCACTGTCGAAGTCGCCACCGTGCACCAACAGGTCATCCAGGTACACAACACAGCGGCCACGAGGGATGTTCACGAGCACCCTCTCCATCAGCCTCTTGAACGTCACTGGCGCATTGCAAAGCCCGAATGGCATGACCCTGAATTGCCACAGCCCCTACAATACGGGGTTTTTGTTTTGTTTTTGTTTTTTGTTCTTTTTTTGGGGGGGAGGGGTGTTGTTGGTTTTTTTTACTGTGTGATATTCTAGCATTATATACATTTCCTAGCAGTGTTGGGTGTAACCAGTAGTGGTTTTTGATACGGGCGACACAGGCGGTTGCCCGGGGCGGCATCATGGTGGGGGGCGGCATCATGGGCATCGGCAAAAAATAAATAAATTGATCGTACTCATGCTGCCCCGACATCAGCCGGCGCATATTGGGAATGGCATAGGCACCGATCGGTTTTCTATCGCCCATTTGCTGGGAGTAAGGGCGCCCTCCGTTTGCGAGGTGCGCCTGCTGCTTGCGGCACAGGGAGGAGAGGGCGGGGCGGCGGGGGATTCTCTGGCTGGCTGGAGCAGCGTCTAATAACCAAATCGCAAAATAAAACAAAATAAAAACAAACCAACAAACACGAAAACACCAGACATTATGATACAGACTTATAATTTGCACCAATGTTTTTTCGAAATTCTATACATGAAAAGTGAGTGCGAGAGCCCTCGGTGCGGCTGCTCGCTGCTGAAGTCAAAGTAAACTTTATTGTCATCTCTACTACATACAGTCCAGTATATAGAGAGACGAGACGACGAAGCTCCAGTTAGAGCAGTGCAAGTAAACAAACAATGAATCTAAGAAGAGTAAGAAAATAAATATACACTTTAGGACCAGGGGTAAAGGGATCAATAACTATTTAAAATTTATAATTTACAGTTTGATGATTTAAAGTTTCACAACCTGTCGAAAGGGGAGGGGCCCGGTGGCTTCCAAATAGAGCACATTTCATTCGTAATGTTGTAAATCCAAGCCCATTATCTATTCATGATTTGAATCATGGATTGTGCGAAATCCCAGAAATAAACCTTAGACAAAGTGAATCTGTGAATTAAGGTGTAGGTCTATTAGGTTATGTTGTGTTGATCCTCGGGTTGGGGGATGGGTGTTCATACTGGAGTGCAAAATTAAAACCAATGGAAGATGGACAAGAAAAGTTCAAAGCCATCAGATGCCGAGTTTAGAAAAAATAGAAAGGAAGAGGAGGAGAAACGAGCAAATGATACAGGTAAGCAGATGTGTCATTGGATAATGGCAGATCATGTATCCTGAAACAATCAGAATCAGAAGACTCTATTAACCCCTAAGGAAATAATGTGGATTACAGTTTCTCCAAGAAGAAATGGTAAAAATACTAACAGTAACAGACTAAACTCCAAACAATACATTATGTTACAGATTTTAATATTAATTAGTCAGTGTCAATTGTTGATTTGTCCTGTTCTCATTGTATGATGAATTATGATGGCTGTTTGGTAGCCTTCATATGTGTGTGTGTGTGTTTTATGTTAATGTACAAACCTTAATATGTTTTATGTATGTGTGTGTGTGTGGGGAGGGGGGGCAGAGGGAGTGTTCGCCCAGGGTGCCAAACAGGCTAGGACCACCACTGGGTGTCACATATTATAAAGTGATCACATTACATTTTTCAATAATGCATTAGTGTACATCAAAATTCAGTAATTATATTACAGTACCAATTATGTTGTACAAAAGTGCTTCAGTTATCTGCACGCGGGTGGCTAAAAAACAAAAAAAAGTCCATTAAAAACAATCAAACAAACTTTTTTTTCTTCCATGACAATCAGCTGTTTGCTGGGAGTTCATTTGCTGGGAGAAGAAAAATGTTGAAGCAGTCTACAACTTTTCCTGGATTGAAACTAGCCACATTTTACTTGTAACAGAACTTTGGCTCTTAGGAAGCATCTACACAGATAGAATGCTAAGACAAAGCTAGCAAGAAGCCCCAGTGATGATAATGCTGAGTGAATGCTGAACCCTAGCCCAGCAGCCAGACCCTGACGTTAGACAGCTAACAAAAGCTGTGACGCGGTTGCACATGTTGAACATGTGGTTGTATTTCAAATATGGCGGATAACTCTGGCACAATATGGGTCTCATATAGAAACGCTTATAGATACAACTTGCTAATAAAGCTATGTAGCATTGGCTAGCACTCCAGCCACCCATCTGATTATGGTATCAAATAAAGTGCCTATAACTAAAAGGGCCAACTCAAGGCTTAGAAATGGTAGTCTGCGAATTGTATGTGTAAAGACAAGTTACAAAGCGAGCAATTGAAACTGAGAAAAAAAACATAAATGGGAAAATGTAGAACGTGTTAGTAAAGACTAAAGCAATGCTTTTTAAAGTGTGGGACATGCAGGTAAGGGTGTGTCAGAAAAGTCAGAGAATAAGAGATTTAAAAACATTTAAAATGGCTAAAAGAAATACAAACACAGTTTTTAAAAAAGGGTAAGTTACAGGGATAGCTAAGTAGCTCAAGTTAGCTAGGAGTAAGATAAAACATAAAAAATAAAAGACAAACAGTTTAAAGGAAAGAATAAACTATTTAAATGCATAGCTAAACTGATAAACTGAAAATATAAACATAAGCTAGCTACAAGTAAAGAAAATGCAGTTAAAATATTTCTAAAATGTAAAACTAAATCATGTAGCTTTTTCTTCTCAAATACGACATGAAATGTTATAGGGGTGAAAAAAATCCTCTATAAATAAATAACGAGATAACTAAATTTTGCTTTGGTGTAAATTTTGTTCATAGTACACCTAAAATATGACAGGAGGTGTTAATATAGAGACACTACTTATTTAAATTAATTGTGTGTAAGCACTTGATGGCAAATACATTGAAATAATAATAGGCACTTTTTGATGATACCTTCTAAGAGTGAAAATACACAATGCACATATTCAGAGACACAAGCTGTTATCAAGGTAAAGGACAGGATGTTGAAAGCATGAGAAAGGTGTGGAGGGCATGAAAAAGAGAGGTCACATGGGGTGAGCAGATGGGAGGAAAGGTGGGATAAGAGAGAAAAGAGTGTAAAGACAGGGAGAAGAAAGAGTCTGATGGCTCCATAAAAATAGCCCTTCTTTTTATTCTCATTCTTCGGCTCATGTTCCCAAAATGGCACTGCTGAACCATAAAATGCTGTAGCGCTTCACCCTTCACCCTGCCTTGTGTCTTACACAGATCAGGTTGTGACAGTTTGACACCGATAGTCACCCTCACTGTTTGCTGTGGAGTTCCGCTTATAAAGGCCTACTGCTGTCAGCCTTTATCCCACATGCTCACTGGAGGTGCACAAAAGGAGGCAGAGAGAAAATGGCATTTGAAATTCGGAGAAAATAGAGGCACAAAGAGACCGTTGATGAAAAGCATTGCAGAATTTAAAAGGGATTGAAAAAGGTTGCACTATTTCATTTCAAAGACATTTTTTGTTCTCAGCCTTTGGTGCAAGTAAAAAGAGCTTCACTTGATGACAGAGAGCAGAATTGATTTTTAAGGTTTCCTTTTCATGAACAATACTACTACTGCAAATAATGCTTCTGCAAATTTAATCTATAAAAACACAGTCAACTGGATATTTGCCACCTGTCTTAGTTTTTTTTCCATCATCAAGTAAAAGGAGCTACTTTTGTTTTTGTTTTTTAATTGATCTCTGTGAGTGATTCATCTATACTCAGTTATGAAAATCCATTAAAGGCTTTTACATTTAATAATGTAAAGAATAGCATTTTGGCATGAAGGAACTAGTGCGTTTTACATGTATAGTGTTTGGAACAAGGAAAACATGGCATGGCATTAGAGTTAACAACCAAAGTGTCCAAAATGTAAACAGAGCTTTTCCTATCTATTCCAGCTTCTTTGCTGACATTTTTAAATATATATACATGAAAAAAGCTGAACAGCTTTGACTCATAGGGGAATCTAAGTATTTTCATAGCAATTACATATGTTTCTGCACACACAGTCAGGTGTTGTATAGCAGAAGTGTAAAGACAATCAATCTCTATTAACCTTATCTCTATCTGTGAGGGAATAATGTAGTATTACAGGTTACCTCTATAGTATTTATGAACAGCAATTAAACCATATCTTTGTCTGCTCTTCTGCGAAAACAGAAAACTGAAAATAATAACTCTGTTTTGTCAATGTTGGAGGACTGCTGTTCAACCAGTTTAATCTGATATTTTGCAAGATGTTGTCTGCATTTCACCCATGAATAGCACCAGTGCAACACTATGAGGGAATTGCACCATCAAGGCTTACACTTAGCCTTAAGGACTGATCTGTTACACCTGCTGCACCATGTTGTTTCTGTAGAGCTTGTAAGACAGACAGACAGACACAGACACAGACAGAGACAGACAGACAGACAGACAGACAGACAGACAGACAGACAGACAGACAGACAGATAGATAGATAGATAGATAGATAGATAGATAGATAGATAGATAGATAGATAGATAGATAGATAGATAGATAGATAGATAGATAGATAGATAGATAGATAGATAGATAGATATGAATGTTGCTACTAGTTTATAACATTCTTGCAAGCTCTACAGAAACAGAGCTGCAGAAAGGTATGGAAAAGAAAGGATGCTTAAGAAGTACAGCAGACAACAACATCAGGTCAGCTCCCCTCACACTCAACGTCTTCATTGCACCAGTTGTGCTTGGGACTTTGTACACAATTTTGGGCAGGCATGATGATATCGCCCCCTTGTCGTAGCATTTGTGTTGTACCTAATAAATTTCCAGTTGTCATAGCAGATGCTTCTTCCAAATGTTGGAACACTGAGCTACTACTTGTTTTACCATAAGTCGCTGTAAGTTGGGCATCAAAGGTCCCACATCCTCTTCAATATGTCCCACATCCTCTTCATTTAACCCCTTCTGCTGGAGTTATTCCTTGCCCACTTGTGCCTTTTTGTTCTAGGAGCCCACTTCATCAGTGTCTCCTGGTTCCTCAACACCTACCACAGACTTACTGAAGAGATGCCACCAGACTTGCTAACGGAAATCAGAAAAAAACAAGCAAACAAATAAAGCAAATGGGTCTGAGGTAAGCTATGGTGAAAAGAAGCTACTGACTTTCAAGCACCTATAGTGACAGTTCATGTTCTGAGGCCAACAGGTCATGGGTGGTTTTGATTAGCTCAAATAACAAAAATGATGATGCTGTCACAACAGACAATGCTTTAGTATCTTTACCCAACTTTTTATTAAGCAGACTGAAGTGACATGCGTAAGAAAAACCAAATCAGCACATCAGATAAGTGCAGAGAAAGCTTTGGAATAATCTATTAAGCATCCAACCCCTTTCTGTTCTTCTTCTCCTGTTCTTGTTTTTTTCTTATTTACCTCATGACTTTCTTCCTGTGTCTTCATCTCCTCCCCTCTGTCTTTTCTGTGAAGAAGTGGGTGGAGGTGTTCCATATTACTGAGCGCTACAGTATGTGTGAGTTTTGCTGTGCTCCATGCACCTCCGTGCACCACGGGGTGCTTGTTTACTCGCTTAATATGTCAAGACACGAGGAAAAAAAATGTAGACGTCTTTCCTACTGACAGATAACATCAAGGGAGTATCTGAGCCAAAGCAGCCCTGCTGTATGTCAATGTCCTCGTGAACGTAAGCTTCAATCATGGAAAATCAACAAGTATACCATCATTCAATTGCATGTGTTATAGAAGCCAAGATCTATTTCTGAGTTTCGGGACTCCAGCCAGAAATTAAAAGGCCCAAAAGGCTCTATTCTTTCCCTTTCTCCTTTTCCCGCTCATTTACGTCTCCGCTGTTCTTCTGCCTCTCGTCTGGTTCAACTTGGCAGTGGTGCCATGTAAGTTGAAAGAGTTTTGTTAAATATTAATTACAGCTTTCATCGACTCAGTCAAATCTTTACTCATTTCACCACAACAAGGCACATTTCTGCCTCAGTAAAAAGCAAGGAGGGGGAAAAGGAGACAGCGTGAGGCATATGTGTCCTTTGAGCAGCTATTAGACTGTCTGTTTGAAGCTAACTGAGAAATGGGCTCCTCTGGCAACGGCTGTTCACCCACCTATCAAATGTATGATGCATAACAAGCAGACACATACAGGCACAGCTGTGTACAAAAGCTTCACTCGGGGTGAATAAAGACACAAACCCCTGTAAATCAGCTTCTAACTGACAGCAATTACAAATTGTGAACGTAAATGACCACAGCCAGAGGACTGGTTTTTTTTATTTTTCAACAGAGTCATAATTTAGAGAACAATCATCACACAGTGGTTTGAAGGTGGAAGGTACATGCAGATACTCTCATGCACACGCTGCGCTCTGAGGGAAAATAAACCGATTAAAAAGATATGCACTCAATATTTGTTCTCAGACATTAAAAACAATAAAAACTGCAAGGTGTTTATGCTGTGAATAAATTGCTTTTTTTTTTAAATCAAAGTGATGCATCAGTAAATACTTAGATGAATGTCACTAGTGTCCTTTTGCTAGCAGTAAGCTGCCAGTTTGACAGTACAAGAAAAAGTCAGTAGGTGCTGTGATCACACACTGTGTATTTTTCACCTTTTTTCACAACCTAGTGAGAAGTTGTTAAATCTATACATATAGCATGTTATAGGTGGATTTTAAGCACCATAAGCTGTGATCACAACCACTTCATATATAGCAGGAACCATTATGAATCTTTATGGAAAGACCATTCAGTGATAGGCATGCTGTGTTTCTCATTTATGTATGTGGGTTTTTTTTCTAAAGCACAGTGTAGTGCAATGCAGCACAATACCATAAGTATTTTGACTTTCAGGTCTAAGGTTTTACATATCAGGACATAATAAAAATAATCTGGTCCTTAACAGGTCTTACAATGAATTTACTATGACCTCAGATGAACTATAAAATATTACATCATATATACATGTTACACTATTATTATTAAACAAAAAACTAAACAGAAACGGTCTATGCAAAATTTACAACCCCTACAGCTTTCACAGGAATTAACAGAGTAAGTAGCAGCCAGGTTAATCTAATCAAAGGCACGTGATTAATTGAGTAACTGTGAGCACCTCTACAAAAGCAGCAGAATTGGTAGTTTGCTTATCTGGAGCATTGGGATGTGTGGTACCACATAACTAAGGAGGAAAAACAACAGCAGTGACCATAGAAAAATTATTTTTGCTGCACATCAGTCTAAGAAGAGCTGGAAGTCCATCATCCCATATGGAAAAGATATATATAAATTTTATAAAGTTTGTATCTGTCTTGTGTGAAACTTGTATGAAAAGCATACAAGAGTGAAAACAGATATAAGATCCCTTGAAAAATTATATAAACGAAACTTGTATGTTTTGGATACATATTAAAACAATATATGAAAGTAATCAAAAAGTGGCCACTTTCATGAGTAAATCAAAGTTTTTACTATTTCTTTACCATATGGGATCCTACAGATAGAAACAAGTCGAAGACATCCAAGTCAGTTGCCAGCCTTCCCAGGAGTAGATTTCCAAGCAAATTCACCTCAAGCTCCGAAAGTGTCAAAGAGCCACATCTCAGACTCTGGACAAGAATGCGTTTTTTTGGAAGGATTCCCAGAAGGAAGGGTAGTTGCTCTTAAAACACACACACACACACACACACACACACACACACACACACACACACACACACACACACACACACACACACACACACACACACACACACACACGCACAAGGTAGCATAGCTTGGGTTTGGAAAGACCAAATGAGGTCAGATGAGACCAAAACAGAGATATTTGGTCAAACCACAGGACCACATTTGGAAAAACCAATGCAGCATATCAGCAAAAACACACCTTGTAGTCACTGAGTCAACCATAAACTCATTTGTATACTAAAATATTCTAAAGTCAGATGTGACCATCTGATAGACAGCTAAAGTTTGGGCAAAATTGGGTAATGCAACTGTTACACCACTCCATAATCCTCATGTAATCACTCAGTCCAAAAATTAAAATCAATAGGGAGACGTGGATGTCTACCAAAGAGTAAATAAAAGGATGAGTATCCTGTCGAGTCACTAGTTGTGCAATTATAGGCATGCACAACTTTGTTTACAGCAGCATTGACAGCAAGTTGCGATTAAACCTTTCCATTGGGTTCCCCTGTGGATGGTAGGGTGTAGTCTTTGAATTGGCTATTCCTGTGTACTTCTGCAGCTGTTTGAATAAATGGTTTTCAAATTCTCTGCCTTGATCATGATGTAATTTACCAGGAAAACCAAATTTCAAGGAAAAGTCATTAAAAATTTTATCTGCTGTTGTTTTGCCAGATTTGTTGCGTTTAGGGTAGACTTGAGCAAACTTGGTGAAGTTGACCTGTAATACTAAAATATCCTCATACCCTCCCCTGCTTTTTTCGAGATGGACATAGTCTATTGAAACCATTTCAAAGGGTGCAGTAGCCGGCACGTGACACATGGGGGCCCTACACTGAACTGTGTTTTGTTTCTGAATATTACATTTGCACACCTGTGTGATGAAAAACTCAATATCTTTGTACATATTCGGCCAATAAAACCTACTCCTTGCCAAATTCATCACACGGTCCACCCCCAAGTGACCCATTTTCCACTCATGTAGAAGCTGTTTTACTTTAGGATTTTTGGTCGCTGATGTTTTGTCAAAGCTTGCACCTGTACTTTTTAAGTTGAGAACATAAGCTATGGCAGAGTCCTGCTTTTGAGCTTGTAATAGCTCCTGTGTTGTGATTCTCACATCTGGCTGAGTTTCTGTAAGTATTTTATTTACTTCTGGATTGCATGTTATAGCTGATATCCAATCCAGTTGTTTTTCTTCCTGTGTTTCAATGGCATTCAGTACTGCGCTTAACACTTCAGGCGAACACAGCTCAGTACATTCTGACATGTATGAGTCCATACTAGAAGGTGTTCTGGACAAAAAGTCTGCATCATTACTGTTTCCGAGTCGGTATTTCAGTGTTATGTTAAAATCAGCCAACTCGGAAACCCATCTGTGTCCTGTCACATTTAGTTTAGCTGTGCCTAAAATGTAGTTTAAAGGGTTGTTGTCACTATATACTGTCACTGAGGGAGCATAGGACAAGTAGTCTCTAAAGCACTCAGTCACCGTGCCAAAAACTCAAGTTTCCCTGAGTGCCACCTGTAGTTCTTCTCAGCCTGTGTTAATGTTCTTGATCCATATCCAGTTACTCTTAATTTACTGTCCTGCCTCTGGTACAAAACTGCACCAAGGCCTTCTTCTGATGCATCGATGTGCAGAATGAAGGGATCCTCAAACTTAGGATAAGCCATCATGGGTGAATTAGTCAAAACATCCACCAAATAGTCTAGTGCTTTTTGGTGGCTGTCACTCCATATGATTTTTTGGGCCGGTGCAGCATGCCCCGCCTTGGCTGACCGCGCTGGTGTTTGGGTGTGGTCAACTGAGAGTAAATCATATAGGCACTTCACATGTCTTGAAAAATCTTGTACATAGCTTCGGAAATGTCCTAAAAATCCTAAAAGCTTTCTCAGCTCTTTAATGTTTGTTGGTGGGTTGTCCTTCAAAGCTCGTATTGCTTGTACCTCTTTTTCATCCATTTTGTAACCGTTTGCTGAAATGATTTTGCCCACATTGCGGACCTCATTTTTAAACAAGTCACATTTATCAGGTCTTAGTTTTACTCCCCAAGCCTGCTGACATTTGAGAACTGATCTCAAAACTTCAAATGTACTCAAATGTGCTCAAATGTTTGACTGTACACTAAAACATCATCTAAATATGGAGTGCATATTTTGTCCCTCAAGCCTTCCAAACTTTCCTCCATGCTCCGCTGGAAAGCTGCAGGTGCATTGGTGAGTCCAAATGGGATCCTATTCCATTCATACAGCCCCCAGGATGTTGGAAAGGCCGTATATTTTTTCGAGTCTTCGCTGATTTCACCTTGATAGTACGCTTTGCCTTGGTCAAGCACACTAAACCACATATTGCCGCCAAGTCCATCAAGGATTTCCTGTATTCGTGGAATAGGGTGTCTGTCTGGAATGGTCTTTTTATTGAGACCCCTATAATCGACACACAGTCTCAGGCCTCCATCCTGCCTCCTCACACACACTATTGGAGAGGCATATTGTGAGGTTGATTTGCAAATAAAATCCTTTTGTAACAAGTCCTGAATGTGATTTTTTACTTCATCATAGACAGCACGTGGGACCGCATTATAGGATTTGGCTACAGGAATCTGATCAGTGAGTTTGATATCCATTTTTAGATTTTTTTATGTAACCAACTTCCTCTTTGTGTTTAGCAAATGCGCCTGACTCCTCTCTTAACATTTCCATGACAGCTGCCTGTTGTTCTGTGTTAAGGTGGCCCAAATTAACAGGTGGTTCCCAAGGTTCTTCTGGTAAGCTAGGTGAGTTCTGATTGTCTTTTTCTACAACCGAACCTATCTGAGCTTCTTTGAGATTCACAGGATAACTGTGTTACCCTCTCTATGTTACCTAGAAGGGTTTTAGGTGGCAAAACAATGTCATGTTTGGTAACATTAGTAACATAGATATTGACTTTGCGGGCATTGCCTGATACATACAGCAACTGGCAGTTAGATTTCAGACCCTCAGCTAAAGACAGGTTTTCATCCGACTCAAAAAGCATTTCACTTTTTACCTTTAAGTCTGTTTTGATGGAACAACTAACGCTGTGCATTTCTCCACTCGGTACAACAATAGCTTTGCGTCCTGATCTGACAGGATAAGTAACTATCTTACTACTGGTGGTATGTATAAGGTTCAACAGTGCTTCTGCTTTGTTTGGTCCTACTCTTAATGAATTTCTGAGTAAAGACAAGCTTTCACTGGACTGAGTAGTGTCTTTTTCTATCAGTTCCTCAATAGCATTAAACCCTACTATTGGTTTCTGCACCACATCGTGACTTACTAGGATTGGAACCCGAACTTCATTCTGAGCTGCAGCTTTTCCTCTCGGATCACAAAGGCTAAGGCTAACTTCTACCCAACCCTGGAAAGGGACTTCAGATCCATTTACGGCTCTTAAGTCTAAAAGGTCATCCTTACTTAGTAAATCACTGATGGGGTGAACTTCTAAGTGAGGTAAATTGTCTGATTTCCAGCATGCGCTCAATATTGAAACTTGGACTCCCGTGTCCCACGGTGCCTGTGTTTTGCAGTTTTTTCTACACCATACTAGACACTTTTTGCCCACAAGCTGTGCTTCTTTTCTTTTTTTTTTTTGGTACTCAGATTGAACACGTTTGGGGGTTGGTTCCTAATTTTAGGATTTCCTGAGTCAGTTGGTGATGCATGGGATAAGCTTTGGGCCTTGGGAATGTTATCACATTGGGGACATTGGTGCTGAGGCTGTGGCTTGTCCCGCAGTCACAGCCCCGCCCAGTTTCCCTGCTTCTGAGCTCCCCTTACTTTACATCCTTTTGCCCAGTGAGAGTCACTGCCACATTTGAAACAATGGTCACAGTCCCTGTTTTCTTGTTGACATGCACAGCTTCGCCTTTTTGGTCTGTGAGCTGCCTTTCTGTACACCCTGGCTTGCCTATCACCGTCACCACTTCTATCCCGTTGGACAGTTTGTACTAGTGAAGCTACCTGTCCTTTAAGGTCCCTGATTGCTGAGTTACTTTCCTCAATTTTTGCAAATAAGGGTTTGAGGGGTTTAGCTGGTTTTGTATCAGGCTGGCTTGTGCAGGGATCACTAAGCGCCACATTCTGCTCAACTACATTTAGTCCTGTTCTAAAAGACCAGTGGACTTTTACCTTTAACGCTCTTTCGCTTTCATTGTACTGGGCTGTTTGCATTTTCATTAATAAGAGTTCATCGCTACAGTTTTCATCCTGTAAATATACTCTCATTTCTGCTCTGACATTGTTACTTAGAAGACCCGTTCTAATGGATTGAAAACATTGACTTTGAACAAGTTCTTTGTTGTACTTTAGGCTAGACTGGGCGCGCTCAGATGCAAAAATAATTTTTTGAGGCAAATCCAGCACTCTAATCAGGAACTCAAGTGGGTGTAGCCTTGGTTAATTGCTGATACATCTATTTCTGCATGATGGGCTTTTAGAACTTGTCTCAGGCTGGTTAATACGAGATCCTCTTTCCCTTCCAAATAGCTCCTTAATTTTAACTCAGGACTGATGGGACGTATGACAGCCTCCACGATCTCAGCTTCAGAGTAGCCCGTTTTTAAGTCGCTTTCTATCTGGTGCTCTAACCTACTGAAACTCAGCGTGTCTTTAGCTGTTGAGTCACCCAAATGTCCACTTATCCTGAAGTCTTTTCTGAATCCACCTGATGAAACTGTTGCCAATGCAGTATCTCCCCCTGCACTGTGTTTCGCCGTCCAGCGACGTCCTCATGGCCACCTGATGCTCCAGCGATGTCATCGGGCTTGTCCGCCGCTCCGGAGGTGCCCGCGCCGCTGCGAGTTGCCCCTCGTGCACAGTCTCCGCCGTCATCCCCGCTCTGTCTGTCTGGCCGCCGCTCCCGCACCAACAGCCACTGACCGTGCCTCCACCAGCAAAGCCAGCACATCATTTAGCTCCAGAAGCACCGACATGCCTTTATGCTCTCGTTGGAAAAATTCTTCTCGTTCACAGAACTGGCTAATAAGCTTAACGAGAGCTCTGCGAGATTTGCTTTGTATTTCTTTGTTGTGCTTTTCTGTAATATTACATAGTTCACATACCCTGAGCAGTTCTTCCACAGAAAGTCCACATAACTTCTGCTCCAACTCCAACAAAATATATTCACGGTCCTCAGACATGCTTGAAAGAAAACTAGGATGATGAGGACCATGGCGGTTGGGCTAAGTGCAGTAGATGCTAGTTTTCTACAGACACTGTGCTGGGCAGCTCTATAGCTGCCTGGAGGGAGCAAATGAGGGTTGGCAAGCTTGCTCTCTCTATCTCCACCTCCACTTCTTTACCGCTGCCCCAGGACAACACACACTCTCTACCTGCCTCAACGCTGCCACGGACTTCCTCTCCCTCCCCACGCCAGCCAGGACCTCGTTTTCCTGCCTTTTTCCTGGCCGCTATGTGGTCAGAGGATGAGGTCTCCATTTCTCCACCGGTTCCTGTTCCCTCATCCCGAAGGAAACTGTGCCCTTGCCACCGCCACTCCTCTCCTTAGTCATCTGTTCTGCCACCTGCTCCTGCTGGAGGGTCCGAAGGGCCCGTCCGGCCTTTGTCTGTTGTTCCCGCTGGGGGTTCTGGAGAAGCGCTCCAGCCGTCTTCCGTCCACGCTGAAGGGTCCGAGGAGCCCGTCCAGCCTTCTGTCTCCACTGGAGGGTCCGAGGGGCCTGTCCAGCCACCTGTTCCTGCTGGAGGGTCCGACGGGCCCGTCCAGCAGTCTGTTGTTCCCGCTGGCGGTTCTGGAGAACTGCGCCAGCCATCCTCCGTCCAGGCTGAAGGGTCCAAGGGGCCCGTCCAGCCTTCTGTCTCCGCTGGAGGGTCCGAGGGACCGGTCCAGCAACCTGCCTCCGCTGGAGGGTCCGAGGGGCCCATCCAGTCTTCGTCGCCTGCAGCGCCACTACCTGCTCCTCCCACACCGTTGCCTGCAGAGCCACCTCCTGCAGTTTCCACACTGCCACCTGCAGTGCCACCACCAATTCTGTCGCCTGCGGTTGGCGTGCTGCCATCTGGTCCTGCCTCACCCCGTCCTGTTTCGTCTCTGCCTAAGGCCTCCGCATGGGCTGGTTCTGCTTCGTCTGCACCAGAGGTCTCAGCGCCACCTCATCCTGTCCGGCCTCCACGTCCTCATCCTGTCCGGCCTGCACGTCCTCGTCCTGCCTGCACGTCCTCATCCTGTCCGGCCTCCACGTCCTCGTCCTGTCCGGCCACTTTCCAGGGTGTTGGCTGGACATCATCTCCTTCGTCTTTGTTGCCACCATTGATTTTGGAGTGTTGTGCCGTCAGCTTCCGGGCCAGCCCCCTGAACTTTTTTCGGAGCGGTTTTCCTGGCTGCCTGCACCTTTTGTGAACCTTTTTTTTGTTTGTTTGGTTGTTTTGACTTGTTTGCTGGGCTCCAGTGTTTTCTGTTTTTGATCTCTGGGTCCTTGTGTTTAGTTTGTCAGAGTTGTGCCTTCTGGTTTCTGTTCTGTTCCATAGTTGCTGAATCCCTGTGTCAAGTCTGCGTCTCTGTGTTATGTTTCCTGTTTTACTTTGAAGGTCCATGTCTTATGTTAATGCATCTGGTTTTGCTTCCTTAGTCTCGACAGCCCTGATTTGTCCCAGCTGTGTTTCCCTCCTGTCTCTTATTCCCTGATTGCTCCCTCTGTGTATATTAGCCCTGTGTTCTCTTTGGTCAGTGTCCCAATGATACTGAGAAATGATATTTCATTTAAACTATAGACTAGCTGCAAGCTAGTCTATACGGGGGAATAAGCGGCATTTCAGTAAAGTTTTGGTCAGTAAGATACAGCAACAAACTATTTTTCATCTCCAAAATCACATTCATGCAGATTTCTTCTTCTCTGACTTTTTCCCTTTATTTAAATAAAACCTGCATATATTTTCACAATATGAAGTCATGTGCTCAAAAGAAATTAATCGGTGCCCTATGCTTTATACAACTCGGCTCCAGTACCTGGTTATTCTCAAACAATTTCACAAGATAGAACTACACTCAACAAAAATATAAACGCAACACCTTTGTTTTTGCTCCCATTCCCCATGGGATGGACGTAGAGACCTAAAATTCATTCCAGATACACAATATAACCATCCCTCCCAAACAGTGGTCACAAATCAGTCCAAATGTGTGGTAGTGGGCACATCTGCTATATTGAGATAATCCATCCCACCTCACAGGTGTGCCACATCAGGATGCTGATCTGACATCATGAGTAGTGCACAGGTGTACCTCAGACTGCCCACAACAAAAGGCCACCCTGGAATGTGCAGTTTTTTGCGCTATTGGGGGTCTGGGGACCCAGAACCGGTCAGTATCTGGTGTGACCACCATTTGCCTCATGCAGTGCAACACATCGTCGCATGGAGTCTATCAGATTGTCAATTGTGGCCTGTGGAATGTTGGTCCACTCCACTTCAATGGCTGTGCGAGGTTGTTGGATATTCGTGGGAACTGGTACACGCTGTCGTATACGCCGGTCAAGCACATCCCGAACATGCTCAATGGGTGACATGTCCGGTGAGTATGCTGGCCATGCAAGAACTGGGACATTCTCAGCTGCCATCTGCCCTGAACAATGTGAACCATGATTCATCCGTGAAGCGCACACCTCTCCAACGTGCCAGACGCCATCGAATGTGAGCATTTGCCCACACAAGTCTGTTACGGCGACGAGCTGGAGTCAGGTCAAGACCCCGATGAGGACGACGGGCATGCAGTTGAGCGTCCCTGAGACGGTTTCTGACAGTTTGTGCAGAAATTGTTTGGTTGTGCAAACCAATTGTTCCAGCAGCTGTCTGGGTGGCTGGTCTCAGACGATCTTGGAGGTGAACCTGCTGGATGTGGAGGTCCTGGGCTGGTGTGGTTACACGAGGTCTGCGGTTGTGAGGCCGGTTGGATGTGCTGCCATATTCTCTGAAACGCCTGTGGAGACGGCTTATGGTTGAGAAATGAACATTCAATGCACGGGCGACAGATCTGGTTGACATTCCTGCTGTCAGCATGCCAATTGCACGCTCCCTCATTGCTTGTGGCATCTGTGGCATTTTGCTGTGAGACAAAACTGCACATTCCAGGGTGGCCTTTTGTTGTGGGCAGTCTGAGGTACACCTGTGCACTACTCATGATGTCAGATCAGCATCCTGATGTGGCACACCTGTGAGGTGGGATGGATTATCTCAATATAGCAGATGTGCCCACTACCACACATTTGGAGTGATTTGTGACCACTGTTTGGGAGGGATGGTTATATTGTGTATCTGGAATGAATTTTAGGTCTCTACGTCCATCCCATGGGGAATGGGAGCAGTAACAAAGGTGTTGCGTTTATATTTTTGTTGAGTGTATATCGACAGGTGGTCCCAGCATTACAACTACAGAGCAAAAACACTGAAATTCCTCCTTTCATTTCATTATCATATGGGTTTTTCTGTTTTGATGAGAGCACAGGATCCGATCCAGCTTGATCAAAGTGTAGCTGATGCTGCCAGGCTCTTGAATCCAAGCTCAAGTGTCAAAACATCCTTGTTTTTTCACAATCTGTTCCTCCTGCAATAGGATTAATCCTGGGAGGCTATTGATGAAGCATATTTCATCATATGAAAGAACTGCCAGCAATTGTCTGACTAATGAGAATTTGGCTGAAAAATATATACCCCTATATATTATTTTGTTTGCAGAGACATTATAAGATGCTTCAAAATAACTGCCAAAAAACAGGGCCTCAAGGCATTTCAAGATGCCTCAAACTACCTCAGATATTCAGGAACGCATGATGGGTGTTCTAAAATTCAGAGGCATGGATATCTGTTTCTATGAAAGTCCATAACACCTTACCTTACCTGAGGCCATTCCTTAGGGGGTGATGTTGAAATTGTTGAGAAGTTACAATAACTCTCTTTAGCTAACTTTAGCACGTAGACCACTCAGCGAGCTTGTGGCAACACACAACTTACAATCATAACAGGAGACTTAGGTGGAGGAAATGAGCACCAGTCCAGTGAAAAACCATGAAACCGTATTGTGTCAGTAATAGATCTTCAATGAGAATGCAGCCATAAAAGTGTATAATTACAGTATATATATGTGTGTTGGTTCAAAGTGAAAAGCCATCTGTTCTACAGCTCCACCATTACCCGTCGCCTTGTAACGGTCATGAGACTTATTATTAAAGACGGCCAGCCTCCTTCTCAATCAGGACAGAAAAGACACAACATGTGGCAGCATGAAATTCTCTGTGACACCACTATCTACCAGAGCCAACAAAGTGAAGGAGGGGGGAAAAAGAGTAAGGTCTTGAATTTGTGAATAAAATATGATGGATAGTAATGGTAAGGAGTGGGAGGCAAGATGAGGAATGATCCCTGATTGTGCTTGTCTTATGAGGAGCATCCATCAGGAGTGACATCCGCACAAATAAAACCCAACCCCCCCATATTCAATTATATAACGCGAGGCAGGTTTTACACACAAATACACACACCAAACCATACACGCAAAATGTGCTCATGCCCAAGACATTCATACAGACACGTGCACGTTATCAGAATCTGATGTGACCTATATTTTGCCTCATTCTTGCAAGAGATTAGTTAATCTCTGAGGAATATTTATTTCACATTGGCAGGACTTTTATATGTAATACAAGCTGACAGTTTCACGAAATAAAAAAAGACTCAATAGAGATCCAACTCACAGTTGAGGCAGGCATGCACACACTCGCGTGTTGGAGGTAAATTCAGCAATGCAGATTAGAGCTGGCTCAAAGGTTTGGGGACAGCAGAGAATTGGATTGTTTGGAGCCTCACCTGTTGGAAAGGAAAACGGGGACAGCTGAATCCTGGAGGATAGTTGGCTTGATGCGGCTGGACTCCAAAATGCTGGAAAAAGGCAGACAATTAAACAAATAATTAGAAGAATACAAACAACAGACTGAAGCATGAAGAGAGAGCAAAAATGTAGGAAGAGGAAGGATCAAAGAACATGCCTTAGGATGTGAAAGAAGGAATCAGTGTTTAACAAGGTGTAAAGCCAAAAAAAAAGTCAATAAGGACTCGATCTGAGGTATTCTTTCACAGATAAACAGCCTCACCATGTTAGGCATGTTTGCCTTGGCAAAGCCAATAAATAAGTAAAGACTTGAGTTCAGAAAACTGTTGGAGTGTAATATTTCAGAGACACAATGAAACTGAGATCAAATTTCTGTAATATTTTCAGGAAAACAATTTGTACGAATTGTTTTGGGGAGGGGGTTTTTTTCAATAAAGAAAGCTAACAAAACACCTACACTGCACTATGTTAGAAATGTGAATAATGCCGAAAAGTACTATAACATTGTGAAAGCAGAACAGGGTACTGCTTTGCTGAACAGTTTCTTACTGTGATTAAAAGCCACCCTTTCTTCAGTGAGTATTTTTCTGAAATACTGTTTAAATGTGTAAATAAGGCATTACCTATTAACAATTGTGCTTATTTGAATAGCAGATTTTTGGATATTGTATACTACACTACACTAAAAAAATTAATGTTTGTTTGCCCTGATAAACTTGCTGCAATAATTGTCAGTAAAACTGTAATTAAAAAGTTTATTTATTCAAATTATTTTTAGTTAAAGAAATTATGCTTGGTAAAAGCTTGTAAAAAGAAATTACCTGAAAAGATTACATGTAATCAGATTACTTAAAGTCAGAATTTTGAGCATAAATATTTTCTTGAATGTCAATGATAATTTTAACGACCAGAAAAGGTCAACTGCAGGTCTTTTCTGCAGTTGATTTCTAGGGAAAGCATTGTTTTGCAGATTATAACCATTAAATACGTACTAATTGGTACAAACATCCAATAGAAAGGTAGAAAAAAATGAATATGAGTAATGTGTATTTTGGATATTTTGATATTTGATATTTGCTAATCTGAAAGGAGGCCAGGAAGTAGAATATTGCAAAATCCAGTGTGTTTTAAACAATAATTCAAATCATACTTTATAAGACATGAACCAAAATAAGCAGTGTATCCAAATGTTGTGCGTTTCTTCCTTGGAATTACACCATAATAATGACAGTCCCTTTGAACTCGCAGGGTGGGGCAAACGTTTCAGAGCTGAGGCTAAAGAACAAGGTTCATCAATATTGAATACACATTAGCAGCTGCTTGACAACATAGTCAAGTCGAAGGCTTGTGTTGTGCTTGTGCACTGTGGTGTGCTGCCCTCCTTTTCACTTTATTTCACTCGTGTGTGTGTGTGTGTGTGTGTGTGTGTGTGTGTGTGTGTGTGTGTGTGTGTGTGTGTGTGTGTGTGTGTGTGTGTGTGTGTGTGAGAGAGAGGAAAGAGGAGACAGGAGGAGTAAGGGAGTAAGATTACTCAGCTGTACAAGACAACTCATTACATGACTGTAAAGAGCAATAAGTTTCCTGACAAGTGGTTATGTGCCTGAATGCTTGGAACACAAACTAAACCTGGGCTGGTTAGTTTGTACTCCATTTGGTAAAATACAAGAATAAACAATATAACCCACTTCTGGGACCTGTTTAAATTTTACGCATAGTTTTGTGTCATTGATAAAAAACATTATGTGATGTTCAGGCATCAGTGATTATTGCTTTTCCATGCCCGTGTTATCGCACAATCATAATTTAAAAAAGAAAAAAAAGTGCCGAGTTCAGTCATTCTTATTAAATAATATTTTTCATTAATCAAGGTTTATTACATATTTTGCTGGACTCTAAATCACATTAATCACATAGTCACTTTTCCACCGCGTAGATGAGCAAATTAGCTAATTAGAGGAGAGATCCAGTTGACAATTGCAGTCAAGAGGTAATTTATCATGACGTAAAGCCGTGCAATAATGATAAAACTAATAATAATACTTTGTCATTTGCATTTTGGCTGGGGATTACAACGCGGGGTGCTCATGCATTGTTCTACCCTCCATTTGATAATGTCAGAATGCGGGTGGGAGGTGGAGGTGGTGATCCAAAAACAGAATGACGAGCAGAGAGTGAGCTCTAAAAACTTTATATGCAGTGCGACCCCTTGGCTTCACTTTTTTTGACTCTAGGCACTGGGACACTTCAGTGTCAGGTTTCAGCATATAAGGGTAGTTGATAGACTTTTGTACTGCTCACTCAATACCAGACAACATGAAACTGTAGCCAAAACATTATCTGCTACATTGTAAGCTGACGCATGAATCGAGCAAACATCTCCAGGATTTGGGACAATGAGATACATTTTAGCTTCAGGGCTCTCAATGATGCACTTTTTTATGGCCGATGGCTATCATCATTTCCCGTCACTTGGAAGTGCCATCTGCAGCCTTTCACTCCTCTTGATTTTCCATCATGTTGTTTGATGTCACAGATTCCTCCATGACTAATGGAGAAAACCCAGTGGCAGACGGTGCAGTCGGCCCTGTACACATTCTCACTGATGCGTCTGAGCGACTGCTAATCATATTCCCATATCCTTCTGTAGTTCTGCAATTTCTGCAACCTCAGAGTAAATCAAGGGTTAGCATGACAGGTGACACGGAGCACGGTTCACACTGTATGGACCCAGAAACATCTGTGTCTCTCGTGACCTACAGCCAATCAGTGGAGCTCTTAAAAGTTATAGGTGTCTTCTGCTCGACGTACAAGAGAAAACTGTTCCAAGCATCCCATATTCTTTGAAAGCTTTACTGGTTACCTTTTGGGTAGATCAGGAGGCCCTAAAGCCTTCTTTAGGTGTGCTGCAATAGGCCTAGGCTACTGTGGACTTCCCGTGATGCAGTGTTTCTTCTACACACACCTCTTTTCACTCCCTGTGTGTTTATGCAACACTCTGCATTTAATCATTAGTTATTATTAGGGCATATGCCATATGCAAGATTCGGGAAATCAGTACAGGTATTACAATACAAAAAGAGAACTTTTTGAAAGCAGATGAAAGCAGTCTTGTAAGGATTTAAGTCTCAATAATTTTGTCTGTTAAATTATGCTAATAAGGCGAGTTTTAGAAAGGATTTTACCACACTAAAAATCTAAAACTAAGGAAAGTGCCTCTATCTTTCATTTTATTTTATTTTATTTTATTTGAAACTGTTCAAAAACAGTTTCAGTTAGTTTTAGTTAACTAAACTTTTTTACATGTAGTTTTTGTTTTTTGTTAAGTTTTAGTTTACTATAATTACCTTGCAGATAACTTAGGGGCTGTTTTGAGCACATATGTATACAGACTTGCCTTAAAATTTTTGATTAAACCTCAAAATTTGCTATTACGAAAGCACACAGATTCTTAATTTTTTTTCAATCTAGTGCTTACCTTACTGCAGGGTGATTAGGACACTTAAACTTCACTAATCTAACTAATGATCAGAGGTAGTAATCATACCACTCTGATCAATTGGATATGCCGCTAAACACACAAAGCACTAATGTAATTCGTGGATCTTCAGGGTCAAACTTCTAATCATATTCCTTGTCCTTCATTTTGCACTTTGCCTTTCCGTCTTTTTCTGCATTAAGGATATCAAACATACACTCGCACACACCGATACGAACACGCAGACATGAAGACTGAAAATGCCACCAGCCGGAGGATAACAACGGACCAGTGTAGCCTAGCAACAGCTTCAAGACGGGCTTGTTAGGTGGACGAAGACAGAAGAACGCGAGAGCGAAAACTTCAGCCTACGGCTCCGCCACTATTACACCACACAGGCTGAGGGGTGCTGAAGCCATCCCTCCTTCCTCCTCACTGCTCCCCGAATGTGCTGTGTTTCTGAAAATCCTCCATTTTCAAAAGCCAATCCATCAGGCTGCTAAATGGAACAATTTGGCCACTCGTTTCTTTTTGTGTGTCTGCCAAGTGTGGAACATTTTTAACTGTCAGTTTGTGATTCTGTTTGGTTTTTCATTCTTAAATTTGAAGCCATGGCACCCAAATACTAGCTCAGGTATGCCAACTCCCTAGTGCAATGAGAGGAGCTTAACTTAATTGCTCTTTCTTTGAGGTAGTATCTAATGGATCATGAATTCAATTCTTGAGACAGAAAAGGGTTAAATCAATGCTTAACAGTGGCTCGAGTGACCTATTGAAAGGCTGAGAGTTAGAAACACTTCATATTGCAGGCATATATATATATATATATATATATATATATATATATATATATATATATATATATATATATATATATATATATATATATATATATATATATTAGGGGTGCAACGATATTCGTATCGATATTGAACCGTTCGATACAGTTCAATATCTGCTCTCTTCCTTCTGACTATGCTGTCTGTGTTGAGCGCTCAGTGGATCTGCGCTCGACAGTGCAGCCTAGGCGGAGTAGTCGAACACAGATTCACTGAGCGCTCAACACAGACAGCATCGTCAGAAGGAAAATTGATAAAATAAATTACAAATGTTGTATTGTTCGATACATATGCGTACCGAACCGAAAGCACTGTATCGAACGGTTCAATATCGATACGAATATTGTTGCACCCCTAGTATATATGTATATATATATATATATATATATATATATATATATATATATATATATATATATATATATATATATATATATATATATATGACCTAGTTAATGACCTAGTTAAGTGACCTTGAGGTTTTCAGAAAGTAGTTAGTATATTAGTATACAGAATATTACAGAATATTACAGAATATTACAGAATATTCTCATCCATACAGTCTACCAAGGGGAAGCATCAAGGATGGAGAGATAGAACAAGGTCTTTTTAGATATTCCTTTCCAGATTCTAGCCTTTCTTTCTGTCCTGTGAAACTTTTATAGCAGAATATTTAGGTTATGGAGAGCATCAGAAGGAGAGCTGGCACATGAGTTAGACCTCTACATGTCTGAGAGCAAAACACTGACAAAGACAGACTGAAAGATTTGAAGATATGTCAGTGTCTAAGATAGCACTCATAACGTTTTCACGCCATCTATAAACATTTACTTAAATCTCAGCATCAGCTGTTTTGCTGCCAAAAATAAAACTTTCATAATGTCTCTCTCCATCAGCATCACACATTTTACAGTTTCTCCATCTCCAGTCTCTCTCCCTTGCCCAGGCTCGTCGCCTTGCAATTCATTTCTCAGTAGACATCAAGAGACCTTCACATTGCCACTTCCACCCAGGGGGAATGTGCATTGCACCTTTAGTAATTATCCTGCTGGATTGGTAGTGCTTAGGCCAAAGGGGCAAACCTTACAGTGCAGCAAGCCTTGCTGTCACTGTCACCATCGCACACGCTAAAAGAAAGTGCAGCCCAAATTTAAATAGGTCAGAGACTAAAAAGGGCAGAGTGAGAAAGAGGTGAAGATATAAAAATGTGGTGTTCTGTTTTTAATGGAGAAAAGAAACTTTTTTTTCTTCTCGCTTTACTCACACTGCTAACTCTTTTCTGAATCAAGACAAAAGGAAGATTAAGGAGTCTTGGATGTCTTAGAAAGGAGCTGCTTCATACCCAAACAGCTTCATGGATGGAGGATCTCTCCATTAAAGCATATGCATTCATTTGGTGTTTAATGATGGTGCTGGAGGGTGCTGACATACTAAAAATCACCCATAGGTGTTTAGCCAGGCTGAGATCTGGGTCCTTTTTCTTCAGTGCAATGTTTTAAAGATCCAAAATTCACCAAAATAAAAGAATGGGTAACCCAATTCAGTCACTAGCAGCATGGACCTTCATTTCAGGTAAAACAGGCTCTCCTGGACATTCCTGCTGTATGCATCATACCACCAGCTGTCTAAAAGTAATTACTCAGGATACACCACAGGATCACAACAGTCACATAATAATGTCTAGTCATTTTCTTTATATCGCCAGTGCTTCAGTCACAGTGGCTCCTCCGGGAAGAGCAGCAAGAGTGACAGTCGTGACCGAATGTGATGCTTCTGTCAGGTAACTGCACAACTTGCTGTATTTGGTTTGAACAACACTAGTCTGTCAGAACCCGCCCACTCTGCAAGTATATAGTGAAAGTAGGTGTAAAAACAGATGTAGCTGAAATGATAACAGCTTTTTTCCTTAGGTATGAGATACTTCAGCATGACAAAGGTTGGACGGTAAAGTCATTGCCTGTGCTGTTTCTATCTCTTAGGTAATGCTGTAAGCTGGCAACATTATTGGACTGACCATAGTTTAAACATAGACTGTACTTAAAAGATGGACAGGCCCACTGTGATGTCACTATTTCATTTCTTGAAGCCAACAGACATTGCATATTCATATTGCCCAAATACTTTATTCTATCTTGTTCTTCTTTACAAAGTTAACACCAGGCTGTATTTAGTAAGACTCAAAATTAGCAATCGAGATCATAATGTCAAAAGACTTTAATGAGGTTACAGGTGAACAAAGCCAAGGGCCTCTGAGCACACTTAAAAATACTGTTTTTAAAAAAATAATCACGCATGTACAACCCCTACAACTCACTCTTGAACACAAATAAAACAAAATATATGTAGAGTAGGGCTGTTCGATATAACAATATATATCAGATGACGATATAAAAACGTCTATCGTTTCATTTTATGCTATCGTTTGTTTCGTGGTGTCGCAAACTGTTTGCGGCAATATTTTTTTCATCGCTTTGATGGTGACAGTAGTGGCTGTATTCATTTCTTAAAGTTCTCTCTTTCTCTTATATTTAATATAACCACACTACGGATGGACAAGCGCCTGTTTTTATGCGTTGTTAGCAACAACAATGGTAACAGCATCGCGTGTCCGCTTGTTTATTTTCCACATAAACCTTTCACAATAAAGCTCAAGATCCTGTTGAGACTTTTCAAAATAAACTGAATCACGTGAACGATGCAGAGTGTTTACGGATCAGAAGCAAAAAAAAAAAGAGCCGTCGGGTGCTAAAAAATAAACCTTAGACTCCAATGTTAGAACAGGCTTTTGCCCGCAGCACGCTGTGTAATAAATGCTCACAAAGAAAACAGCGTCCGTTACAACTTATGTCTAAAAATATATCGTTACTCGACTCCAGGTACACGACACCCAGCTGGAAACACTTCACGCAAGTCGAGCTGCTCGAGATTCACAGAATTTACAGAATTCATATCGGGATATGAGATTTTGGTCATATCGCACAGCCCTAATGTAGAGAAGTAACTGTTTAGTACACTCACCTGATAGCCAGGAGGGTTGCAAAATCTGACAAAGTGGATTTGGTTGCAGGGGTGAAAGCAGCACTGTTTCAAGGTTATCACCTTCTGATTTGATCCTGGATGGAAAACTGTTGCTTTCTTGTTGATTTTTGGAGTAGCACCATATTCAGCTTTAAAAGCAAAAAAATGAAGGACAACTAGGTAAGATTGAGAATGCTGGAAGCTTCTATACTGAACCTACTTTCTTAATTAAAAAAAAAACAAACAAACAGTTTTTACCTTAGTGAATCCCAGGAAAATTATAATATTTTTTAGGATACATAAATGGGACATATGATATGTCCCATGTATACATACCCTTTGGGGGTCTTACTTTGATAGCACAAAAGTAGCATCAATAATATTCATTTTTATCACTCAAACACTATTTACAGACTTTTAGCTAAAGCATGAAGACTGTTGATTTTTCAGCTCCACTGCCTTGCAAAGTTTCTGCAGTGGTTACATCACTCTGTCGTTTAAACATCTTGTTAATGCATCTTCTGCTGCAACACATCCAAACAGGCGTGCCAAAGATTTGAATTTATACAGAAAACAACTGCGTGTGCTCCTCCGCATTTAAACTGTAAGTGCAAACACACAGAATCACAGAAGCAGCTTCTCTGGAGAGGAAGCTGGCTGAAACATTCAGTTTAGTTGCTGATATACCCAGATTTTCTTTTTCTTTTCAGGGAAATTTAGAAACATAATTTCATTGACCAAATGTGCAGATACATGCCTAATCTAAATCATAATTTCATCAAGACAAGTTTGATAATTAATCACATTTAAAAGCAAAGTTTTAACATATTCCAGTCATACATATGAATTTGATCCTCTTAAAACCACATCTGACTTGCAGAATTTGATCTGAGGCAGAAAACAGATGGATTAATGAAATTTCTGTTCAATATCTGCTTTGGAACCAGAAAGATACGTGCGTGTTGTTAAACCACCACTTTATTATTTATATCGATATCAGACCACCTCAGTGCCAGAGACCTGCCAGCGTTCAACGTCGAGCTTGATAAAAGGCAATTTTTAATTGATGTCACAAACAGTAACAATGGTGCAAGATGGAGCAGCAGCCATTTCTTTTTTTTTTTTTTTTTTTTTTTTTTTTTCTAAATGACATCAGAAACAGCAGTATGCGACATTACGTGATGGCAGAGCTTCAGTTCATCCTTTGTCATTTTTTTTTTTTTTTTTAATAAATAGGACAGGGGGAATGAATGAGAGAGAGAGGGGGCGAGAAAGAAAGAAAACCAAAGGGGAGAAGAGACGGTGAGAAGGGGGGGGAAGAGAGAGAAAAAAAAAAAAAACTCCTGGGTCACCTGTATGGAGAAAAAAAAAAAAAAAAAAAAAAAAAACAAAAACAAACAGAGGAGACAGCAAACAACAAAGAGCAACATAATAATAGAGAAAACAAAGCACCATCACAATAAACTAGCTAGTCATAGATATCAGTATTTACTAAGTAATAAACGATATTGTGCAGCACGCAAGATAGACAGCGCACAGTGTGCTTTGAGGCAGCAGCCAAGAAAGCTTTAGTCCGCGTCTGTGAATACCCATGTGTGCATACCTGTGTGGATCAGCATGCTTGCATTCCAAAGGTTTCTCCATGTAATGATCTGCTAGGGAGTGTGGGGGGGCCACAGCCCCGTCCTCCAGCAGCAGCCATTTCAACTTCAGCCTCATTTGCATCCAGTAATTATGCCAAAATATCACAATTAATTTGACAATGATATATGGATGTATGAAAACTCTAAACGCTTGATCTTTGAGGTGCAGCAGAGTAAAGGACAAAATGGCATTCTGTAGCATTTAGCATTGAGAGCACTGCAAAATAAGGGATCGGGAATGATCATGATGAATTCTTCATGTGGGCCCACAGTGAAACGTAATATCCGATGCCCTCTGAATGTGTCATCCAACACATATATACGCACACACACAAGCACACATTACCTGCAGATGCCAAGATATAAGTTTACCTTTGGCTTTGTTAATGGTAACTATCTGCTGAAAGGTAGCAGGTCTGGCTTTCTCCTGAGGGGCAGCTGCTTGCTTCATGCCTGCCTTGGCAGCATTAGCCCAGGACCTGGCACTGACACCCACGCCATCTGCACCTGCAACTGCAAAATGAACAGCAAGGGAACGCGGATTACTGCTATGGGCATTTTGCATGCATTGTGTCCTGTCTGGCCTGTACCATAGGTAAGCCTAAAAAGAACTGTGTTCTTCTCAGCTGCAAAAAAAACCCCACAGATTTTCTGCAGTCTCCCCCTCTGGGGATCGACAAAGTGCTATTGAATCAACAGGGCCATGCTATCAGAGAGTATATTCTATCATATCAGCGCTGGCTGCGAACTGCTGGAGGAGGGCTAGCAGTGTGTATATCACATATGCACATTTACTGAGCAAAGCAGAGCCGCCTTCAGTTACAGCTCTGCACCTGTTAAAAAGGCGAGGGGAAATCAAACAAGACCAAATAGATTATACTGTTCCATACGATATATAAATATAGCTGGAATAGGAAAGGAACGACTTCTCCAGCACAAAGTTCCTTGAGGTACTGTATCCACTGTACAAGGCATACTCTCTACTTAAAATGAACATGTACTTATGCATGTGTACTTATATCTGTGCTCTGTTCTGCACCAACAGGAAGGCTCACCGTGTAATTCACTTTGCCACTGCAAAATAATCCCCTCATTAAAAGAACATTTTCCCACTGAGTCATCCAAGTGAGCAAGTACTTCTCAGCAACAGCAATGCAGAATCACAGTGTGTTAACACCTACACAGAGACATGTTTGCAATGTTTGCAAGCGCGGATGTGTCTGTGAGTTTGTGCGCACATCTGGGTGTTTGTTGAGGATTAAAGGTGGCAAAGCGCTGCCCTGTGATTGGTAAAGTTGCTTTGATGTTTCATCTGGCTATTTTTCTATCAGTAAGTAGAACTCAAGGACAGAAAACAAAGTAGTAAAGCCACCTGCTTCGTGGCAGAAACAAAAGTGCTCCGTTAAATGGGCTTCAAAAATAACCGAGGAGAAAAAAAAATGTAGCAGTCTGAGAGCTGGACTCTTTGACAAGCTAGAGTTTCTGCCTGGGACAGGCTGCTGCTGCTCCTCCTCTCCTGTCTTTAATTACCCAAGTACGAAGGTGTCTCTAATATTAATAATGCATTGTCAGAAAGAGATAATGTGAGAGTATTTCTAGCTCCAGAAAGCTTTAAGAGTGACATAAAGTTATATTTGTCAGCACCAGATTATTTATACTGCCTGATAGAAGGAGAGGCATGTTAACGGCATAGAGACACATGGCAGATTTATTACCTCTAGGCGGCGGCTGCTTGCTGGCCTTCCGTTGCTCACAGCTGATGGTGGGAGAGTTGCGATGGCGGACTGTGCCAAATGTTTGAAGGTCCAGCACAGATTTCTGATCTCCTGCACAGATGGAGGAGACCTCGTGGGGCAAATTTTCCAATCTCCTCTCATGGGAACCCCTACAGCTTTGGCAGTGGCTTGGAGTAGAAATGAGAACTCCTTTCCCCTTTGCATCGTTGGTCTTGGGATTCCTCTGACGCAATCCACCAAGCGCTAAAGGGTTCTTTGGGGGCTGGAGGGCTGGGAAGTCAGCCAAGAGGTCATAAGCCTCTTCCTGCACTGGAAGAGGTGCTTTGGTTTTTGAGTTTGCCTCAGGTGCTTCTGGTTTGCCTTGGATGGGAGCCTGCACAGGGTCATTCATGCCACTTGCCAACGTGACAGTGGGTATGTCATGTGGGTGGAATGAAAGGGGAATCTCCCACTGGCCTTTTATCTTCCCCAAGGCTGGAGGCCCTGTGAGAGATAGCGGAATGCCAGCGTTGATGGTGGTGAGAGCAGGAAAGTCTTCATCAGCTGTAAAAAAGGAATCCTGCTCACTGTCGCAGCTTAGCTCAACAGATGAGCTTGGAATTTCCTTTTTCTTCACCACTTTTGCACTAACCACTGAGTCATTATTGCTGCTGTCGCTGGCACAACTTTGCACCCCCGGTAGACTAACAGCATCACTCTCATCACTAGAGTAGCTGTCTGAGCCCCTACTTGCATTCTGCTCTTTCTTGCTTCCACATTCATCCCCGGGTAGTTTAGAAGGGTGTAGAGAACCTTCTCTGTCTGGCAGGTGTGGGGTGTGGCCTTCAAAGCAGACAGGATTTGTCACCAGATGTTGAGGTGCAGGTACTGAGCTCTGTGTGCCTGTTCTGCTGGATTGAGAGACCTGCATCTTCTGAAGAGAGTTTTCAACACTCCTTTGTTTATCTTGCACATCCCTCTCCCGACAGGACTGCGAAATCAAAAACAATGGAAAATACTGCTTGCATTAATTAGCGAGTTTTAGCCGAATACGGATAATGCTATTTTTATTCATGCTGAGAAAAGCAGATGTTATTAGATTTGATTAAAAAACCCTCACCGACTTTATTTTTCCACCCGCCTCTTCCTTAATTTGCCTCATCTCCACTTCCAGCACAGGGCTCAGCACCCGTGCGGGGTTGGATAGGCCGTGATGTCTGCAGCCCGAGAGATAAGGACAAGGAAGGGTGAAGTCAGTGTGGTATTGCTTCTTGTCCTCCTCATAGTGCGTGTAATCATCTGTGTCTTCTTGCTGCTTCTCAGCCCTGGACAGGAAGAGAAACACAGACACGTAGGGTGTGTGTGTGTGGCAGGGTTAAACAGATCTTTTTGCATGTAACAGGCTATCACAGGATAATTACCGCCACTTCAAGGTTAGCCAGCTCATGTCGTCTTGTATGCACCTTCTTTTTTCCCCCTCGTGAAGAAAATGAGAAAGCTTGATAGCGATGTCACTTAGTTTCCCATGCATTGTGTGTTAGGCATGCTTTTTGAAGGCGTTTATAAATTAAATGACATTCATTTTCATACTAAATCACTGTGGTGATCATGCATAAAGAAAAGGTCACTTGTATCACGAACATGCCAAAATGGGCTTAATTGGAGGTACTGTCCGATTTTCTGCTTTCTGACATCGCATTTTAAGATGCTTATGCTTATTTCACCTCCAGGTGAAATAAGCAGTGCTTTTGTTTTGTTTTTTTTGGGGGGGGGGTTACCCTGCATAAGATCCTTCTAACCTCACTGCCCTCACCAACAGGTAAACCAGTTTCCCTAGAAAATAAGGAATCACAGAGTCCACGGCTCCAACCTGTATGTATGATGCATCACCCGCTTCAAAGCATGACTTTTTAATGAGGCTACTCTTTAGTCACCAGCCTGTCGACTGTCGAGCTGCGATGCGGAGCAGACGGTCCGGTGAGACCCGGGATGCTTATGATAACGGAGACGTCATGGTAGCTCTGGGCGGTGGGTGAGCAGATGGTGTACATTAACATTATACAGTGGGTTTATGACCGCACAGCAGCCCAACTGATCTCCAATGAAGTCTTGGGATCTTGGTTATAAGTTATAAAGAGGCTACAACTCCACATCCATCCAGTTAATCCATTTATTTTCCCATAACCCTATCTGTTTTAGGCAAAACAAATGTTATGATTTCTAAAATGAGCCTGTGGGCCATTTTAATTAAATAGAATACACAAAATATAAATAGAAACTTTAGACTGGCCTGTGGGTTTAGACAGTCAATCGTAATTTTGCTTTTTGATTAGTCAAGGTTAAAATAAACTACCAAAAATAGACACTTTATCCCCATTTTAACTCTAGCCTATGACTGATGTTGCCACGGTAACAATCAATGACACTTGTTTTGAGCTGAGGTATTCAATAAAAGAGGGAGAAAACATTGCTGTGGAGAGAGAGCACTAAAATGCCAGAGTTTTTTGGAGACCACAGTAACCTACTGGAAACAAAGGAAACAATCCTGAGTCTGACTGAAGTATTAACAGAAGTGCTGAAACCTGCCACATTAGGAAGTTCCGTCACAGGCTTGCACTGTGTTCATTATAAGCAACAGGAGGTTTCCATCACTGTAATCTCTTTTTTTATCCACATTTTTTTTTTGTCATTATTATATTATTTTTGCTGAATGTTCCAAGTAAAACGTCCTTGCAACAACTGAATTCATCCAAAAGGAAAGACCAATTTTCTGCCAGCGTAAACAAAGCCAGACAGTTGCATAGTGTTACTTGGTCGGCCATGTTTTTCTTCTTTGAAAAAAAAGAAAATTGCAATTAATCTAGAAAACATTGTATGGTAGCGCTGCTTCAGTCAGAGGTCGAACTGCTCTGTGCAATGAATACATTGAGCTAAAATGAACTGGCACTTACATAGTAACTTTGTACCCAGTTGAGTAGAAAGGTACTTACATTCCTCCCTGGAGGAGTCAGGGATCAAGCCAGTGACCTTCAAACCAGCAGATGACCTGCTCTACCAGCTGAGCCACAGAAACCCCTAATAACCCTGGGGCTGCCCCAAACCAGATTTGTTCTGATTGGCTGCTCCTCCTAAACACGAGGTCTGAACAGTAGATGGGAGGAGCTTCTTCACAAACAGCAGACTTTTGAGATGCTGATATAAAGGGAATCTGTTCTCACTGATATCATAGGGAGTCAACAGTGGGAACTTTATCATTATTATACAGCATGATTATTAATGACTCATAAATTACCTGATCTACTGAACAATAAAGTATTAAACATTTGAATGCTGGGTTTCAATAGTTACTACTTATAAACTATGTTAAAGACGCTTGTAAACTCCAAATTATAACTTCACCATCTGTATTATTACAAAACAAAACAAAAACACAGAATACTGGCTGTACCTGTTGCCATCTCCTATATTAGATATTACAGTGTTAGCACTAATTACTGAGGAGCCTACCGCTTCCCATTTCATCTAAATTAGATCAAAGCACACCCCAGGAACAAAATGATGAAGCTGCTTGAGCTTCATATAGACAGACTGATTAAACCTGGATAAAGTGTGATATGAGACATAGTGGGTTCGCAGTGAGGCTAATTTCATAGCTTATGGGTTTATAAGCGATATGAAGGCATGTTTCATCGCTTATGATGGAGAGGTCAGTTATAGCCTGTATAGCCACAGATAACCCTACCTGTGACTTGACATTATGACTGAAGGAGTGTCGTCTTTACTAGCTTGGATTTCCAGTGAACTTTGACCTCTTCCCGGTTTCACCTGGGTAGCTTTGCTCCAGACAATTTTGCACACCATATCATAGCTGTCCCTCGGTGCGTTTGGATGAATCCAAGCGAAACGCGGAAATGGCGCAAATGCGCCGAGGAACTGATTTGAAGTTACTGACGTCAAGTGATCTTCTTCCAGAGGGACCATTTTCCCTCTGCTTTTCGTATACATGGCCATATCGGTCTTCTTTACAGAGTCCAAATGTGTATTTTTAAGCTGTTTCTTTTTTTCAAAAGCATGTCAGCATGTTAGGCTGTCATGGCAACCAGTATCAGTTCCAGAATTTCAACAATTATCCAGCGGTTGTAAGGATAATCTTCTGAGACATTTCATTTCTTAGTATTTCAGTGCCTGACATAAATAAGTTGCTGCAACATTTCTCTCCAGTAGATGGAGGGGCCTTCCCCTAGTACATCTGGGCTACATGCATGTAAGGGTTCCCCTGGCCAGCTGTAAGCGTAAATATTTTAAGTACAGGAGGCTTCAGAATCTCAGTTAGATCTATTTCCTGAACTCCTGGGAAAAAATGCAAGATTGAAGCCCAGAACAAGCTGGTGAGGATGAGTGAGCAATCCAGCGTTAGCAAAGTTTAATTTAATGTTGCATGAAGACTATTTATGGCCTCCATCATATATGTCGGGGTTGAAGGCCGACACGCCTTTCATTATCCCAACTGTTTCCACGCGCGCAGCATTATGAAAAAACTAATTATATCGGTCATATGCAAAAGTGGAAATGACATTCAAATTTACTGGCCAGGGTTCTGGCCTGTTAAGCATCAATTTCACGTTTAGTGAGCAGCAAGTGGACTTCTGTGCTAAACTGCCGGGAAATCCCATTGCTGGTCTGAATGGATGGAGACAATGGCCTTGTTGGTGGGCTCCCCTAAATCTTACTTTTACAAATTTGATTAAGGCGTATTAAAGGTTTCGTATTATTGTTATTATCATTGTTGTTGTTGTTGTTGTTGTTGTTGTTGTTGTTGTTGTTATGGTTGTGATTATTATTATCGGGAATGGCAATCAATGCATAGAAATTGGAAGAGAAGGGTTTAAAAGCTAAAACTTATAACTTACATACGCCCTTAATGAGTTTATTTTGAAATGATGTTCCAGCACAAAAAATGTGGGTATATGATATGACTAGTGATGGTAGTGAGGAGAGCCAACCGAGAGCTGAGAGAGCGAGAGAGAGAGAGAGAGAGAGCGGAGAAGGAGCAGGTCTGCAGTCGGAATCTTGGGCGCCGCGCAGACCCGAGACGACTGTGGCCAAGCGCTGAGATACTGGGAATACATACTGCATATTTCTCTATGTACAATAAGATCGCTGACCACACTCCGGCGTTGGTTGAAAACTTCTCAAACCAGGCAATCTTTCTCTGATCCGGATATCCTCCGTGGTTCTAACCAGTTCGTTCATCCTTCCTCTGAATTTCGGTCTCATGTCGACTTAAAGCGTGGATTACTGGCACCGTAGATGCTCTTATTAACTGGAGATAGATTAGACAGAAGGACAAGTAAGTGTTGCCGGAGAAACTAGAGGAGGAATCTCCTGATTTCTTTTTTTTTTCTCTTGACGTGTATCTGGTAATCTCAGTTATATGCGTGGAGCTGGCGAGGGTTCTTTTGTGATTTTTACTCGTGCTGGGCAGATCACTGACCACTTGAATCGCGTCCCCCCTTTGGTTTGCCTTCCCCTCTTCTTTCCCCTCCTTTAGGTGTGAAATCTATCTTCTCAGACAGAGACTCTGAACCCCTCGGTCCCCGCATGACATGGTTCAGTCCAGCTGCGAGCTCCGAGCCTCCTCCATGCATTGGGATTTTTCTCAGCGCCGACACCGAGTGAATCTCCCTTTTCTGACCGTTTGAAAACTCGTCGTGCCTGCCAGACCAGAGAAAAAGCCCTGCCATGACCGCCGCTTCAAATCAGGACGGAGCAACGGGACTTTTCAGGAGACCGGAATGCGCAGGCAGGAAAGTGGACGGAATACGGATTTTTGCTCTAATGAAGGCGGGAGTGCAGGCGCACCATTGGAGCCGGATGCTGTTCTTATATATGGGGCTGCTGGTCGCCTCAGTAAAGGGTAAGTCCCCATCTTTAGAGCTGAAGACATGCAAAATGCAGCAGGCTTACCCCCACCCCCCTCCACCGCCCACCCTTTCCCAATCCCTGACTGAATGCAAATCAGTATCAGCAACACGCAGGCACACGCTCATCCTAAAGGCGCATTTAGGATCAGGCTCGCTCCGATGTTGCTCTTCCACCTCACAAAGTTATTATAGGTGGCTGGTTGGGTGGCTATTTTCGTGACAAGCGGATCGAGTTTCGAGCTTCCATCCTTCACTCTATTGATGGGTTTCGTTAAAGGACTGAGCAAAGCTGGGTATTTTGTTAAAAACAGGAGGGGAGCGTTAAATGTGCTGCATGGACGTACTGACGCCGAGTGAATGAGGGCTTCACACGAAACCCTCGCTGTTAGTGCAGCATGTGCTGCATGCATGAGGAAATCCACCGAGGTGGTCGAGCGGGCGGCTGATTGTGATGCTGTTCAGTCCAAAAGGTGTGTGCGTGTGCGTGCGTGCACGTGTGCGCGGGCGCACTGTGGGTCATGCTCTTCTTTGGGACTGCTTCTTCTCGGTTCTTCCTCATCGCATCCACAAGCATTCTTAACTTGTGAAGCAACCACCCATAAACAAATTTTGCGTGTAGTTTCTATCTGTTGTCGTGCATGCATGGGGAGGCAGGCCTAATTAACTTACTTTGGGTTTTCTGCCCTTGATTAATTTCAAATGGAAATCTTGCAACCGGAGCCCGCGCATTCAACAGATTATCATTACTAATAATTTACTTCCACGTCCAGTTCTGATGTCTTCCTGAAATGTGAGGCTCTGTTACAAATAATCTTCTTCTTCTTCTTCTTCTTCTTCTTCTTCTTCTTCTTCTATGAGACATGTTACGAAAAGCATATTTAGAGCTCAGGGTGTTTCGGGGAAGAGCCGCAATGATTTTTGCCGTCCCGAGCAGGTCCTTTGGCAAAGAAAGCCAACCGTTTTATCACTGTCTTGGCTCCCTACCAGAGAATGGACACTATTTTTAGCAAAAGCCAAGAATACTGCCATGGCCACAATATGAATTTGACAGTGAGTCATTGCTCTGTGTTAGCCCACTCATGCCTTTTTTGGACGGCTCATAATCCACAAGTGAGTGGAAATAGACACATTTTCGGCATCACCATAAGCGCACACACTCACACACACGCTCGCACACACAGTGGGCCGTGCGATTTCACGATGTGTGAAAAGTGCGAAAGTGTGCTTTGAGGTTGAGCGTCACCCTCAAATCCTCCCACCAAAATAACTCCCACTCTGTCACCCACCTTTTGCTCCAACTTGTGTCATCAACCACCCAACATTTAAAATAAAATTTAAAAAAGAAAAAGAAAAGAAAACGTGTTTCAGCGCCGGTAAGGCGTAGCTTTATCACACACTCAGTTCAGCTCCTAATGATAGTGACAAATCTCCCTCGACTCTCCCGTGGAGTAAATCTCAATGCAGCTATATTCGGAGGAGACTGCTTGTTTTATTTGCGCCCTGGGAGCTCTTTCTTGCCCACTTTCTTGCCGTTTGGCTCTACTTTTGGAGCCGATAAAGCGACTTGAACTTATCGCACATATTTACGAAGAGCAGAGGGGACTAGACTATCCATCTAGCCGCCCACCCACTGTATAACAACCTTTACTTTAAACGCTGTCGATAAATATGTTTGACTCACCACGCGTTGAGGTGGTCTGCTACATCCCTCGGTGCTGCAGCCACCAGCAGTTGCCCCATCCTCCCATTGAGCGGCACCAGAGCCTCACACTATGCTGAGGGGCGGAGCGGGGGAGTGGGGAAGAGGAGACTTCGAGTTCCTGGCGTTTCTGTCTCCACATACTTTTATCAAGTGTGGCTCATATATACACACGCGTATACGAAAGTGCTAACGATTCCGTTACAGGCTGTGTGTGACAGCCATTCTTAGGCTCTTTTACGCCGTCTTAGTGGATCAAGCGGACTTTCTTTACTGTACTAATAGCAGTATCGATCCCAGGGGCCGTTAGAGACAAAGATAGAGACGTGTGAAAGGTTTCTGATTATAATAAATAAGAAAAGAAAAAAGAAAAAAATGAATAGAACCACGCGCTGTCTACAAGGGATCAAAAGCAGCTGTCCCCACTGGACCCGCCGCTCAATAAACAGTTATCAGCCTCCATTCATTTGAAAGACCAGGGCAGGGAATGCAAAGGCCGGGGATGGAGGGGAAGGGGAATCGAGGATGACGTGTCCTCTCCTATCCGGGGAGCGTTTTCGGCTTTCTTAACTCCAAGTCCAGCGGTATTATCATTCGTCAGCGGCGCATGAGACAGCCTCTCAGCATGTCCATTTACACGCAAGATCACGCTCTGTCGTGCTCTCCTTTATATAAAGCACGGCGTTGTGCTCATGATGCAACTTGCAGTAATGTTATGAGGACTGGAGGGCTTGATGCTCCTTTCCTTTTTATCTCCTTTATTTTATTTTATTTATTTATTTTTTACTTGATGATATTTGCTTGGATTCGCATGAGGCTCCTGAAGAAAGAGACGGGCTGTGTGTGTGCGTCTGGCGTGGAAGAGTATGTTTATGTGGCCAGTCCAAGAAGTCCAAGAAGTCCAAGAAATAGAGCCTTGTTAACCTTGATCAAGTCTTTACTATTTTCTCTCACGTCCAAGAACATTTCACACAAACTCGAGTATATTCGTTTTAAATCCTACTAGAAACAAAGAAGCCCTTTAAAAGTTTAAAGTATGAAAAAAATAGTTAAATTCGCAATTGATCAAATCCGGCAGCAGTGAAATCTGTCTCCTAAGACAGTATATCTCATTTTAAATCTCATTTTAAATAAGTACAATTCTTGAATTCACCTCACTTGACACAAGGGGAGCTACAGAACTGACTGTAAGGTGACTTTTTTCAGCACCTAGGACAGCAACAGGTGCCGCCCTATCGGCTACACAGTGGAAATTCTCTCCAGCACCATGGACAGCTCCCCATAGTACACCATCGATAAAGGATTTGCTGGCTTCAAAAGTCAACACTTGAACTTGTCCAACATTTATTTTCCCCACAGCTTTAAACTCTCAGTTAACCTCAGACCCCACCCCCTCCCTCCTCCCAACTGACAGGATCACACCACAAGGGTTTTGCTCTTCTTCTGGTTTTATATTGGATTTAGATTTCGTAAGCAAGTTCAACAGCAATCATGTCACAGACTGCACATAAAAGATGGACTTAGCTTTCACGTCTCAAAAGTGAATCCAATGAGAAGAGCCCTTAAATTTCACTACTTTCTCACCTCCAACATGGGGTGTTTGCTTAAAGGCAATCAGTTATGAAGACCTCTATATCCTCTCTTGATCCATCCCCTCAGTATAACCTTTCTAAAAAAAAAATGTTGGTCTTTGTCATCAGTCGACTCGAATGTAGCATGGTATTCATTTCATAAATTATTGTCCCAATTCTAGTTTAAAAAAAGGACTGTAAAGGAGGTGTGCTTTACGGCTCTTTTGTCATGCTTGGGTTTAAAATACCAAGATGGCAACAGTGTCTTTTATATACAGTTTATGCATCATGCACATTTATTATTTGCTGAGATAGTGTATCAAGCTAAAACAATCAGAAACCATGGCCATGTGAAAATTGAGCTTTGGCTTCTGCTCAGCTGTATCGGCTTAGACAAGTGTCCTAATTTTCCTCCCAGCGAATGCGCGTGCATCCTGCTTCCCCCTTTTGTTTCTCACGTCGCTCTCACCTGTCTGCCTGCAACTCTCAATTTCAAAATCCTCTTCTATCTGCACGCTCCGCTGCTTCCCGTTCTCCCATCTGCTCTCCACATTCGCCGTTGAGCAAAATGAAAAGGAGGGAACAGATGACATGATCAAGTTACTCAAAACTGAGAAATGGTTGGAATGCAAACCAGATGTTTATTGCTTGACTTGAACAGAGGCGGGGGGAAGCTGTGTAGTTGAGGATGAGAGAGAGTGCGCAGTGGTCGAGATGAAGAAGAAGAAGAGGTCCCACTAAGGGAAAAAAAAAACAGCAGGCAAGAACTGGCTTTGAGGGGAAATAAGAGGCAGACAGAGGATGCAACTGTTGGAGTAGATGGAGGATAAGCTTACACCAGCTGAGAGATAATCTGGGCCCTATGTTTCTGTGCCTTTTGAGTGCCTGGTGATTTCCTTTTTCTTCAGTAAATTATCTATTTAGAGGGTTCATTTTCTTATCAGGCATCAAGCAGACTCCTATTTCAACAACTAACAGCTTGTAAGAAAGCTTGTGGGCACGTGTATGTGTGAGGTTGGATGAGTTTGTGAGCTGCCACCCCCATTCACTCGAGGATGATTAGACTAAAGTGATGACAAGCAGGTCTTTAGCTAGTTCAGAAAGTGCCACAGAGAGGCTGTTTGTGCACGTGCCCCGGCGTGCACGTATCTGTCACGCGCGTGTGTGCACACAGCTCTCAGATGATGCCAGTGCCCCCCTCCTCACGAGCACTGTTACTTCCCCACTCACCTGCCGCTGTGTCAACCTGCTCCTCTGTCTGTCTTGCCATCTCTCCTTCTCCTTCTCTCCTCCCTCACCACCTCGTCTTTTCTTCCTTCGTCCTCCTCTCTAGTGATTCATACCGTCATCTTTCTCCAGATGGCCAGAGTTCTGTCACTGTGCTTCGTCACAGTGATAACAGCTACAGCGACTCACACGCGCACACAAACACACGCACCCAGCAGTTTGTGCACACTTGCATACAACCCTTCCAAAAAAAGAGAAAAAGCCTTCTTAAATGCATTTAAGCCAACTTCTGCATGACCGTCTTCACCGGTTTTTACAAAAGCTAAACACAAAGTAGACATTCAGACTTTGTGAGCATATAGATAAAGGTATAACAACATTCAGGAAGATCATATTAATTTAAATTTACTTTAATTAAATATGATCCATGCCTAAGACTATGGTATTTATGGATCTTGTTGTTCGAGTTCTAAAGTCAGTACTTCACATCCAACCAAAGCCACCGGAAATCTTGCCAACGAAATCATCTGGATTCTTTTTGATATGACTCCCAGCTTGTCGGAGAGAACAACATTAAATTAATAAATGTATGTTTTGGCTCATTTACTTATCCAGGGAATATGAGTGGAGCAGTATTGCTCTGTTCTGGCAGTTCTAAGGCATCACGTTCACTGGTTGCAGAATAGCATGTGCCCTTAAGCTCCTTAAGCATGAGTCATTCTATTCACCCGTATTTTGTCTCCGTTGTTCCAATCGAGCTCCATTAAAGACATTTGATGGGGACTGGACAGGTAATGGTAAATTGGCTTGCCGTATGAGAATACATCAGTGATTTGTGAGGAGAAAGTGGCTGTCATTTCACTTTCATGCCTGTTCTCTTTCAGCAAACACCAGTGGAGGAGTGTGACTGAAATGGGCATCACCCATATGTGTAACGGCTGTAACAACAATAGAGCCGACGTGAGGTTTGAAATGTCAGGAACAAGCGCATACATGCTAAGTCAATTTTCCCTGAATAAGTAAAGGTGAAATAAACACATCAATAATTCATTGCCACTAGCCACATATCTGTGAACAGCTCTAGCACAGAATCCTCCATCTCGATTCAAATTTTCATCTTGCTGTTATCAGGTATGGGAATTTTCTCCAGCTATGGCAAATCCTCACAACGTGAGTGATAGACACAGATGCCCTGTCTGTCTTGTATAGACGCAAAGCTCAGGAAAGGATTTCTTTAGCTTCCTGATTTACACTGTCTTATCAGATATCAGTGATCCCGGAGATTGAAGATTAGATAGTGGGCAGGAGGTATCTTGTCCTTGTCCTTGTCTTTTTCTTCTTTATACTGCTTCTCTCTCTCTATTGAGCATATAGGTAATCTGTCTGCAGACTTTTTGTGGCAGCGAGGCGGGGAAGAAGCAGTAAATGTGTGTGGGAGTGTCTTTTACTCCTACACTTGCTCAAATTTAGATTTTGGTGTAGAAGGATACTGTTTTACTCCATCTCTATATTGTAGTCGGTAATGGAAGATAATTCTGTTTGATTAGAGAAGGACTGTTGTGCACTTCAAAGGAACAGTTCAGCAGCTTGGAGAAAAACACTCTGGTTTCTATTTAATATAAGTTGAAAATAGTAAGTTAAATAAAACCTGAGAAAGCAGTTAGTACATTTTTCATGGTAAATCAGGATAGAAGTTAGCTCTCAAAGTTGGAGAGTATTGATGCTGTGTGCCACAGCATCCCAAAATCTGCCAAAAGCTGCAAGGCTTGCCAACATTCTGACAATCTGATTCACAAAAATTAAAGAAACAACTTGGTGTAAATGGACTGAAAATGGAAGTGCTTCCCATTTCTGCAGCTGAATCACCGTCACCATCACATTTTTCTGCTAAGTGCTCTTTTGGGCTGGTGTTGACCAACTTTGCCGTTGGCTTTTGGGTAATAATTCAAGACATTAAGGTACAAAAAACACATAAGCATAAAAGCCACATTATTGCAATGTAATGGAGCAGATAGTGTGAAATATGTCTTTCTACAGGACGTCGACCACTAAAATACCACATGAAAAAAAATGACTGTGAGTTTGAATTCAAATCAGGACAAGCCCGATTAGCTACACCAATAATACATGAGATGTTTTTTTTTAAATTGATATCATATTAATATTAATAGCATAGGGCAGCACGGTGGCACGGTGGTTAGCACTGTTGCCACACAGCAAGAAGGTCCTGAGTTCAATTCCACCATCAGGCCAGGGTCTTTCTGTGTGGAGTTTGCATGTTCTCCCCGTGTCTGCGTGGGTTCCCTCCGGGTACTCTGGCTTCCTCCCACCGTCCAAAGACATGCAGTTTGTGGGGATAGGTTAATTGGATAATCCAAATTGCCACTAGGTGTGAATGTGAGTATGAATGGTTGTCTGTCCTTGTGTGTTAGCCTTGCGACAGACTGGCGACCTGTCCAGGATGTACCCCGCCTCTCGCCCTATGACAGCTAGGATTGGCTCCAGCACCCCCCGCGACCCTGAAAAGGATAAGCGGTAGCGAATGGATGGATGGATGGATTAATAGCATAATATTGTTAACTGGAGCACACAAGTGGATCTGAATAATAATCACAGTGATTGAGCTGTCCTAACATAACGCGCTACAGCACGTCATCCCCTAGGTTGAGTAAATTCTAAAAGGCAGTGCAGCTGCTTGCCTAATTTCTTTGTCAGTATCTTAAATAACAATTTATTGGTTTGTTAGTAGAGGTAAGCCATACAGCTGCAAATGATACCTCTAGGAAATTTGTGAAAAATCTGTAAAAAAAAAAAAAAAAAAATTATAATAATAATAACACATAATAAAAAAACTGAACAATGATTTATAGGACAGGCAGTAGAATTTTTTTTGTTTAGCACAAATAAAATTAAGGGCATTTTCCGCCCTTTTTCAATTAGTTATTGTCATGGCAACTCATTGGCAACTCATTGATATCAATATACAAAAGCGGCCTAGTGTAGGCAGTGTTTTCTTTGGAAATTTGAAGTGAAAGTATAAAATGACTGTTTAACACTTCACACTTAGCTTAACAATAACTGAAGGGGCTTAACCGGTGTTGTCACATAATAACATTGAAATTGAAACACATTTTCTACCTTTCCAAGTTTTTAACCACCTGCTTAAACCCTTGCTTTTCTACCATGTAACTGCATCATTAATTTTTTATCCACCGTTTGTGCATCCTGGCATATGAAGTGCGGTTTATATTTGGGTCAAACATCATCATCTGCTAGTGTCTTCTCATATTTGACAATGTGTTTTTGAAGGATTTGTTGTTCCCACCTTTAGCTGATATAGTTTTCTTGGCTAATTTGCAAATTGCTCTGCTTTGTTGGAGTTTGTTAAAGCAGCTCTGTTTTTAGGTATTAAATCATCATTGAACCTCTCGCTCTCAGACATGTTTGGGCTTGTGTTGTTGGTCATTGTACAAGGGAAAATAAACACATGACCTCACTACATCATTGGCATTGTGATAAGCTGTTTTTTTATCACGTGAAAATTTATATGGGAGGTGTTATATCACAAATCACTGGTTCTTAGTGGATATTGCAGGCTCTAGTTGCATAGGTGACTCACTCCACTGTAGTAGAGCACAACTATTGCTGATATATAAGTATCAGCACTTATAATGGCTGATAAATGAAAGTGAACAAAGTAAAGAAAAGACAGGAGAAACACCCTTCAGCCATCTGATGAGTTTTGGTGTTGCGAGGTTTGTCTACTAGGGCACTCTGCAGCCTCCCTGTTAGCAACACATTTGGAATGCCATAAACATAAGAGCTAAACAATCTGAGCAGAGCTGTGCAACATATTAGCAAGTGATCCATGGCTTTATGCGACAATAAAACAAGATTATTTTTAAAGTGCATCGCCATATTATCTCAGTAAGGGCTAGTAAATAACTACATGTAACAAGTGTTAGGACAAACTATTTCTATCTGGGATAGAAAAAAAAATATTGGCCAATATATCTGATTTTTAAATCATCAAGTATCCGTATTGATATCAATATTAAAACTCCTATCTACTCTGGAGATAGGATGGTGCTACTCTAGTCAAGGGCATCTTTTGCTTCCATACTAGCTTCAGTTGCTCTATGGGAGCCTAGAACTTGAGCTTACCCATCTCAAGGTACTACTGTTTATAATTTCTGCCAAACATCTTCAAATGTGAACTTTCTGGTCTTTCCTGGTATTTACACTCTTCTTCTCCCAAAATGTTGAATCGTTCCTTTAAGAGAATATTGTACTTGAGTTTGTTGTCAAAGTTCTTCAAGGCTAACACATTCCATTGATTTGTCGGCTAGACTTAGTTACCCTCAGTTTTTTTTTTTTGTTTTGTTTTGTTTTTTTTGGAGGTTAAACCCAGTTTAACCTGTTGTTATCACAGGTTTTCTTCTGCTTTGTGTTACATGTTCTGCTGAGAAAATAAATTCCTAATGAGAACAAGTGAGGGGAAAATATCCCCTTAAGTACTATTTAAGTGGACGAGAAGAAAACAGTATGGCAGAAAGCCATTGTGAAAGAGGACACAGATTCTTAAAAAAATGTTTGTTAGAATTATTTCTTTACTCATGCTTGGTCTATTTTGATATTTATTTAAAAAAAAACTATTAATATTAATGATATCCGGTATCACTGCAAATTAGATGCAATCTTGTGCCTGAAGCCCATATGGAAAAGATATATATAAATCTTATAAAGTTTGTATCTGTCTTGTGTGAAACTTGTATGAAAAGCATACAAGAGTGAAAACAGATATAAGATCCCTTGAAAAATTATAAAATGAAACTTGTATGTTTTTGATACTTACTAAAACAATGTATGAAAGTAATGAGAAAGTGGCCACTTTCATGAGTAATCACATATAAGTTTTTACTATTTCTTTTCCATATGGGAGTACATGAGAATAATGATTTAATGGTTATTTAATTATTTTAACTTATAATCCAGGACTTAGATGCAAACTGCTAAAACATGTTTTTCTTTCTCACAGTCTAAACAAGTTAATGGTTGTAATTTGCACATATCTGTGGATTTAAAGGCTCTAAATCTAACACCTAAAGCAATGTGGAAATCCAGAGTCTATGTAATGTAATGAGTAGCTGTGACATTTTATTTTATTTCAATATAAATTCTAATTATGTGACTGCGATGCACGCGGCCCATTGATTATGAATGTGGTCCACAGTTCACTTGAGCCTTCCTTGGGGGGCTGTTAGGCTCTGAGTTGAAAGGTTAAACTGCACCACAGTTAGCTGAAGGGAGGCAGATTGATCGTCTGCTCATCCGTCTCTCAGTGATAGATGGTATATTTCTGCTGGGACATTCCTGACCTGACCTTTGGAACAGTGCTTCCTCTCTGGTTTTAATATACATTACTCACAAAAGATTAAACGCTCACAAATGCCCACTCACTATCTAACAGACACGCAAGCATGAGTCTTGCCCGGAAGAAGGGTGTAAAATAATGTAACATGGTCACAAAATTATTCCACCTCCTATGGATGCTGTTGGTCCTGAAAGTGTAGTTTCCCCTGATTCCTCATGCAATGTAGGTGCAAATGCACTGGAGAATGTGAGTGGGATTATCAGAATATGTGCACTCAGAAAAATAAAGGTGCCAACTGGAACCAAAAGTGGTTCTTTAGACTGATGCCATAGAAGAACCTTTTTTGGTGCCACAAAGAACCTTTCAAATAATGGTTCTTTGAAGAACCATTTCTTTCAGTGGTTCATTGAAGAACCTTTAAAGGTGCCCCAAAGAACCATCAAGAAATGGTTCTTTGGGGCACCTTTAATGGTTTTTCAAAGAACCTTTTTAAAAATGGTTCTTTAAAGAACCATTTTTAAAAAGGTCCTTCAAATGGTTCTTTAAAAGAACCATTTTAAAGAACCTTTTTTGAGTGGTTCTTTAAAAAACCATTTTAAATCTTTCAAAATAAAATGCATCATAAATTGAATTTGAGTAGGGTAAAATAAATACGAGCACAGCATAGACATATATTAATGGTTTATTGTCATTTTGTAGTTACCAAAAGACAAAAAGGCATTTTAACCCTCAGCACAACATCACTACTAATACATGTCACATATTAGTGTTTTAAACAGTAATAATTAAATATATTTGCTATACTATAAATAAATATATATAAATACTATAGCTACAGATAACACAACAAATAATACATGTATTGTTTAATTAATAAAACATCAGAAAGTGATAAAACACATTAGAAATAGAAATAGCTTCATAACAGACCAATAAATCAACACATTTTCATCAGCAGATGTTTGCATGTTCAGTAAAAACATTTCAACAAGTTTATGATTAAAATGATCAATGAACTTCAGCCTTACGTTATGTAATGTACGTTTCATGTTGTACTCATGGTCCTTTGTTAGTCCAGTTTAGGACAATGTCTCTGACGTATGTATCATATCAAATATGTCATATCAAAACAAGCCCACACCTGCACTTGTTTCAGTTTTTCACTGGTGTTTCCTGTCAGCTGGTCAACCTCACTCAGGCGGACATCCATATCAGCCAACCAAACGACAAGTTCCTCCCTTTGTGCTTCAAATCCCTCCCACTCTGAGACAAGGAGCTGAAAGAGAGAGAAAAGAGTCAATTATAAAGAAGAGAGAAAAGTGAAACCCTCCTCAGGTCTGACTCGCATACCTGCAGTTGACCTGTGATGGACTCCAGTTTGGCGTTCACGTCATCCCTCGCCGATGCCAGCAGCCGAGTCTGCAGGGTGCCCTGGAAGAGCTGAGTTAATGTTCGACTCCTCCTGGTCAAGCTCTCCAGCTGGATGAGCCGAGGTCTCCCCTCTCGCTGCTGCCTCTGAACACAGAAACACAAATTGCATCTGAAGCAGGAGGTGCAGGGTTTTTTTTGCTATTCTTTTCTAAATCCAGGCTAGATCACGTGGAGGTATTTGGAAAACTTTTTTGGCCAGTGGACGACTGTTGTCTTGCAGAAAGTCAAATCAAACATATGCGATACACAAGCAGTTCACAAGAACACATTATAAAAAATAAGTCCAGTTTTTGCCTGATTTCAAGTGAAATCTGCATCAAAACAGGGTGACAGAAGTAAAACGAGTGCAAAAAGCCTCACTTTGTACATCTGCTATTACAGTTCTCCTCTATGCAGACGACTTTCCTGTTTTCAAGGCACAACTTGGATCTGCTGTACGAATCTTATGGATACACACTAAATGAAACAATAGTGTGCATGACTCCAGATTCTGATCCCTCATCCTAATATGGTCCCAACATAGCAACAGCAATAAAGCAAATGTTGAGGCTTCAAAATACAAAGTCCATAAACCAATGGCTGACATGGGTTTTATCATAAGGGTGATAAATATACAGATTTCAGTCTGTCTTAGAGATTTGATGTTCATTTACCTGCAGATGCACTATACGTACCTGCTCCATGGTTTTTCACAACATTTTGCACATCACTATTTAATACAGGAAGTAGGTGAACTAAAACAAGTCATCTTTCTTTGTGAGAGGACCATATTAATGAAACAAACCTCAATGACATGATAGGGATCCCTAAAGATGCTCCTGCTGCTTCTCTTCCTCCTCATCCTAAGCTTCCTTCTCCTTGTCCTCGCCTTCCATCCAATTGTAATTCAACCTAATTGTGTTTCTGCCCCTCCTCTTCCTCATTTTGTTGGCGCTGTGAACACAATTAATGTGACTCTGGATTAATTTGTGCAAACAAGAAAAATCTACAGCTTTTTGGTCAGAGGTGCTCTTGTGATTTACGCCGGGTAGAGTAGATTTATCTGTTGATGCTACCTGCTTCAGCTCTGGCTGCTGAGTGATATTTACACCCTGGCTGGATTACAAACTTTAACCATGTGCTCAACTTTGGCCCAGCGTTGATACCTCTTGTTAGTATAACGACCTCTTCTTAGCTTGCATGTATGATGTATGATGGTGGATAAATGAAATATACAAAAAAATTAACTATACTACAAAATAACATCTATCTTGGAAACATCAAATGACTGGAGCATAACTTGTCAACTAGTCCGAAAATAAGTTATACAGGAACAGTCAAAGACACACCTTCTCATGTCACATTGCTATTCATTTCTATATAATTTGATTAGACAATAAAGAGTTACTGTATCTAATCTAATTATTCATTCAAAACTCTTATGCATAGCTGCATTTTATACAGCTCATACAGAATTCAAAGTACAGGTTCATGTGAGTATTTATGTACGGCTCAGATCTACAGAATTTCAGAGTTTCTAGAGCAGACACAGAGCTCACGCCACAACAGGCTTCAGGCGCCATTTTAGTGACTTTAACAATATATTACATTTTAATTTCGGTCTAGCTGACATTAGGTTATGCACGCAGCACGCAATTGAACCACATATTTTAGAAGCCAAAGGTTCAAATTAGCTGGGAGCAGCTTCACTTAATTATAACAGTGGTTTTGTTAGGAAAACAGTTTCTGTATACCGGATACTAAATTGCGCTGACCTCAACGGCTAACGTATCTAGCTAATCGCTACTGTTAGCACATTAACAGCAAGCTACAATGACGAGTAACAAAAACAAAACAGTAATAAGGTTTTAATGAAAATGTTTTACCTTTTCTAACAGTCCCAGAATCCACAGCTTCAAAGTCCAGCAGGTACTGAAGACTGTTATCCGTTTCGCTGTCACCGTCCGTGAGAAAGTGTTTTTTTTTTTTCCCCGAAAGGTCAAGGCCCGCCGCTCGCGCACTCTGTCTGCGCATGCGCATCCCAACGATTGACCTCCTCCGTCCGCTCCCGGGAGGTTATAGTATGACGTGTTCTGACGTCACTCTCCCTCTCCCTGTCATTTATTTGGCTCGAAACACATATTAACAAATTGCTCAGTGATGAACAACTACTCAGATCATTTCCCTAAGCAGTGCGCTTTGTCAAAACGAAGTGTGTCCATTACACTGACATTCTGTTCTGCAATTGTTATTTACTTGTATTTTATAATTTGACTTTACATACTGCTGGGTGGTTTGTAAAGTTTACAATAACTAGTATTATCATTATGCTATATTTTCAAAAATATATAATAATCTCAAAAGTAATGCCTTGGAGTAGAAAATAGTAATGCTATTTAAAACTAAAGTACAGTATTTGAATGTGTGTATTGTGTCTACTGTTTGTTAACTCACCATATTCATAATGTGTTTGTGGGGTTAGGGGTGTGTGTGTGTGTGTGTGTGGGGGGGGGGGGGGGGGGGGGGGGTTAGGGTCTTTAGGCTTTGGCCCCCACCCCTGCCACCAGTATATTTTTAAGCAAATATTTCTAACTTTTATTTGAATATTCAGTTTGCTACCATCTTCTCTTAAAGGGTAATTGCCAGGTATCCCGCCCTCTCCCTTCGCACACACATGCACACAAAGAAAACACACAGTATAATTCACAGCCTCATTATAGTGAATAAATATTTATGCCATTTACACCATCAAACTTAGATTGCTAAGGATGAAGAACCTTTTGTTCTTTAAAGAACCATTTGTAATAGCTGAAGAACCATCAACAAAATAAAAAGGTTCTTTGACGTATGATGGTTCTTTAAAGAACCATGAAGACATCTGAAGAACCATTTAAGAACCATAATTTTTCTGAGTGTGGGGTCTAATGTAACTCAAAGAGCTGAGCTCAAAGATGTGAGGAGAATGACAATGAGTTGATAATTGACTTTCGCTGTTTCACACATTAGACTCACACGTAATTGTGCTTTTCTCCCCCCCCAAGAAGACTGGGAAATAAAATTGAAATGATTCGAGCAGCGCACACGTGTGTGTACATATGTTTGAACAGAGACGCGCACACCTGTGCGGGGTAGAGCGCGCTCAAGTATGAAAAAATGCTTGAAGACAGGGATTTGTCTTTATGTGTGCTTTCCTGTTACACTGTTGTCATGGGAACAGCATACAGCTTCTGTGTCAGGAGCAGTGAATGACACTGAACTGCACTTGTTTTCTTTTCTTTTTTATTCATCCTCCACTCATTGCTAAAAATGCAAGTGTACGCACAGAGCTTAAGGACACATACGCAATTCATCGTGTTTTGTAAGGGAGGCCCATTTGCACCCATGATACACTAGGAAAGACAGAGGTCTTTCTGAAAGCGTAGAATATCAACTGTACCAGCATGTCTTCGACTCTGAATGGACTATTTTCTATTGATTAACTTGGTGCGTAGGTTGCTGCGGAGCTCTGTTGCTCACAGTAGCACCAACTTTCCGTAGGGCTGTTGGAATGTACTGATAAGAAAGTGAAAAAAAATGATGAAGTCTACCTAAAACACTGATCTCTATGGAAAAGGTGCTAAAATCCTAGTGAGAGATAGGGGTTTTTTTTCAGGGGGTAGGTAGGTGGCTGTTGTGCAGGTCCTTTTGGCTGGAATGGTAATACTGCTGGTTAAATATGACCCAGCTGGAAGGAACTGCCTGGCTCTCCCCCTTCTCTTCCTCTGTCTGAGAGAACACATGCTTCATTGTGCTTCTTTTGCCAGCCCTGATAACAGGCAGGAATGTTTGCATGCATTCATGCAAATGTGCATTTCTGCACGCATCCCTCTTCAGTGTCTTCTTAGTATCCAGCCGCTTTTTTCAGCTCTTTAATCTTTAGCTTAATCTTTGCATGTGGGCGCTGTTTGTTTTCTTACCCCACACGTTTCAGCCTGCAGCTACGTTGCCTTGACAGTGAGTTTTTGTGGGGTTTCTTGCGCGTGTCAGTATTAACTTTGTGTGCCATAGGCATCAACAGATCCTTTCATAAAGCTTGCAGTGAAGATGTTGCAACTAGAACAACACTGCATCATTAGCACTGGTATTCTTAGCATGTGTTCCCTGATTTACAGTTGAGAGTGTGTGCTAACAAATGTATTCACATATCAGTTTCTTTGAGTATCCACTCAGAGAAATCACTGCTGTATTTTGACCTGACACATTCATGCAGCAGGAAGCCATTCCAGCCTTTGAATGTGCACCATTATGGAAATGGAAACTTGTTTTGTTTTGTTTTGTTTTTCTTTTAAGGAAAAAATAATAATTACCATTCAGCCCAGTGGAAACAACTTGTGCAAGGGAGGGCTGAGAGGGACCAAAGCCTATCACTAGCACCTTCCACTGCATTTGGCTTGCCTGTTAACGGCAGGAGGCATAGACATTAGCCAAATGTATGGGGGTGAGCCGGATCACTTAGCTCGCACATTTTCATTTTAATGGCGGCCATCGCAAGGTTAATTCAGATGTGATGCGGTCAAGACGTGCTTACGTGCTGACACGTCAAGAGACAAATGGTGGTGCTGAGAGGATCCATGGGGCGGAAGGGTTTATCTGTCCACCAGGGAGCAGTTATCGGTACACACACATACACACACACTAAACAATTGTTTTTTTGAAGTGTACTCATGGGCTAAGTTAGATGTGGATAGGCTATAGTAATACAAACAATAAACACACTCAAAAGGAAGCATTTCTTTAGTTTGAAATTTTTATTCCAGCTTGATGCTTTTTTTTCTATACTGCCTCATACTTACCATATATAGTATGCTTTTAGTTTGTCTTGGGAATAATGAAAAGGCTGAACTCATATGGATAAATGTACCACCAAATAACACCAACAGGAGCTGTTCCACCATGGAAACTCAGCACACAGTTTTTGTGCTGAAGCTAATGCCAGTCAAGGTCTGGAGCACTGCAATTATTGAATCAGCAGAGTGTTCACAACTTTTATACTATGTAACTTTATGTGGTCTGCTTCTACATGGGTGAGTTTGTAACTGCTGTCTGGTGAGGAAGGAGCGGCTAGCAGGTCCAGCAGGCATGTGGTGTGGAGGTTAGCTGGACAACTTGGAGGCCAGCCAGTTAGACAGAACAACAGACCTTTATTTGGCGATAACAGACCATACAAGCCAGGTCTCCACGGCTCTACCCTATTCGTTCATTAGTGTTAGGTAGTTGCCTGCGCTAGCCCGTTACAATGGTATGGTCTCTCTAAACAGATGCATGGTGAGCAGCATGCTCGGCTGTAATGGCTGCCACTGCACTCACACTAGGAGACTCTCAAACTACCACAATAATAGAATGACACCCCCTAGTGGTGCTATACCATATAAATGGCTATTATGCTACAAGTTGCTGTGGTTCAGGCAACTGAAAATGGGACTGAAAATGCCTGAGTTCACAGATTAAGATTTGGGACCCAGAGTATGTGATGGAAAATATGGAAAAGGAAATCCAAAAATCCTGCGTGACAGGATGTAAACATTAAAGGAACGTTAATGGCATCCCACCGCAGCTTCTTCTAGACATAGGGATCGAAAGCACTGGAGGCAAAACACACACACACACACACACACACACACACACACACACACACACACACACACACACATATATATATATGTGTGTGTGTGTGTGTGTGTGTGTGTGTGTGTGTGTGTGTGTGTGTGTGTGTATATATATATATATATATAGATAGATAGATAGATAGATATATATAGATATATAGATATATATATATATATAAATATATATATAGTTTGATTGTGGGTTGTTAAAGTGTCCCTTTAAACTTGGAACAAGACTCATTCTCTGAAACTGCATTCATCTTGCGCAACATAAGACATAAAACACTTCTATTATTGTCTGGAAGAACAGGATGCTCTCTGCATCTTTGTCTTTTGTCCAAAGGCAGTCTTGAATCATAGATGGGGAGACAAGGGAGCGATAGAGAGAGAGAGAGCAAGGGGAATAAGGAAACAAAAAAACTGATGGGGTCCAGAAAGAAGATTTGCACTGCTGTATTGCCGGTATTATTTGCGTCTTTATGGCATTATGAGACTGTGATGTCGGGATTGTGTTCACTTTGATGAAATATCCTCCCATTCATAGTCACTGTGGAGAGTGTAATTGTATCTCAGCAGAAGAGTTACATGCAGACATCAGACACTATACTCACCCAGGGTATAGGGATTACACTCATACATGTGTAGACAAATGATACCTCCACACACAGGCACGTGTATACGCCTGTCTCTCTTTACTTGCACAAACGAACGCATACACACACGAGCACACGCACAAATTCCACTGAAGCCTCCCTCGAAATGGACCTCTAGATTTTGCCAGCAGTGCAGATTAAGCACTATCTTGCTGTGAATGTCACACTGGCTGTCTGTGACCTCAGCAAAACAGGTAAAAAATATCCCACCTTATATAGTGTTCTTCCTCTGTCCCACTCATTCAACCCCCCCTGCTGCCCCCATTGGCTGGTGTCCCTTCTCTCGTCGCCCTCACTTGTTCTTTCTGGCAAACGTTCATTCTGCTATTTTTTATTTCCCTGCAGTTTGGACCTCATTTCACCTTTGCTTCTATTATTCCTCGCATCACGTCTTCCAAATCTATTTTCTCATATGTCCATAGATTCAGTCTGCTTTGTGTCTGTCTGCCCCACCACCCGTTCGCCCTTAGCCCCGCTTCTTTCTCTCTTTCCTTTTTGGTCTCTTCTTGTCTCCTTCCTCTCGGAGGGGTTGCTGTCCTGCCCGAGTGCAGCGCGGTGACCATCGATTCATCAAAGTGTCACAGCGCGCCACCACAGTTCTGTGTGTCTGCTACTGAACAACTGCACCAGCAAAGCAAACAACAGCACCTGCACACAAACACAGGCACAGGTAGAACCTGGAGTGCTGCCCCAGCAAGGTCACACCTCTCCCTGTACACTCATTTGGCAGCCTGCGCACCGGAGATGCTAAGTGCCAAGTGGATGCTGCCAGTGGCACAGCGGGCTAAGCAGTGGACAACATATCTGTTGAACATCCACACAGTTAACATTCCACTACAAGCCTTCTGCAAACAGTTCCCAATGGCATGATGGAAGATGAAATATGCTAAGCACTTAAAAACGATGGCCATTTCCTAATTGCTGAACTAGCATCTCTGCTGCTCTTCGGCATTCACTGGTTCACCAGAATTTACACAATCTGAGAAAACATGACCTTCTTACTTTACCGGTGGCTAAAAAAGCACCGCCAGCAGTGTCTTTATGGTGTCTTTATGGTGTGTCAGTAGAGTCAACTGCAGGTTGGGCTCTTCCCTGCAGATTTACACCGAAGGCCTTCAGAGTAGGTCACCAGCTCCCAGATGCTAATTTCATAATGCATCCTGGGCGAGCCTTAAATAATTCATCCAAGCCCCAAGTGCAGGATCCACTTAATCAAAGGCTCCGGGTTTTCAAAGAACAGGGACAGCAGACTTACAGAACCTCGGTTAACCTCACTTGAATCTTATGGTAACCTTTTTTTCTGCAGTTGCGCATAATTTAGAATGAGCATGGCCGCAGGGTGCAGCAGAAACATCTGCAAGTGTCCCTGTTATCACCCCCCCGATATGAAAATCAAACTCAATAATGTTGCAAATTGGTCCTTAATGGCCACAGAAGTGCATTTTCAAGTGCCTGTTTTTTCTACAATTGAATTCTGAGTCTGAGCCTAACCATTTTTCATCAGGAATATAACTGTTTTTGGCTACAGCCAGAATAAAACAGCTTCTCGTAAAACTCCAGTTTGGTCTTTTGTCCAAGATTGTATGCATCATTATCAATTTAGGAGTTGGTAACTTGGCAATGCTGCTTACAATTCAAAACAGCATTTAGCAGAGCTCTGGCAGCAGACATATCCTCCATCATTATTACTTTTTCTTTTCATTTTTTTGCTTCGCTTAATTGTGTCCATAAAACACAGAGCTTGAGTTCCTGCCTGGTTGATCACCTGTCATACAGCGTGCTTCATGCTGTAATGGCATGTGCACTGTGTGTGAAAACCTTTTATTTAGCTGCAGAACACACTCTCTTTGTAATGTTTTCACTTCAGCTGGTAGCACCTCAAGAGTCACGAAATCAATTATTTCTTCAATTTGATGCTGAAAGTGATTAATAACAATTCAATCGCCCTAACCTTCCTGGTATTGTTTTATAATACAGTCCACTCTACTTGTCTTTACTCAGTACAATAGGTTGGCAGACCCTTTTGATCCCCATCAAGCTCTGCAATCTGTCTGCTCTACAGTGTGAGCTCCTGATTGGCATTGTCTAACTGAGGCGCTGTAATGAGGGAGATGATGAGGAGATTATTGACTGGGTTGTGGGTAAGAAAGTCAGGTGGGAGAGTTAGATGTGGGGGTTTTACCTGGATATTAGTATTGACCTGATGGTAATTGGGAGGCTGGATGCTCACTTGCTGAGCCTATTTAAAGGCTTTAATAAAAAATCAGATGAGGATAGCTCTCAGTTTGATCATTTTTTGTTCTTCTCTCTTGATTCTTCTTAAAGAAAAGGGAAAAAAGTACATGATTTTACACATGCCATGAATTCACTTACAGATTTCTAAAGCAAGCAAATAGCTAAACTCTGGATGCACTATTAAACGTGTAGTTTAATTCTGTTCCACATACGTTAATTCTTGTCTGCGTACGAGTGCACTCACATTAGCATCTTTTGGAAGAGGTCAAGCGCACATGAAGCACTGAAAAGTGACGGTGGAGAGGCTTCTGCCTGTTTTTGGACCAGACAGGCCCTTGGGAGTCAACAGTGGCATGACAGATACACTGTGACTGGATGAACCTCGAGCTGCTGCCAATGCCATCCAGACAGCCTATATCTTAACTTTCTGAAACTATCTGCTTTTATCCTTCTCCCCCCAAAAATGCATTTCCTCTACCTGGGAAAGAAAAATATGTTTGTATCTGTGTGTGTGCATGTGCTTTTGGGTGGGTGGATGTTTTTCCAGTAGCGATTCAGGATACATAAACACCTTGACGTGGTGTGTAGCCCCTGAAATCTTTGACATTCACTTTGATTGCTACCATGAGATCAAATGCAGCATTTGCTTGTCCGGGTAACCAATAACAAACCCACTTTTTCAGGTTTCTTTGTTTTGTTCTTTCAACTTTGAGTGAAAGTAAAATGTATTTTTGTTAAGCCCCTCCCCTTTTAGTCTCTTTAGTTGCCTTCATGCTTGGTGCCTTATTACCTGTAAATCCCTACTGTTTTCTCAGACATGATGCATATTTCAGAGTGAAAATATGGACAGATTTTGGGCTTTGAGTTTTCCCTACCCATCAGAGAATGTGCACAAAGTAGAACAGAGTCTATATGCTTCACAACCATTCAATGTCCACCTCCACCCCACCCCCGCAACCCATCAAAGCAGCCTCTACTTTTACCTGTCTCAAAGCTGCGATGTGTTTACTCAATAATCCTTATTTAAACTGTCACTTTTTTATGCCCTCAGGTAGCATGCATTGATTCATCACAGACATTTGCCCTGTTTGTCTGTGCATACAAATGAACAAAACAAATATCGTATCTACTGCAAGTCTTGCATTCTGGTTGTTGAATAATGTGGGTTATCCAGATAACAGATGTCCTGCAATTATACTCTCCTAATTACATTTTAATCAGGCTACATTATGATGCAGGTTTTTTGGCTGAAGTGAACAAAAGGGAAATATACTTCATTTGTATTAACAGCATGTGCAAGGATATATTTATTTAGCTCACTTCTGTGTGACCACAAATATATTTATAGGGTACGAGATCCCTGATGTATGAGGGATTTAAATCTGTCTGTTCAGATTTAGTGTTCTTTGGGGGGGGGGGGGGGGGTTATGGTTTTTTGACATAAAGAAAATCATCGCCATGTCCATCTCTTCTCCTTATCCAGTTCAGGGAGCCAACCATTCGCACTCACATTCACAGCTATGGACAATTAAGAAACATCAGTTAACCTAACCCCACTCACTGCATGTCTTTGGACTGTGGGAGGAAGCCGGAGTACCCGGAGAGAACCCACACAAACTCCACACAGAAAGATCCCATCCTGATGGTGGAATTGAACTCAGGACCTTCTTGCTGTGAGGGAAAAGTGCTAGTCACAGCTTTTTTTATATCTTTTTCAATTATGCATTGCAAGTTTTGATTTAAAAAAAACAAAAGAAGAAGAAAAAAACAGGTATTGTAGTGGCAGAAAATTACAATCATCTCCATTCTGTTTGTTTTTTTTTTTTTACAATGTATGAAATCAAATTAATATCGTTTTAAGAGGCACCTTAGCCCAAAACCAAACTCCTACATTTTCCACCAGGCTGTAGTGTTATTTTTCACCTAGATTTTTTTTGTATGGTCTGCTTTTGCTCCACAACGCAAGCAGTCATTAGCTGTGGCCATTCATTCCATCATATTCAAGAGAAGGCTGGCATCTCTACAGTGGATATCTACCGAGCCCGGCAGGTGACACCAAAATCATCTAGATAGAGGAAAAGTGGCATAGACCAGGGGGAAATATGGAAATTTGATTTGGGAATAATGTGCCTCTTTAACTATTGAACGTTATGTGTATAAACACAGTAATTTGTAAATTAACTCTGAAAGCACAGACAAAATGCAGAGTTGTGCATAATATAGCAATGACACATCATTCCTCATTAGCGATTAATTACAGGCAAATCCTAACATTGATTAAAAGTCTCGGCTGTGCTCAGATCAGTCGAAGACAAGTCATTTAGCTTGGAGATTGAAAACGCTCACAGACACATAGACAACGCTTCTTACATCCACCCCGAGCCTTGTACGGATACAATTAAAATCTCAGATTGAAGGCAGTTTAAGTGGCTGCTGGAAAAAAAATGCAAGATGAGTTCAATTAATGTAGCAATCAAGTACGTCTCCTCCTCTCCCCTCTCGTCACCTCGACTCTTCTTCTCGAGCTATGGCATGTATTAACGTGGGAACCTATTATTAATGTGGTGGTAGGACCAGTGCTGTGTGTGATGAACAAGCGTGTGATGATGGAGGTGGGTAGAGGTGGGGAAAGCTGAGAGAAGGGGGGGGGGGGGGGCGAGCCATTTAGCACTGCAATATTAATGGCTTATGCTGTAGGTGATAATGGATGTTGCTGCATTTGGTGCAAAATGTTTGACTGTGGGTGTGCATTTGTATAATTTCCTTTCTTGAGTGTAGATGAGTGAGGTTTTTGTCTTTTTATTTGGAGAATCCTTAACGTTTAAGCACTCTGCTAGCTGTTCTGTACTCTGCTAACGTGTCTTTCTGCCTTTTAATAACTGACTATTTCTTTTTCTCTTTCTCTTTCTTCACAGCTCAGAACTGCAGTTACACATTACAGAATCCCAATGGGACAATAGAAAGCCCTGGATACCCTTACGGCTATCCTAACTATGCCAACTGTACATGGGTCATTGTGGCGGCAGAGCACAACCGGATACAGCTGGTGTTTCAAGGCTTTGCCCTAGAGGAGGACTTTGACATCTTGTCTGTATATGATGGGCCGCCCAGCCCTGGAAACCTGCGAACAAGGTAGTTTATTTTGTGTATGTTCTGAAAAAGCCTCACTAGAAGCACACACGCTATTTGGCTACCATATTAGTAACACTTCTGTAGCACTTCTGTAAAATAATAAGGGATGAGCCATGGTTTCAGTTTCAAAGACATAAAAACTGCACATATAGATGCAACAGAGGTTTGGTGACTGTGTTTTTTGAGTGAGGATGAAAAATCTAAAAATAATGAGTCTTCATTAAAGACTCAATCCATTGTGCTGGCTTCTTTTACCAAAGCACTAAACAAATTCCATGTTAATTTATATTATGGATGTGGCTTGCCAAGAAACCTGCACTTAACATCATGTTTACTGTAATTATGAATAGATATGCCTGACCACTCATTTTACACTGCTGGGAAATCTGTGTGGCTACATCGAGGTTCAGTGTGCTTAGCGCTGAGTGATGCACTTCTACATATCTTGGTTGAAACGAGATGTTATTGAGTTACTATTAACTTGATCATACTATGACCTCTGACATCAACAAGGCATTTTCGTTCAGAGACCTGCCATTCATATTTCCTGTTTCTGAACCACTCTCTGTAAATATGCTTGGGATAGAAACTTCCAGTAGATCAGCAGCAGTTTCTGAAATGCTTAGACCAGCCCATGTGGCACCAGCAAGCTTTCCAGTATGCCGTGTTTAAAGCCACTTAAATCATAATTTATTTCTCATTTTGATGAACACTTTGAACTTCACCAGGTTTTCTTGACCATGTCTTTAGGTCTATAGGTACCTAAAAAAGTGACTGTATAAGTGTCTGTATTTGGATTAATGCAAAATTGAAATATCAGCGTTGCTTTCATATTTTAAGGTTTAATTGTTTCATTTAAGGTAAATGAAAAGCATTTAATACAGTCTGATAAGTATCTGTTCTATACATCAGCACCATAGTGGCACAGAAGTAAGGAGGTTCTGGATTTGAACCTGCCTGTGTTTTCCCTGTGCCTGCAGGTGCAGATATGAGCTTGATAAACCTGATCAATAAGATTAGAAAAGTATTCTGTCCCAGTCCATTTTTAAGTGAGTGAATGACGGGGACCCTGCAGCCGTTTTGAACACTGCTACATTAAAGTACCAAAGTGTCACCAGAGGTTCAAAACTCACTGAAGTACAAATAAGTACCCCTCGTTACAGGTACATTAGTGCTCCACTGACAAGCTTTGGTACTTTTTGCCCAACCACTCACCCCTTTGAATGCTCAGATTTTGCGTCAAAGACGGCGCCACGTTCCCAAATCCGTGTTAATGCAGCCACTACAAAGATCTTGGAAATCTGAAAAGAAAACCCTGATTTTAATCAATTAAATTGCACTTTTTGAGTCGTTTGCCCTCAACGGTATTGATGACGGCAACGGACAGTTAACTAGAAAAGAGGAGAAATTATCAAGAATAAAATCAGTGAAGCATTCAGAAGCAGTCGGAGCAGACTCTTTGGTGACTAATACCATACGGACTCTGTGGACCCTGCGACGGCATCCGGGGTTATTCCTTGGGATTCTGGGCACATTTTATGCTTGAGAGCTTCCCACGAAAAGAAATAACTTCTCACTTGGGTGTGGAGACTCAAACAAACAATTTCTGAAACAACTTCCTCCAGTTCAGCCAATTTAATACCCTTAGAGAATCCTGCCTCGTGCTTTCCCGTGAAACTCATACAGTCCGTGTTTGGTTTTGAGATTTTAGAAGTAAACATTCTATTTATATCAGCTGCAATTATAAAAGATAGAGCCGGAGAGCTTCAATTCATTGATTCAATTAAGTTTATTTTGGGATATCGCTGTTTGCAGGCTATCTAGCTAACCTCTTGGCAGCCCTCTTGCTAACACACTCACCTAATTAGAGACAATTTCACCGTTTGATCAATTAAAGCCACACCGAAAAATGCTTTTAGTTCCTGTCACCTTTTGCTACGAGCTTGGCCTCGCATTTTAAAGCATATGAAAGCCCTCTGCAGACAAATGAGAAAAATGTTAAGCGCTCTTGTCACCGACACTGTTTCGAGTCTCCGTCGGGCCTTCTCTGTTTTTCCCCGTCAATATGTCTCTCTCTCTCTCTCTCTAGCTCTCACCCCCTCTCTTCCCCTTCCCCTCCCCTCCTCTGCATCTCTCATTTTGTGCCAGTGGTGCCTCTACAGCATCTCCCCACAGAAAGCAAATGAAAGAGAGAAGAAAATCCATTATGGATTGGTGTTGCCCTGTTCTCACCCAGCCTTTCTGCTGTTTGGACTTCTGGGCCTTGTTGTATATTGATGCTCCGGCGGGACAGAGGGGTGGGGGTGGGGAAGGAGGGGAGGAAGCGTTTGTCTCTCTGTCAAAGTCCTTTGAAAATAAGTGAAGGAAAAGAAAATGAATTTAAAAAGACGATCACAAAAAAAGAAAGTTGGGGGAGGGGGTCGATGAAACAGTGAGCGAGATGGAGAAGCAGTGAAGTTCTTGCTGGGGATTTTGTTTGTGTTGACTTTGATGAGAGTTCCTCTCCTTTCAAAAGAGGCATCTTGTAATAACGTCAGACTTCAGACTGTATCTTTGAGTGAGCTCGGGATTAAGCTAGCAAGCAGCTTTTACCAGTCAACAGGCGTCTGTCAGAATACGCTTGTATATTTGCACTGACACCCCCACGCGTGCACGCATTTTCGTGTGCACGCAGACGCACACGTGATAATTTCAACCTTCTCTCTTCTCTCATCTCCCACTTGTGTCAGAGGTAATTTTTCTCCCATCCTCCTTGCTCTTCGCCCTCTGTTCCATCCACACCTATTTTCAAAAATCATATCTCTTCTTGCTGCTCTCCATTTTGTGTCTTGCATGCCTTTTTTTCTTTTGCTAAGTTTGATCAGTGCTTCCTGTGCATCACTGTGTGGCCCTTCAAGCTTTAAATATTTTCTTTGATCTCAAGTCGTCATAAAAAAAATAAAATTAAAAAAATGTTTTCCCTAATTTCATATTCAAATGATCACCTTTCATTTCCTATTCAAAGCAGTCACTCTGTGTTGGATTTGTTTATTTATCCATTAATTTATTCGCTGCTGTCACAGCAAAGCCAAGAAAAACGGTGTTATCAGGGGAATGCTGGGTTACAAATTAGCTATGTATACGCGCGTGTGTGTGTGTGTGTGTGTGTGTGTGTGTGTATTTCAAAGTATATATGCACTCTGGTGTGTGTGGGTGTGGGTGGGTGGGTGTTTGCGAGCGTGTATTCTCCTGCAGTAGTTGCTTTATGAGTCACTGCCACTCCTTAAGAAATGCATATGTGAGTCAGTCTGTTGCTGCAGCACTTCATTAAACTGCCGATCCCAACTGATACCTGGGAAGCAGACAGAAAACTTGAAGGAAATTTCAGGTGTTTGAAAAAGAAGTGCGCAGAACTTAGACTCACTGATTTAAATCCCACAACGCAAGCACAAGCTGCTGCTGGTATTTGACTACTGTTAATTAAACAGAGCATTGCATTCCAAAGGCAAGGTGATTAATTGGTCAAGTTCATCGTGGGTGCTCGATGGTGTGGTGGAAGTTGTTGTAAAAATCGTTCAACATTCTCTTTAAAAATGAAAAAGAATGAATGAAACCATGAAAGAGAGATGTATACAATTTTATAGAGAACTATATTTATATTGCCTATTTTAACCCATTTAAGCCATTTTCAATCGTTTTCATATACATTGAATTCAGAGCTGGAGCGATTAAAGTAGCTTAGCATGAATAGTAAGAGTAGTTCTTTTCAAAGTAAGAACAAAAAAGAAAAGAATTCAAAGTTCAAGGTTGTATCACATGCTATATGACTGGACAGCATTAGGGGTTAAAAGTGTCGGTTGCCACAGACAGCCAGTGCACAGATCTCTGTAGGCTTAGCCTATTTCAGCTCTATATCCTGTCTGTGACAACAATCCCCTTGTTAAGTGACAACGTACTGATCCTGCTTTGGATCTAGGCCTCCACCAGGCCAGTTCAGTCCATGCTGTGCTCCTTAACTGATACTATCGCCCAAAAAACATCTCACCTTTCCACTATTTCTTTCTTTTTTCTCTTTAGCACTCTTTATGGAAAGCATGGCTTTAAGTTGTGCTTTTAAAAAAGTCACGGTGTATGGTCTACTACAGCCACCTTCCTCAACTTTTGATGTGAAGATTAAATTGAGGGTTATGACTTTTTAGACATAAAATATGTCAAACCATCCGGCATTTTAATGACTAACCTCTTGTTGTGGACTGTGTCATCTGACACACTCTGTTGACGGCAGTTTCCATGTTTTCTTCTTGACATATGAAGCTGCTTGCCTCTGCCAACCATTCACCTGCAAGTGCAATATATCACTGACTGACACTTAGCACGCACTTCCCTTAAGAACAATTTAACCATAGCTAGCGAGTTCCTGTGCTTCTGTGGTGTCTATTAGTCTAATGATAGAACTAGACATGCTGTGTCAGATCATTTTATTGCACAAAGAGGCCAGTTGTTTTCATCTGCTTTCAGTCTTCATGCTTATACTATGCATCCATCCATCCATCCACCCATTTTTACTTCTGCTTATCCGAGGCCCCGGCCAGATGGTTCATTCGAACCTTCTTGCTGTGAGGCAACAACACTAATCACCGTGTCACTGTGCTGCCCGCTCGCACCATCACTGCAAATAAATGCTAATTAGATTATAATTAGATTAAGACTAACCTTTTCCTAAATTTCTATACCTTTTGTACAAAGTAGTAAGATAGCTGGTTTAAAGCATACAAAATCCATGTTCAAGAGCATATTTCTATTTTATTGCTGCTAAATGACATTTAAATTATCATTAGGGAATTTTTCACTAGAATCCACTAACCCCGGGTGACTTGGGTTAAAGAGTCTGTGCTTTTACAGCATAGCAGTCGGAGAGGCCTTCCAAAAGTTAAAGCATCACTCAGCTGACCTTATGTGAGACTGAGCCTCTATGCACAAAAGTGCACATTTCTCACTTGTGAAAAGCAATCTTTTTCTCACTTCCGTGTCACATTACACATTGTTACTACGAGTCAGGGAGCACCGAGTACATTTCAGCACATGGAAAAGCTGCTGGGGTGTGTGAAGGCACCTCTCCCAACGTGCCTTCGTCTCATTGATGCGGTGATGGAACAGAGGGACTTAAGCCTTGGCAGTCTGGGGGGAAAAAAGGAGGGGTGTCAGAGGAGGGATGGCGAGAGTGAGGAGGAGGCGAGGAAGGCACAGATTTTCAGCCCGCGGGCTCGATAGGACCTAAATAAGGAGCACTGACGCATGGTTCTGGGAGTGGCATTAACACTATTGTCAGCCCTCAGTGCTGTGAGGCTGGGGTGTCACAATATGTGGACGTGTATGTGTGCAAATGGGTGTGTGCGCTCAGTCTGTGCTTACAAAAGGGGAGCTAGATCATAGCCCATCTCAGCAAGCTGATTCAGTGTCGACAAAATCAAGGTTTATTCACACACACACACACACACACACACACACACACACACACACACACACACACACGGACTTTCATGGAATATAGCAAGCTGGAAAACAGATTGTTTTTTAGACTTTTCTGCTCTTTATGAACCTTTTCTCTTCAATTATAGTAGCTGCTCACATAAAAAGATATGGATGTGCATTTAGTAGTTTACAGCACCTATATCTAGCTTTCGATATTCTATAATTTGTCTATCCACGTCTCATATTGTATGTGTGAACGAGTACATTGTTAGTCAAGAGTGTAAAGAGCCAATGTCTGCAGGTCATGGTGAGAGCGGGTGACGTATAGTGGCGCTTCATTCCTCCCAATAACTCTTCCCCGCTTGAATGCCCGGACCATCAATCCCTCACAACACACACTCTGCGAAATGACTCGCGCACGTCAGCGCGCTGGGTCAGGCATGCTTAACATGCGCATTGCCTTTTTCTTCTGCTCAGCCCTGAGATATTAAGATAAGATAGATAAGATAAGATAACCTTTATTAGTCCCACACGTGGGAAATTTGTTTTGTCACAGCAGGAAGTGGACAGTGCAAAAGTTATGAGGCAAAAATTAGAATACAATAAGAATAAATACAGTACACAACTGTACAGAATAGAATAAAATAAAATACTATATACAGTAGAATAAAATAAAATAAATATACAATAAGATAAAAATAGAATACAAATACAAATACTATATACAACTGAGTAAAAATACAACGATGACAGAAAGGATTATTGCACTTAGTATTATTGCATATGTATGGATGTGTGTGCTTGATCAGTTAAAGTCTTTATTATGGAGTCTGACAGCAGTGGGGAGGAAAGACCTGCGAAATCTCTCCGTCCCACACCGTGGGTGCCGCAGTCTCCCACTGAAGGAGCTGCTCAGTGCTGTCACAGTCTGCTGCATGGGGTGGGAGATGTTGTCCATCAGGGATGACAGCTTAGCCGCCGTTCTCCTGTCACTCACCACCTCCACTGGGTCCAGAGGGCATCCTAGAACAGAGCTGGCCCTTCGGATCACCCTGTTCAGTCTCTTCCTGTCCCCAGCAGAGATGCTGCCGCCCCAGCAGACCACACCATAAAAGATAGCAGAAGCCACAACAGAGTCATAGAATTTCTTCAGGAGTGGGCCCTCCACTCCAAACGACCTGAGTCTCCGCAGCAGGTACAGCCTGCTCTGCCCTTTCCTGTAGAGGGCGTCTGAGTTATGAGTCCAGTCCAGTCTATTGTTCAGATGAACACCAAGGTACCTGTAGCTGTCCACAGCCTCAATGTCCATACCTTGGATGTTCAGTGGTTGCAGTTAACATGTTGCGTGGTGTCTTTTTCATCTCTTCATCTAAAGGAAGAAGTTGTGGGTTTGATTTCTGCACGTGTGAGGAATACGGTTCAAGGCTGCATGGTTTTATTAGTTTGTGCTGATCGTGATTGAGCTTCTTATTCAACACGACTCTTGCAAACAGGCATTCACTCCATGTAAACACGTTGATAGCTTCTTCTTCTTCTTCTTCTTCTTTTCATACGCACACTCCCAGACATGTGCAAGCACATGCACAAGCAAACACACAGAGACACACACATGCACACACATTGTTGGATTTATGGTTCCCTTGAGTCTGGGCTGTTAATGGAGAGACTGCCACTTATCAACGCCAGCTTTAACGACAGACTGCTAAAAACAGGACGAAGAGTGATAGTTTGTTTTTCATCATACCGCATCGGGAAAAAGTGAAACGATGTTGAGATTTATGGCATCTGCCCACCTGTAAGGCAGAATTATTAGGCCCAGTAACCCCAGATTAGAGAAATAATCAACTAGATGCCTGTGAATTTATATCTCACATCCCGTGTATCACTCATTGTGTTTATTGCTATTGACATCCCTCCCCCCCATCCCGTGGCCTATCAATACTCTTAACAGGGTACACTGCAACAACAGCATGAAATTAAATGCCGTCCTGCTGAGATAAAAGATTAAATATGAAGCGCACTGTGCCAAAAAAGAATATGCAATTTTCGGCCCTTTTGTGCTGGTGATTTCAGTTTTATAGAGTCAAAGGAATACTCTGAAATTTTGGAAAACCAGCACATCTAAGCCTCCAAGGATGTAAATATTACCTCTACAAATAGTGCTATAATTATGCCCATGTAGCGCACCCTGTTTACATTTTAGTCACAACGAGTTCTCCAAAAGGAAATTACATACAGTAATTGCACCTTTTGCCTTGTACAGCCTCACTTGATAAAGTGTTTCATGTGCATAGTATCACATAAAAAGCAGAAAATCTGAATGAGTTTAGTTTCAGTTTAACTGAATGAAAGGGGTGAAATGAAAAAGAACAGTTACATGAATGGGCCTTACCATTTTGCAGACTAATTTTGTGACTGGCTTTGAGTAGTCCTAAAGCACCGGTTAAACCCTTTAAAGCAGGGGTGGGCAATCTCAGTCCACAAGGGCCGGTGTCCCTGCAGGTTTTAGATGTGTCCTCGAACCAACACAGCTGATTTAAATGGCCAAATTAGCTCCTCAACATGTCCTGAAGTTCTCCAGAGGCCTGGTAACGAACTAATCATGAGATTCAGGTGTGTTGACCCAAGGTGAGATCTAAACCTGCAGGGACACCGGCCCTCGTGGACTGAGATTGCCCACCTCTGCTTTAAAGCAAATCCAAAACTCACTTAAGCTAGCATTGTTTGAAATGGCCAGCAGGAGATGAGTCACTAAAGTAATGATCTCACTAACCATTTTCTTTATGAGTTTAATGCTGGGATGTACTGCTAATTTCATCAATTCACCCATCCATCGAGCCAGCTGTCCTGTCACAGGACACAATTTACAAAATACCAGAGTTTTTGTGCTGGTCATATCATTTTATTGTGTTGTATTTATCTGCTACACCTAAATATTGTCTGACATTGAACCAGTCCGTGGTGCAAAAAAGGTTGGGGACCGCTGGTCTAGGGGATTTCTTATGCAAGTTTTTAGTAATGTACTTAGTCGACTCTAGCTTGTTCTCCCTGGGTATGAACCTGCTAATGGACTTGCTAATGGACTATCCCTGCTACTATTAATAATATTAATACTAACACAACATGATGTTCTTTTTGAAAATTATGCACCCAGTAGGACTACAAGATAGGGCATGATTTAAGGGGGTGATTAACACTTCACTACTAGTGCAGCGTTCATAGTTTCTCGGTTGAGAAACACTTCATACTTCTGACATCTCATTTAGAGACAGTGGTTACGTCCATCTTTTAAATGCAGTCTATGTTTCCAGCAAAAGAAAATCTGAAATTTAACTTGGCTGGTTCGGATAGAATACTGAGTTAGTGAAGTCTTCCTTTGAAAATTCACAATACAGTCTCAAGCCACCCCTCATTTCTTTATATTTTGCTTCCAAGGAGGCAGACTTTCTTGTAACTTTTTTAAAGTGGTCTTCAGCAATAGTACTGACACAGGACCTGGAAATGCATCTGACCATGGTCCATCTAGCCTCATCAGAAATGGTCTCAGGGGGAGGGTGACTGTCAAGAACCGTTTCTTATGGAAAGAAAAATGGAGAGAAAATGCTGATTAATGCCAAATTTCACAAGGACTGAGCTTAAAATCAGCGACAACAGGTCTTACAGGGTGATGAATCCAAATTTGTATGTATGTATGTGTGTACAGCAATCTGTAAAACAAAGAAGAGCTTTGGGATGTGCCTCAAGAAGCCTGGAGAATTAAAGACTACTTAAAGAAATTACAAGAAAGCTCGCCTAAGAGGGTTCAGGCTGTGTTCAACAATAAAGATGATGATACCAACTATTGACTTTCAAGCTCATTAGATTTTTTCTTTTTTGCCTTACATACTGTATATATGCACCCATTTCCCATTTTCTAACAAAAAATAAAGAAGCAAGAAGGGGCTCATGGCTTTTGCACAGCACTGTATTCCATATAATAACAGCTATACAGCTAAAGGTTGTGTGAAGCACTTTTGCTTTGTTGGTTCGCATACTGCTTTTATCAGTCACCACATAATTATCTTTGCCAATTAGTCCAGCGTTCAAAAACCCAACGAGCATTGGGCGATAAGCATTGTTTTCATTTAAGTGTTTGCTGGCATTTTGGCAGCTTTGTAGAGAATTTAACGTGAAGAGAAACTGCAGATATGATGGGAACTGAGACAAAGCCAAAAACTTCATGATCGAAGCAGATAAACACCACGTAACAAAGGGTTGGTGGGAGGTGGATGCTATGCTTTTCTCACTGCAGGGAATTCAATTTGTTGATGTGCATGACAACTTATGCAAATCACGTCAGTCACAATTTTACAATTACAATACCCAAGGCAGAGTAAGGCTCATAAGTGCAAAGCATGCACGGCTTGTCTGGGTTTAACATTGTGAAATGAGACAGGCAGACAGGGAAGCTAACTTGCCATAGCTTTTTTTTCCCACTGTTGATATAATTTCACTTTGTTCCAGTTATTTTGGACTGATCACAAGGATATTCATAAATAAATAAAAACTAATTATAATGAATATGTCTCCACGGTGATTGTTTTTTTTAAATAAATGAAATAAAGACTGTCTCCGAAAAGTTTGTGCTTATTTGGATGGAACAGTATGTTCAATTGGATATTTTTGGAAGTCATTCAAACTTGCACAACTCTAACTTCTAACTAGATTATTTCTAATTCGATCAATTTAATCACTCAAATTAAACAATCATGACATTGTAGTTCTTGCACACTGTCTGCATTTAACATTTAAAAGATTCTTAAAAAATTCAAAATGCTGCCATGTCTTTACACCAGTGTGGCATCTGTACAGAACAGCTTTGGAGGAATGATGGGGAAGGCAGTAAACAGAGTGCACAACATTTTCATAGCTGCTACACTAAACACTAAGCAAAAATATAAAGAAATGAAGGGTGACTCAACACTTTTGCACAGTACTTTACGTCAAAATACAGTACTGTGCAAAAGTGTTGAGTCACCCTTCGTTTCTTTATATTTTGCTCTAGAGGAGCTATTAAGTGAATACACATGACAGACCACTTAGCAGAGAACCAATTTTAAATTGTGTCGTTAGGCAGCTTGTTACCAGCAACCTGTCACAAAAACACATCATTTGCATCAAGATGCCAAATAGCCCAGACCTCAGCATTTTTGAGGCAGTGTGGGATCATTTTGACAGAGAACAGAACAAAACAAAGGCAACATCTAACGACGAGCTTTGAATGTCCTTCCAGAAGTCTAGAGAACTATTCCTGAAGACTACGTAAAGAAATGACAAGAAAGCTTGCCTATGAGAGTTCAGTCAGTGTTAAAGACACTGTTAAACGTGTCCAAACCAGATTCCAATATCAAGCTTGTTAGAATTACAGAACCCCTGTTATTGTCTTATAAACTATACTACCATGTATGTTTGCCAATAAACTTATTTCCCATTTTGTTAACAAAATATAAAGAACGGTGGGGTCACTGAAGACTTTGACTCTGCCACTAATGTACGTCACACAAAGGTCACTAACAAGGCCATGTTCCTTTAAGGCAAAGGCTCTGTCGATGGCGACTCCAGACCCTGTGGTTCTTTTGCTGTTACTGCTAAGAAAGAATTGTGTATGAACAGAGCTGCTGCATGAAACTCAGAAGTCAAAGTGTCAGTCAACGATCCAGGATTCAACTCAACCTTTTAGAACTGCCTATTCTTTTATCTAAATGACAGCATGCACTGTATTCATGGGCAACTGATGAGAGGCTGAAACTAAAATCTGAGGCAGACTGACAGTCTGGAGTCGCCATCGACAGAGCCTTTGCCTTAAAGGAACAGAGCTGCTGCATGAAACTCAAAAGAAGCAATCCAGAAACCGAGGACATTCGCCTTCAAAGTAAAACTTGTGCTTCCTCCCTGCAACTCTTACTTTGAAGGCTAACCGTCTCCTTTTCTGATTTATGTTGCACTTTTCAGAGTTTCACTACTGCTTGGTGAGTAATTTGCAACTGTTTACAGACAAGTCTGTATTTTCCATGAAAACTATTGGCAACTATGGCAGCCTGGAAGCCACCAAAGCAAGGAGGTTTTCAGTGCAGCACCATATACCATTTTGCAGCCAATTTCCACATGAGTTGACATTTGGACTAATGCTCTAGTCTGTCCATTCTGTGATTGCTGTGTTTGCAGAAAAATGTGTCAGACTCATTTGGGGCGACCGTGGCTCAGGGGGTTGGGAATCGCATCTGTAACCGGAAGGTCGCAGGTTCGATCCCTGGGCTCTCTGTCCTGGTCGTTGTGTCCTTGGGCAAGACACTTTACCCTAGTTGCCTACTGGTGTTGGCCAGAGGGGCCGATGGCGCGATATGGCAGCCTCGCTTCTGTCAGTCTGCCCCAGAGCAGCCGTGGCTACAACTGTAGCTGCCTCCACCAGTGTGTGAGAGTGAATGCATAGTGGTATTGTAAAGCGCTTTGGGTGCCTTGAAAAGCGCTATATAAATCCAATCCATTATTATTATCTGAAACCAAATACTACTACTACTAATAATAAATAACATGGCTTTTTATGAATGCTATAGACTACACTACAGAAGAAAGAAAACAGCAGAAAAACAGCCAGCAAACGCAATATGGTAGCACAGAACCACATGCCCTAAAACAAAGGAACTACATTCCCTTTAGCTGTAATCTACAGGACTATGAAGCACAGATGTTGCCCTTGTGCACCCCTTGTTTGGAAGCTTAGGCAAATCTGTGGTGTATTTTTACAGCCATGTTGATTTGGCAGTTTTTTTGTTTGTTTATTTTTTCCTCGATATGGCTGTAGTCACGTATTTCTTCCTTGATTTCACCCTTTCTCTTTGTTTTTGCCTGTTCATCCCTTGGAGACACACAGCATAACAGTCTAATTAGCTATACAAACACCTTGTGAAATGTGATAATGGATAAAGCAGTCATATTGCGTGCACATCCACACACACACACACACACACACACACACACACGCATGCACATCCACACACACACACACACACACACACACACACACACACACACACACACACACACACACACACACGTACACAATGACCATGCTGTGTCAAAAGGATTTTCCTGCCTTGTAATTAGACCCCTCTTGCATTTGACCAGTTACTGTCATGCTTATTTAGTTGTCAAAAGGTTAAAGGTTAACTCAGCATTTTCTGCTCTAAGAATACTGTTAGTGACTACATAGCAAGGAGCAAGGATGTCAATTTGGGTTTACATACACTACAATCTATCCATTCACTTACAGTTTTTTACAGACACTAGGACACATTTCTCAATACTTAGGTCACTTTTGCAAAACTCTTCACACAATCCTCCTAACTGACCGTCAGCTTGGCAAAGCAGTTCATTTCACATTCAAAATGCACTACAACTACCAAAACACTTCATTCAGGTCTCAAATAACCTCATTCTTCCAGAACACTAGCAAAGGTTGACAGCCGACAAACACACTTTGTCACCCACAAAACAATGACCTAAAAAACACTAACAACATGTAGCATTACACAGTGTTTTCTTGTGTAAAACAAGGACACATCTCTGTTTATAATTTCAATATATGTTACTGGAATGAATCAGACATCATGCAGAATTCGTTAATATTTGTTTATGTATTTTTATTTTTTTGCACTAAGTAATCCCAAAATACAAGAATTTGTATACACACCATCCACTGATACACATACAATAGTAATGCTAATCTACTCGGTCTTCTCCATTTGGCCACATGTTCTCATCCACATCACATCTCATGTCATCTAGGGCAACACACCTAGGAAAGAATCTTCTGGCATGCCAGAATTGAAGGAGTTGAAAAATTGAAGGAGTAACACCTGTGTAGATGTTCATCTACAATGAGAATCAGCTGTGGCTGGTTAAACTGCATTTTTAGATTTAAAATATGTTTCAATAAAATATTGCTGTTGGATTTTGCTGTCTTTTCAAGTTTTGCATTGTGTTATTGTTTTGGCCATAAGTTTAACAGTTTTGAAAACAGTATGTAAGCACATGCAAAATGTCCTGTCCGTACAAAGATTTTTGGCAGTTGTTGTGTCTGAGTGAGAAGATAATTCATGAAATTTGAGAGATGTAGTCATTGAATGCATTTTGTGCCAAAACAATGATAACTGATCCTCAGTTTAGCCCACATAGACTTCTGTTGTGCTCACTGTGTGAGGAGTTTTGCAAACGTGACCTAAGTATTGAGAAATGTGTCCTAGCGTCTGTAAAAAACTGTAATCCATCCATCCTTCTTATTCTGCTTATCCAATTCATGGTTACATACAGCCTGAAGCTTATCCTAGATGGCATAGGGCGAGAGGTACACCGTGGACAGGTTCCCAGTCTGTTGAAGGGCTAAAATATAAAGATGCTAATAGAACAGATTAATAAAGTCTTCATTCCAAAAAAGACAATTAAGATGCACATGATAAGGGCATCAATATTTAGATCTACAGGCATAAAACAACTAAAGGGAAGGTCGTTGACAATATCCAAGAAATAAGACGACTGGCATATGAACAATGTTTGTACGAGCCTGCAGCTAATTCTGGATCCAGTATTTTTCTTTTTTCTATTACGCACTCATACACACTCTCTTTTTCTCCCAGTGTCTCATTTCTCTCTGCTGCTTTTTGATCATCTTTGCCACAAAAGCAAAAGAAGATTGATGTTTAGAAATTCAATAGCGTTGGTTGGGCGCTCCATTGGTCACTGTGTCCCTGTTAGCCTTGCTGGCTAATCAGATCTTATTCCCAAGCGTGTTCTGCATTTTATTAGAGGCTTCCCTCTGCAGACTTAGTGGGGAATTGATGATCACAACTAGAGGGGAAGTTTAAATATCAAGTCAGTTCAATGTGCATTTTAAAACAGTTACATAATTGTTGTAATTTTGCCTCTGCGACATATCTGATTAAAGCCTAGACCTTCAGATTGAATTCAGCAGATTTAACAAATATACTGGTTGTAACTTTTGGGAGCTAATTTTTTCAGATAATTTCATTTTCACAAAACAAACAAACAAACAAACAAAAAAAAAACCCCTAAATGACAGGTGACAGACACATGAAACCAAGAAGAACATCGAGGAAAGGAAGAGGTCATGACAGAAAGCACATCATGGCATGGAATTGTATTTATGCCAGTAGAAATGGCTCACCAATGTTCATTGATGATTTAACCATGTAGCAACGCTGTAGTGACCTTAAACACTGCCTGACAGGTAAATAAATGGAAGCTACATTAACAGGTTTAGTAGACGACCTCAATCAAGCGTGCTTTTAACGTACCAAAGATAAAATTAAAAGCAGAATGAATCAGCAGCAAACATTAACTGAAGGTAGCGGCACTGAATGCCTCGCAAAGGGCCAGAAATGACTTCAGGTAGTCACAGACTGCAAAGAATTTGCATTTAATTCTTAAAAACAATCCTGGGATTTAAAATTTGGTTAGTTTGGCCAATTATTTTGAGCCTGCTCTGCTTATACTCCTTCGAATAGAGCTAAAAGTCTTATAATCACATCTTGACTGGTTCATTTCACATCCATTGCGACCCTGTACAAAAGCAAAATTATGCCAATCACTCAACTGCCCAGAGGGCGTCTTCAGCATGAGTGATTTATCAACAATCAATGCTTTTGATTTGAACGCAACACCCATATATGATTGCTGAACATCTGAACCCAAAAGACAGGGGGCTAAAAACCTGATAAATTTGTCCACACTGTCCTGGAAAGAATGAGAAACTTGGCTGCAGAGATCTGCTTTTATTCTGCTACAAACGCATTAGTGAGATGAGGCACTGATGTTGGCTGACAAGGACTCTCTCTAACAGTAGGCATTCCAATTCTTTCCAAAGATGTTGGATGGGTTTGAGGTCAAGAATCTGTTCACCGCAGTCATGAAGCGGGAAAAAAAATAAAATAAAACATTTATTCATGAATGGGGATTTGTTCACAGGAATACTGTGATGTTGTACAGGAAAGGTCCTTACCTAAGACCTTTCCAGTTAGAGCACACTGTTGTATAAAATATCATTTCCTAGTAGGAAGATTTCTCTTAAGTGAAACTTACCAATTAAAGCTTTAGACCTTTAAACCCTGCTCCTGTTTTAGATCCATTCTGGGACTCAAATAGGTCTGATGAATGCCCATTGATGGTATGCCAACTCTATTTCTGTTATGTATATGGGGAAAGTAATTGTTCCCTCTGAGCTTTGTACTGGAGGAGGGGATCTCTTCATGAAAGAGCAACATAAGTTAAAAAAGAGGCAGCAAAAGCAGCACCACATGTGGATGAGAATGAACCATGCTTGCTGTTGCGAGCTAATTCATAAAATTAAAAAAAAAAAAAAAAAAGTTGGGGTTTTATTTTCTCTTCAGAAAATGTGAACTTCTCCTAGCAACCGTTAATGCTGCTTCAGCATCAATACATCAACACAAAAATGACATTCGTGTGGATGGGAAGTCACTTGGTTAAAAATCTCTTCCAAACGCAAATTGAACATGAACCCAATTTCAGGACTTGAAGTGAAATGTGAGTTGTGCTTCAACTTTAACTGATGGGAGAAAAAAAAACTACCACTAAATTGCAGAGAGAGGATGAGATGAGCATACAAGTGAAAAGCCTCATGTTTGCTAAACATCTGTAAAGATCCAAATGGCTGCATTTGAATGCGATTTCGAGCGGTTCTGGAAAGTGCAGCGCTGACACATTTTTGTTTTCATATACATCTCCTCATCAAGCCTCACTCCTACTGCTACTACACTTGGCCTGATCTGCGTATTACACATTAAAAATCTTGATGCTTGTGAGGCTGACTCACCAACGCATGATTTGATCTTGTTTGCACCAGGCATTATACAACCTTATTTAGGCATAATGAAACATTCACAAAGCATTAGATGAGTGTTTGGGCAACAGCGATTACTGCTGCCAATGGCAGCAACAGTAACAACATAAGGATAGTCATTTTTAGAGCAGTGCATTAAACTGTGCCTCTATTAGTATATTATTAGAGCCATAGATAATACATATACATAAACCCAATACTTATTAGTATAAACATAAAGCCCTGTGGACAGAATCCTCATGGCAAATACTCTAATCTGACCCACTGGACGGCTTTGGAAAATAAGGAGGGCATAAATTTTGGACTTAATTGTATTTTAATAAATTTTGCAGCCTCTCCTACTGATAAAGATCTCCACAATGGCCATTCATAATACAACAAATAATTAAGTAACGATTAAATTACTGAAGAGTTTCTATTTTTTTATGATCTGCTATAGATTTTTTTTCATACAATTGGTCTACATTTAAAAACAACAACAACAAAGCTGCATATTTTTTGTGAATTCACAGAAACCTTTTTAGTCCTGTAATTTCACACATTCCTTGCAATTTAAGTCATGCTGATACATTTCTTTTATTTACTACAGCAGCATTTTATAGAAAACTAAGAAATACTGTTGAAATTGCCCTTCCTTTCCTTATATTTAGGGATTCAATGTGTAGTTAAACTTCTTTATGCTCACAGAAAGGGAAGTTTCACTGGTTTGGCCCACTTAGGATCAAAATGGACTGTATGTGGCACACCATTTGAAACGAATTCAACATCCCTGCAGCTGAGTACGACTAAAATGTGCAATAACCTTTTTATAGTTTGTTTTCATTTGCAATTCTTTAATCTGTCTTTTTTTTCTCCCTCTCCTGGATCATTGACTTCGTCACGGCGTGTCGTAATTTCTATATATCCACTGACATATATGCACACAAGGAGAGGCTCACACCACTGCTGGCTGGCACAAGCCAGTAAACAACAGCATATCTCAGGGCTACCACTTAGCTTTGTCACTCTCCTAGGAGCGAGAACTGCACAACACTGCATTCGTTTTATTTGATCACTAATTGTTTTTGGCCTGAGGATTATTGCAAAGCGATTTGTGCGGACCCGGGGAAAACACGGTGGACGTGTGAACGTCACCTTGTTCCATTTGTCAGCCTTGATTTGTGTGCTGTAAGTGTAATTGACTTATGTCTCTACAAAGGGGGAATGAATGAGCAAAGAATTCATTTGTGTTTTTTTACTTCTCCTGTGTCGGAGTGCATTTGTTGTTCATTTTAGAATTCTTTATTAAGGCTTCTAGTTATTGAGACTGTTATTTGCAAAGGAGAGTGTGTCAGCTAGAAATATTACATTATTATTCACATTTGTGATTCATGTTTTAAACACTTCCCTTTTCTGACATTTATTTAAAATGGACACATTTTGCTTTTTTTCCCCAATATTCTGTCATATGCTGTTACAGTGGTGGGTGCTTAGATTAAAGATCACCAAAGTTTGTCAGCATGAGGTTTTAACTCTAGCTGTGATTAATAAAGCTCCACCCACCTGCTTTTCAGCCAATCAGAAGAAAGATGCCTTAAACAGGAGATGAGCCTAAATGGCTTGCTTCTCACAGAGGATGAACTGAAGGGCATCAAAGAATCATCAGAGTAAATCATGCAAAGTTATATTAGTAGAGTTCAAGAATCAAAATGATGTTTGGGGAAGTCCACTTTTTTGGGTATACCTTTCGTTAATGTAAATATCTGTTAAGCCAACCCCATGGCAATGACCCAGTGGATTTAGAGATGTAGTGATGGTCAAGATGACCTGCTAACATTCAAGCTGAGCATCAGAATGAAGAAGAAAGGGGATTTATGTGATTTTGAGTACGGCATGGTAGTTATTGCCAGACAGGCTGGTCTGAGTATTTCACAAACTGCTGATCTGTTGGGATTTCCTCACACAACTATCTCTGTGGTTTCCAGACAACGCTCATTTCTCTGGGTGAAAATGCCTTGTAGATTCAAGAGGTCAGAGGAGAAAGGCTAGAAGGCAGTGAGTTAGGTAACCACTGTCATAAAGAAGGTATGAAGAACATACTGTGAATGCACAGAAAGTGGAATCTTGAAGAAGATGGGCTAGAGCAGCAGAAGACCATGCTGGGAAACTGAGGCTAAAATTCACATGGGGTCACAAAAATGACCCAACAGATTGCAGAAACATTGCCTGGTCTGATGAGACTTGATTTCTGCTACGACATTCAGATCTTAGGTTCAGAATTTGGCACAAACAACATTAAAGTGTGGCTCCATCCTGCTTTAGTTGCTCAGACTGCTGTAATGGTGTAATGGTATGGGCGATATTTTGGCATGCTTTGGGCCCCTCAATACCAAGTATCTTTTAGCCGACCTTAGTATTGTTGCTGACCTTTCCGTCCCTTTATGATCACAGTGAACCCATCTTCTGGTGGTAGCTTTCAGTATTATAACTTAGATGATCTCAAACTGGTTTCTTGAACATGAAAATGAGTTCACTGTGCTCAAAGGCCTCCACAGTTGACAGATTGCAATCCACCTTTGGCATGAAGTGGAAGGAAAGATTTGTTTCAGGAATTTGCAGCAACTGCGTGATGCTGTCACGTCAGTATGGACCAGTGTGGACTCTAAATGGTTCTAGCACTTCACTGAAGCTCTGCCATGACGAATTAAAGCAATTCTGAAGGTAAAATGGGGTCTAGCCTACTAAATAGTAATGGACTGGTTCTTATGTATTGCTTTTCTATTCCATCGGAGAACTCAAAGCACTTCATACAACATGCCTCATTCACACCCATTCTAGCTAACATTCATGCTCCTAGAAACACACTGGAGAGCAACTTGGGTTTCAATATCTTGTCCAAAAATACTTTGGCATGCAGACTGGAGCAGGATTGAACCACCCACCTTCAGATTAGTAGATGCCCTGCTCTGCCTCCTAAGTAACAACCGAGTTAATACTGAGTACCAGCAAGGTGTACATAACAAAGCAGCTGGTGAATACAGGTCCCCCGTAATATCCTGTAGATGGGGGTCAACCGGCTCTGTAGCCTTAAAGTTAAGTATGGTGCTGTGAAGATGCAGATAATAACACGAGAATGTAAATACACTGTTAAAAAGTGTATATAACGTTTAGATAAACCAGTCAAAAGCACTCCATGACCTGTAGATGCTTTAGTGCTAGTAAACACATGGGTCCAAGTTTGTATAAAAGTCTTAATAACACACTGTAATAGGTAGATTGAAAAATGAAGACGATCCATCATTTCCCTCATCCTTTATTCCAGCTCTGGTCGTTACTTGAGATATTGTGTGCAGATGAAGTCGTGTGTCTACCACCTCTTTTGTTTTCAGTCCAAAAAGCATTATATGACTCTTTAAAGTCTTTAAACAGTTTACTTGTTTTCATTATTGCATTACTTCATTACTTCTTTTCCTCACCCCCCCCCCCCCCCCCCCCCCCCCCCCCCCCGGGCTTGGAAAAAAAAGGTTTTCACATTTTATCTTTTTTTTCAGAGCCAACACCCCCCCCCCCCCTCCCCCTCCCCACACACATACACTTCTATTTATTTGTTCCTGTTTTCTCTGGAGCACTTCATCTGTTCAAATCTCCTCAAGTCTCTGCTAATATTTTCTCCTCCCACTCCTATCTCAGTCCTCCTCTCACCTTCTCTTCCACTGCGTTTCCTTCTTATCAGCCTCTCTCTCTCTCTCTCTCTCTCTCTCTCTCTCTCTCTCTCTCTCTCTAACACACACTGTTGCTCTCTCTTTCTCTGGAGACACCAGCTTGTTAATGACTTCACTGCAGTTTGTCTTTTAGCTGGAACTGACTGTGGTTGATTATCTCGCCATCAGCATTTAGCATCAGGCACTTCTGAGAGGATCCCTCCCCCCTTATCGTTTCGCCGCGAAACGCAAACACCTTGTGATGTCACCCACGTATGAATATTAATGATCAGCTGCGCGCCACAGCCCCATTCTTTCTTCACGATGGAGACGGGAAGAACTAGTCTGAGTCGAAAAAAAAGAAAAAAAAAAGACATCAGCCCTGTTTGAAATATTGATGTGTTTTGGGGAAGCTGTGTGTGAGATTTCCAAATCGCTGATGCTGCTGATGCACTCTTACCTTTGCGGCTAAGCTGAAATTAACAGGCTAAACGGGCAGAAAACTTAGTGGTTAATAGAAATGAAAAAAAAAAGTGTCAGCTCCTGCAAATCCACTATGATTACTGTTAATACACGTTAAATGCCAAGAATTTGAACTGAAAGCGAGAGAGCTGAAGGCAGCTCTATCAAGGCCAGATCATGCCTTTGGGCAAAGTGACGGGGTACATTACAGCTCGCCCAACAAGTAGGGAAAGAAGGCTGATAGAGATGCAGTCTAATTGCATGTGAAACTTTGCCTGTTAAGCGGGGGAGTCAAATTGTGTGTGTGTGCGTGCGTGAGGGGGGAGGGGGGGGGGGGGGGGGGGGGAATGAAGTGCCATTTTAACTTCCACCAGGCATCAAGGTCAGCTTTTTATAAATTGTAAGTAGAGCTAGTGATGAGTCATACACAGGCGTGCTCAGTGGGCACAGCTTTGAATCCAGCAACTATATCAACTTTTTTTTTAAGATATATTCTTTTGCCTTAAAAATATACACAGCAGATTTAACTAGAGCCATTCATTGCTTCTGCATATATATATATATATATATATATATATATATATATATATATGCATGCATATATATATATATATATATATATATATATATATGCATGCATATATATACATACACATACACATTGGGAAGATGGCCGAGTGCTCAGTGAATACCTCAGGCAGCAGAAACCCAAGAAAGAGGAGGGAGACGAGGAACCATCATGGAAGGACAGGCCCCTGCACGGTATGTACCACCGGCAGATAGAGGAGGTGGCTGATATCCAGAAATCCTACCAGTGGCTGGACAAAGCTGGACTGAAAGACAGCACAGAGGCACTAATCATGGCAGCACAAGAACAAGCTCTGAGTACAAGATCCATAGAGGCTGGGGTCTATCACACCAGGCAAGACCCCAGGTGCAGGCTGTGTAAAGATGCCCCAGAGACAATCCAGCACATAACAGCAGGGTGCAAGATGCTAGCAGGCAAGGCATACATGGAACGCCATAACCAAGTGGCCGGCATAGTGTACAGGAACATCTGTGCCGAGTATAACCTGGAAGTACCGAGGTCAAAATGGGAGATGCCCCCAAGGGTGGTGGAGAATGACCGAGCTAAGATCCTGTGGGACTTCCAGATACAGACGGACAAAATGGTGGTGGCTAACCAACCGGACATAGTGGTGGTAGACAAACAGAAGAAGACGGCCGTAGTGATCGATGTAGCGGTTCCGAATGACAGCAATATCAGGAAGAAGGAACACGAGAAGCTGGAGAAATACCAAGGGCTCAGAGAAGAGCTCGAGAGGATGTGGAGGGTGAAGGTAACGGTGGTCCCCGTGGTAATCGGAGCACTAGGTGCGGTGACTCCCAAGCTAGGCGAGTGGCTCCAGCAGATCCCGGGAATAACATCGGAGATCTCTGTCCAGAAGAGCGCAGTCCTGGGAACAGCTAAGATACTGCGCAGGACCCTCAAGCTCCCAGGCCTCTGGTAGAGGACCCGAGCTTGAAGGATAAACCGCCCGCAGGGGCGTGCTGGGTGTTTTATATATATATGTATGTATGTATATATATATATATATATATATATATATATATATATATATATATATATATATATATATATATATATATATATATGTGTGTGTGTGTGTGTGTGTGTGTGTGTGTGTGTGTGTGTGTGTGTGTGTGTGTGTGTGTGTGTGAGTGTGTTTTGCAGTGGTAGGGCACTAGTTCAAAGCACTGCTTTTTAGTGTGATAGGCAGTCAGTGGAGAGTTAGAGCTTACAGAGCACAGGAGAGCATCAGCCCTTGGCCTTGACCACTGACAAGATATAGCTGCACAGGGTCTCGTATAGAAAGAATACGCACACACATACACACACTTTCACAAACACGTGTAGAAATACACACCTATTTCTTTTCTCTGCACTTCAACTCCCTCCCTCCCTCCTTCCCTCCTTCCCATGTCTCTCTCTTACCACCCATCATTTATTGGCTAATGTCTCCCCTCTACTCAGCCATCAAAATCTTGCTGCTGTATCTATTTTTTCCTTCTTTTTTTATCTTCCCTCTTCCCTCCTTCTGGGAGAAAATAAGCTGCATCAGCATTGTAGTTACATTCCACCCTGCAAACACACAGACACATATATATACACACACATACACACGCATTCACAAAGTGCATAGGATTAAAGGATGAATGACCTGATTTAGTCCCTGTCGGTTTACAGCTGTGGATATGCATTAATTTTTCTTTTAGAGGACACACACACATGCCCGCTCAAAAAAATTTGAATGATTAAAAACAGCATGCGTGTGTGCTCACACGTCTCCCTAATTGTGACTCCTGTATTAGCCGTGGAGTTTCTACCTCATCCTCAGCCCATCTCATGGCTGTTGAGGTGTCTGCATCCGCCCCTCTCGCCTTCCATGCCAGCCTGCGTTCTGCCCGTCTTCCTCAGCGGGCCTTTCTTTCATCGCAGCGTCTCCAGTCCTCCTCAATGCAGCCATCTTTCTTACACATTTACCCTGTCTACCATCCTCCATCTGTCCGTCTCTCCTGCTCTCGCTCCCGTGGGTAGTGGTGGGATAATTGGAAGCAGAGGTTCTTCATTGAGATGATGCTGAGGCCAGTCAGGTGGAAAGCCCTCTTAATAGACCTCTGCTCTTTTCCATGCCTACACACACACACACACACACACACACACGCACACACACACATATGCACGCACACACGAGAGCTTATGTAAACACTTACACACACAGCATATATTCTTCTGTTTGGATGCAGCCATGCACGGACACGCCTATTATTCTCCACGGGAGGACCTAATTTCTGATATTACTCAGCATTCCATATAATAGAACCAGCCAATGATTTCCCATAACAGCGTCGTTTTTCTTAACTTTTGTGTGTGTCTCTCTCTCCTCCCGTGTCCCTCACTCTCCTTCATCCTCCCTCCGTCACTTTACCACTCACTTGAGATACCTGTGCTGCAAATCCATTCTTTTGTATCGCTCGGTTGCAATCATATCTCGCATCTTTTCCTTGATAACAGGCAATCCCCCAGCTGTTTCCCCCCGCCCACAATAGCAGCTGCATTCCTCAGATTGCCACAGCCCATATCACACTGCAAAATTTAATCTACCTCTGCTTGTGAAGTCAGCTTCTTTGTGCTTCCCAACTGTATCCATTTTCTTTTCCCTTAGCTTGGAAATATGATTCAGGGACATTTCTGCCTTATGCAAGAGGCCAGTTTGCTCCCCTCTCTAGCTGCTCCATGATACCCTCTGTCAAACCCCCTTTTCACGGCAGTGCCCTGCCTGCTGAACCAAGATGGCTGCCTTCCAAGTCAATTTGCGGTCAGCGAAGGAGCCATTTGCATGAACATGTGTCCCATCATTTAGCTGATATCCCCCTATGTGTGTCGCACAGAGAGGAGTGAAATCACACATTTAATAAAGTCCTCTCCACCTTTTTTTGGTCCAACACATCCCTCCAGTTCTGGTGTTTTGCAATTTTCCCACCTCTGGTGTGGTACTTAAGGATTAGTTGAAACACAGAGGCCTCTCTTAATGTTAAGAGATAAAAGTGAGGGAATGTAATAGATTGTAAAGAGTGGGATACACAGGCAGTGAGTTAGGGAGAGAGAGAGAGAGAGAGAGAGAGAGAGAGGATGTTTTAAATTGAAGGGAAACTTCAAGGATGAGCTAAAAGTTAGGTGGGCAACATATTCTGTTATTAGAATCTGTAAATCAGGGATGTAAAACGTATACACACACACACGCGCATGCATGCACACAGTCATTACTGTATGCAGATTAATCAGTCTGTGGTAACTGGCCACAAATGAACAATGGACACAATGGACACCTGGATTTTTAATTTTTAATTAGCATGCATATGTGGGCATCTCTGTTGTGTGGATGGTAAACACTGATTGAATAGCGCAACCTGCAAAAGTGCTGCTGGAAGCAGGCCATAATAAGACAAGGCTCACTTATCTAAACTATTTTCACTTAGGTGCACTATAGTCAAACAATGATTGATACTTTGCATCTAGATGCAAGGGGAACCTGTGTGTGCTCAGTTTGAGATGTCCGCTCAAACAGACCTCGGAGTGGGAGCTTCTAAAAGCATTTCTGTTCACTTCATTTGCGAGATTTACAAAAAGCTCAACTTTCCGTCCCTCAATGTCGAGTATATTGTCAAGCAGTAGGCGCATGGCAGACTTGTGAGTGAGAACAGAAGGTGCAAAAGCCGAGCCAGAAAGTCCAGTAGCAGATTGAAGTGCATAGTTGTGAGTTAAATAAAATAAATCAATTTAAAAAAAACAGAAGCGAGGATTGTTTCACAGATCTACAAGAATTACCATCTACATTCAGAGCAGCTTGTATGGGCACAGATGGAGAGGGAAATGGTGTAAAAGAGTCATAGAGTTGAAGAATAAGAAAGGTTAAATGTCCAAAAGAAGTAGCAACAGAAGTACATAAGTTTTGATAGATTTGGGTTTTTTTTCACATGGTTCAATCTTCACCTTACATGGATATGATGGCGAAAAAATGTCATTTACATTGACATTTTCCTATCTGACACTATTACATTTGTATATTTTGAATGCAAACTGTGGCCTTTTAATTTGTGTTGGTAACAAACAAACAAAATACCCCTGGAAGTAGTTTTTGATAAACCAAAAAAGAAAAAAGAAAGTATAAAATACAGTTTTACCTTCTTTCCACCAGGGGGCACTGAACCATACACACGTTGTGCAAGTACATCAGGAAGCAAATATCGGCCAGTGAAACTATTTAGTTTAAATTTTGGGGTGGGAAGGGAGGGGACAACAACAACAACAACAACCACAAAAATAGATTTGGAGTTGGGGAAGTCTGGATTATAACTAAATAAATTACTGAGGTCAGTAGGTTTATATTTTATTATTTGTATATAATGGCTACCTAGCTTGTATCTTATGATACAGAAAGCAGTAAATACAATGTGTGCATGCTCCCAATAGAGTTTTGGGTTTGCTGGCTACAAGGTTATGTTTTTTTTTTTCGTTATTTCGCTAATTGGCTACAGCTAGTAACTGAAGTGAGCTTTTGCTATATTCTGTGTCAAGATGATCCCACACTGCTTCAGTAATGTTCAGGTCGGGGTTGTGTTTCTCTCCAGGTATGCTTTTACTGCACAGCGTGTTTGTCTTTGTAGATTATATTGCATTGTAAATCTAATTCTGATTATAGTTATCTGCTTTCATAATGTCATCAGTTTTAATAAGATCCCCCAAACCAGCAAAAGATGAAAAGAAAAACAGAGTTTTTTCATATTTCATATGCATATCCTGTTCATTTGCTGTAGATGTTTTTTTGTCTTCTGTCTTCACTTGTCCAGTTTCCTCAAATGTCTATGCCTGCCCTACCATAAGTTTTTGGCCCATGTCAAGGAGATCAAATTATGTCTTTTTTCTGATAGGCTGCCAGTAACAAAATTAAGATACAAAGTTAGTTTTTGGTTCCTACTAGTGGTGGTGGTGTAATGGTGTGGGAGATATTTTGTCTTAGCACATTCTGGATCTATTAGTCATTAGGTTTAAACAGAAGTTTAAAGTTTGTCAGCCCTTTGGGTCCCCCAAATGGCATGGGGCTCCAAGCAGTTGACTGCCTTGCCTGGTGTCATGCAATGAATGATTTAAGCGACTTTCAATGGTTATTGGTGCCAGATGGGCTAATCTGACTATTTCAGAGAGTGGTGATCTATTTTCCTGCATATGGTTTACAGAGAAACGTCTAAAAAAGAGAAAATACTCAGTAGGCAGTATTCCTCAGGGCGAAAATGTCTCATTGATACCAGATGTCAGAAGAGAATGACCAGACTAATATGAGCTGATAATAAGACAATAGTAACTCAAATAAGCACTCGTTGCAACCAAGGTATGCAGAAGAGTATCTCCAGATGCACAGCGAATCCAGCCTTGAAAGAAATGGGCTATAGCAGCAAAAAACCACACTGGGTGCCAAAAAAGAACAGGGACAGTTCATACAGGCTGGTCAAAATTGGACAAGAGAAGACTGGCAAAATGTTGCCTTGTCTGATGAGTCTCAGTTTCTGCTGAGACATTCAGATGGTAGGATCAGAAAACAACTGAAACATGGATCCATGCTGTCTTCTGTCAGCAGTTCATACTCCTGATTTTCTCTTGATTTTAACTGAGTGGCTTTTATTGTTGGATCATTCCTGTCTTATATCACCAATTCAGGCTAGTGTTGTTGTTGTCTTGTAGGGATTTAGGGATATTTTCTTCACAGACCTCTTAGTACCAACTGAGCATTGGTGTTGATTTAAATGCAACAGCCTTCCTGTGTTGTTGCTGACTGTGTCCATTCCTTTATGACAACAGTGTAGCCACCTTTGATGACTGCTTCTAGCAGGATAACGTGTCATGTCAGGATCATATATCATATCACCTCAAACTGGTCTCTTGAACATGACAATGAGTTCACGTAATTCAAATGGCCTCCACAGTCACCAGATCTCAGTACATCTTTGGAATTTGGCAGAAAGGGAGATTTGAGTCATAGATCTGTGGTCACCAAATATGCAGCAATAGTGTGATGCTATCATGTCAGTATGGACCTAAATCTTTCCAGAATCTTGCTCAATCTCTGCCATGAAGAAATAAGGCAGTTCTGAAGCCAAAAGGGGGTCCAGCCCAGCACAAGCGAGATGTTCCTTAACACTCAAAAGCTCATCTTTTTTAGCACTTCACTTTATCAATGCTAGAGAAAGTTTGGTTTAGTTTTTGAGAGTTTGTTTGTAAAGGCACTGTTCTGTATCAGTTCAGAGATAGGAAAACACCTGAATTATGTTAGAATTGGCCCACTTGGAAATAGAATTTGGTTGTTATTGCAGAAAACTCTCCGTTCCAGGCTAAATGTAGGCATATTGAAATAATCTTAAATATGCTTGTGCGTTGTACCACATGTTACATAAACAGATCCACCAACAGAGGTGACAATGTTATTCCAATACCCTTTTTTTCTGGTTGACTATGTAAGAACTCTTCCTAAATGTGCATTCATGTGCCTTGCCAATGTTTTGCCACTGCCTTCGGTGTGGCCTGTCATGGTCCGGGGGTGTGTGTGCGTCATGTGCACCTGGGCCACTTGGCCACAACATCAAATATCATGAATGCATAAGTAATATGTGTTGTGGTATGCATTATGCGATCTCATCTATTCTCGGAGAGAGAATATTGTTTGGTATTATGCGCATTATTCACGGCGTGTGACACGGACAAATCCGAGGCAACCACCAATCTGCAAAAGAGGTTTCAGAGTTCTAGTGTGTATAAATCTGGATCACAATAATTAACAAATCATTTATTGATTGTCGTGTTATTTGGCATTTTATCATATTCTGTGTTTTCATACTCGCAGCAGTGAGCATATGTTTATTTCTTATTTATTAAATTGGGAGTCCTGCGAAGGAGGAGGACAGTTTCCAAGGTTAAGAGGGCTAAAGATATATTTATATTTACAAGTAAAACTCATTAAATATTCACATTAAAATGAAAACATTAAAAAATAAATAGATAGTTAGAAGCAGGTTTGCTTCACCAAGCTGGTGGGGAAAGTGGAAAAAGCTTTAAAGAGTCACCAGCGCCTTTACCAGACACATGGCCATGTAATATATGTAATAATCTGCAAACTACTGGCTTGGTTATTAGAAATGATTGTTGAATCAGTTTGACAGTATGTTTGCTATCTGTTTGCTGGCTGCTGTGTTTCTAATTTACTGTGAATACATGATTGCACTTACTGTGTCTTTGCTGATGGAAAGAAATTAGTTAACTGTCTTGTTGAGGTCTTGGCATTTTAATAATTTGCTGATGATTCAGAGCCTCGTTATACAAAAGTGATCCTTGAATGCCTGAGGTAACAGCTGGCTTAATAGAAGCTGGTGTGATGGAAGTGGGCTTCATACCTGACCTTGCAACCAACTGTGCTATTGATTGGATCTTAATTTTTTTTCTTTTTTTTGTCTCACCGTTAATGTCCTTCTGTCCACTTGTTCTTAGGTTAACTGGCTTCCAGCTGCCTCCACCAATTGTGAGTACGGGCTCCAGGCTCACACTGTGGCTGCTTTCTGACTATGCGGTCAGCGGGCAGGGATTCAAAGCTGCATATGAAGGTAACTCAACTTCCATCTTCATAGAATACCCGCTATTATAGCTTACTTTAATGTCTTTCAATGCGATGTTTCATTTAAACTGAATCTAAAAAAATCTTCAGTTCTAAAAGTCACTTTTAAAATGTATTTTGTGAGCGATTTATGCAGAAAATTTAGAAAATAATGCTATTTTTCAAACACTGTTGATATTGCTGCTATTGAGACAAGTTTCTTGATTATTGTAACAAAAGGGCTGAAAATGGGTGAGTCATTGCAGTACAAAATAACCAATGGGTACTCAACTAATTCAGTCATCTGGTAGTGTAATTTAAAGCCATTCTATCCGACTAGTATGGGTTATCATTTGTCCATTCTCATGCTAGAGCTAGCACTTTTATCATGGTGACATACAGTGTTTTATGATCCATGGCGAGGTGATATTAATGATAGCACGCTTCAGTTCCATGTAGGAGTAGCGGTGAGCCTAGGGAGAAGAAAATACAAGTGAGTGACTAATTAGGCTAATTACCTGACATGGGTTTGTCAGTCTTTTTGAGATATTGTGAATGCAGGGATGTGGCTCATTGGAGCAACAACAGTAGACTCAGAAAGCCCAAGACCACACTGTGTAACTATGTAAAGCCAAATAAAAGAGTCTGTTTGTTAATTCCACTGGGAGGCAATTGGGACATTGCATCTTTCTTTCTCACTAGTGGGTACAAGACTGCCAGTCGTGTCTAGCTTCTGACCTTGGATGATTTAACTCTCTCTTGCTGCAAATAAGTTTGCAAAACTACATTGGCAACTAAAGTAATGCCAAGACTGCAGATGCTTTGTGTTTCGTAGTTTGAACAGTTTCACTGCTAGATCAACTACTTTTGCTTTGTGCTGTAAGCAATCGTTTACCCCTATGCACAAACTGTACTGCTGATAGCACATGTCAATAAAGCTGCGTGAATCCACTTGTTAAGTGTTGACACTGGCATTAAACTTGTCCCAGTGCTTGGTCCCCTGTTGTTTCAGTAGTTCTGAGTGCAAAAACGATTGTAGAAATTGTTATTCTATTGATCTACAGTCTTTCATTAGCACATCTCAAAGCTAAGCGTTCAAAAACCCGCACTGTACAATACATTTCCTTTTTTTGACCGTGTTCTGGACACCAAATTTTAGATTCTGTGAAAAAGAATCACCGGGCTAATAAGAATTTGTTACTTGAAGAATAACCAAAAACGTAACAATTCCAAATGACCATTTTTTAGGGGGGAAACAGCTTAAACTTGATAAATGTTACCTGTGTAAATTACTCCCTTCAACCTTGTAAATCCTCCGTTTTTTGTTCATGACTCGATGCTACATTTGATAATAGGGGGGGAAAAGTTACAGTGATCACTCTACTAAGTTGAGGTAAATTTGCCCCCTTTAAACCTTCAATGGTGCCTCAGTGCTTGCTGTTTTGGGGATCTGAAGGGAAAAAAATGAATGCACATCTTGGGGTGGCTGTGGTACAACAGAGGCTAGCCGATAGCAAACCTGTGGAGCACCAGGGGAAATGAGTGCAACGCCGTAATTACCTGTCTCCCAGCTCACATGACATTGGCAAGACCAATTGCACTGACCCTCTATAGGGAAAAAGAGAGGGGCCCTGTTGAGCTGACATGTGGTGCTGCCCTGCAGGTTAGAGTGAATGTTAATTGGAGAGTAAAAAATACAGGAAATAAAGCATAGCAGCGCTTTATTGTAACTGAATGGACAGGAGACCACCCACAGTTGGCCTGTATTACACAGTATATGCACATCAGAATTTTAGCATCTCTTATCCCTAATTTCTTAGATGTGAAGCCACCACCCTTTTTCTTCCTCCTTTCCTGGAGTTGTGTCAATCTGTTCTGCTCTTCCCTGTAAAACCATTTTACCATTTGGCACACATGGAGTGTCTCCTGGTACTGTACAAAGGCTAGAGGTAATGAATCTCCATTCTTAGATCGATTTTATTTAGTTACTTATTAAAATTAACAATGATAAGAATCAGCAAACTCCTAACAGCAGCTTGGTCACTCGTTTATTCCACGGTGACCAAATGAAACACTAAACACGAAACAGACCTGTTTTTTTTATTAGATTTTGTGTAAAACATTAAGTGAAGAGATGAAGAGATTTTGCATTTTAATTTAATTTCTCCCAGTTATATTTCACAATAGATCTTTTCCACTGCTTTTTAATGTTTGGCAACCTCATACCTGGAAGCTGTGAGAGAAATGTGAAGTTTCAAATGACTTTTCGGCAATTGAACTACCCTGGAAGCCAAGAAACAGCAGGAAGAAGTCATGGAAGCTGACACACTGCTTTGTGCCCCTTCGTTTAAAGTCGGTTTGACCAGAAGCTGCTGGCATAGAGGTATTTCCCTGCTTTGATTTGATTAGCTCACAGTTAGAAATGTGCAGAAATAGACAGCAGGGAACAAGAGCAGGCACTGACCAAAGATTGTACATAATCAGCGATCACACCGTCTCATCTCAGGAACGCACCTGTATCTGCCATTTGCCAGGTGGAAGTTTAAATTATACCTATGAATGAAGTGACATTCATTTTCTTGCCTTTTCAATTTCAGCAATTTCTCACATGAACTCAGCATATCAGATTACCCTTTCCTCAGTTTGTATTCTTTGTCTCCAAAACTGTTGTGCGTTTAAGCAGCTTGTTGCACTCCATTTGAGCCAAATACACATATCAACAAGGAACGCTGCACATGACCAGTCTTTATTCTCTGCACTAACCCTCTTTTATTGCAGTAAAATGCAATGGGCAGCCACAAGACTGTATGCATAATGGATTTCTACACAATCTCCTTCTGTTTTCTCATAGCAAGCACATTTTATAACTATATGCCAAGCTCATCTTAAGTGTAGCTACTGTATTTCATGTACCAAGTTTATATCATAATCACCCTGTTAAACGACATGTTACCTGCATCCATCTTTCTTTTTGTATCTCCATCATTTTCTCTCAGTTTTTTTGTTTACTTTCCCTCCATATAAGAGTTCTAGTCCAAGTCGTAGGTGTAATCTTTTCCTCAGGGAAAGCAGATTTGTGAATAATGAACTTACACAAGTAAAGAATGCCAGCTGTTTGTAGGTTGCATTACCCAGAATGCACCTTGGTTGCATCACGCCTCTGCTGTGATTCCAGCTTGTTAAATATGAAAAATGATTTTCACCTTAAACTTACATCTTTTTAGAATTCTATTCAGTGTGGTTTGGATTTACATATGCAAATATAAAAATAAGCAGTAACATGTATGCATTTATATAGCTTTGCTAGCTATTCTATATCCCATATAAGCTGTTTTTTTTAGTTGTTGTTGTTTTTATAACTACAGTACAGCTGTGCCATACAGGAATGATATTGCGGTAGAGGATATGCAGGGGGAAAAACAACCAGAGAACCCTTTCTTCTGGAAGAAACATCTTCAATCATGGAAATGAATGATGACAACATTTAGATTATTTTTTTTAATCAAGAAAAAAGATAATTGAAATTAACTGTGCTTCCATTTGCCAAATCTTAAAGGCAAGTACAGGGAGCTGCTGTCTTATAAGCTGCTGTGCTTGTTATTATATATGACTCCACTGCTTAGCTGAAGATGGTAGCTTGGCTTTGTTACTAGCAGAGTGTTTGTATTTGATTGCTGTAGGAGGGGATCAGTGACTCTCTCTCTCTCTCTCTCTCTCTCTCTCTCTCTCTCTCTCTCTATATATATATATATATATATATATATATATATATATATATATATATATATATATATATACACATATATATATATATATAGCTATGTGGACATCACTGTGTCTGTGTGTTTTGGTTTCACCCACTAGATCTCTTCCCATTTTCTCGAATGAGATAAACCTTTTTTGTTTCTTTCTTCCTTTTTTTGCTCAGCCTGATTGGCTTTCCTCAGCACCTCAGTACTCAACCCCCTTTTTTTATTAGCACTGTGCTTACCAGCCACCATTTTGGTGTGAGCCCCTCTCGTCTATATTATATATCTCTTCTTTTTCAGCCCACACTGCAATAAGCCTAAGTGCTGCACAGTCCAGCTCCCCAACACACTGCGTAATGGCCGAGACCACTCTGGAATCTCTCCCCTCTGGTCGCCATAGCAACCACCAGACTCTTTTTTTCCTCCCCTCCCCAACGTCTTATTCCTCTCTTTCTGTTCTCCATATCTTTCTAAAGTCTTTATTCCTTTTTAATCTGTAGCAATAGAGACGGAGGCAAAGAACATTAGAAACACTTCTTGAAATATGAACTTCCATCGCTCAGCGTCTTGCTGCAGTCCTTGCAAACCACCATTGCCTGTTTTCCTCCTGCTTCTGCTGCACCTTGAATCTCATCCTTGATGCTTTCCATATTCTGTAGCATGTTCCCTAATGTTATCACTCGCTCGCCCTCCCCATCTTTTTAATATGAAAGTACTGTGATGATTATCCAGTCATGTGCTGCCAAGTTTGTCTTCAGTCTGTGTCTTGTTGCATAGTCAATGTGCCTCCCAACTGGGTCACTGAAAGAAAAAAAGCAACCCACAGCCAGCCCTGCTGCACGACTCAGGCAGTCTGACTCTTTAGTCTGCTTCCTCAGCAAGTCACTGCAGGTGTCTGAAATTAGGGGGGGAAAGAGACGTATATAACATTTTATGAGTGCAAACTTTATTAACCAGCCTCACCTTTATCCATATCACCACTATTACTTAATTCCATACTGTTTTACATTCGAAAAGTGTGTCAGTTTGTTGTGTTTTAACGAGGGAGACTTAACAAAAAATTAAATGTGTTGAAATGATTTGCTATAATGTCATCACAGGCAGTCACATTTCTTTTGAAAGTGAGTAAAAGAGCAGCGGAGGGAGTCACTCCAGCTAAGCGGCTTTTCTCCCGCACTCATCAGAGCTGATCTACAATACTGTCTCTATGTGGCACTCTGCCCCACCCTTTCTCCCTCTGTCTTCTCTATTATTTTGAGTGGGAAGAAGGTAGTGGTGACTAGATGAGCATGATGAGAGAGCAGTGAAGCACGAGTGAGTTTTAGTGCCTAATTGAAAAATGAGGCTCGTCCTCTTAAGTCTCGATATTGGCCAAATGGAAGTGTGATGACAGAGGCAAAAGAGGAGAGTGTAGACTGGGATCAAATCCTGCAAATCCTAATGTTCCATTTTCTCTCCACAGGGAGTAATACACATTGGAGTGAGGGGTATATTATCACCCTGTTTGTGTGTTTGTGAGGGCTTGAGGAGGTTTTACAACATGCTGAAAGAGATGCTTTTCTTGGATGCTGTTGCCACTTGCTTTGGTAAAATTGCTTTTGTTTAGAGAAATGTAGTAAAATTCAGTAAAGTTTAGCTGCCATCTTTTTTCTACAAATGTTTATACCTTTCTCACAGTGTTTCCTTGCTCTTTTTAAGCATTCTGTTTTGGCAAAAAATTATGTTTTAGTCCACATTGTGAGCATTAGTTGAATATTGGAACAGCTACAACTTACAGGGGTGAAGCACACAGTTAGGTTAACGTTATTATTATTTTACATGCATTACTTTTGCTAGGGAGGTTTTTTACTTAGCTTTGACAAACATGCCAAAAATAGAAAACAGTACCATGCAACTGTTACAGAGACACAGATTACCTCAATTAAGTACAGTATTCATGTAAAACACACACACACACAAACCCAAAAAACTGGGTGTGCAATATTTGACTCTTGTCTGGCTCCATGTAAAACTGGAAAAGGGAGTGGTCACTTTAAATGTCAGCATGGTCTCAAACTGCCAGTAGCTGCATTAGGCACGGTTTTTAAATTCGCTGGAAATTGCATTTGGATTCAAAAGTTATTCAGATGAATGTCATTTGTAATGAAGCAAATGGGTTTTGAATACATCTCTGACAAACTCTGATATCTTACCCCAGCCACTGCTGACTGTAGTTATTTCCAGTCTTGCTACCCACCTATCTTTCTTGAGCGCTTGCTGGACTGGACAGGTTGTGAATGCACTTTTGTCTCTGTGAGTGTGTGTGTGTTTGTGTGTGAGAGCTTGGACACACATGCACTACACATTTTCCTCTGCTGTGAAAACAAGCATGCTGCTGCCTCTGTATTTGCATGGTAAACAGTTTCTCTATCATTACTCTTTTTCTCTCTTTTTTTTTTATAGAATTACAAATTACAGTAGTAGTAGTAGCAGGAGTAGTAGCAGTGGTGGTAGCAGTGGTAGTAGTAGTAGCAGTGGTAGTAGCAGTGGTAGTAGTAGTAGCAGTGGTAATAGCAGTGGTGGTAGCAGTGGTAGTAGTAGTAGCAGTGGTAGTAGCAGTGGTAGTAGCAGTGGTAGTAGTATTAGCAGGAGTAGTAGCAGTGGTAGTAGCAGTGGTAGTAGCAGTGGTAGTAGTATTAGCAGGAGTAGTAGCAGTGGTAGTAGCAGTGGTAGTAGTATTAGCAGGAGTAGTAGCAGTGGTAGTAGTAGTAGCAGTGGTAATAGCAGTGGTAGTAGCAGTGGTAGTAGTAGTAGCAGTGGTAATAGCAGTGGTGGTAGCAGTGGTATTAGTAGTAGCAGTGGTAGTAGCAGTGGTAGTAGCAGTGGTAGTAGTATTAGCAGGAGTAGTAGCAGTGGTAGTAGCAGTGGTAGTAGTATTAGCAGGAGTAGTAGCAGTGGTAGTAGTAGTAGCAGTGGTAATAGCAGTGGTAGTAGCAGTGGTAGTAGCAGTGGTAGCAGTGGTAGTAGTAGTAGCAGTGGTAGTAGCAGTAATATTAGCAGGAGTAGTAGCAGTGGTAGTAGCAGTGGTAGTAGTAGTAGCAGTGGTAATAGCAGTGGTGGTAGCAGTGGTAGTAGCAGTGGTAGTAGCAGTAGTAGTAGCAGGAGTAGTAGAAGTGGTAGTAGTAGTAGCAGTGGTAGTAGTAGAAGCAGTAGTAGTAGCAGTGGTAGTAGCAGTGGTAGTAGTAGTAGCAGTAGTAGAAGCAGTGGTAGTAGCAGTAGTAGTAGCAGTGGTAGTAGCAGTAGTAGAAGCAGTGGTAGTAGCAGTGGTAGTAGCAGTAGTAGAAGCAGTGGTAGTAGCAGTGGTAGTAGCAGTAGTAGAAGCAGTGGTAATAGCAGTAGTAGTAGCAGGAGTAGTAGCAGTGGTAGTAGTAGTAGGGCCTTTCTATCAGCTCATTCCGAGCTGGAAGGCTCAAGTCCACTATGATAGATTCTTATTTATTTGCATAATGTGATAAACATGAAACAGTTACATCTTCTTTTTGGATTTTGAGTGTATCAACAACAAATATGTTATACAGTGTTGTCTGACTGGGATAAACAATTATTCTAGGCAAGATTGACAAAACACGACGGCCATTAAACAGAGGGATTCAAGAAGAGCAGGGTTTAGGAGGAAATGTGTCAATTTATTGATCATTTTTGCTAGCCACCATAAATCTGAGTAGATATCTTCAGGCAGTGTTTAAAATTAGGTCTAAAGTGGCTAAAAAGCATATGTGTAAAAAAACTGGCCTTTGAAACTAGGGGCACGTACTGAGAAGTACCTGATGGACCATATTGATTGCTGCATGTGCGCTATTCATCACCATCTGCCCTTGTCTGACTTTGATCAGTTTCCTGTGAGCTGAAATTATCTGCAGTCATGGTACTCGGCGCCTTTACTAGAAAATATGTGGAAATACTTCATAACCTCAACAGACCTCATTCACATACACACGTTGACTGGCGTTGTCAAAACTAAAACCTTTGCAGTGTTTACTGGGGGCAGTTTGGCTTCTTACTCAAAGTGAATGCAAAAATGCTTTGAACCCATAAACTGATACTGCTGATGATGATATAATAATTATTGTCATTATTATTATTCCCCCTTAAGACCATTTCCTTCACCCGGTTGGGATGAGAGCAGAGGAGAAGCATGACATATCAGTTGGCTGTGCTGCCATGACAATTAAAGCTTTAATTATGCAGCGAATCTGAAAAGCATAGATGAAAGGGGTAGTAAATGATGGTTTTATATCAGCATTGTCATAAAATGAATCACAAAATAAATTAAGAGGATAATGATTTTTTGTTCCATTTGCTATTGCTGAATTATTTAAGAGCTCTCCAGTATGTTTAAACAGAGCACATTTACCTGAACTCGACCCTAAATGAACTTGTTTTAATATACATTATAATTACAGCAGTGATGTCTGTTAATAGTTGCAACTATTTATAGACCACACAAAACAAGTCAGGTTAAATAACCTCTGCCATGGTATTAGTCACATACATACATCTTAATTTGGAGTTGTTTCTTTTTATCCACAAAGGACTTTGTTATGTTCTTGTTTTTCATTGATTTTTATTCCATTTGTCCAGGTATGACCAAATATATCTTTAGTAGATCCTGTGTTTCTGATTAGACTTAATTATGATGATTAAACTGTGTTTTTCAACTTCGTTTGACTGTTTCTCCTGGTTCCTTGGGTTTTCATATTGTAAAAACTAAATAAAATTTACCTCCTTCCCTGTGTACAGGCATTTCAGAACAGGTATTTATTCTTTGATCAGATTGGTCCTCCCTATCTGATTCAAATATTCAGGTTTTAGCCTAAATCTCTCTGTAGCCTAATGAAAAGAATATCACTGTACATGTACAGAGCTTTTTTACAGCAGACCTTTTGACAGATCACAGCGGGAAAAGCACGGGTGCAATTAGTAAAATTAATCATGACATTTCTCTTTAGCTGTGTTAGTTTCAGGGCCCTGGTAATGTGCGTGCTGGCTCACTGTCATGGTTTAGCGGGACTGCTAAATGGAACAAAGATGTTAATGCTAGTAATTGCACCTGCTATGACTGGTCAAAACGTCTGCTGTAGACAAAGGTCTGTTGCTTATTCATGCTAGCCATGGATGTTAACCTCTCAGTGCATTCAGGGGCCCGTTCTTCGTACGTCGCTCACTACATCCAAGATCAAATGACACATCCAAGACCAAACCATCGCGCTAACCATGAGCTCGCTAATCCGGTTCCCCGAACACACCTGCTGTTGACGATTAGTACAGCTGGACGCAGGAATGTGACATCACTGGGTGTCGTAAAAGGGGCTACGCATCGATAGTGGAAACATTGATCGGCAACCCTCTGATTGGTCGGCGAAAATGTCGACGGAGCGCGCTCGGCTCGGTATTTTTCGGCAGCAGAGCAAGAACTCTTGAGTGAGGGATTTCAGGAGTTTCAGAGTTTAATCAGAACGCAAGGGAACACTGCAAAGGCTGCAAAAGCAAGGAGAGAGGGCTGGCAGAAAGTTGCTGACAAATTAAACTCGTAAGTAATTTAATAATAACAATAATAATGGAGTGGATTGATATAGCGCTTTCCAAGGCACCCAAAGCGCTTTACAATGCCACTATTCAGTCACTCTCACATTCACACACTGGTGGAGGCAGCTACAGTTGTAGCCACAGCTGCCCTGGGGCAGACTGACAGAAGCCAGGCTGCCATATCGCGCCATCGGCCCCTCTGGCCAACACCAGTAGGCGGTAGGGTAGATTTATCATATCACACTATATTATCCAATATTATATTACATTATATTATATTATAATATGTTATATTATATCCCCTTTCACATTAGAGCCACAACAGGACCCACTAGAACATGGGAACAGGTAAAAGTGAAATATAAGAATATTCTACAGAATGGTAATATTTATCACTTATATTGCTTTTCGTCTCTTGGAAAGAGACCCTGAAATAATCTGTTTGTTTATAACAGCAACCAAGAAAAGGGCAGAGCAAAAAAAGACAGGTGGTGGTCCTGCACCCCCTCGTCAACAAGTTGGTTAAGTAAATAATATCCTCACGGGAAAATCGATATCTCTCTATGAGCACACTGTCGCGCTGAGCTAAAGGATCCTGTCTGTCCCGCAATATACGCTGAATTCTGAAAACTCTCCTTATCAATCTTGCACCTTCCGCAAAGGGTGGCTCGCGTATACGGACAGGACATGGCTGCGACAGGCTTCCCAAATCCACCTTCGCTTTTATAGCCGTGGTCTCTCATCTTGATTACACAAAGTAATTTGCAATTGCTACTCTGAAATATGAATTACATCTGTAATAATCACATACATGTGATAGAATGTTAATAGTACATTTCCCTTTTTTAGGAAATGACCTGTATGTATCTGTGTGAAATCAATAAATGGATCAGGTGCTGCATTGTCTTTAGTTACATTGATGTTATTTATTTATGGTGAAACAGTGGTGGAATATCGCTGTTGCTTTCGTATAAATGAAGCGGACATACCTGCGTGGCCGCGATCTAATCCTGTTTACATAAAGTAAACCTGCTCCCGAGCAGGTTTACGCTTACGGCTCTGTTGCTATGACAGCAAGTCCCAGATGAGCTTCGGGGAACCGAACGATCCAAGATCAGGCGAAATCGTCAACAATCAAATCCAGCTAACCTACTTAGCGAGGTACGAAGAACGGGCCCCAGTAGGCAGTATGTTAAGCTTTTGATAATACTGACTGTTCTTATTGCAGGCATTTGGATTGACAAGCAGGGGATATTATTATTATCATTATTATTATTATTATTGCCATTAATGCTAATGTCTCATTTGTTAGGGGTACTGGAGTACTTATATTTCCCTTTAAAAGTACAATACTATGTAAAGGTCTTAAACCACCCCTATTTTTTTTTTTTGGGGGGGGGGGGGGGGGGGGGGGGTGGATCTTGTAATGTTTTTAAATGGTTTTCAGTTCTTTAGGCTTTCTGATGGTCTATTGAAGTTTTTCTTCAATCATTGAGCCACATAGCGCTGACCTATGAATCACTCATAAATGACATCTTTAGGCACTCTGTTAGCAGCCTGCTGCAAAAACACATAATTTGTTCCCATTTCTTTAATTGAATTCATGAAATAATGCAAAAGATGACACAGTTTGACAGGCATATAATAGTAATTTGGCATCAACAAGAAGGGCCAATTAGCTGAAAACTTGGCATATCTTGCCACAAAATCAGTGACAACAAATCTAAATTTTGCTTCAAATCATTGTCAGTATTTACAGAGGAGGTCAGCAGAGAGGTACAACAGGGAGTGTGTAAAGCACGGCGGAGGCTCTGTCATGATTTGGGTCTTCAGCTAGTGATGTTGGGGCTCTTGCCAAAATTGACAAGCTTATGAATGCAGAAAAATATTATTTTTCAGTATGACAGAGATCTCCAAAACTCTGCTATTACAATAAAAGCATACCTGGACAGTAAAACACAAAATGAAAATCAGTCATGGATTGGCCTCCCCAGAACCAAGACTTTAAAATGATTGAAATAATCTTGACAGAGAACACCAAAAAAGGTAGTCAACATCCAAAGATGAGCTTTGAATGGCTTTTAACAAGCCTGGAGAAATATTCCTGAAGACTACTTAATTAAATCTCAAGAAAGGTTACCTAAAGGAGTTCAAACTGTGTTGATGAATAAAGGTGATCATTCAAATTATCAATATTGACTTTCAAGCTTGTCAGGATTGAATTTTATTTTTTTTTTCGCCTTGTATATATTTACAACTAGGGATGGGTATCGTTGAGGTTTTATCCGATACCGGTGCCCAAACCAGTACTTTTGAAACTGTGCCGGTGCTTAAACGGTGCTCGAACCAGTGCTTAAAGAATGGAGAACACAAAATTGGTCCAAAAACCTCTCATGTTCAGCTGTTTTTTTGTAAAAAGATAACAATGTTAGCCTTTTCTGCAGCTATGGGGCATATATGGCATCACTCTTGGCTGGAAGCAGTGCTTAAACAATGGAAAAAACAAACTTTGTCCAAAAACCTCTCATGTTTAGCTGTTTTCCACTTTTTCTTTGGTCATTTTAGCCTTTTTGGCCAGGGTGAAGGTAGTACCTGCCATCAAACAAGAAGACAGCCGCATGTAACTACGACGGTGTTTGCTAGTTCACCTTACATGCATTAATGTAATAACGTGGTTAGCCTACTCAACGTAAATTACACACAAACAACATTAAGCTACTCCATTTTAATAACCGAATATAATGAAATGAGAGGTGGATCCAGACTTTTGTATAGTATTGTACGGCACAAGTAGCGTGAAATTTGGTGTTTTTGCCATTTTTGCCTTGGTAATGGGCAGTAGATTGATATTGCCATTCCTTCTTTTGTACTGGTTGATAATGGCTCTGTTCTGGGCCCTTTAACATGTATACATGTGGAAAACATAGGACAGCATGCCATTAGCATATATGAAAAGTTAGACTGTAAGAGTAAAAAAACATAAGTAGATAAAATAATTAATTTGGATACTACGTTAAAAGGTGAAGTAGTGTGGAGATGGGTTGCAAAACAGCTTGCAGATGCATATTAACCTTAGGCGGGTTACATGAGGCTGGATGTTTGAAAGGTAATCAACTGAGCTATAAGCTGATGTGTGATCTGAGATGAGCTGATTTGCCTCAAATGCAGCTTGACTTTGTGGACCGCCTGCTGGATTAAACATTTTAGCAACATTATTTCCTGTATCTTAATAGTTTTTCTTCAAGCATATTTTAATTTGACAGATGTATTATTTATTTTCTGAGACTCGGATAAGTGTAGTTATGGTCATGTATAAATCACCAGCTCCTGTAAAACTTGTATTAACTAAAACTTAAGTAACACTGAGTTGTTCTTGTAACTGCTCTAGCTAATTTCATGGTGTATATCTATTTTTGTTTTTCCAGAGAGGTCCAGCTAAATTTAGGTCAATTAAGGCTTCTTCCTTCTTGGTCAGAAATGTCTCAAAAAAACTCCCTGGTGGTCTTGGTGTGTTTGCAAATTACACACCTGCTTTCACAACAGCAGAATGGCTTTCTAATTTTGTCATAGAGACAGTGGGTCAAATATAGTTACCACACAGATCAAGAGCTGCTCCTAAAAACAGCTGCTTCCTTTCTCTATCTTGGATATACTGCGTGTGTTCTTGTGCTCCAAGGAGAATGTCACAGTGACAAGCAGATATACTGAGAGTAGGACGGCAAGGAACAAGTGCTTAAGATTAGAATGGAGTTGGAGAGCCTGAACTTAGCTAGGCTTCCATTTAATATTAGCTATTACACTCATAAAAATTAGTCATTGGATGAACTCAATTTGACTGATGGCAGGTTTTCCACGTAATACATTTATTTTGGTTCAACCAAATCTACATACATCATGACAATTTAATTAAATTGAGTCAGTAGAACACAATTTAAAAGGAAAAAAATTACATTAATAAGATGTGAAAGGTTTTGGTTGGTTCAACTCAATACAATGTCATTCATTTGAGCTAGATTTTCTTTCGAATTGAAATGATTATTTTAAGTTCAACTAAATCATAATTTTAATTACCAGAAAACTAATTTAATTATTAAAATAATGACAAAATAAATTTGTTTTTTCAACTCAGTTTTATTCACTTGAATTAAAAGCAGAAACAGAATATTTTGTGAATAAACATACATTTCACATGGTCAAATTAACCTTAACAAAATCAAAGTGCTCACAAAAAAGTGCCTTACATTTGAAATGAATATCAAATCTGAAAAGCACACACCTTTGTATTACTAGGCAAGACTGAAAACAAACTGGAATTTGTAAAATCCGATTTCACGTAAGAATCATTGTATATATATTTATAGTGACACTTGCAGGTAGGTTTTCAGCAAATTCACAATGATAACCTACTAAACATTGCAATTCACACCATATTATGCCAGTCACTGAACATTTTAAACAACCCAAAAATACTTAAATACAAATATATAATGTATATATATATATATATATATATATATATATATATATATATATATATATATATATATATATGTATAAAAAAGATTTTCATTAAGAACATTTTGTGTTACCAAAGGGGAGGTATTTTAATAAAAAAAACCTTTATTTCTCTAATTCAAACTTTTACAAGCTTATAAGAACGGGAACACCAACTTTAAAACACTGGAAGACACCAAACTTGTCAACATTTGTTTTGTCTCTTCGAAAATCCCAAACGCAATTAAAAGGAAGATGCTGGTTACAACCATTGAATTTTTTTTGAGCTAAATTCTCACAGTCCTTTTATCCATCTATAGTAGTATAGATTAAAGGTTACATCACTCACAACAGAACAGCAGACAAAAATAGACAACTTCTATTTTTCAAAAAAAGGGGGAAAAAAAGGTCACAGTTTGAACAAAAGAGATAAAAAGGCCAAAATCAAATTTTGTGCTGGGGTCTTGTTTGCCTAAGCAAACATCTTCAATTTCATTTGTTGCATTTGTACTGAGCCTTTGTCCATCCAGATTCATTAAATTCTTCTGACATAACTCGAAAGTGTACTTGAGGTCATTTGGATAGCTCAGATCAAGTGCATAAATCAGTCCAAAGAGAACGATGAATGACATGATGACACTACCGAGGTTGTTCATAACTGTAGTACCTTCAATGACAACTGCAACATCCTCTGGCTCCTGAATGCCTTCTCTTCTGATGGTGTAAATACCCATGACAGTTGCTGCAGTGGATCTCAACTGTTCATCCTCAGTGGAGGAGGTCTGAAAAACAGGATGTTTCAGGTTTAAGGGCTCTGTCACTTGGAAGGGGAAATATTATGCAAAACTCAGCTTTGTATCCTTTTGTGCTGAAACATGGGTCTCTACTGCCTCTATAAACACTCCAAACATGAATAAAACCCATCAATCTGTTCTCTATCAATAGTTTGGGCTAAGGTATTATGTACCTCCCTTTGGGAGGGGCTTGAAATAGAGGAGCAGCTCCTCAAGTGTCTATAGGTGTAGGTGTGTGTGTGTGTGTGTTTGTGGGGGGGGGGGGGGGCTGGGTCAATTTCCCTTATTTCATGACAATTGGGGACCTTTTGAAACAGCTTGTTTTAGGCACATTATTCCGGAAACCAGAGGATCGCTGTAACGCCAGTGACACTAGTCAGTGTCTCGATGCAATCTGCTGGGTTCCTTATATAGAAGACTTTTTACTAATTGGCATAATTAACTGAATTTCATTGGAGTGTTTACTTTATGAAGTGCCTTGAGATGACTGTTGTTGTGATATACCGCTATATAAATAAACTGAATTTAAACACTGACAGAAAGTGGATGAATGTTTTCTTCACATTTACCGTGTTTATAGAGGCAGTAGATACCTACATGGCAGCCCCAAAAAAATGAACAATTGAATTTTTACTGAATCTGTCCCCTTAAAAGGTGCTCTCCAGTACAAGTTTCAACAATGACTATTAAGAGTAATACATATTTCACAATTATATTGTCTTATTTGAATATATGAGCATTTTGCGTGCGATGAACCTAACTCAAATTGAATCTAGAAAAGAAAGTGTGATAAGCGTACCAGATACTCCTTGAACAGTAGGTCTGGATCTTCATTAAAGTAGATCACCAGGCTTTTAAGAGTATGCTCCCTCTTTATGTCGATGTCATCACACTAATGCAAGGGTGGGAAAAAAAGGGTGAAAAAAATGGAATTGATTGATTGCATTTAATTGATGGGTTTATCATTAGTACTGACCAAACTACTGATCACCATGATATCCTTGATCTTTTGGCCCTTTGCTCCTTTGCTCCCCTCAAAAATTTGCATCAGCTTGTCTGTTAAGTTGTCCAGCTGAGCCAAGAACTTCGCCTGCAGGGGTTTTGTAGTGATCTGCAGGAAGTCTGCATTCACCTGGAAATAAAACATACATAAATATAGTAAACTAGAAGTTTAAATACAGACTGCTGAATCAACACACTGAAAGTTGCTAAACATTTGAACCATCAGTGAAGTTTGTCAAGACCTAAACTGTTTTTAGCTGAGTTTAGGAATATATCGCCACCTGTTGCTTTGGCATGTTCCTAGCAGCGTTTTCCTTCATTTTTGCGTTTACCTGTGGACGGGATTATTTTTTAAAACGAAAACGGAAAATCTCCGTTTTCAAAAATACCTGTGTAAGTGTGGACGTAGCCGAAATCTTTTATAATAATAAATAGGTTTGAACATCACGGGAGTGCGCATTGTGCTGCCTGCAGTTACTCTTCCGGCCACATGGTTCGCTTTTGGTAGCACCCTCAGTAAACTATGTAGTGCTTTTAAAGACACCTCAAAACGATACTTTCTACTAGAAAATGGCATTATATAATAATAAACACAGAATACATAATTTTTAGATTATAAAAAGAAAACAGTAAGAAAGAAGTTAGCTATAGGACATCATCTTTCATTGAGCACAATGGCTAGCTGCTAATAAGCTAGCACACGTTCCGACTTAAAAGTTGGCAGCTACACAATTTCTCCTCTAAAACAAGGCACTTTTGAAAAGACCTGGCTATATTGTCAAAAAAAATAGTATTCAAGCAGAGAAGAGAATGGTAGCACCACCAAAAGTTCAAAAAACAACTGTTACAAGCTTCTATGATAAATAGCATTGCCATAGATTTAGCTGATAAAGAAATACACAATTGGATATATGAAAAAATAATATTTTACCTTACCTGAAGGTGTAGTTTTATCCAAAAAGTACAGAAAGGTCAAGAGCAGCTGCATTCATTTAGGTGATCCTGAAAGAGCGCAAAATTTTCAAAGAAGGCGGACCGTTGTGTAACTCAATAACTTTGTGTTCTTGTAACAAAGACTGCTTTGAGAGAAAATAATTTAGGTTCACCACACGAATAATAATTGCAGTAATGCTGGAGTGCTACATTTGCGTTGAATGAGATTAAAAAAAATGTTTAAGCTTAAAGAGGGGCTTGAATTTATTTCTTTGAGTTTACAAATACTTAATTGCAAAAATGTACTCCTCCTACCCCCAGTGCCCCAACAAACTCATTCATTTTGTGTTCAGAATCAGCCTCTGCTGGTTTAGAATAATTTTAGGTTTACACAAAGAAAATCAAATTAATTTGGTATTTTTTAATTACATTTATGAACAACTAACAAAATTTGTATGTGTTCTTTGAAAGGAGGACCTGAATCTGTTTTTTGAGTGTATGGCTGTAATTTTACTATGTTTATTTACTAATTTTCTTTGAAAATATGGGCTGTCTGGCACGTCTGGGTAGGCAGAGCTTCCGCTCTGGCAGATTGTGGCTGTTATTAGTGTCTGGCATGGGAATCGGCCGCCAGCGTGTCTGACCGTTAAATGCTTCTGACACTTAATTAATGGCTGATTGTTGTGCGGCAGTTCTCCGTCAGCCTAATGAAGACTGTTTGAGCTCACACACACACACACTCATTCATACATCTTTCATGGATACTGGCATTCACAAACACACATTCTGCATTCATTCTCCACTGAATTCAGTCACACAATTCTCAAGAAATGCTGATGAACTTTGGCAACCATGGTACCCATGGTGCACTTGTTTTTCAAATCAGCTTTTTGTATGTACCACAAAAGTGAGAAGAAAAAATTAACTTAAAAAAATTCTGACAGTTATGAGAAACTATTCTTTCTGGCTCCTTTTCTCTTCATGTGAAATTCCTTGTAGGGGCAGTTAAATGTTTTCTGACTTCTGAACAATCTAAATTATTTGTACTTGTCAGATGAGAGAGTGAAGTTGGAGACAAGCTTCTTAGACTTAGCTCAAGTGTAATGATGCGTTATATTGTTCCTAACTCAAAATGACTGGTTTGGTGGGGTTCAGAGGAGAATTGTATTTGTTGAAATCATACCAGCTGCCTCTCCCTGCTTCACATTATGTTAATATTTGATACTGAATCCCACATCTGAGCCTTTCTGGAATTATTTTTCATATTTTCTTTATTCTGTTCCTCTTTTTATAGACCCGACATGAGCGAAAAGAGCTCCTGACAGTTCCCATTGCCCCGCGAGTCATTGCCAGGCATGTCTGCTCTGCACAGCATTGCAAGACACACTCATTTTTTTATTTGTTTTTTGGTCTCTACCCTCATTCTTTCTTGCCCTCTATTTGTTTTCTGGGTGAATGGGCGGCAAGACAGGGTCTAGTCTGCGGTCAGGACAAGTTGTTGTTTTGCTCTCCAGATAAAGGGTGGAAAACAACACCCCACACCATGGGTATACACAGACATGTGCACACACGAGCTTCACAGGCATACGCACTCACACACTATGGACTCGCATAAACGTAGCACTCACTGTGCACCAGAGCACGCACAGAAAGGTCGTCTTCCCTGTGAACCTATCGCTTTGAGTGAGTTTGTTTGCAGTGTTTCAGAGTGTGTCCATATGTTCACCTATGAAGTTTTTTTTGTTACTGCCTTTGCAGGCAACACAATATATGTGTGTGTATATATATATATATATATATACATATACATATATATATATATATAGCCCCGCCCCCTGACCCAGCCCTGGATGAGCAATAAAAAATAGATGGAGGGGTGGATAAATAAATAAATGTTTGCTATTAATGTCTCATGAAAAAAAAAACACTGTTAAAGCTCTCAGTTTTTAGTCAATACTTGTACTACTTTCCTCCCCTCCAAGGCTGGAAACTGAAGCTGGGAGTGTGTCACTGTGTGCAATACATATTTAATCACAGTTTAAGTAAATGTGGGCATAAACATACAGGTTTTCCCTATTCCATACAATATAAATGAGTTATAAACGGGTTTCATTCCGCTTTGTTATGTATGTTCTCATTTTTATGTTAAATTGTGCAAGGCAGAAGATCTTTGGTGGTTTCCAGTGGCTTGTACTTATGTGTAAGATCTAAGGATAAAACATTGTGTGATATGATTCTTTCTCCAGTTATGCAATGCTGTGTATAATACTGAATATAATGTGCATTATCTGAATGTTTCACGGTTTTTGCAATCGCTTCTCATACTTCTTATTGGCCTTCCTAAACTAACTGCTGTGTTTTGTTTTGTTTTACCTGTGAGGAATGCATATGACTTTCTATAGAACTGAGCTGTGTGTTGGTGAAAGGAAGTCTGTCCCAGCAGGAGGGCAACTGAGGTGTGAGCACCATAACAATGGCAGAGAGTGAAAGACAAAGTGAGGCGAACACTGGGCCAGGGGGTTGGATGTGTTGCCAGTATTGTTTATCTGCTTGTGTGCGTGATGGCATGCAGCTGTCTGCATTCCTATACTTCTCATACATACAGAGCTTGTGGTGTGCAGGGTGAACGTGGAGGTGTTTTTCACATGCTTGTATTTATTTTTTTCTTCTCTGAAAGGACTCCTCTGTGCTCCCTGCTGTTTCCACACTGACAGGGTACGCACCAATAGGCGGTACCCTGACTGAATCTTAACAAATCAGGAGGGAAGCGGTGAGAAAGACAAGGGTGAAGCATGGAGATACAAGAGACTTAGAAGATGGTCTCTTTGTAGCATATGGAGAAGGAGAAGAGGAATATAGAGCAACAAACTGGGAAGACGTAATACAGTGAAAGAAGTGCGAGCTCTAAAAAGACAAGGATGACACAGTGCGCTGAGGTAATGGATGAAGCTATGAGGGAATAATAATAATAATGGATACTTTATTGATCCCCATGGGGAAATTACTTGTTTTTCTCTGCATTTGACCCATTCACTCAGTGAAGCAGTGGGCAGCCCACTAAGCAGGCGCCCAGGGAGCAGTGTGTAGGGACGGTACCTTGCTCAGGGGTACCTCAGGGTAGCCGTTAAGTGGATTCGAACCGCCGACCTTCCGATCATGGGGCGACCACTTTACCTACTGAGCTATCCCTGCCCCAATATTGTTGCTGCACCCTGATGGAAATGTATCATTGCAAAAAGCAGGTCAGAGGAAGAGAAAGAACGCAACCCTGCACATTTGCTGCACTGTTACTCACGCACAGCGCACAACCATCTCCACAGCCATGCATTTTTTAGTCAGTGAGCTCATCTCCCCCAAAAAAGTACCAGGGACCTGAACTGCTTTCACTTCTCCTCTGACATAGCACTTTGAGCTTGACCGCATAAAATGTCACCCAAAACACTTCATCCCTAAAACCCCCATTGTGTGCGACTTCTCCAAAAGGTTGCTATCGTTGTTATTCCAATGTTTATGTGCAGCACCAGTCTGGCACACTAATTCTACTACTTTATGAAAGTGTGTAATTAAGCGCCTCAGTTGGCCTCTTGTAAATGTCATCTGCTCGGCCCTCTGGATTGTAGACTTTGATGTAATTAATTCCAGCCTGAGATAACCCCCATCAACCAGCTTGCAGTAAGTAGGGGTCATAGTTCCCCTTTAGAAACGATGCCCCCTGTTCAGCGAGGGGTGTTAAGAAAGAACTCCAGTGCTATGTACAACGCACACTTGGAGTTCATTAATAGTGTTTGAGCTTGCAAAGCTTTGTGGTAGAGCTAATATCAAATACTTTGCGTTCATTTTTTTAAAGTTTGACTACGACCAAGACAATCTAATCTTTTTGGCGTTATCGCCTTCTTCGCGATTAAATCTGTTTGATTTTTGTTTCCATCATAGAGAAATATGTTACTTTGGTAACCTACTTGTTTTTCTAGTGGCATTACATAAAAAAAATACAGGAAAAAAAACACCAAGAAACTGTGGTCTTGTACTGGCGTGTAATATAAGTGACTGACTGCGTGTTAACAACACACAGACTCATGTTTACATGGTCTCCATTGATTTTGTTAGCTGGAATGGCAGCTGTCATATTTTCTCGATTTTATCTGCTTTCATCAACATTGCACTGTGAATTACTAACTCATTAAAACTTTGTTGTCATCTTATAATGTCTGGGCTTTTACTCTTCTCTCTCCCTCTCCCCTTTTCATACCCCTCCCCATCGGTTTTGCCCTAACAGTAATGCTTATCCGTCTCTCCGAGCCTCTATCTCTTATCAGGATTAGCCTCTTTTGCTTGTTAGCATGCTAGCTCTTTTTCTCCCCCGCTCCCATGTTTGTCTCTGCATACAATCCCTGTTTTGTGTGGATTAGCGCCCGTATTGTCCTCAGATTAGGGTGTCATTGTTTCTGAGATGGGATGAGGTGGAGACGTGCTTCTGAATATTTCCTTTTGTACTTGGATGCATGCAGCACAAAGAAGAAGGCTTTGCAGTGGCTGGTGGAAAGCTCTGTGACTTATGCGCTCTTTTCTTTTATAGCTAATTGGCATATGTCTTTTTCACTGCCAACTGTTGATGTAGGAGTATGTGCTAGGTGTAAGCAATATGGCCCCAAAATCCTAGGACTTGGAATGCATTGAATGCCCATTTATGATTAGGTAGTTGAAAGGACAGACTTGCAGGAAAGAAGCACTTGAAATGTAAGGATACAAAGGTAGGATTGCCATGATTTCATGCCAGGTTCACTCACCAAAGACAAAAGGAGCAAAGGTTAAATTAAAAAAAAGAGTTGTCTGTATTGATCGGCTAGCAGGGATTATGTGTTAGCACTATGTGACAAAGACGCTCAGCAGGTGGGAGGGGAGGAAGGCTGGCGGATACGCTGCGACTATCAAGATGCTCAAGAAACTCTAGGCACTACCTCAGCAGACTTTTTATCTATTGTTTTGGATGGTGTGGTGTTTACTGGCTTGTTAACGCTCTTCTGTCACAGGTAAATTAGTGTGACAGTTTATTGATCCAGAAAGTGTTGAGGTGTCGGAGTTGAATGGAAATTCAGAAAGATTATATATAATCAACCTCTCACGTTTGTCAGGTATTTGATGCAGTCTTTCCCCTCAATTGCATTTTACCAGCTAGTTTGATTGGAATTAAACTTTTAACAGCGTAAAGCGTATTTGCCGAAGACTCCAGTAAAGGCCACTTGAATGAACCCGCATTTATCATTAAGTGGCTGTGGTATCTAATATATCATTAAGATTGCCTTGCACGCATGTTAACATCTGTGATGAAATACCCAGCGATGGCTATGAGCAGGAGCTGGTGCATTCTCTCTCATTGCTTTAATTGATATCAACCAAGCGGTTCCTTCTTGGCTGCTGTGTTTAATCATTTCTCCGTTTACTAGGCGGCCCTAATGCGCAGCCATTCATCAGGCCAGATTTATTGATCATCCATCGTCAATTCTCTCTGGTCATCCATTTCAGACTTTATCGACAGTTGAGTATTTCACCTAAATGTCAAAAGGTCATATTTAAGATCAAGCATATTCGCTCTGAGAAGTTGTTAGTGTAGTCAACGCTTTGTTGACAGAGTCTCGGTATAGATTTTTTGATTGAATTTTTTTTCTTATATATTTACCAATATGTGAATTTAATTGGAAAGCACTGACTGTTAATATACACATACTGAGTATTGGAAGGCATGGTTACTGATTAGCTATAAGATTGCTGATTGTTTTGTATTGGATTGTTAAAAATGCTGTCTATACTGTGATAAATCCCAGTGCTGAATCTTTATGAATAGCACACACAAACACATAAACTAGGAAACAATATGGACAAACATTTAGATGCACAGAGGCATGCAGAAACAAGTGCGGCATAATATCATCGCCCCAATACACAATCACCTGGGTCAGCTGTGTTTGTTCTAGTTCTTCTTCACTTATAGAGAATCAATGTTTGCCATACTCAGTTGCATTCCATTGTTATGACACCGACGGCGGCGAAACAGTCCGGGCCATTTCATGATGATTTATTTGGGGGTGGGTGGTGGGGAGACAAAAGCGAGGTGTTGTGAAGAAATAAACCTTCTTCTCTAGACTACTCGGAGGCAGACAAATATCTTCACATAGTCACATAGAAACCAGGCCTTTAACTGATTCGTGTTTATCCTTGTGTTGATTTGTGTTCCTCTTTGAGTGTGCCACACTGTCTGCCTCTGTGTGCGCCTGACAAGCTCTTGCCTGAGCTCACAGTGCAAATGCGCCATCACTGAAGCATAAAGTGAAGCCACACCTGTTTGTTTTGTGATTGTCTCTTACCCATCATTTGGCATTGCAGCGTTCTCTGTTTGAGGCCTTAATTCACAGTTGCTATTCAGTGATGTAATGAGGCAAAGACTAGGAGCAAGTGGAGGTGTTTTGTTACAAAAGGCAGTCCGAGTGTTTTTAGCCTTTTTAGAGTGGGAGGGATGTAAAATTGACATATTTTGTATGAGTTAAATGTCAAATCAAATCACAAATCAAATCACTTTTTATTGTCACATCACATGTGCAGGCACACTGGCACAGCACATGCGAGTGAAATTCTTGTGTGCGAGCCCCACAAGCAACAGAGATGTGCAAACACAACAACACAAACGAGCAAAATACAAGAATGGCCAACCTGAAACTAATAAATATATGTACAATATATAATAGTGTATGCATTTCTGGATGTGTATACTAAATATTTTCCTACGTGTGAGTGTGTGTGTGTGTGTGTGTGTGTGTGTGTGTGTGTGTGTGTGTGTGTGTGTGTGTGTGTGTGTGTGTGTGTGTTACTATTTAATTTTTACAAATTAAATAGTAAAAAAATAAAATAAAATAATAATAATAATAATAATAATAAAATATATAAAATATACAGAGTTGAATATGTGCAAAACAAGTGGCATTTATATACAGTGTGGAGTGCATAATGTTGAAGTTCCAGTAGTGAAGCTGAGGTGTCTATGACGTGTTCAGCAGTCTGATGGCCTGATGGAAAAAGCTGTCTCTCAGTCTGCTGGTACGGGACCGGATGCTGCAGAACCTCCTTCCTGATGGAAGCAGTCTGAACAGTTTATGGCTGGGGTGACTGGAGTCCTTGATGATCCTCCCCGCTTTCCTCAGGCACCGCTTCCTGTAGATGTCTTGGAGGGAGGGAAGCTCACCTCCAATTATCCGTTCAGAGCACCGCACTACTCGCTGGAGAGCTTTGCAGTTGTAGGCGGTGCTGTTGCCGTACCAGGTGGTGATGCATCCAGTGAGGATGCTCTCAATGGCACAGCGATAGAAGGTCCTGAGGATGCGGGGGCTCATGCCGAATCTTTTCAGTCTCCTGAGAAAGAAGAGGCGCTGCTGCGCCTTCTTCACTGTTTTGTTTGTGTGTACTGACCACGTAAGATCCTCAGCCAGGTGTACGCCAAGGAACCGGAAGCTGCTCACTCTCTCCACAGCAGCGCCGTTGATGGTGATGGGGGTGTGTACTTCTCTGCACCTCCGGAAGTCCACTATCAACTCCTTTGTCTTTGCGACGTTGAGGGTGAGATGGTTGTCTTGACACCAGTGGGTCAGGGCGCTGACCTCCTCCCTGTAAGCCGTCTCATCACCGTTGGTGATAAGACCCACCACTGTAGTGTCGTCCGCAAACTTCACAATGATGTTGGAGCTGTTAGTGGCTGTGCAGTCGTAGGTGTAGAGTGAGTACAGGAGAGGGCTCAGTACACACCCCTGTGGAGCACCAGTGTTCAGTGTGATGGGGGATGAGGTGATGCTGCCCAGTCTGACCACCTGGCGTCTGTCAGACAGGAAGCTAAGGATCCAGCTGCAGAGGGAGCTGCTCAGTCCTAGATCCTGCAGTTTCCTGTCCAGCTTCGAGGGAACGATGGTATTGAATGCTGAGCTGTAATCTACAAACAGATGTTTGATCTACAAAATGTAGAGGTGCAAATGTTTATACATTTTGTTAGAGTATGATTTTAGATGACTAACGCATTTTTCACTCTTGTTACCACAGGCTGGTAAAAGGTGGAAACAACATAATGCCTGTAAAAGAAGGGAAATACCGAAGGAGTGGACATGATATATTTATCTTAAAGCTGAACAAGGTTTTGATGTCTTCAAATCTGTCTCCAAGTTGAATGACAAGTAGTATGAACCAAAGAACTAACATAATTGACAGACATCAGTCACTTGTTTGCAATATGTCAGGGACGTCTGTGTGAAAGAGAGCCTGAACGATAAAGGAATTTTAAGACTGGTCTAAGGAGCCTGGAAAGAAAATAATTTTAAGACTGATACTTGGTGATTTGTTAATTTCAAAATCCAGTATTGTATATATCAGTAGGCTGATATAAACATATTTCCCTAACATTTGTGTTATTTGTTTACTTGTATAACCTCTGTCTTATTCTGCTCAGATCAAATACTTCTTGTTTTGTGGTGTTGCAAACATGTTTGCTGCCACCTTGGAGTGCCATCTGGTGGGTGGTGGACGTATTATGCAACGTCAAGACTCATAACATGGTTGGATGGTGTTTTTTGGTCAATTTATTTCTACAGGCAAAAGGTCACTTCGTGTAGGGCAGCTGTGCACCAGCCCTGCAAGCACTGATAGCAGCCCATTGGTTTATTTTCATTGCTGTCACTGGATTGACCAATTAAATCTCTCTTAATTCAGCCAGCCCCTCCCCTACCTTCCCTGTGTGCCCATGCACCTTGTAGAACAGAATTTAGTGTGAAAGAAGTTGAGAAAAAGAAAGAGACGCTAGAAATAAATGCAGCAAAGTGTTTCGAAATACCGACATGCTAGCAGCTGTCAACTGTGGAACCAGCAAGAACTAGTAAGAAGCCCTCGCAGTCGCAAAGAATTGCTGTTGCTAGCACTGGCCTTGGAGAAGTGCAAGAGGAGGGACAGCAGTCCCAACAAGAGAATTAGGAAGAGACAGAGGAAGGTGTAATTAACATGGCAAGAAAATAGACGGAGGGTATAATTAGGAAGGGAGAGATTCATGTAAAATAAATGGCTGCTTTGACCATGAGCCACTGCTAATAGCTAAAGTGTAGCTTTTAACTGTAACATGCTGCACTACAGTACAACTAAACAACTAAGATGTCAAACTTTTATTTTTTTTACTGGCCATTCATAGTGAGCCGCCTGGACCAAAAATACTGGGGCCAATTTTTGCTCCAGTCCAGGCTTTTGTGTGATTATAGTGACCTGCCAATAAATTGGTTGGGCTTCTGTGAGAAATGTATGGGTGATAGTATGAAGGCAAGGGGCAACGAGAAAGTGATAAAGACCGCATTTACTTTAGGTACCACATGAGGTTGGTTCCAAAAGGTCAGTCAATATAGACTCTCATGTTTAAATTTCCAACTTTATAGTACTAAAAGTCATATTTACAGCATAGCACAAAATGCTGTAAACAGCATTTCTGTGGTGATTTTTGTTTTCTAACTCCTCTGCCTGGATTTTGGAGTTAGTTCTGTGGCCTTTTTGATTGATATGTATCCTAACACAGAAAGCTGTTGGGGTCTGTGTTTTTGTTGTTAGTGCCTTCTGAAGCATGCTAATGGGTTATCTGATCGAAATTAAGGCTTGAGTTTTGATTAGTGAAATTCTAGCATATTTTTCATCTGTTTCACCATTCAAATTTTCAACTGTTCTGCTCTTTCTGCTAATGCCAGCTATATCTTTTGGTGCTCATAACTTTTATACTTTTTGAGATATTAAGCTTTTTATGCCATTTTTTGGCCAATTTGGACCACATTATCAGTGTGTAACTAGTAACAAGTTTAGCTTGCCGGGATGAGCCATGTTTTAGCTCAGTGAGATGAGCAGCCATTCTCAGAGTGGGAGGCCCGAATTCAAATCCCGCTTATGGCAACAATTTTTTCAGTTAGCATTTAAACTCTTTTCTACACATTTCCGCTTCTTAACCCTTTTTCAGCAGAAACTTTAGCTTTTGCACCTGTTTTCAGTGGAATTTTAAGTTTTTTCACCTCTTTTCAGCAGAATTTTCAGCTTTTTCACTTGTTTTCAGCGGAATTTCAGTTTTTTCATCTCTTTTCAGCAGAAAATTCAGAGGTCACCTCTTTTCAGGACAATTTTCAGTTTCATCTCTTTTCAGCCACCTGAGGACCAGGTTAGCTCAGTGAGATGAGTAGCGTTCTTCAGACCAGGAGGCCCGGGTTCGAACCCAGCTCATGGCAACATTTCCTTTCAGTAGATAGTTCAACTTTTTCACCTCTTTTCGGTAAAAAATCTCAGCCTCTTCACCCCTTTTCTGCAGAATTTTCAGTTTTTTCACCTCATTTCAGCAAAAAATTCTTTCCACTACAGGGCATTCACACTGCATTTTCGCAGGAAATGCAACTTTTTCTAGTTACCAGGTTATGTGTTTCTGCACAGTTTAATGCTAACCATAATAGCTAGCTGTAGCTGATACCTTAGGAGTCCATCTTTTTGTGTTATTGTCCCTTTTGGTTCCAAAACAGCTGCATGATGCCAGTTAAAACTAAAAATAAAGCTTAAAAATGTACAGTCTAAAACCATTTGTTTTCATCACAGTGTCTATGTCAGTGTTTTATAACGTCTACTTGGTGACACCCATGAAAATGACCCCAACTGTTTAAGACTATTTTTCTACTGGTTCATCTTCACAACCACTCCATATCTGTGTGTCAGAGTACAGCTACTGAATGCTCTTCAAATGAAAAGAGCATGTTACATTCAATAGATATATATTTTTTAATCTCTTTTATCTATGTAGAAAAAAATGGAACCAGTTTTAACTAGCAGTGCAAATTTTAAAATGTACACATAAGTAAAGACTTTTACAAAATACTTAAAAAACACAATTATATTGTTAATGGTGTTCATATTTATGAGCTTTGAGACCCACATCTAGTAATTATGACATCTGGATCTCATTACAGTAATGTAAAAAACCCCAAACAAATACGAAAGAAAAGTTGGGTGTTGTCAAATGCTTGTGACGTGGTCAGTGTGTACATGTTTACCCACCACGACCTAAAATTAAATTATGCCTCTGTGTATGCGGGATAATGTAGCTCTCGAAGAACGTGCTTTGAGTGAGATGATCACAGGGTTTATTTCTGGGTTTTACTTGGATCTTCCCCAAGTACCACATAATTTAGAGCCATCCTTTGGCTATTTCCAGAATGGCATGTGTACGGATTTGTAGTTCTGCTGATTTCATTGGATATTATCATTATCATTATGCTTCATTTATTTAAATCTAAAAAGAAAGAAAGAAAGAAAAATAGGGACCCTTAGCTTACATAAGTTGAAAACTAAATCATGACGGTAGGATCCACTATCCCCTGGGAACCTCAAAATAAGGGACTGGCTTGGGGAATGTAGTGGGAAACCAGCATGCACAAAAGATACTTAACCTGAAATCACTCAGATACTTTTAGACCAGGAGAGGTTAAAGTAAAAACAAAAAAGAAAAGAAAAGAAAGGTAAACACTATTTAGACACAATTCTTTAATGAAATTTCTAATTATAGAAAAAACCTTGAGTCATGTTAAAAAAATAAGGCAACATAGCCCATGTTGCGGGTGGGAAAAGACAAGAGGTTAAATGGAGGATAGTAGCGCATCTTATGACAGATTATCATATTGTCATAATAGCGAGTCAGAACTAAAGGAATTTCTAATGCAGAACACTAGACATGTAACAGAACCCAGCAATTAAATTGATTTTATAATTACACAGCTCCTCTCATATAACTACAGTTCAATACTTGGTTGAATGTAGCATATTATACTATTGAAAATGATCTAACTGTGGTTTACTTGATGAAGATTACAGGCCCGGTAATAATATGAAGCGATTTTATACGTGCAACAGATGCTTCACGTGGAATCAGTGAAACCTCTCATAATAGAGGTAGAACAATTTAACTGTTCAAATTAGGCGTCTTCTCAGAAACTATTAACATTGACAAATTGTTTCTCAAGGCCCTTTCACAGCTTATTTTTTTGGTTAATTTAAACCCAGCACACCATTAAAAATGCATTGTCATGCTTTAACAACAGCCACACAGGCAGATCAGGCACTTGTGACCATGAGAAAAAAAAAGACAACAGGATGAGCTAACTGGTGAAACAGAGCATCAAGAAAGAGGGCAGCTCTCTGAGTTAGCGAGTGTACAGTACCCTGTTCTGCAACACTTTGATACTTCAGTTGACCTATTGTGCATGAAGGCCTTTATTAGAATGCTGGCATTTTGTTAACATGGTGCACAATATTATATTTTATTAGTTATAAAAGTGCCAGTCTGCATTAGAGCACCAGAAACCAGCAACTGATATTAAACAAAACTTGGGTTTAGTTATATAACTTTTTGTTTGTTTTTGCCCTTGTTAGGCTGGTAAGCAGTATAATAGCTATTTAGTTTAAAACCTCAATAAGTTTGAAACTTTTAAGCATTTTTTTTTAAAAGTTTACTTAAAGGACATGACAACAAAAGAAAGTCTGTTTGTCTACCATGGTGGTCATGGTTTACCTGGTATTTGCAACATTGCTTGCATATATCCATTTTTTGAAGGTTGTTCTCCACAGAGCTCTAATCAATAATGCTTTGTTCATAAAGACCCAAGCTGTGAAATTGATGTTAGACACCACTGGCTGTGTTGCTCTCCTCAGACAGAGCACTCACCTGTATTTCCCTCAGGTTTAGCATTTTGAAACTACATTAAAGACAGAATCGATACAAATTTGCAGCAAATAGCACCTAATTTAGAAGAAGTAGTAATGAATGTATATAACCCTCAATACTGGGAGACTTTTCAGTCAGTTTGCACTTTCGACTCCAACAAACCTGTCAGTTCTACTGCCAATATCCCATTTTAGACTGCCTCTCCTCTTATATAGCTACAATAACACAGCCATGTCAAACTAAAAGTGTCTTTTGCCCAATAATATTAATAACAATAATATTTAATATGGACTAAAAATGTGTATAAATAATCTTGTGCACAAATCGATAGCCATTATGAGTGTGAAAGGGAATAGGAAATTATCAGATATCAATATTGATTTGCCTTTGATGTCAAGATCAGCGGTTTTAGATCAAAAATATATTAGGAGACCGAGGCCCTGTACAGGCTCTTGGTAAATGCATTGAGGAAATTAATGACTGGTTGTGCCACAATTTTCTCCAACTAAACAAAAACAAAACTGAAGTAATAGTCTTTGGCGCCAAATAAAAACGATTACAGGTCACCAGAGAACTTCAATCTATACACCTAAAAACCACAAACCAGGCGAGAAATTTGGGTGTAGTGATGGATGCAGACCTAAACTTAGAAAAACACATTAAGACAATAACAAAATTAGCTTACTATCACCTCAAAAATATTTCTAGGATAAAAGATCTGATGTCTCAACAGGACCTGGAAAAACTAGTCCATGCATTCATCTTTAGTAGGCTTGATTACTGTAACAGCATCTTTACAGGTCTACCTAAAAAATCAGTCAGACAACTACAGCTCATTCAGGACTCTGCTGCTCGAGTCCTCACTGAGACCAAAAAAGTGGACCACATCAGTCCAGCTCTGAGGTCTTTACACTGGCTGCCTGTCCGTCAGAGGATAGACTTTAAAGTTCTGATGCTGGTCTATAAAGCTCTGAATGGTTTAAGACCAAAATACATCAGTGACCTCCTGACCCAGTATGAACCTTCCAGATCCCTCAGGTCATCTGGATCCGGTCTTTTATCAGTTCCTAGAGTCAGAACCAGACACGGAGAAGCTGCATTCAGCTTTTATGCTCCTTATATCTGGAACAAACTCCCAGAAAGCCTCAGATCAGCTGAAACACTCAGTTTATTTAAATCCAGGTTGAAGACTCACCTGTTCTCAGCTGCATTTGAATAAAGCACCAAATCCACACTTTAAGCTTAAATTTCAAAACTTACATTTAACTACTGATTTTATCTACTGTTCTGATTTTATCTGTTTTGATTTTACATACTGTTTTGTTTGTTTGTTTGTTTGTTAAGTGGGTTAGAGCTCTGGGTAGCTCCCCAGCTGGGTCTAGACTGGGTCTAGAGAGTATTTTAAATTCAGGGAATTTAAAATAGAAAGTAGCTCGTCCACAGAAGGACTGGTAGCTCCCCTTACGATAAGGGTTCAGATCGCGCGAACAGGTGTGAAATGTGTGTGTTTAGTTAGTTAGTTAGTTTGCTTGTTTTAATCAATTTTAAATCATACTTTTTATTTGTTTTTGTTTCTAATTTCTCTGTAAAGCACTTTGAATCACCTTGTTGTTGAATTGTGCTATACAAATAAATTTGCCTTGCCTTGCCTTTTTCACACGCCTAAACATGGCACGAGATGAGTCTGGGATTCGCTCCTCTTTTACCACAGCAGACATCAGGGAAACTAAAAGACAGTGAAATTTAAGGAAAAGCTAATCTTAAATAAAGGTATTGATTAAACTTGCCAAAGTACCTCTGCTTCATCAAGCCATGCCTGGTTGATTCACTACCCAAGTAGTAAAGTGAACAAAAGAAGACATGGTTAATGAGGTGTGGATTGAAGTGACATCTGATCTCCCCTGATGAGTTGATGGATGCCTCTACACATTTCTTGTTAGGATGTTTATTGTTCTCATACTGCATACCCACAGTGTATTGAAGTCATATCTCCATGTGTACAACATGTAAATTGGAAGTGCACTGACTTATATATTAATGAGCGTACCCACCACTGCATACAAAGAAAAGAGATGCATTTGTTTTCCTGCGTCCCCCCCCTCCCCAAAACCTACACATTTATGCATCAACACTTCCCCTCGCAATGTCCTCTCTGGTGGGCCCTTACTGTTTCCAAGGCAACCTGCAGAGTGGGGGAAAGAGGATTGGCTCAGGGAATGGCAAAGCAAGACAAAATGCAGGAAAACAACAGGCACTGAGGATTCTAGTTTATGCCCCACCTGCAGGACCTCTGAGGGTCCACCTGTCTGTTAAACTTGGCCGTCAAACAAGAATGGTGTTGACACCCACTGCCTGGGTTGCCATGAAATTTTGAATGAATACTAATTTACCCAAGGGGATAAATATTAATGTGTTTTGACTGTTGTGACGTTTCAGTGACAGTGTTTCTAGACACATGCTGAGGTGAAATTGTTCATTTTGTAATGATGAATTAAAGTGTCCACCGTAAATACAAATGTTAAAGAATTTATTTCGCCAAATGGAGACTACTGTGTGGAATTTTCTTCTTGTGTTGTAATTTGCTGCAAGCAAAACACTATTCAGTATTCTTTAGCACCCATTCATCTGTTCTTTCAAGGCCACTTCCAACCCAAACCACGCTCAAGTGCATAACTGTTGCAGACGACACAGTTTGTGCTGGACCTCATTTTGGTCGTTTTGAATGAGTTCCACACAGGCGTTTTTAACGCTGTGAGATTCTAACTGGACTAATTGTAGCAATTCATCCTGATTTCTTCCTACACATTTTAATAAATATGTTCTACTAAATTGTGTAAATTCTTGTAATTCTACTCGCAGATAGCAGGTTGAGTTAATCAGTTATTTTAATTAATTCTTAGCCACTTTGGCGACAGTGAGGAAAAACTCCCTTTTAACAGGAAGAAAACTCCAGCAGAACCAGGCTCAGGGAGGGGCGGACATCTGCCGTGACGGGGTACTTGGTGTTAGCACTAATTCTTTAATTAACATTTTTTAGTTTTCTAAGCACCTTTATGAGGATATGGCATGGCTTATTTTTTCTTTCATTAAGTAACAAGAAATGTGAAATTAAGTAGGTTTCATTTTTAAAACACAAAATGATTAACAGTGGAACATGTACATAGGTTCTGGGTTCCAAAGGAAAGTACCTTAAACCTGCTTTCTATCTGAAGACTGCCAGATGGCATTACAAAAAGACTTCTGGTCCCATAGAAGTCAAAATACCTTTCTGACTTGACCTCTGTAAACACTTTCTTGTTGGATTTATGGGCTCAGTCACTCATTTTGGTCATACTATGTTTCAAAAAGGAGGATTATCCCAGATATGCAAGCACTTTCACAGTCAAACCTTCCCCACCATGTCACATCCAGTTCTTTGAAACCAAAATGGTGACAGTGAAAACGCTAATCTCAAGGCTTCAATACAGGCCTTCAGAAACCAGTGAATGATGTCACCATGGATAAGTCCACCTTTTATACTGTCAACTGCCCCACACTGCCCCCTGTACCCTCACCCCAGAAATACATTACATTTTTGTAAAGAATGATCAGGATCAATGATCGTTTTAAAGGGAAAGATGAGTCTTATTGTTGTATTGATTTCAAGTGTTATCTCTCAGTCCTTATCACGTTTAAGGTTTGATAGACTTGTTTTAATTCAATTCTCCGATCTCAGAATTGCACAATGCTCTGTGTAATGCCAAATCAGCTGTATCGGTACACCTTCATTATTACGACACACGCTGTAGTGCAGTATCACCAGTGATGAACTGTGAGCCATTTAGCAAACCAGTGCACCAGATATTCACATATGATCTTCTTAATTCAGTGTAAATGTCCCTGTGTGCACCTGTGTACGTGAGCTTGCAGTGGTGACCACAGGATTTCTGCGATTTTATTGTTTGAAAGAGTAATGTCAGTAGAGAGATAAGCCTGGGAAGCCAGGGGGATATAGATACTTCAATCCAGACAGAGTCAAGGCTGTACACAGATGTACTGATCTCTCCTCCCAGCTCCCTCAGCTCTGTCTCTCATCTGTCTTCTGGCTTTCCTTGAAGTCTCTCATGCTCCCTGATCCCTCTTAGTTTAGTCTCATATACAGTGAATGGCTACTGAATGGCACATTATTCCGTTTTGCAGACATTGTCAGCAGCCATCAATTCTGTATGAGCTCTCCTTCACACCTCAGCGCCTCCCACACAGGAACTGGCCCTTTTACTGCACCTGCTGTTGTGTGCGTGGGAAATGAGAATATCTTGAGTTCAATCCGGTCTGTATTTATATGCATTCTTGTGTGTGTGTGTGTGTGTGTGTCTTTTATTGTGTTTGCGCAATAAATCTCGTGAATCCTCAACCAAGAACCACTGAGGCAGCGACACACAGTGAAACATTAACTATTACCTGCACCCACAGTTGCACTTATAAACACTGTCAAATGTGATTACACTCAGCAGTACTGATAAAGGGTTTCCCCTGCCTATCTAAATCTGGCTAAGCGAAGTAATCAAAATGCATCACTACAATCTAGTTCTGCAGAGAACACGGCACAGGTACTGAAATACCAATTTGTGATGAAAAAAAAATATGTTAAGGTAAATTTATTAAATCAAATGAAATTCTTTAAATTGTTTTTGGTTTCTGGCCTTTGTAGTGTGCAATTTAGATGAAATCCTCTATCCAAAAATGAGTTACCTTGGTAGTTTAGGTCCAGACTCCCAGAAAACTGTAAGTTTTTATATCAAATAGATTGGATGTGGCATGTGGATATTTTTTTCAAAGTATCAACAAAGGGGGGAGTTAATTTTTGCATTCTCAGCCTCTCTAAGCAGAAGTGATGGGTGTTGCCAGCTTTTGTCCTGCCCATGTGTAAGGAACAGCAGGCATTGATTGAATTGCTGCTTGACAAAGCAGAAACTGCTTATTGAGCTAATGCACCTGTGTGTTGGAATCGATCTTGCAATGTCACTTGCAAATGCGTGGCAGGAAGATGTAGAGGAAAGAAAGGGACACGCAGAAGGGATTGGAAAGAGGAATTTGGTAAGACTTTAGTTTAGTAACGATAGTTTCTATTTTCCTTTCCCCATATCTCCTGTGCTTATTTCTATTCTAATAATCTGTGGATGTCCTGTTTGCCTCTCTGCTACGTTTCTTACATTTGGGACCTCCCTTGGTATTTTATAGCCTATTTGATTGTTAAGATTTCAGATCAGCTGTTTGTATGAGTTGTGACTTTGTTACAGTCCGGTGTTTACATGAGGAAAAGCATGATTATGAATATGCCGTGCATTTGATTTAATCAGCAGTTTATTCATTTGGCAGAAGTTTGATCGC